>NW_027361711.1:3857500-4457500 GCF_039654945.1 Dendrobates tinctorius
GCTTCCCATCTCCCAAACTTTCGAGAGAAAAAGGAGATACCACATGAGCAATGGTCCTGAAAGACAGCATTTTCAAATGACTAGCTTTTGAAATGGTGCCATTCAAGCTAGTGGAGACGGACAGTTAAAAAAAAAACAGATGGCTGTGGCTGCCCCACAGTACGTTGTTCCCAGCCACCACTACTTTTCCAGAAAGCCCATCCCTGTCTTGCACAAACATGTTGTTTACCAAGTCAGGTGTGCACTTCACAACTCAATCAGTTTAAAGGTACACATAACCACCGATATGTGGACCAGTAACTACGGCCAGGAGCGTTAAATCTCCTCCTCCATTTACCTACTAGGTAAATGTAGCGGTGGCTGGGACAGAGGTGGAAAACGTTGTTGCCCGTGTCCTACCACCACTGATGATTGCTGGGCATTTATCGGTTCAAGATGCCTTGTCCTCCTACTCTGCTTCCTTCACTGCCTCTTTACCCAGTCACAGTAAGGGTATGTTTCCACGGTCCGTAACGGCAGCACTTTGAACCATGCGGAATCACCGCATTCTATACATTAGACTGCGTTATTTATCTTGGAAAAACAAGAGGAAAACAGAGTCCAGAGCCATCTAAAAAATGCAAATTTTATTATAGATAAACAGGCACATAATAGAGAAACATGACAATTTTGTTAAAATAACTTGGCCAGTAAGTTTGTAACCGAAACCAATAGAAAGAAACAAACCAGCAACCAAGTGGTTAATGTTAACCCCGAGGAAGCGGTGTTCACACCGCGAAACATGCGTTGGGGTATATGAGCCAGCACCTTATCCTTACCAGGACATGAAGGGTATGTTTAGATAGATACTCCTTTTTTCTCTCTCTGATGGACCTTGTGCAATACATGTGCAATTAGTGCACTCAGTGGTCTCTCTGCCCTGACTGCTCAGCACTTGTTTTCATGATTACACAGCAGTGGTGCTGTGGTGGAGTCTGCTACCTTAGCTGACACAATCAATTTATGGGCAACTGTGCATGCAATTGGACTTCGGGTTGACATGGGCTGCACCCTCCACCATAGCACCATCGATTTATATTACTAGGGCATAGTGCAATACAATATACTACAGGACTGATCATCCTTAAGCATAGATTCCTCAGCACAGCTCATTTTGCACACCAAACTATTTCTACAGTGGTCCTCACTCCTCAGGGAGTTAACATTAACCACTTGGTTGCTGGTTTGTTTCTTTCTATTGGTTTCGGGTTACAAACTTACTGACTAAGCGATTTTAACAAAATTGTCTTGTTTCTCTATTATGTGCCTGTTTATCTGTAATAAAATTTGCATTTTTTAGATGGATCTGGACTCTGTTTTCCCCCTGTTTTTCCAGTATAAGTGAGAGTCGTCTCTATCGATTGAGACTTTATGAAGCACTATATCTGTACTTACAGTTACGAATTAAGAATTTTTTTGGAGTTTTTTCTTTACATATGCATTATTTATCTTACAGAGACTGAGCGTCTCTGCAAGATAAATAGACATGATGTGGACTTCGTATATGCAGGTCTGCCACCTGCGTCTTTGAACGCATAGTAGAGATGGGACTTCATAAAATCCCTTCCACTATGCTGTAACATCTGGCCGCTGCAGATTGACACTGCGGCTGTACACAGCGTCCAATCCACAGCAAATACTGAACGTGGCAACATACCCTAAAACCTGCAGCATCAACTTCAGCACAGTCAGGGCAAAAGGACAGAAAGATTTTCTGAAACTCATCTGTTTGGGAGACAAGTCCCACAATGATCAGGAGCTGTGGACTGGAATCAAACAGCAGACAGATAAGTGGTTGGTGCCGATGAACTTCAAGCCCAGCCTGGTGGTGCACCATAATGGGCAAAATCTCATAGCAGCTGTGGGACTAGCTGGTTTGATGCACATCCCTTGCCTGATGCATGTACTGAACTTGTTGAAGGTGCTGAGCTTCCTGAAAAGCTATCCACACATGTCAGAGCTGCATCTGAAAGTATGGGCAGTGTGCATGCACTTTTGACATTCTCACCCTACTGCTGCTCGCCTGTCTGCACTGCAGCATCACTTCTGCCTTGCCGCTCACCTGCTGATATGCGACGTGCCAACAAGGTGGAACTCCACCTTGCATATGCTGGAAACACTGCGAGCAGCAGCAGGCAACAGTGGAGTTTCAGCTGCAGCATGCACAACTGAGTCACTCTGCAGAACAACACCACTTCATCACCAATCATCAGCGTTAATAAACCACTTATATGCCTGTTGGAAAAAACAATTCAGGTGATGACTGATGAGGTGGTGGCACCAGAGGAAGAGGAGCAAGGCCAATTCACACCGTTATCAGGCCTTTTGTCCATACATGGCTTGAACGGTGGGTTACTGTCCCAATAGCGGCCAATTGTGGAGGATTTGTGCTTATGGAGAGGTGTGATCTGAAGTCATGGTGATTCAGTCTTGGAGAATGGGCCGCTACTTTTAAGGCACATAAAGTTATAATCCACTGACAGGTTCACCGAGATGTGGCAAGTAAGCTTCATACAGTATGATCAGAATGTTCAACTAAGAACCTCACGTTCATCTCTATATATAAAAGTGAATGTATGTATGTGTGGGTGTGTGTATCACCAACCAATCACGAAGCATCTTTCATTTCACCAGAGCTGTTCAAAAGAAGCTGAGCTGTGATTGGTTGCTATGAGCAACAGTTTTCCTAGCAACCAATCGCTAAGCATCTCTCATTTCACCAGAGTTGGTTAAAAGTAGCTGAGCTGTGATTGGTTGCTATGAGCAAGTTTTCCCACTTGACAACACCTCAGCAGACACTGACATGGTGGGAGAAATCTAGCATCCCCGGGAACATAAGCTTCCAGCCATTGTCTGCCCCCTGAAAGGAGCAGAGAGCACATAATAATAATCTTTATTTTTATATAGCGCTAACATATTCTGCAGCGCTTTACAGTTTGCACACATTATCATCACTGTCCCCGATGGGGCTCACAATCTAAATTCCCTATCAAAATATATAACAAGTAGTGCACCGCGCTGAAGTTGCTGCTATACAGGTAAAGACTGTCTGTTAACAGTGATTGACAGCTGAAAAGGATATAGAAAGTGCGGCATGTACGGTAAATAAAATCCTGCCTACCTTAGGATAAAACGGTGCTTAGGCGACGGAAAGGTCCTGGGTAGAGTTGAGCGACTTTTGCTTTTTTAGGGTCGAGTTTCGTTTCATGAAACCCGACTTTTCCAAAAGTCGGGTCGAGCAAAATCGGCTGACTATAGGGAAAAGTCGGGGGTCCGACCGAAACATGAAACCCAATGTAAGTCAATGGGGAATTAAAGTCGGCAGTGAGAGGAGGACAGGAAACACACCTACAGTGCCCATTTTAATGCCAAAAGCATCAATTCTTCTTACTTAAGCTTGTCAACCTTAATTAACTTCATAATACTAGTTACGCACTGAAAAATGGGGGTTATTTGGCTAAAGTTGTGGGGGGGTAGGGCTGGCTCCAGGTTTTCATGTGCCCTGGGCAAAAGAGCGCCCCTTTAACACATACCACAACTCATCATGCTCCGATACGGCAGAGAAATAGCGGTATAGTACAATGAAAAATACTTCACTTTTACATCTCATGACGAGGCCCATCTATTTCTCCATACAGAATCATTGGTCCCATATAATGTTTGAAACAGTATATGATGAGCTCCACGTAATGCTACAGTATATGTTGGTCCCCATGGATGAAGCTCCACTGTCTTATGGGCCCAAATAATGCTCCAAACATAATGGGCCCCATTTCTAATGCTCTAGTGTATAATGGGCCCTGTAAATGCTGCTCCAGTGTCTGATGTCCACCTTTGGAATGTTCCAGTGTATGGTGGGCCCCATCTATCATTCTCCAGAGTATAGTGCTCCCCAAAAATTGCTGTCCCAACATTGAAAACAATGAAATAAGTCTCCTCGCTAGGGAATCCCTGCACTAATCTGGACTCCTCGTCGTCCCCATCTTCCATCTCACAGTATTTCAACCTTGCAAGTGCTGTGATCCTGAGCAAGCAGGGGGGCCCACTCGTTGGCGACGGCACTGGCACAGGGCCCCTGATAGTACGGTGGTGTGTCTGATGGCGGGTGGGCCGAACCTGCACTTTCATCTGCAGCTTCCTCTTTGTCACCGTGTAAGATGGAACTGTATATGGGAAGGGTAACCTGAGTTTCATCAGGGTCAGATTCAGGCCGTGTAGCATGCGAGGGGAATGTAGTGGTCTGGGTCAATGTACCAGCAGATTCATCAAGCAGTGGCTGGGCATCAGTGCACTTGTGTCGCCCCCAGGAGTACGGTCGCCACAGTGGCATTACCTTCCTCTTAGGGACTGTGATGTCATGCTTGGGAGCAATGAAGGATCTCTCTAGCAGGTTAACTTATTGGGCGGCGTTATTCCCACGAGTCACGACCCTCCAAACAGCGTTCATGAAGGCAAAGTGTTTGTTTTACGTGGGCAGTATGGTTGCAAAGCTGAACCTTAAAGAAATGTCCAGAAGGGCACCACCAGGAGTGGAGCCTACGGCATAATTTGACTCAACATAGGCAACCTCAACCATCCAGCCACAAAAAAGATGCAGAAATTGCAAGCTAAATTCCGTTAACGAACGAGACTCCGTCATGCCCCGCGGTCCGAGTCCGGATTACTAGAGGGACACGCGAGGCTCTGGCACGTGAGATTGGCCAATAACTGGTGTGTCATGCCCTTACATGTCCGTGGTTGCATGTGTGCTACACTGAAAAGGCCAGCGTTTGCCGCTTACAGGTGCAGATAACCCGCTGAACAACGTTAGTGGTGGGGATCTGGGATTACAATTATTACCCACGAACGATGATTTCCCAATAAGTGCAGGTCAACCGCAGTTCTGGAATTAGGCCTAACCGTCATTCCTGAAAAAATGAAAAACTTACGTGTGCAAACCACAGGTGCTGTAGCTTGCTTAACAGCTCGCCAGCCGTTCTCAGGCCCAGTATGGATTATTACACGTGATTGCACAAAGGTGAGAAAGGGTACCGTATCCCGGATAACATGTATGGATAGCATAGTGTACACATTCAAAATATATGTGTATAGATCAGGAGGCAGGCTCAAACGGTGTCAGGCCCAGTATGGATTACACGTGATTGCACAAAGGTGAGAAAGGGTACCGTATCCCCGGATAACATGTATGGATAGCATAGTGTACACATTCAAAATATATGTCTATAGATCAGGAGGCAGGCTCTAACGGTGTCAAGCCCAGTATGGATTACACGTGATTGCACAAAGGTGAGAAAGGGTACCGTATCCCCGGATAACATGTATGGATAGCATAGTGTACACATTCAAAATATATGTCTATAGATCAGGAGGCAGGCTCTAACGGTGTCAAGCCCAGTATGGATTACACGTGATTGCACAAAGGTGAGAAAGGGTACCGTATCCCCGGATAACATGTATGGATAGCATAGTGTACACATTCAAAATATATGTCTATAGATCAGGAGGCAGGCTCAGACGGTGTAAGGCCCAGTATGGATTTGACGGCCCAGACTACACAGCGGAGGAGCAGGGAGAGGTAAAGATTGCAAATGCTGGGGCCCTGCCCAAGCAAGGGGGGCCCACTCGTGGGCGTCGGTACTGGCACTGGGCCCCTCATAGTACGGCGGTGTGTCTGACGGCAGGTGTGCACCACCACCGTCAGAGACACTTGATTGCACTATGAGGGACCCTGTGCCAGTGCCCGCGCCCAAGAGTCGGCCTACCCACCTGTCCAGGGCAACGGCACTCGCACGGTTTCGTGCGCTAGGTGGTGACCCCGGCCATGGGGGGGGAGGCAGCACAGTTAGGGAGTTTTAGAAAGTGGCATATGTTGATGTTGGACATTCAGCTGATGCAAAAGGCGAAATTGTTCAAGTCCCAGGAAGAGGAGGACCAAAGCAAGCCATTTTTCTGTCACCCTATGTGTCATCAGGGGAAGGTGGGACAAAATCCTTGGAAACCCATGCATGGTTCATTTTAATGAAGGTTAGATCATCCACATTTTGGGTTGACAGACGGGTCCTTTTTTCTGTCAGGATTGATCCAGCTGCACTGAAGACTCTTTCTGATAGCACACTTGCAGCTGGGCAAGCGAGCTCCTGTAAGGCATATTGTGCCAATTCAGGCCAGGTGTCCAGTTTAGTGGCCCAATAGTCAAAGGGGAATGACCTGTGCGGGAGAACATCGATATGGGAGGAAAAGTAGTTTGTAACCATAGTTGACAACTGCTGTCTCCTGTCACTTTCCATCGATGCAGTATTACCAGTTGTGTGAGCGGTACTTGAAAAATCAATCCACAACATTGTCATGAAACCCCTGTCTCCAACACCACTTCTGCTGTGTGCACCACGAACACCTCTGCCAAGCTGCCCCCGGCCCGTACGGCTCGTGTGAGAACCATCACCGCTGCTGTGTGCTGGGAATGCCTCAACCAACCGGTTTACCAGAGTTGCTTGTTTATTAGCCAATATTAGGTCAAGGTTCTCGTGTGGCATGATGTTTTGTAATTTGCCTTTATAGCGTGGATCCAGGATGCTGGCCAACCAGTAGTCGTCATCGTTCATCATTTTGGCAATGCGGGGGTCCCTTTTTAGGATCTGCAAGGCATAATCTGACATGTGGGCCAATGTTCCTGGTGTCAATGATGCACTGTGAGTGCTGGTTGGAGGAGCACTTTCTGGCAAATCCACATCCCTCCAGTCACGCACAAACCCTGTACCAGACCTTGCCATGCCAACATTTTCACTTGCCCCACGAGATGCATCCTCCTCCCCTAAGTAATCATCCCCATCATCATCCTCCTCATCCTCTTCTTCCTCCACCTCGTCCAGGAGAGGTCCCTGAGCAGACAATGGCTGAATGTCATCAAGGATTCCCTCCTCTCTTTCTCCTCGTCAGCATTTGCTGCAGACGCCTGCTCCTTAGGGTGCGTCAAAGTTTGCATGAGCAGACGCATAAGTGGGATGCTCATGCTTAGGATGGCGTCGTCTGCGCTTACCAGCCGTGTGCATTCCTCAAAACACTGAAAGACTTTACAGAGGTCTTTCATCTTCGACCACTGCACACCTGTCAACTCCATGTCTGCTCTCAAAGTGCCAGGCCGTGTATCCTCCCACAAATGCATTATGGCCTGCCTCTGTTCGCACAGCCGCTCAACCATGTGCAGGGTGGAGTTCCACCTTGTTGCAATGTCGATAATGAGGCGGTGGTTGGGAAGGTGGAGCAATCGCTGCAGCTTCTGCATACGAATGGAGTGTACAGGCGACCGGCGGATGTGCGCGCACAGTCTTCGCACCTTCTGGAGCAGGGCTGTTAACTCCGGATAATTGTTGAGGAAGCACTGCACCACCAGGTTCAAGGTGTGAGCCAAGCAAGGTATGTGGCTGAGTTTTGAAAGGGCTATGGCTGCCACAAAATTACGGCCGTTATCACTAACTACCTTGTCTGCCTCAAGATGTATACTGCCCAGCCATGACTCAGTTTGTCGCTGAAAGTACTCGGCCAGCACCTCCGCGGTGTGTCTGTCGCCCAAACACATCATCTGCAACACAGCCTGCTGACGCTTTCCACTAGCTGCTCGATAGGGGGACACCTCGTGTGCAACAGTGGCAGCTGCAGATGGAGTGCTCGTACGACTGCGCTCTGTGGACGAGCTTTCGCTTCTGGAGGAGGAGGGTCGAAAGCCTACAGCCAACTGTTTCCTATACCGTGGGCTAGGCAGCACTGTCCCACCACCGCTGTCCCCTGTGGACCCTGCATCCACCACATTAACCCAGTGCGCAGTGATGGACACGTAACGGCCCTGGCCATGCCGACTGGACCATGCATCTGTTGTGAGGTGCACCTTTCCACTCACTGACTGCTTAAGTGCATGGTCAATGCGGTCTTTCACATGATGGTGGAGGGCTGGGATGGCTTTGCGAGAGAAGAAGTGGGGACTGGGTAGATCATAGCGTGGTACTGCATAGGCCATGAGTTCGCGGAAAGCTGCGCTTTCCACCAACCAATAGGGCATCATCTCTAACGAGATTAGTTTGGCAATGTGGGCGTTCAAACCCAGTGTACGCGGATGAGAGACTGAGTACTTTCTTGACCTACTCATAGTCTCTGGGAGGGTGAGCTGGACTTGAGAGCTGCATATGGTGGAACTAGCGGTGGACAGGGAGGACTGAGAGAGGGTTGATGATGGTGATGGAGTTGGTGTTCTTTCTGATGGCCTAGATTCAGTCTTTCATTGATATAACAGTGGGATTCCCTGACTGCTTTGGCCTTGCAACGACACCTCAACATTTGCTGCTGTGCTAACCGGTGGTCTTACAGAGGGGGAAACAATGTAGCGTTGCTGACTACCTTCTTTGTGATCAGTTGCACATGTGGTACTTGAGGTTTGGTGTTGTGTCCACGCTTGCAAGTGCATGCTGGTTAAATGTCTAAGCATGCAACTGGTATTCAAATTTTTCAGATTTTTCCCTCGGCTAAAGGTCTTTGCGCACTTCTTACAGATAACCTTGGCTTGTTCATGAGGATTTTGTTCAAAAAAGTGCCACACTGCACTCTTCCTACTTTGGAAGACATTTTGCGGCCTAGCACGCTGTGCTATTTTGACCGTCTGGACAAGCTGTCCAGCAACTCTTTTGATTTTTGGAACCTGTCTTTGGAGTGCTCCGGGCCTGCTAGATAACAGCTGTTGCGATGTCGTTGTCTGCTGTGGATGCTCCTCCTCCTCATCTGAGCTATTGGAAGCAGCACCCTCTTCCCCCAATGGATGCCAATCTGGGTCAACAACTGGGTCATCCATCACCTCCTCTTCAATGTCATGTGCACCTTCCTCTGTGTCACCTTGTATGGTGGTATAGTATGCGGGAAGGGGCACCTGAGTCTCATCAGGGTCAGAATCTGGCTCATTACACTGCAAGGACAATGTAGTTCTCTGACTGAATGTACCAGCAGAAACATCTATCAGTGGCTGTGCATCACTGCACTCCAAGTCAGATTCATCTTGGCTTGGGTAATTCACCATTGCACTTGATAACCCAGGCATGGTATGTGAAAACAGCTCCATGGAGTAATCAGTTGTATGGCCTGCATCATCCTTCAATCTTGGTTGGGGTGAAGGACACAAGGAAAGGTGTGGTTCATGAACATGACCCTCCAACGACGACTCAGTGCTTTTATTTTTTACAACTTCAGAAGAGGAGGCGATAGAGCTGGAGGCTGAGTCAGCAATGTAAGCCAAAACTTTTTCCTGATGCTCTGGCTTTAAAAGCGGTTTGCCAACTCCTAGAAAACTAAGCCTTCGAGGCCTTGTGGAGCCAGACGATGACGCAGGCTCAACACCTCTTGCATTCGGTCCTATTTTGCTTTTACCACTACCATCAGATCCACCACCAACACCATCATTACCAGCTGGCAACCCTCCGCCCAATTCCACGGCCTCTTCCACCAGCCTTCCTCATTTTTGGTAAAAATGTACACAAAATCCCACAAACTATATAGTAATGTAAAACAAGGTACAAGGTGTATATAGGACAGGGGAGAAGTCGAATTTCTGAACACACTTATGGACTCTGTTGGATTGTGTGAGGCCCAGTTAATATCACACTGCTATGTCACAGGCTCAATGTCGCAGGTGTGAAAAATGTCACTATAGGACAGGGGAGATGTAGAATTTCTGAACACACTTGTGGACACTGTTGGATTGTGTGAGGCCCAGTTAATATCACACTGCTATGTCACAGGCTCAATGTCACAGGTGTGAAAAATGTCACTATAGGACAGGGGAGATGTAGAATTTCTGAACACACTTGTGGACACTGTTGTGTGAGGCCCAGTTAATATCACACCACTATGTCACAGGCTCAATATCGTAGGTGTGAAAAATGTCACTATAGGACAGGGGAGATGTAGAATTTCTGAACACACTTGTGGACACTGTTGGATTGTGTGAGGCCCAGTTAATATCACACCGCTATGTCACAGGCTCAATGTCGTAGGTGTGAAAAATGTCACTATAGGACAGGGGAGATGTAGAATTTCTGAACACACTTGTGGACACTGTTGTGTGAGGCCCAGTTAATATCACACTGCTATGTCACAGGCTCAATGTCGCAGGTGTGAAAAATGTCACTATAGGACAGGGGAGATGTAGAATTTCTGAACACACTTGTGGACACTGTTGGATTGTGTGAGGCCCAGTTAGTATCACACTGCTATGTCACAGGCTCAATGTCGCAGGTGTGAAAAATGTCACTATAGGACAGGGGAGATGTAGAATTTCTGAACACACTTGTGGACACTGTTGTGTGAGGCCCAGTTAATATCACACCACTATGTCACAGGCTCAATATCGTAGGTGTGAAAAATGTCACTATAGGACAGGGGAGATGTAGAATTTCTGAACACACTTGTGGACACTGTTGGATTGTGTGAGGCCCAGTTAATATCACACCGCTATGTCACAGGCTCAATGTCGTAGGTGTGAAAAATGTCACTATAGGACAGGGGAGATGTAGAATTTCTGAACACACTTGTGGACACTGTTGGATTGTGTGAGGCCCAGTTAATATCACACTGCTATGTCACAGGCTCAATGTCGCAGGTGTGAAAAATGTCACTATAGGACAGGGGAGGTGTAGAATTTCTGAACACACTTGTGGACACTGTTGGATTGTGTGAGGCCCAGTTAATTTCACACCGCTATGTCTCAGGCTCAATGTCGCAGGTGTCAAAAATGTCACTATAGGACAGGGGAGATGTAGAATTTCTGAACACACTTGTGTACACTGTTGTGTGAGGCCCAGTTAATATCACACCGCTATGTCACAGGCTCAATGTCGCAGGTGTGAAAAATGTCACTATAGGACAGGGGAGATGTAGAATTTCTGAACACACTTGTGGACACTGTTGGATTGTGTGAGGCCCAGTTAATATCACACCGCTATGTCACAGGCTCAATGTCGCAGGTGTGAAAAATGTCACTATAGGACAGGGGAGATGTAGAATTTCTGAACACACTTGTGGACACTGTTGTGAGACCCAGTTAATATCACACCGCTATGTCACAGGCTCAATGTCGTAGGTGTGAAAAATGTCACTATAGGACAGGGGAGATGTAGAATTTCTAAACACACTTGTGGACACTGTTGGATTGTGTGAGGCCCAGTGAATATCACACCGCTATGTCACAGGCAGAAATTGTCTAGTGTATGACAAACTACAAGGTGTATATAGAATTGGGCAGAATAGGAATCTCCCTAGAGTGTAGGTCTGTAAGAACGGAACATGTCCTCAACTTATTCTTACAGAGTGACACACAGATAGCTTCGCTGTTGCTGTGATAACAGCCGTTACACGGTATTGAGAGAGGAGCGTGCACGTACACCGCTGTCCGGTGTCCGAAAAATTGTCAAGCTCCGTGTTTTTTAAGTATACGGACTGACACACGCTGTCTCTCTATAGTTTTGAATGTGATCAAACAGCAAATATACTTAACTGTTTGAAAAGCAGACAAAACTAGAAGGTGTAGGTCTGTAAGAACGGAACATGTCCTCGACTTATTCGTACAGAGTGACACACAGATAGCTTCGCTGTGGCCATGATAACAGCCATTACACGGTACTGTGTGAGGAGCGTACACCGCTGTATGGTGTGAAAAAATGCACGCTCAGTACCTCACCAGGACGAAAAAAAAATTTTGGATTGCTTTTAAAAAAGCAGTTTGCAGAGCAGTGGGAAAACAGCAATGCAGCTATCAGGAAGCCTTATTAGGCTACTTTCACACATCAGTTTTTTGCCGTCAGGCAGGATCCGGCTTTTTTTAGAAAAAACGGATCCGGCATAAATTTTGGAGAACTGTAGAAACGGATCCGTTTTTTTGCTGGATCCGTCTCTGTTCCTGGGGGCTGGCCAATTGGATCTGAGCATGCGCAGACTTAAAAAAACCGGATCCGGTGGCTGGATCCGTCTTTTTCTGGATCCGGCGCATTCCGGCGCCCATAGACTTTCATTGTAGCAAAAAGCTGGAAGCGCCGGATCCGGCGCTTCCGGCTTTTTCGCCGGAGACAAAAAACGTTACAGTAGCCGTTTTTTCCAGACGCCGGAATGAGACAAGTTGCCGGATCCGGCAAAAAACGGATGAAACGCAATGCCATCCGGCACGATCCGGCGCTAATGCAAGTCAATGGGGAAAAACCGGATCTGGCATTGCATTTTGCCGGATCCGGTTTTACAAAAAAAAAGCCGGATCGCGCCTGAAGGCAAAAAACTGATGTGTGAAAGAGGCCTAAGGCAGCCTAACAACCAACACAGCTGATCCAGCAAAATATAGCCTCCACTTGCACTGCACACACAGTGACTGGTGTGTTGTACAGGCAAAATCGCTAGCAGCAGAAGCAGTTTTTGGTGTCTTCTTCCCTGCCTAATGCTCTCCCTACCGAATCAGCAGCAGCAGCAGCTCTCCCTGTTCTGAGATCAGCATGAGTAACATGGCGGTCGGCGTGCACGCCCTTTTATACCCCCTGTGACGCCCCCCAAAGCAAGCCAATCACTTGCATGCCCTTCTCAAAGATGATGGTGACCCCTGCCTATGTCATCACGTTGCCCACAGTGTCTGTGGATCCTGATTGGCTGAAAAAGGGCGGATAACAAACTTTTGAAACGCGACTTTGGCGCTAAAGTCGCCGAGCTTGTGGCCGACCTCACCCTAGGGTCAGGTTTCGTTTCATGAAACGCGACTTTACCAAAAGTCGGTGACTTTTGAAATTTTTCGACCCGTTTCTCTCAACTCTACTCAGCACAATTAGACCCAGTGATCAGAGGTTCATCTACGTGTGTCCGTGTGGTAGGAGCAGCTGCACTACTACTAGGAAAGGCATGTGAGATCACACTGACTTTTCCTTTGACAATTTATTCCCCACATGACATCCATTCCATACTCGTACAAGTTCAACCCAAAACATCTGTCTATGGCCAGACAGCTCCGACTTGAATGTGCTCTACTAATTCCTGAGTAGGTCACCCTCAAAAGGTGTTACGTTCTGAATCCAGCCACCCTCCTGAAAATGGGGAATTGGTGACCATATTAGCAAGTGAGGAAGAATACTTTGACATGACACATGAACATGACTGCATAGAACTGATGAGTCAGGAGACAGTGGGTTTTACACATGTTCATGAAAAAACCTGTTCCTAATGAAGATTTTGAGGTTTTTTTGTAGATGGCTCCAGATACCACCAGGATGGACGATTCTACACTGGATATGCAGTAGTATCCTCGCATGAGGTAATCCGAGCTGAACCACTCCCTCCTCACATGTCGGCATAGGAGGCAGAGTTGAAGGCACTCACTGATGCGTGTAGAGCCACTGCAGATAAAGTCGCTAATCAGCCAGTAAGCCCTTTAAGAATGTAGAGCTGGTGAAACAATTGATGAAAGCATTGATGTTACCAGTCCAGGTTGGTGTTGTCAAGGTAAAAGCACACACAAAAGGTGACTCCGTGGAGGTAGAGGGCAACAGAAGGGCGGACGAGGCTGCTAAACTAGCAGCAAGGCGGCCTAGGGAGCAGTGCACGGTGGCGGGGAGTCAGCGTATTCCAGCCACACTGAAATCCCTCCAGCAAAAGGTTGCCCAAACAGAGACGGTACACCGGGGGAGACTGGGAGCTGAGCTGAACTCAAATGGAGTATGGGAGAATAAGGATAAATTGTGCATACCGAAGTCCCTGTTCCCAATCATGGGGCAAGCAACACATAGCCCCACTCACGCCTCAAAAAGTCACATGTTTGCCATGGTAGATGCCTTCTGGATAGCTCCTGGTTTCAGTTACGCAGCCGCGAACCTTGTACAATCAAGCCTCATCTGTGCACAGCACAACCCAGGTAAAACAGAAAGCGACACCTAGGCCTCTCTACCCGTTTCAGAGACTGCAGATTGACTACATACAGCTACCAAGGTAGGAGTGTATGCAAATGTCCTAGTATGTGTAGATCTCTTCTTTGGTTGGCCAGAAGCCTATTCGATAAAACGTGCAAATGCTAAAACGACTTCAGACATACTAATGAAATAACTGATCTGCAGGTATGGTGTCCCAGAAACCATAGAAAGCGATAGGGGTACACACTTCATGGGAGAAATAATGAGGGAAGTCATGCAGGCCCTGGGTGCACAGCAAGCATTTCATACACCATGTAGTCCACAAAGTAGTGTGAAAGTGGAAAGACTAAATGGGACACTTAAACTGAAAATTCAAAAGGCCATGGCAGATATAGGAAAGAGCTGGGTAGAGTGCTTGCCTCTTGCACTCTTTTCAATCAGACACACTCCAAATAGAAAGACACGCTTGTCTCCCTTTGAAGTCCTGTTTGGTAGTGCACCAAAGACTGGTCTGTACTTCCCACAGGTGCTACAAATGCAACACGGTTCTATGACAGCCTATGTCCAGGCCTTGCTGAAAAGACAATGCGGTGCATAAACATGTGTTTTCATCCATTCCAGATCCTAATGCCAGTACAGATGTGCATCAGCTGAATCCAGGTAATTGGGTGGTTATACGCGGACACATGAGAAGCAGCCTGGACCCACGATTTGACGGCCCCTTCAAAGTCCAGCTGACCACATCCACCTCAGTAAAAACTTGAGGGAAAGCCCACCTGGATCCACGCCAGTCACTGCAAGAAGGTCCTTTCAACAGCAGAATGACTGTTCTCCTAATCACCATGCTGGCAGTGGCAGGGTTACTGCACTCTATATCGACACAGGATAAACTCTTAAATGCTGACTGGGACAACAAACTTATTCGGCATCATGCTCTTCTCATAAAGGACTTGGAAGGACAGAAACCGAAAGACTGTTGGATCTGTACACACAGCCCAGTATCTGCAAGGACTATGCCATACTTAGCCTTACCTCTGGAGCCATGGGAGGTATTAACCCTACACTGCATGAAAAGAGAATCTAAAGCTGAACTTCTGAAGTGTACCATAAACTCCAGATAGCCATTGCTGATGGGAAAAGTGAGTGTCCACACTGAGGGTGTATGGGCGAAGCAGGTAGGAAGCCCCCTTATGGGTACTAGACCCATGAGACAGTAGCTCCTTTGTGGACATCAGCTGACCCTGGGGCAAAGGTTATACCATTTACAAAAAGGGGAAATTGATATAGAAGGGTTAATGATTTGCCTTTAAATGCCTAACTGCCTTTAAATTCTTCATTTGCCTTTTGCCTCTTATCTATTCTTATGACACTGCAGTTTTGGCTGTCTCCTCTTCAAGGGAAATACGCTTCTTATCATATATGTTCTCAATAGTCAGCCACAACGTGTTCTGGGTACATTATAAACAATGTTTGACCCTGAAAAATGGTGGGGGCCACATGAGCTCCATAGAATTACATATTGTAGTAAATGGTATAAAAGATTGCCTTGTGTTTCATTACGTCAGATAAAGTGATTTGCCCACGACGAGTGTGTGTGTGCAGTCTCCTTTGTCTCCAAGCGCTTGTAAATTAAGGGTGTAAACTCCTAATTCGACCTCACTGGTGATCTGGCAGACCTGACTTTGGTCAGAATGAAAACAGCTACAACACTTGCTTTTATGGCCAGTGTGAACATGCTTTTACATCATGCATGTCATTCAATTCTACTCCAGTTCAGTTTTTTTGTTTTTTCTTCAGCATTTTTGAACTCAGTACAAATAGAGTGTGGCCTCCTTTCAACTGAGCTGTATAGTTCACTTATAGTCCCTCTGAAGCTGGGTGTCCATTTGGGACCCAGAGACTCTGCCACTATTCACACCTTGCTGTGGTGGGACGGCTTTATACTTTTTTGATCAAAACAGTGTTTACCAAGTACCCTATGTTATTTAATGCACTTGGATTTTTACTTATTTATTTTCATTAGGGTATATACACACATTGTTTTTTCCTTTGGTTTTGCTTGCTTTTATGTCCAGTGTGAACATGCTTTTACATCATGCATGTCATTCAAGTCTACTCCAGTTCAGTTTTTTTGTTTTTTCTATCAGTAAACACAACAGTGCCATCAGTAAAAACAGTCAATGCGGCACAATACAGCAATACAATACCCAAAAGCAGTCACTGTTGAGCCAGATGACACTGTTGGATTTCCTGCTAGAATATATCTAGCAGGAAACCCAACAGTACCATCATGAACAAGAGTCAATGCGCCACAATACAGCAATACAATGCCCAAAAGCAGTCACTTTTGAGCCAGATGACACTGTTGGGTTTATAGCAGGAAACCCAACAGTAGCATCAAGGACAATAGTCACTGTGGCATCACAGAGCAGGGAAATACTTCCTAAACGCCTTTTTGGAGTTTGCAGGGGCTCTGTCCCAGCCATCCATCAACGCTGCAGCCACCTCATTCCATAGCCACCGGGTCACCACATTGTCCTTGTACAGCTGGTCACGGCTGTCCCACAATGGGCCACGCTCCTGGACCAGGCGGATAAGCTGCTTATTATCCAGGTAGACGTCTTCATCCCGTTGTGGAACCTAGACAAAAAACATTCATTAGAATCTTCAAATTTTGTCTGAATAAAAAGTTAAAAAGGTACAGAAAAGAGGAACGATAGAAGATAAAAAAAAAAAGAGGGACATTACAAATCATTTTATACTTACATTCCGTATCACCACCGGGACTTGGCTTGACTGCTCCTGCTGCTCCGTCTCACTAGTCGCGTCCGCTGAAGATGACGATGTCTGAAAAAAAGAACAAAAAATGATAGAGATTTGGAGAAGCAGAAGATATACTTACCAAACGCATGAAAATTATCACCTCACGGTCTGCTTGCGCCAGTTCCTGCCAGGAAGGAGAATATTCAGATTCAGAAGACATATTGCATGTAAAAATAATTCAAAGCATTAGTACATAATACAATTTAAAAGGACACGCATACATTAGATGTAATAATACACACATTCTTGCAGCTGAAGCTTGAATTGAATATGGTTCTTCTTTTGCAGTCTGTCTGCTCTCCAGGCTGTCTGTAGCATTGTGGTGCAGTGCAGGCAGACACCTACTTTTATATAGACTCATCTTGATTGTGTAGGGGGGTGGTTTCAACATGTGTCTAGACAATGATAACTCAAAAAACACATGCGCAAAAAAACGCATATGTGAGCATTGCCATGCGCACATATGCGCACCCATATGCTTTAATGTTATTTTTTGCGCATTCTGTGCGCATGTTTTTTTTTAAAGTGGACCAGAAAATGCAACATGTAGCGTCTGGAAAGTATGGGCGCACACCAGAGAAAAACGCAGCCCACAAAAAACGCATATAAACGCATACAAACGCATACCAATGCGCACCCAAGTTAAGTATTGGAAAAAAACGCATGTGCATGTATGCGCAAAAACGCAGCGCAAAAAAACGCAAGTGTGAAACCAGCCTAAGCGGAGAGCAACACTTCTTCACACTGTTTAGAGGTTGCCAGGTACTGCAACTTAGCTCCTATTCGTGTGCTTAGCTAAGCACAGAAAATGTGTGCTGTCTATGGTACTGAAATCTCTGTGACAAGAACTGCAAGTTATTCAAGTGGCTGTATTAGATTTAAAGCTGTATGTTAGTACCATTAGAAGTACACTCACTGGCCACTTTATTAGGTACACCTGTCCAACTGTGTGTTAAGACTTAATTTCTAATCTGCCAATCACATGGCGGCAACTCAGTGCATTTAGGCATGTAGACATGGTCAAGACAATCTCCTGCAGTTCAAACCGAGCATCAGTATGGGGAAGAAAGGTGATTTGAGTGCCTTTGAACGTGGCATGATTGTTGGTGCCAGAAGGGCTGGTCTGAGTATTTCAGAAACTGCTGATCTACTGGGATTTTCACGCACAACCATCTCTAGGGTTTACAGAGAATGGTCCGAAAAAGAAAAAAAATCCAGTGAGCGGCAGTTCTGTGGCCGGAAATGCCTTGTTGATGCCAGAGGTCAGAGGAGAATGGGCAGACTGGTTCGAGCTGATAGAAAGGCAACAGTGACTCAAATTGCCACCCGTTACAACCAAGGTAGGCAGAAGAGCATCTCTGAACGCACAGTGCGTCGAACTTTGAGGCAGATGGGCTACAGCAGCAGAAGACCACACCGGGTACCACTCCTCTCAGCTAAGAACAGGAAACTGAGGCTACAATTTGCACAAGCTCATCGAAATTGGACAGTAGAAGATTGGAAAAACGTTGCCTGGTCTGATGAGTCTCGATTTCTGCTGCGACATTCGGATGGTAGGGTCAGAATTTGGCGTAAACAACATGAAAGCATGGATCCATCCTGCCTTGTATCAACGGTTCAGGCTGGTGGTGGTGGTGTCATGGTGTGGGGAATTTTTTCTTGGCACTCTTTGGGCCCCTTGGTACCAATTGAGCATCGTTGCAACGCCACAGCCTACCTGAGTATTGTTGCTGACCATGTCCATCCCTTTATGACCACAATGTACCCAACATCTGATGGCTACTTTCAGCAGGATAATGCGCCATGTCATAAAGCTCGAATCATCTCAGATTGGTTTCTTGAACATGACAATGAGTTCACTGTACTCAAATGGCCTCCTCAGTCACCAGATCTCAATCCAATAGAGCATCTTTGGGATGTGGTGGAACGGGAGATTCGCATCAGGGATGTGCAGCCGACAAATCTGCGCCAACTGTGTGATGCCATCATGTCAATATGGTCCAAAATCTCTGAGGAATGCTTCCAGCACCTTGCTGAATCTCTGCCACGAAGAATTGAGGCAGTTCTGAAGGCAAAAGGGGGTCCAACCCGTTACTAGCATGGTGTACCTAATAAAGTGGCCTGTGAGTGTATATGCCTTAGGTAGCTTTCACACAGGCAATGAGGTTTTGGTCCAAACATGTGCAGCTATAACACCAAAACAAAAAACAACAAAACAATAAACATATCCTTAGCCTTATCCAAGCACTAACTAAACAAAACAAACCCTGGCTACTCAAACACAGCTGAGCTTGCCCAAGCTCCGTCAAAGAAAACAGCTCCTGCCCATAGCAATCACTAATACTTGCAGTTCTCTGCACATGTTCTGTACAGACACTTCTCAGAGAGGGGTTCTGGCCTTTTTCTCTGTTCAGCTCCAAGACACATCCAGTCTGGTGCACATGGCCTGTGCATTCATCAGCTAACACATTCACCTCTGCTCCATCAAGCAGATTTGATACTGACACATAACAAACATACTTCCTGCTTCTTAGACAAGCACTGCAGGTGCTTCTAATCAAACACGGCAGAGCAGGGATTTAACCATGCCCTTCCCAGCAATGCTACAGTATTTTTAATTGCTCTAGCAGTGATTTGGTAATGCACAGCAGACTTTACATGGCATAAACATTTCCTACATTTTCTGTAAAAATATAAAATGTGTAGTGTCATGACGTCACATTTAATGCATAGCCCCCAAACATTTTAAACATTGCATTCACAAAAACATGAGGAATCTGAAGAGAATATGGTTGTCACAAGAGATTGTTGATTGTTATTGACAGGTAAGGTAATATTTTTTCCTAGATATAATCCTACTCTAAAGTGAATGGGCCTTAGCTGCAATACCAGACACAACCTATGTACAAGGGAGGTTCTTTTTTTAAATAGAAATAAAGTCTGACCTTTTCTTGTATTCTGAATGTTATATTACAGTATATATATATTTGGTAATGACATACCTGGCAAAGACCAAACATTTTTCTGTACATGGGCGTACCCAGGATCAAAACTGGGGGGGGGGAACATGGTCAATCAGGTTGTAAAATTTTAGAATGAAAAACGTTAATGAAACTAAGCGAAAATGAATAAATGACCACCATACACAACATAATCCCCTATACCAAGACCAATAATACCACATACAGGGAAGAAATTCCACCACACCATGAACAGATAACATAGTGACTGAATAATTCCACATACAAGGAGAAATACCGCCATGATCAATTCTATTATGTCAACAATTCATTGAATTTAAACTTACCTTTGCAGTGTTCTCTTTTGTTCAGCAGGGTGGCTTTAAGCTCTTGCGTGCTTATCACACATTGAAACTGAGCCACTCACACTGCCCTTTCCAGACACAGCAGTTGGATTGATCTTCAGGGGAAAAAAATGCAGAATATTGGATAGATAGAAATCCAGAAAAATTGGAGGCAGCACACTGTTATGATTAGGTAACCGAGGAGGACAACAGGGAATAGACTAGGCAACCAGATAACCAGAGAGGTTGGTAGCTAGCAGATTGCAATTCCCTAAACTGACAACACAACTAGAATTAGCCGTAGGATGTACCTACGATGCCCTAGACACCTCGGCACAGCCACAGAATTAACTAAGCCTAAAGAGAGATATGGGAAAGCTAAACTGCCTGGGAGTGGAACCCCAAAGGAATAGATAGCCCCCAAACATATATTGCCAGTGAGACAAGATGAAGCACAAAACACAGGCAGAGAATAGAGTAAGCAAATGATGGGACCCAAACTGTCTAGATAGAACAGGACAGGAGAGGATACTGTCTGCAATCACGCAAAAAACCCTAAGAAAAATCCAACACGTCTGATATGCAAAAATACTGAGGCCACACGACCTCTCCCCCACTAAATCAGAACTCTGGTGTGAACTGGTTACTGAAAAGACTAACATACGCTGTGGAATATGGAACAAGGTTCAGCACAGGTCCCAACAGCGAACCAGGCTGAACTCACACCAGGTAAGCAAAAATAAGAGACAAGCAAAAATGGATCCAATGCAACAAAAAGATTCAAGAAGACAAATAACTTATCTGAAAGATGCACGACAGAGCAGGAGACAAGCAGACTTCAAAATGTGCTCAGGAAGCAAACGAAATCACCGGCAAGAGCAGAGGGAAGGTTGTTCAATTAAATCTCCCCAGTCTGTAACACCTGACCTCCAATCATCCTGCTCAGGTGATTGACTTCTGTCTGCTAGACAAACTCCATTACCCGCAGCAACCACCAGAGGGAGCCCAAACTCAGAAGCCAGGTTAAAAGTGTTCACAACAGCACACTGTTTGTAGTGAAAAAAAAAAGCTATTTAATAAGCCCAAAAGGCGACGTTTTGTTCCAAACAGGAACCTTTCTCAAGCCTTGAGAAATGTTCCTGTTGTTTGGACCGAAACGTTGCCTTTTGGCCTTATTAAATAGCTCTTTTTCTTCACTACAAATGTTGTGCTGCCTCCAATTTCTTTGGATTTCTATAATTGAGGTTTGGTATTTGCCTGGGGGGGCTCTGCACCCGGACTCTTTCTTTGTGCTGCTCTAATTTTCTTTTTTTTAGATAGATAGATTTTAGCATGGAATGTAAACAGATTCCACCCTGAAATATGCCCCATCATTATCCCCTTCTTTTAGTAATGTGCCCCATCATGATCCCCTTCATGTAGAAATTGCTCATTCCACCACCTCCATTTTTTTTTCTCATAAACAATGCTACATTTCAAAGAAACCTACATGGCTTTGATCGTACTGTACAGACAGTGCCTGATACACACTCACTGTGGTATGTGCAACATGTATTAGCTGTTAGATTCCCTTTAAAATGTCACTGCTGATAGAGGCAGGTGCCATCTATTTAACACAGCTGGCATGTACCCTGTATGGAGTGGGCTCAGCTCCTGAGCACGCTTCATACACGTTTCTGTGTATGATGTACATACCAAGGTGCAAGAAGGGGTTTAAGTATTGCCTCATGTGATACATCTAATATATAATTGCCAATGGGCTCCGTCACAGCTTCCGGCGATTGTGTCGCTATCCCACAATCCATCACGGCCGAAAGCTGTGACAGAAATGACATCGCCATATTGGAACACCCAAGTAATGGGTATTCCTATATGGCGGCAGGGAGTCAATGAGCGGTGTGGGATTCAAATCCCTCGCCCCGCCGGCTGAGCTCCTCTCATTGGCTGAGCCGCTCACCGGCTGAGACTTGGCGAGGGATTCAAATCCCGCATGGCACCACTCATTGGCTTAGCTGGGGGGGCGGGGGATTACATACTTACTTGACCAGATGGAGCATTGCCGTGGAGCTTCTCTTCTCCCCGGAGACCGGGGCAGGAGTGTGGTGCTGGAATCGCGCATAGCGCTATCCGGCGCCATTTAACTGAAGACACATTTGCAGTGTGCCTTCAGCAGTATGGCGCTGGACAGCGCGGTATGGGCATGCGTGTACTCCGGTGCCACACTCCTCCCACCACACTCCTCCCCCGGCCTCCGGCAGAGCGCGACAGCGCTGGAGCACAGGGAAGAAAGGTGGTATAAATGTTTTGCTTTTTTTCTTGTATGTGTGCAGTTTAACCCCTTCCTGACATGAGACGTACTATCCCGTCCATGGGACCCGGGCCCCTATGCCCATGGACGGGATAGTACGTCTACAGCGATCAGCGGCGCCCACGTGGTGAGTGCCGCTGATCGCGGCCGGGTGTCAGCTGATTATCACAGCTGACACCCGGCACAATGTCTCAGGGGCGGTCATGGACCGCCTCCCGACATGTTAACCCCTTGCACACCACGATCAAACATGATCGCGGTGTACCGGGGGTTATAGGGAAGCATCGGCAGGGAGGGGGCTCCCTCCGTGCTTCCCTGAGCCCCCCACGGCAGCGCAATGTGCAGCGCTGCTGCCGGGGGCTCCTTTCCTGCAGGCCCCCGAATCCAAGATGGCGACGGGGGCCTTCGGGGGCCTGCAGGAAGCTGGCTTCCTCAGTGCCTGCAAAGCGCAGGCATGAGGAAGCCTTCTGCAGTGCCTGTGACAGATCGCTGATCTGTCACAGTGATCTGTGATGTGACAGATCAGCGATCTGTCACAGGACAGTGAAGTCCCACCTGGGACTATTTAATAAAGTAAAAAAAAAAAAAAAAAGTGTTAAAATAAATTTAAAAAAATCGCCAAATAAATTAGTAAAAAAAAAAATATTCCCCCAAATAAATCCATTTTTTAGAAATAAAAAAAAAAAAAACAATAAAAGTACACATATTAGGTATCGCCGCGTCCGTAGCGACCCGCCCTATAAAACTGTCCCATTAGTTAACCCCTTTAGTGAACCCCTTAAAAAATAAAAATAAAAAACGAAGCAAAAAAGAATGATTTATTATCATACCGCCAAACAAAAAGTGTAATAACGCGCGATCAAAAAGATGCATATAAATAGCCATGGTACCACTGAAAACGTCATCTTGTCCCGCAAAAAACGAGCCGCCACACAGCATCATCCGCAAAAAAATAAAAAAGTTATAGCTCGCAGAATAAAGCGATGCAAAAATAATTATTTTTTATACAAAATAGTTTTCATTGCATAAAAGCGCCAAAACATAAAAAAATGACCTAAATGAGGTATCGCTGTAACCGTACTGACCCGAAGAATGAAACCGCTTTATCAATTTGATCGCACGCGGAACGGTGTAAACGCACCCCCCCAATAGAAATTCATGAAACGCTGGTTTTTGTTCATTCTGCGTACCAAAAATCAGAATAAAAAGCGATCAAAAAATGTCACGTGCCGGAAAATGGTACCAATAAAAACGTCAACTCATCCCGCAAAAAATAAGACCTCACATGACTCGGTGGGTCAAAATACGGAAAAATTAGAGCTCTCAATATGTGGTGATGCAAAAACTATTTTTACAATAAAAAGCGTCTTTTAGCGTGTGACAGCCGCCAAACATAAAAACCGCCATAAATAGTAAATCAAACCCCCCGTTATCACCCCCTTAGTTAGGGAAAAATAATACAATAAAAAAATGTATTTATTTCCATTTTTCCATTAGGGTTAGGGTTAGGGCTAGGGTTAGGGTTAGGGTAGGGTTAGGGCTAGGGTTAGGGTTAGGGCTAGGGTTAGTGTTAGGGCTAGGGTTAGTGTTAGGGCTAGGGTTAGGGCTGAGATTAGGGTTAGGGGTGTGTTGGGGTTCGGGTTGGAGTTAGAATTGGGGGTTTCCACTGTTTGGGCACATCAGGGGCTCTCCAAATGCAACATGGCGTCTGATCTCAATTCCAGCCAATTCTGAGTTGAAAAAGTCAAATGGTGCTCCTTCCCTTCCAAGCTCTGCCATGCGCCCAAACAGTGTTTTACCCCCACATGTAGGGTATGAGCCTACTCAGGTCAAATTGCAAAGCAATTTTTGGGGTCCAATTTCTCCTGTTACCCTTAGGAAAATAAAAAATTGGGGGCAAAAATATAATTTTTGTGGAAAAAAATGATTTTTTTATTTTCACGCCCGAGCGTTATAAACTTCTGTGAAGCACTTGGGGGTTCAAAGTGCTCACCACACATCTAGATAAGTTCCGTGGGGGGCCTAGTGTTGAAAACAGGGTCACTTGTGGGGAGTTTCAATAGTTTAGGTACATCAAGGGCTCTCCAAACGCACATGACACCCGCAGACCATTCCATCAAAGTCTGCATTCCAAAATGTCACTGCTTCCCTTCTGAGCCCCGACGTGTGTCCATACAGTAGTTTTCTCCCACATATGGGGTGTCAGCGTACTCATGACAAATTGGACAACAACTTTTGGGGTCCAATTTCTCCTGTTACCCTTGGGAAAATAAAAAAATTGGGGACTGATTGATCATGTTTGTGGAAAAAATACGATTTTTTTATTTTCATGCCCGGGCATTATAAACTTCTGTGAAGCCCTTGGGGGTTCAAAGTGCTCACCACACATCTAGATAAGTTCCTTAGGGGGTCTTGTTTCCAAAATGGGGTCATTTGTGGGGGTTTCCACTGTTTAGGTACATTAGGGGCTCTCCAAAGGCAACATGACACCCGCAGACCATTCCATCAAAGTCTGCATTCCAAAACGTCACTACTTCCCTTCCGAGCCCTGACGTGTGCCCATACAGTAGTTTTCTCCCACATATGGGGTATCGGCATACTCAGGACAAATTGGACAACAACTTTTGGGGTCCAATTTCTCCTGGTACCCTTGGGAAAATAAAAAAATCGTGACTAAAAGATCATGTTTGTGGAAAAAATACAAATTTTTTATTTTCACGTCCGGGCGTTATAAACTTCTGTGAAGCACTGGGGGGTTCAAAGTGCTCACCACACATCTAGATAAGTTCCTTGGGGGGTCTAGTTTCCAAAATGGTGTCATTTGTGGGGGGTTTCCACTGTTTAGGTACATCAGGGGTTTTCCAATCGCGACATGGTGTCCGATCTCAATTCCAGCCAAAAACGTCAAATGGCGCTGCTTCCCTTCCGAGCTCTGCCATGCGCCCAAATAGTGGTTTACCCCCACATGTGGGGTATCAGCATACTCAGGACAAATTGCACAATAACTTTTAGGGTCCTGTTACCCTTGGAAAAATAAGAATTGAGGGTGAAAAGATCATTTTCGTGGAAAAAATATGATTTTTTAATTGTACAGCTTTATGTTATAAACTTCTGTGAAGCCCTTGGGGGTTCAAAGTTCTCACCACACATCTAGATAAGTTCCTTAGGGGGTCTAGTTTCCAAAATGGTGTCATTTGTGGGGGGTTTCCACTGTTTTGGTACATCAGGGGTTTTCCAATCGCGAAATGGTGTCCGATCTCAATTCCAGCCAAAAACGTCAAATGGCGCTGCTTCCCTTCCCAGCTCTGCCATGCGCCCAAATAGTGGTTTACCCCCACATGTGGGGTATCAGCGTACTCGGGACAAATTGCACAATAACTTTTAGGGTCCTGTTACCCTTGGGAAAATAAGAATTGAGAGTGAAAAGATCATTTTTGTGGAAAAAATATGATTTTTTAATTGTACCGCTGTACGTTATAAACTTCTGTAAAGCCCTTGTGGGTTCAAAGTTCTCACCACATATCTAGATAAGTTCCTTGGGGGGTCTAGTTTCCAAAACGGGGTCACTTGTAGGGGGTTTCCACTGTTTAGGTACATCAGGGACTCTCCAAACGTGACATGGCGTCCAATCTGAATTCCAGCCAATTTTGCATTGAAAAAGTCAAACGGCGCTCCTTCCATTCCCCCCCACATGTCAGGTATCAGTGTACTCAGGACAAATTGCACAATAACTTTTGCAGTCCAATTTCTCCTGTTACCCTTGGTAAAATAAAAAAAATTGAACCTGAAGTATTTTTTTGTGAAAAAAAGTTAGATGTTCATTTTTTTTTTAAATATTCAAAAAAATTCCTGTGACGCACCTAAAGGGTTAATAAACTTCTTGAATGTGGTTTTGAGCACCTTAAGGGGTGCAGTTTTTAGAATGGTGTCACTTTTGGGTATTTTCTATCATATAGACCCCTCAAAGTGACCACAAATGAGATGTGGTCCTAAAAATAAATGGTGTTGTAAAAATGAGAAATCGCTGATCAACTTTTATCCCTTATAACTTCCTAAGAAAAAAAATTTTGGTTCCAAAATTGTGCTGATGTAAAGTAAACATGTGGGAAATGTTAGTTATCAAGTTTTTTGTGTGCTGTATCTCTGTGATTTAAGGGCATAAAAATTCAAAGTTGGAAAATTGCAAAATTTTCAAAATTTTCGCCAAATTTCCGTTTTTCTCACAAATAAACACAAGTTATTTGAATGAAATTTTACCATTAACCTGAAGTACAATATGTCACGAGAAAACAATGTCAGAATCACCGGGATCCATGGAAGCGTTCCAGAGTTATGACCTCATAAAGGTACAGTGGTCAGAATTGTAAAAATTGGCCCGGTCATGAATGTGCAAACCACCCTTGGGGGTGAAGGGGTTAATAGGGGTGAGAGGACCATATCAGGATAGGGGGGTCAGAGGTAGCATGCATACCAGGATATTAATCATAGTTTCTATAGCAAGTCCACTTTCAATAAGCAAAACCACAATAATAAGGTGCATGTGCCTTATACAAGGGTATACAAATTGAAAGTAGGCAGGCTGAAGCAGACTGGAAGCTTAATCAATTCATTCCCTTTAATACCATTGTACTTGTATTAACATAAGGGGCATGTGAGCCTACAGTTAAAATTTAGTCTAAAATTAGCTAATAGTAGAGAGTAAACAATTGTCCCAAAAGGCGCACTGTAGCAGCAAAATAAGCATGAGCATAAAAGACCTAGTATGGCAACCTACCAATGTGATGCAGTGTCCGTGCCACATCCCTCCACCCCCATGCGTGTTTCGTCCACACTTCTTCAGGGAGTGCGATTTGCTCCTCGAATATTTAGGGATGTTAGATGGGTTTATATATGAAAACGGCATCTTGTCTGGCAAAAAAACAAACTATAATAAAGCTCTGTCAGTGAAAAAATAAAAAAGTTCTAGCCCTCAGAATAAAGCAATGCAAAAATAATTATTTTTTCTAAAAAAAAATTGTTTTTATTTTGTAAAAGCACCAAAACTGTAAAAAAAAGACATAGATAGGCTATCGCTGTAATTGTATTGACCCGAAGAATAAAGTTGCCTTATCAATTTTATCACATGCAAAATGGTATAAAAAACACAACAAAAATCAATTCCTGAATTGGTGATTTTTGTTCATTTTACCTCCCAAAAATTTGAATAGAAAGTGTTCAAAAAATGTCATGTGTAGAGTTGAGCGAAACGGGTCGAAAAAATTCAAAAGTCGCCGACTTTTGGCAAAGTCGGGTTTCATGAAACGAAACTCGACCCTAGGATGAGGTCGGCCACGAGGTCGGCGACTTACGCGCCAAAGTCGCGTTTCAAAAGTTTGTTTTGCGCTCTTTTTCAGCCAATCAGGATTCACGGACACTGTGGGCAACGTGATGACATAGGCACGGGTCACCACCATCTTTCAGAAGGGCATGCAAGTGATTGGCTTGCTTTGGTGGGCGTCACAGGGGGTATAAAAGGGCGTGCACGCCGACCGCCATCTTACTTCTGCCGATCTTAGTATAGGGAGAGGTTGCTGCTGATTCTGTAGGGAGAGCGTTAGGCAGGGAAGAAGACAAAAAAACTGCTTCTGCTGCTAGAGATTTGGCCTGCACAACACACAAGTCACTGTGTGTGCAGTGCAAGGGGAGGCTATATTGTGGTGTATCAGTGGTGTTGGTTGTTGGGCTGCCTTCTAAGGCTTCCTGACACGCTGGCATTGCTGTTTACCCACTGCTCAACAAAAAAGCAATCCAATCTCCCTTATCCTCTCGTCACTTTGGTCACAGGCAGCTGTGCCATCGAGCGTGTCACATAGCGCTCAGATATCAGTGGGCCGCACACAATCCACAAGTGTCCAGTGTCCAAAAGTGTACGCAGAGATTCAAAATCTCCATTATCCTCTCGTCACTTTGGTCACAGGCAGCTGTGCCATCGAGCGTGTCACATAGCGCTCAGATATCAGTGGGCCGCACACAATCCACAAGTGTCCAGTGTCCAAAAGTGTACGCAGAGATTCAAAATCTCCATTATCCTCTCGTCACTTTGGTCACAGGCAGCTGTGCCATCGAGCGTGTCACATAGCGCTCAGATATCAGTGGGCCGCACACAATCCACAAGTGTCCAGTGTCCAAAAGTGTACGCAGAGATTCAAAATCTCCATTATCCTCTCGTCACTTTGGTCACAGGCAGCTGTGCCATCGAGCGTGTCACATAGCGCTCAGATATCAGTGGGCCGCACACAATCCACAAGTGTCCAGTGTCCAAAAGTGTACGCAGAGATTCAAAATCTCCATTATCCTCTCGTCACTTTGGTCACAGGCAGCTGTGCCATCGAGCGTGTCACATAGCGCTCAGATATCAGTGGGCCGCACACAATCCACAAGTGTCCAGTGTCCAAAAGTGTACGCAGAGATTCAAAATCTCCATTATCCTCTCGTCACTTTGGTCACAGGCAGCTGTGCCATCGAGCGTGTCACATAGCGCTCAGATATCAGTGGGCCGCACACAATCCACAAGTGTCCACTGTCCACAAGTGTACGCAGAGATTCAAAATCTCCATTATCCTCTCGTCACTTTGGTCACAGGCAGCTGTGCCATCGAGCGTGTCACATAGCGCTCAGATATCAGTGGGCCGCACACAATCCACAAGTGTCCACTGTCCACAAGTGTACGCAGAGATTCAAAATCTCCATTATCCTCTCGTCACTTTGGTCACAGGCAGCTGTGCCATCGAGCGTGTCACATAGCGCTCAGATATCAGTGGGCCGCACACAATCCACAAGTGTCCAGTGTCCAAAAGTGTACGCAGAGATTCAAAATCTCCATTATCCTCTCGTCACTTTGGTCACAGGCAGCTGTGCCATCGAGCGTGTCACATAGCGCTCAGATATCAGTGGGCCGCACACAATCCACAAGTGTCCAGTGTCCAAAAGTGTACGCAGAGATTCAAAATCTCCATTATCCTCTCGTCACTTTGGTCACAGGCAGCTGTGCCATCGAGCGTGTCACATAGCGCTCAGATATCAGTGGGCCGCACACAATCCACAAGTGTCCACTGTCCACAAGTGTACGCAGAGATTCAAAATCTCCATTATCCTCTCGTCACTTTGGTCACAGGCAGCTGTGCCATCGAGCGTGCCACATAGCGCTCAGATATCAGTGGGCCGCACACAATCCACAAGTGTCCACTGTCCACAAGTGTACGCAGAGATTTAAAATCTCCATTATCCTCTCATCACTTTGGTCACAGGCAGCTGTGCCATCGAGCCTGCCACATAGCGCTCAGATATCAGTGGGCCGCACACAATCCACAAGTGTCCACTGTCCACAAGTGTACGCAGAGATTTAAAATCTCCATTATCCTCTCATCACTTTGGTCACAGGCAGCTGTGCCATCGAGCCTGTCACATAGCGCTCAGATATCAGTGGGCCGCACACAATCCACAAGTGTCCACTGTCCACAAGTGTACGCAGAGATTCAAAATCTCCATTATCCTCTCGTCACTTTGGTCACAGGCAGCTGTGCCATCGAGCGTGTCACATAGCGCTCAGATATCAGTGGGCCGCACACAATCCACAAGTGTCCACTGTCCACAAGTGTACGCAGAGATTCAAAATCTCCATTATCCTCTCGTCACTTTGGTCACAGGCAGCTGTGCCATCGAGCGTGTCACATAGCGCTCAGATATCAGTGGGCCGCACACAATCCACAAGTGTCCACTGTCCACAAGTGTACGCAGAGATTCAAAATCTCCATTATCCTCTTGTCACTTTGGTCACAGGCAGCTGTGCCATCGAGCGTGTCACATAGCGCTCAGATATCAGTGGGCCGCACACAATCCACAAGTGTCCACTGTCCACAAGTGTGTGCAGAAATTCTAAAACTCCCCTGTCCTATAGACACCTTGTACCTTGTTTTACATTACTATATAGTTTGTTGGATTTTGTCTACATTTCTACCAAAAATGAGGAAGGCTGGTGGAAGAGGCCGTGGAATTGGGCGGGGGTTGGCAGCTGGTAATGATGGTGTTGGTGGTGGATCTGATGGTAGTGGCAAGAGCAAAATAGGACCAAATGCAGGAGGTGCTGACCCTGCGTCATTGTCTGTCTACATAAGGCCTCGAACGCTTAGTTTTCTAGGAGTTGGCAAACCGCTTTTAAAGGCAGAGCATCAGGAAAAAGTTTTGTCTTACATTGCTGACTCAGCCTCCAGCTCTATCGCCTCCTCTTCTTCAGTTGTAAAAAGTAAAAGCACTGAGTCGTCATTGGAGGCTCATGTTCATGAACCACACCTTTCCTTGTGTCCTTCACCCCAACCAAGATTGAAGGATGATGCAGGCCATAGTACTGATTACTCCATGGAGCTGTTTTCACATACCATGCCTGGATTATCAAGTGAAATGGTGAATTACCCAGGCCAAGATGAATCTGACATGGAGTGCACTGATGCACAGCCGCTGATGGATGATTCTGCTGGTACATTCACTCAGAGCACTACATTGTCCTCGCAGTGTACAGAGCCAGATTTTGACTCTGATGAGACTCAGGTGCCCCTTCCCGCACACTATACCACCATACACGGTGACACAGAGAAAGGAGCACATGATATAGAAGAGGAGGTGATGGATGACCCAGTTGTTGACCCAGATTGGCATCCATTGGGGGAAGAGGGTGCTGCTTCCAATTGCTCAGATGAGGAGCATCCACAGCAGACATTGACATCGCAACAGCTGTTAACTGGCAGGCCCGGAGCACTCCAAAGACAGGTTCCAAACATCAAAAGAGTTGCTGGACAGCTTGTCCAGAGGGTCAAAAGATCACAGCGTGCTAGGCCGCAAAATGTCTGCCAAAGTAGGAAGAGTGCAGTGTGGCACTTTTTTGAACAAAATCCTCATGATCAGGCCAAGGTTATCTGTAAGAAGTGCGCAAAGACCTTTAGCCGAGGGAAAAATCTGAAAAATTTGAATACCAGTTGCATGCTTAGACATTTAACCAGCATGCACTTGCAAGCGTGGACACAACACCAAACCTCAAGTGCCACATGTGCAACTGATCACAACGAAGGTAGTCAGCAACGCTACATTGTTTCCCCCACTGTAAGCACACCGGTTAGCACAGCAGCAAATGTTGAGGTGTCGTTGCAAGGCCACAGAAGTCAGGGAATCCCACTGTTATATCAACGAAAGACTGATTCTAGGCCATCAGAAAGAACACCAACTCCATCACCATCATCAACCCTCTCTCAGTCCGCCCTGTCCACCGCTACTTCCACCATATGCAGCTCTCAAGTCCAGCTCACCCTCCCAGACACTATGAGTAGGTCAAGAAAGTACTCAGTCTCTCATCCGCGTACACTGGGTTTGAACGCCCACATTGCCAAACTAATCTCGTTTGAGATGATGCCCTTTCGGTTGGTGGAAAGCACAGATTTCCGCAAACTCATGGCCTATGCAGTACCACGCTATGACCTACCCAGTCGCCACTTCTTCTCTCGCAAAGCCATCCCAGCCCTCCACCATCATGTGAAAGACCGCATTGTCCATGCACTCAAGCAGTCAGTGAGCGGAAAGGTGCACCTCACAACTGATGCATGGTCCAGTCGGCATGGCCAGGGCCGTTACGTGTCCATCACTGCGCACTGGGTTAATGTGGTGGATGCAGGGTCCACAGGGGACAGCGGTGGTGGGACAGTGCTGCCTAGCCCACGGTCTAGGAAACAGTTGGCTGTAGGCGTTCGACCCTCCTCCTCCTCCTCCTCCTCCAGAAGCGACAGCTCGTCCACAGAGCGCAGTCGTACGAGCACTCCATCTGCAGCTGCCACTGTTGCACACGATGTGTCCCCCTATCGAGCAGCTAGTGGAAAGCGTCAGCAGGCTGTGTTGCAGATGATGTGTTTGGGCGACAGACACACCGCCGAGGTGCTGGCCGAGTACTTGAAGCGACAAACTGAGTCATGGCTGGGCAGTGTACATCTTGAGGCAGGCAAGGTAGTTAGTGATAACGGCCGTAATTTTGTGGCAGCCATAGCCCTTTCACAACTCAGCCACATACCTTGCTTGGCTCACACCTTGAACCTGGTGGTGCAGTGCTTCTTCAAAAATTATCCGGAGTTAACAGCCCTGCTCCAGAAGGTGCGAAGACTGTGCGCGCACATCCGCCGGTCGCCTGTACACTCCGTTCGTATGCAGAAGCTGCAGCGATTGCTCCACCTTCCCAACCACCGCCTCATTATCGACATTGCAACAAGGTGGAACTCCACCCTCCACATGGTGGAGCGGCTGTGCGAGCAGAGGCAGGCCATAATGCATTTGTGGGAGGATACACGGCCAGGCACTTTGAGAGCAGACATGGAGTTGACAGGCGTGCAGTGGTCGAAGATGAAAGACCTTTGTAAAGTCCTTCAGTGTTTTGAGGAATGCACACGGCTGGTAAGCGCAGACGACGCCATCCTAAGCATGAGCATCCCACTTATGCGTCTGCTCATGCAAACTTTGACGCACCTTAAGGAGCAGGCGTCTGCAGCCAATGTTGATGAGGAGGAAGAGGAGGAGGGAATCCTTGATGACATTCAGCCATTGTCTGCTCAGGGACCTCTCCTGGACGAGGTGGAGGAAGAAGAGGAGGAGGAGGAGGAGGATGATGGGGATGATTACTTAGGGGAGGAGGATGCATCTCGTGGGGCAAGTGAAAATGTTGGCGTGGCAAGGTCTGGTACAGGGTTTGTGCGTGACTGGAGGGATGTGGATTTGCCAGAAAGTGCTCCTCCACCCAGCACTCGCAGTGCATCATTGACACCGGGAACATTGGCCCACATGTCAGATTATGCCTTGCGGATCCTAAAAAGGGACCCCCGCATTGCCAAAATGATGAACGATGACGACTACTGGTTGGCCAGCATCCTGGATCCACGCTATAAAGGCAAATTACAAAACATCATGCCACAGGAGAACCTTGACCTAATATTGGCTAATAAACAAGCAACTCTGGTAAATCGGTTGCTTGAGGCATTCCCAGCACACAGCAGCGGTGATGGTTCTCACACGAGCCGTACGGGCCGGGGACAGCTTGGCAGAGGTGTTCGTGGTGCACACAGCAGAAGTGGCGTTGGAGACAGGGGTTTCATGACAATGTTGTGGACTGATTTTTCAAATACCGCTCACACAACTGGTAATACTGCATCGATGGAAAGTGACAGGAGACAGCAGTTGTCAACTATGGTTACAAACTACTTTTCCTCCCATATCGATGTTCTCCCAAACAGGTCATTCCCCTTTGACTATTGGGCCGCTAAACTGGACACCTGGCCTGAATTGGCACAATATGCCTTACAGGAACTCGCTTGCCCAGCTGCAAGTGTGCTATCGGAAAGAGTCTTCAGTGCAGCTGGATCAATCCTGACAGAAAAAAGGACCCGTCTGTCAACCCAAAATGTGGATGATCTAACCTTCATTAAAATGAACCACGCATGGGTTTCCAAGGATTTTGTCCCACCTTCCCCTGATGACACATAGGGTGACAGAAAAATGGCTTGCTTTGGTCCACCTCTTCCTGGTACTTCACCTATTTCGCCTTTTGCATCAGTTGAATGTCCAACATCAACATATGCCACTTTCTAAAACTCCCTAACTGTGCTGCCTCCCCCCCCATGGCCGGGGTCACCACCTAGCGCACGACACCGTGCGAGTGCCGTTGCCCTGGACAGGTGGGTAGGCCGACTCTTGGGCGCGGGCACTGGCACAGGGTCCCTCATAGTGCAATCAAGTGTCTCTGACGGTGGTGGTGCACACCCGCCGTCAGACACACCGCTGTACTATGAGGGGCCCAGTGCCAGTACCGACGCCCACGAGTGGGCCCCCCTTGCTTGGCCAGGGCCCCAGCATTTGCAATCTTTACCTCTCCCTGCTCCTCCGCTGTGTAATCTGGGCCGTCAAATCCATACTGTGCCTGACACCGTCTGAGCCTGCCTCCTGATGTAGAATCATAGAATCACAGAATCGTAGAGTTGGAAGGGACCTCCTGGGCCATCTTGTCCAACCCCCTGCTCAAAGCAGGATTCGCTAAATCATCCCAGTCAGATGTCTGTCCAGCCTCTGTTTGAAGACTTCCATTGAAGGAGAACTCACCACTTCTCGTGGCAGCCTGTTCCACTCATTGATCACTCTAACTGTCAAAAAGTTTTTTCTAATATTTAATCTGTGTCTCCTCCCATTCAGTTTCATCCCATTGCTTCTAGTCTTTCCTTGTGCAAATGAGAATAAAGTTGATCCTTCTACAATGTGACAGCCCTTTAGATATTTGTAGACAGCTATTGTATAGACATATATTTTGAATGTGTACGCTATCCATACATGTTATCCGGGGATACGGTACCCCTTCTAACCTTTGTGCAATGACGTGCAATCCATACTGGGCCTAACACCGTCTGAGCCTGCCTCATGCTGTATAGACATATATTTTGAATGTGTACGCTATCCATACATGTTATCCGGGGATACGGTACCCCTTCTAACCTTTGTGCAATGACGTGCAATCCATACTGGGCCTAACACCGTCTGAGCCTGCCTCATGCTGTATAGACATATATTTTGAATGTGTACGCTATCCATACATGTTATCCAGGGATACGGTACCCTTTCTAACCTTTGTGCAATCACGTGCAATCCATACTGGGCCTAACACCGTCTGAGCCTGCCTCATGCTGTATAGACATATATTTTGAATGTGTACGCTATCCATACATGTTATCCGGGGATACGGTACCCCTTCTAACCTTTGTGCAATGACGTGCAATCCATACTGGGCCTAACACCGTCTGAGCCTGCCTCATGCTGTATAGACATATATTTTGAATGTGTACGCTATCCATACATGTTATCCGGGGATACGGTACCCCTTCTAACCTTTGTGCAATGACGTGCAATCCATACTGGGCCTAACACCGTCTGAGCCTGCCTCATGCTGTATAGACATATATTTTGAATGTGTACGCTATCCATACATGTTATCCGGGGATACGGTACCCCTTCTAACCTTTGTGCAATGACGTGCAATCCATACTGGGCCTAACACCGTCTGAGCCTGCCTCATGCTGTATAGACATATATTTTGAATGTGTACGGTATTCATACATGTTATCCAGGGATACGGTACCCTTTTTAACCTTTGTGCAATCACGTGCAATCCATACTGGGCCTAACACCGTCTGAGCCTGCCTCATGCTGTATAGACATATATTTTGAATGTGTACGCTATCCATACATGTTATCCGGGGATACGGTACCCCTTCTAACCTTTGTGCAATGACGTGCAATCCATACTGGGCCTAACACCATCTGAGCCTGCCTCATGCTGTATAGACATATATTTTGAATGTGTACGCTATCCATACATGTTATCCGGGGATACGGTACACCTTCTAACCTTTGTGCAATGACGTGCAATCCATACTGGGCCTAACACCATCTGAGCCTGCCTCATGCTGTATAGACATATATTTTGAATGTGTACACTATCCATACATGTTATCCAGGGATACGGTACCCTTTCTAACCTTTGTGCAATGACGTGCAATCCATACTGGGCCTAACACCGTCTGAGCCTGCCTCATGCTGTATAGACATATATTTTGAATGTGTACGCTATCCATACATGTTATCCGGGGATACGGTACCCCTTCTAACCTTTGTGCAATGACGTGCAATCCATACTGGGCCTAACACCGTCTGAGCCTGCCTCATGCTGTATAGACATATATTTTGAATGTGTACGCTATCCATACATGTTATCCGGGGATACGGTACCCCTTCTAACCTTTGTGCAATGACGTGCAATCCATACTGGGCCTAACACCATCTGAGCCTGCCTCATGCTGTATAGACATATATTTTGAATGTGTACGCTATCCATACATGTTATCCAGGGATACGGTACCCTTTCTAACCTTTGTGCAATGACGTGCAATCCATACTGGGCCTAACACCGTCTGAGCCTGCCTCATGCTGTATAGACATATATTTTGAATGTGTACGCTATCCATACATGTTATCCGGGGATACGGTACCCCTTCTAACCTTTGTGCAATGACGTGCAATCCATACTGGGCCTAACACCGTCTGAGCCTGCCTCATGCTGTATAGACATATATTTTGAATGTGTACGCTATCCATACATGTTATCCGGGGATACGGTACCCCTTCTAACCTTTGTGCAATGACGTGCAATCCATACTGGGCCTAACACTGTCTGAGCCTGCCTCATGCTGTATAGACATATATTTTGAATGTGTACGCTATCCATACATGTTATCCGGGGATACGGTACCCCTTCTAACCTTTGTGCAATGACGTGCAATCCATACTGGGCCTAACACCGTCTGAGCCTGCTTCATGCTGTATAGACATATATTTTGAATGTGTACGCTATCCATACATGTTATCCAGGGATACGGTACCCTTTCTAACCTTTGTGCAATCACGTGCAATCCATACTGGGCGTGAGAACGGCTGGCGAGCTGTTAAGCAAGCTACAGCACCTGTCCAGACAAGTACAGGGATTCCCTAGCGAGGAGACTTATTTGATTGTTTTCTATGTTGGGACAGCAATTTTTGGGGAGCACTATACTCTGGAGAATGATAGATGGGGCCCACCATACACTGGAACATTCCAAAGGTGGACATCAGACACTGGAGCAGCATTTACAGGGCCCATTATACACTAGAGCATTAGAAATGGGGCCCATTATGTTTGGAGCATTATTTGGGCCCATAAGACAGTGGAGCTTCATCCATGGGGACCAACATATACTGTAGCATTATGTGGAGCTCATCATATACTGTTTCAAACATTATATGGGACCAATGATTTTGTATGGAGAAATAGATGGGCCTCGTCATGAGATGTAAAAAGTGAGGTATTTTTCATTGTACTATACCGCTATTTCTCTGCCGTATCGGAGCATGATGAGTTGTGGTATGTGTTAAAGGGGCGCTCTTTCGCCCAGGGCACATGAAAACCTGCAGCCAGCCCTCCCCCCCACAAATTTAGCCAAATAACCCCCATTTTTCAGTGCGTAACTTGTATTATGAAGTTAATTAAGGTTGACAAGCTTAAGTAAGAAGAATTGATGCTTTTGGCATTCAAATGGTCACTGTAGGTGTGTTTCCTGTCCTCCTCTCACTGCCGACTTTTATTCCCCATTGACTTACATTGGGTTTCGTGTTTTGGGACGACCCCGACTTTTCCCTATAATCGGACGATCTTGCTCGACCCGACTTTTGGAAAAGTCGGGTTTCACGAAACGAAACGCGACCCTAATAAAGCAAAAGTCGCTCAACTCTAGTCATGTGCCCATAAAAGGTATCAATAAATACATCAACTAGTCCAACAAAAACAAACTGTCACATGACTCCTTCAGCCAAAGTATGGAAAAATTATAGCTGTCTAAATATGGGGATGTAAAAACTAGTTTTTGCATTAAAAAGCGTCTTTTAGTGAGAGTGTGACAGAAGCCAAACATAAAAACCGGATATAAATTTGGTATCACTGTAACTGCACCATCCTAAAGAATAGTCATATAATCACTTATACTGCATGAGGAATGTCATAAAAAATAAATAAAACCAGTTCTTTACCTGCTGTTGATTAGTTTATTCTGCCTTCCAAAGATTGCAGTAAGGCTCGGCGCACATTTATCCTGTACTCTGCGCTGAGCACTTGCATCGGGGTTACCATATAAAGCTTTGAAATATGTGATTCAGACGGAACCTCCAAAGGAAAAATCCCTATAATGAGGCAGATGGATTCACTGTGGATGCTATAGGACCTGTGATTCGGCGGTGTCGTTTTTAGGCGTGCATAATAGAGCACAGTTGACAACAGTTTTATGCACTTCTGAAAAGAAGGACGATGTTGAACAGAGGCCAGACAGAGTCCAGAGTAACTCTACTGTCTTATTATAGTGACTGGATCACCCTCAAAGTTTCAACTGTCATGTCAGTTGGAGTGATGGATAAATGTGATCCTAAATGTTATGTAAAATGTTCCAAATAAAAGCATCTCCACTCAGATCTGTTATGTCCTAATGGAAATAAAGGGGGCTTCCATGGTACTCATAGCACAAAGGCTATGGAAAAGCGAAATTGCTCCTCACCCCTCAAAAGAAATTCAGCAAATTCTGCGCTCCCAAATCCAAAAGCCCCCCTCTCCCTTCTGATTCCCAGTGCGTCTAAACCAAATTTAGCGCCCACATTTTTGGCATTTCTGTAGTGATAAAAGCCTGCCTAATTTACAGTTTCATGTCTCCAGAGCTGGGCATAATGTAGTGGTCACTACAACATACTGGTCACTACAATGGCAGTTTGCAATTTTCACTCAGCAACATCCAGTACTGCTTGTTTCTGGAAAACACCCATAGAGTCAAAATTGTCACTACACTGTAATAAATTTTCAAAGGAGTATAACTTTCAAAATGGGGTCACTTAGCACTTAGGGGTTCTGTGTATGGAGTCCGCAAGCTATTCCAGGAAAATCTGTGCTCGAGGAGGCAAAAGCAGTACTGTACAGCCATATATAGGATATTTCTACATTCAACAGAATTTTTGGGACAAATTTTGGTGCCATTTTACCCATTTACCATTATGAAAATGTAAAATTTGAGGCTAACACACAATCTTGGTGGTAACTTACTTTTTTCTTCACTGCCCAGTGTTGTAAAATTCTGTGACACACCTGTGGTGTCAACATGATCACTGCACCTCTAGATGAATTAACTAAGAGGTTTAGTTTGTAAAATGGGGTCACTTATGGGGGGTTTTGCTGTGACATGGCACCCTCAAATCAGTGCAGCAAAATCTGCACTGTAATATATTCCTTCTAAACTTTGCACTGTGCCTCAAAAGTAGTTTTTGATCACATATGGGGTATCGCTGAACTCAAAAGAAATTGCCCAACAAATTTTGGGGTCCATTTTCCTCTGTTACCCTTGTGAAAATACAAAATTTGGGGCTAAACCACATTTTTGTGGGAAAAATGTGTTTTGTCATGGGCAGCCTAGGTAACTTTTAGGCTGAAACCCCGGGGCCCCTGCGGTGTCCCTCAGACTAGGGGAAACCCTGTCTGTCCCTCAACCCAGGGTTTACACTGAAGGTGTGCCTGCCTGGGCCTCCACCCTGTCCCTGTCTCCTATCCAGCCCTAAGCTGAACCCACCACCCTCCACCCAGTGAGGAGACCAAACACCAGACCCGACAGATAAGTATGGACAGGGATAACGGAAAAGCACCACACCGTGTACACACAGGGGAATACAGTAATGTGCAAGGGTAACCAAATAATAACACAGGAAGGACAAAATTGCAACAATGGAATATACTACAACAGCAACAGTATCCTCCTTAGACCTCCACTCCAGACCGGTATCGCTTAGCACAAGGCAAGAGCTATAGTCGGCGACTCCCATAGTCACGCAGGGCAATTTAAAGACAGAGGGCGTGGCTAAGCCCTCAGCCAGAATGACAACCTGGTTAACCCAATCCAAGCCGGACAGAGACCAACCGGCGCCGCTGAGAATCAAGTGGTGGGATGGGGTATTACCGCTGTCTGCCGGACACCCTGGTGTGAACAGTGTCTGACATGACAGTACCCCGCCTTCTACGAGGGACCCCAGGAACCTCACAATGTTGAGGACCCGGCTTGTCCGGATGGCGGCGATGAAACCCTGCAATCAGTCGGTCCGCATGTATGTCCGAAGCTGGCACCCAAGTCCTCTCCTCAGGACCATAGCCACGCCAGTGGACTAGGTACTGCAGAGTGCGACGCACTACCCGAGAATCAACCACCTTGGACACCTCAAACTCCAACGTGCCATCCACCAAGACGGGAGGTGGTGGCACGGGAGAAACATCAACAGCACCCACGACTTTCTTAAGTAACGCCTTGTGAAACACATTATGTATCTTGTATATGGCAGGTAACTCCAAACGAAATGCCACAGGGTTGATAATTGCGGAGATCCGAAATGGACCAATGAACCTGGGACCCAACTTAAGCGATGGTATTTTGAGTTTGATGTTCCTTGTGGACAACCACACCCATTCACCCACACACAGGTCCGGACCTGGCACACGTCTACCGTCAGCCACACGTTTGTACCTAGAACCTACATTCAGCATGCGCTGCTTTACTCTCCTCCAAACGGATGACAATTGTGCTCCCAACTGATCCTCCTCAGGGACGCCCGCAGAGCTCCCTTGGCGCAAGGTACAGAATTGGGGATGTTGACCATAAACACAAAAGAAAGGAGATTCCCCAGACGATTCCTGACAATGATTGTTTATCGCGAATTCAGCCAGAGGAAGAAACACCGACCACTCTTCCTGATTGTCAGACACAAAACAGCGTAAGTATTGCTCCAGGTTTTGGTTCATACGCTCAGTCTGCCCATTCGACTGTGGATGGAAAGCCGATGAATGAGACAATTTAATCCCTAGGCGTGAACAAAAAGCTCTCCAAAATTTTGCCACAAATTGTGTACCTCTATCAGATACAATGTCAGACGGGACACCATGAAGTCTGACCACCTCGCGAATAAATACCTGAGCCAGGGTCTTCGCATTGGGCAAAGATGGTAAAGCAACAAAATGCGACATTTTAGAGAACCGATCCACTATTACCAGAATGACCATGTTCCCCGCCGAGGAGGGCAAATCAGTAATGAAATCCATGGAAATCTCAGTCCATGGCTTACTGGGCACACAGAGAGGATGCAATGTGCCAGCAGGACGGGAGCGTGGTGTCTTGGCCCGTGCACACGTAGTACAGGCTGACACATATGAGGCCACGTCCTGCTGGATTTTGGGCCACCAAAAATGACGTGATACAAGTTCCAGAGTGCCCTTAACCCCTGGGTGACCTGCCAGGACAGTATCGTGATGTTCCCCTAACACCTTTAAGCGTAGGTGTAGTGGCACAAATGATTTATTAGGAGGCAGATCCGGCGGTACCTCCTCCTGAGCCTCAGCAATCTCTGCCTCAACTTCTGTCGTGAGAGCCGAGACCACAACTCCCTTTTGGAGGATAGGTACCAGCTCCTCACGTGGCTCTCCACCCGGAAAACATCTGGACAAGGCGTCCGCCTTAGTATTCTTAGAACCTGGCCGGTATGTCACAAAAAATTGAACCGGGTGAAGAATAACGACCAGCGAGCCTGTCTGGGGGACAGGCGTTTAGCAGACTCTAAATAAAGCAGATTCTTATGGTCCGTTATAACGGTAATCTGATGGACAACCCCCTCCAAGAAGTGTCGCCATTCCTCAAATGCCAACTTGATGGCCAACAATTCCCTGTTACCAATATCGTAATTACGCTCAGCAGGCGACAGCTTCTTGGAGAAGTAGGCACACGGGTGCAATTTGCCCAAGGATGGACCCTGAGACAGTACCGCCCCCACTCCAACCTCAGATGTATCCACCTCCACGGTAAATGGTAGGGAGACATCAGGCTGAACCAGGATGGGAGCTGAAGCAAAACTGTTTTTGAGGATTTCAAACGCGCGTACCGCAGCCTCAGACCAGTCAGAAAAATTGGTACCTTTTTTAGTCATGTCGGTGAGCGGTTTAGCAATCGTAGAAAAATTCTTAATAAATTTCCTATAATAGTTGGAAAAGCCCAGGAATCGCTGAAGCGCCTTGAGATTATCAGGCTGATCCCACTGCAGCACCGCTTGCACCTTAGCGGTGTCCATTTTAAACCCTGAGGCGGAAATTACATAACCCAAAAAAGGTAATTCTTGGACGACAAATACACATTTTTCAAGCTTGGCATAGAGCTTGTTTTCCCTGAGAAACTGCAATACCTGCCTAACATGCTCTATGTGTGCATCACGGTCGCGTGAGTAAATAAGAATGTCATCCAGGTATATAATAACAAATTTCCCCAAGAGATGAGAAAAGACATCATTTATGAAATGTTGAAATACTGCTGGCGCGCTCGTCAACCCAAATGGCATCACCAAACTCTCAAAATGACCCTCAGGGGTATTAAATGCCGTCTTCCATTCATCCCCTTGACGGACTGTTATGAGATTGTACGCCCCCCTGAGGTCAAGCTTGGAAAACCATTTGGCACCAGACACCTGGTTGAACAAATCGGGTATCAGTGGCATAGGGTATGGGTCACGAACCGTAATCTGGTTGAGCTCCCTGAAATCCAGACACGGGCGTAATCCGCCATCTTTCTTCTTGACAAAGAAGAACCCCGCCGCCAGTGGAGATGATGAAGGCCTGATGTGCCCTTTGCTTAGACTCTCTGCAATGTATTCTTTGAGAGCTTGCCTCTCAGGACCTGAGATATTAAACATCCTGGCTTTCGGTAACTTGGCCCCCGGTTTTAACCTAATAGCACAGTCATAGGGTCGGTGCGGTGGCAGCTCTGAACAACCTCTTTCAGAAAATACATCAGCAAAGTCCAGCAGTGGCTCCGGGATGCTGGGAGTCACAGCGGAGATACACGTAGCCAGACAACTCTCCTGGCAGTATCTGCTCCACTGGATTATGTCCGGGGTTTTCCAATCAATCACCGGATTGTGCATAGACAACCATGGAAACCCCAGAACTACCTGAGCAGGCAAGTTACTGAGCACCTTACATGTTACCCGCTCAGAGTGCAGGACCCCAATGTGGAGTTTTACATCAGCCACAAACTCTTTAATCTCCCCTTGAGAGAGAGGGGAGGCATTGATGGTAACCACCCGGATAGGATTAGGCAGCGTCTCCACCTTAAATCCCGCTGTACGCGCAAACCTTTCATCAATGAGATTAGCGGCTGAACCACTATCTACAAATACAGTAATAGACAGCTCTTGGCCCCCGATAACTACCTTGGCAGGGAGCATACACTGGGAGACCACCATGATGGAGGATATGCAAAGGCTCAGACTAGACTCCTCCAAACCCTCTGAGCCTAGCAGTTTTCCGCCGGCACGTCTTTCTTAGGTACCAGGGGGCAAGCATTAATAAAATGTCCTTTCTTGCCACAAAAAAACAGACCCCTTGCTTTCTGGGCAAGGGATATTTATGCTTGTTATTATGTGTATGTGATATACCAGCTATCTGCATAGGTTCCACGGATTCACCCGAGGCAACCTCACCAGAGACTGCCCCTCCCCCTACAGGCAATGTCTCCTGCGACCTCTGACGAAAGCGGCGATCAATGCGTACTACAAGCACCATAGCAGCCTCCAGAGAAGCGGGAGTCTCATACATTAGCAGAGCTTGTTTAACCCTTCCAGAAAACCCATGCAAAAATTGACTCCTTAGTGCGGGGTCATTCCATTGAGTGTCCACAGCCCAGCGACGAAATTCCGTACAATAATCCTCCGCCAGACGCTCACCCTGGAGCAGAGAGCGTATTTTAGACTCTGCTAACGCCAGTCTGTCAGGATCGTCATAGATTAAACCCAGAGCAGAAAAAAAAAGGTCTACGGAGTCAAATGCTGGTGAATCAGAAGGTAGTGAAAATGCCCATGCTTGTGGGTCACCACTCAGCAAGGATATTACCAAGCCCACACGCTGAGCCTCATTTCCTGAGGAGAGTGGACGCATACGAAAATACAATTTGCAGGATTCACGAAATACAATGAACTTACAGCGATCACCAGAGAATCGTTCAGGGAGAGGTAACTTTGGTTCAGCTGCCCTGACTGCTGCCTCAGTTTGCACAGCAGGAACTGAGAGGCCTTGTTGCTGGACCACCCCCCTCAGTTCAGTGACCTGTATGGACAGAGCCTCCAGCTGCTTGGTTATGGAGACTATAGGATCCATGGTAAATAATCCCTTTTTTCTTTTTTTTTTTTTTTTTTGGGCCAACTATAATGTCATGGGCAGCCTAGGTAACTTTTAGGCTGAAACCCCGGGGCCCCTGCGGTGTCCCTCAGACTAGGGGAAACCCTGTCTGTCCCTCAACCCAGGGTTTACACTGAAGGTGTGCCTGCCTGGGCCTCCACCCTGTCCCTGTCTCCTATCCAGCCCTAAGCTGAACCCACCACCCTCCACCCAGTGAGGAGTCCAAACACCAGACCCCACAGATAAGTATGGACAGGGATAACGGAAAAGCACCACACCGCGTACACACAGGGGAATACAGTTATGTGCAAGGGTAACCAAATAATAACACAGGAAGGACAAAATGGCAACAATGGAATATACTACACCAGCAACAGTATCCTCCTTAGACCTCCACTCCAGACCGGTATCGCTTAGCACAAGGCAAGAGCTATAGTCGGCGACTCCCATAGTCACGCAGGGCAATTTAAAGACAGAAGGCGTGGCTAAGTCCTCAGCCAGAATGACAACCTGGTTAACCCAATCCAAGCCGGACAGAGACCAACCGGCGCCGCTGAGAGCCAAGTGGTGGGATGGGGTATTACCGCTGTCTGCCGGACACCCTGGTGTGAACAGTGTCCGACATGACAGTTTTATTTTATTTTCACTGCTCAAAGTTTTAAACTTCTGTGAAGCACCTGGGGGTTCAAAGTGCTCAATATACATCTAGATAAGTTCCCAGAGGGGTCTAGTTTTCAAAATGGTGTCACTTGTGGGGGGTTTCACTGTTTAGGCACATCAGGGGCTCTCCAGATGCGACATGGCGTCCGTAATTATTCCAGCAAATTTTGCATTCAAAAAGTCAAATGGTGCCCCTTTTCTTCTAAGCCCTGCCATGTGCCCAAATAGTAGGTTTCCTTCACATACTGGGTACTCAGGAGAAATCGCACAACAAATTGGTTGGCGCAATTTCTCCTGTTACCCTTATGAAAATGCTAAATTTGGAGCTAAAAAAAATATTTTTGTGGGAAAAATGTGAATTTTTTTTTATTTTCACTGTTCAACACTATATAGGGTGGGCCATTTATATGAAAACACCTAAATAAAATTGGAAAGGTTGGTGATATCAACTTCCTGTTTGTGGCACATTAGTGTAGTATATGGGAGGGGGAAACTTTTCAAGATGGGTGGTGAGCATGGTGGACATTTTGAAGTCGGCCATTTTGGATCCAATTTTATTTTTTTTAATGGGAAGAGGGTCATGTGACACATCAAATTTTTGAGAATTTCACAAGAAAAGCAATGGTGTGCTTGGTTTTAACATAACTTTAGTCTTTCATTAGTTATTTACAAATTTCTCTTTGTTTACAGCCATTGACATGTCGCAGAGGTTAACACATAAGAAGCGGATAGAAATTGTGTTGATGTCTGGTGAACGCAGTACCCGGGTCATTGCAGCAGATTTCAATGCAATGATACAAAAAGTGGGCGGAGGGCACCAATAAGCGATATTGGTGAGGTTCTCTATGGGCTTGTGAGAAATACTATGAAACAACTAGAGAAAAAATCATGCCCATACAAATGGGAACACCCGCGAAATGCAAAACAATATTTTTATTACACAATTGCATATACACACTACAAAAGGACAGCACACAAAAATTCATTAAAAACATTTAAAAAGTACACACTGGTCATGCCTTAATATGGAGGCGATGACGTCCCACAAAAGCAATCCCCCTTAGAAAACCATGATAATAAACATACAGTGAAGACTCCAGACATCAATATAAACATCAAAGATTCAGAAGTATCCGCAATACACACAATTGATTGCAATTAGAGAAAAAAATGTAGTAACCATAAACCACAATATATTGTAGAAAAGATAAAAAATAAATCTTTATTTTCACATATTTAAAAAAATATCAAACATTTATAGATACATATAAGAGGAAAATATAGAAGGAATAATCCCAGTGTAGCACAAGGTAAAGATCCCTACATATAAGGTGACAGCAAACAAAAGAACCCATATGCTGCAAATACAAATAAACATAATCCAGGCACCAAAATGTACTGTGCAACTATCCAGAGACAATGTCTCTATACTGATACCATAAACATTAAGGTGCTATATATAACATAGTGCCAAAGGAGTATAGGCAGTTCATGGATCAGAGGAATGTATCAATCAATTCCGGGATCATACCCAATATCCATAATGCTCATGCCACTTACCCATAAGGGAATAATGATGCAGGGAAGATACCGCGCTCTACCCTGACGCGCGTTTCGCCTCGGCTTTCTCAAGGGGAGGTGCCTATCTATACTAAAGCTCCCATATATAAATGCAGCGTTCCAGGTGTTGTTGATCAGAAGCGGCGCATGCCCGGTGAGGCCGCACGGTAATCGCGCAATGAGCCGCCATCAGTGAGCAGCACGCATGTGTGGTGAAAAAACACCACTAGACATCATCAACATGCGCGCGACCCACTGGTTCCTGACTACGTCTGACAGTTATGAAGGTTTTGAACTTTTATTCAATACACACAATTGAGCTGAACACCATGCTCATTCACAATACCAGATAAGCAATACAGATAAATCAAGTCCCTAGCTAAAGCTAATAAGGAATGGCAGATTAGCACTCAGAGAAAAGCATGGACAGCAGGTCAGAAGATTTTACCATACTTCCTTCAAAATGAGGAAGATGAAGGAGCAGACAGGCTCAAACTGGCAGAAATAGGAATCCTCTGATCAAAAATGGAGTCATGGAAACCAAGAATGGAGCGAGTGTGGGATGAATGCCCATGCGTATCGCCACAGCACGTGTGGCTTACTCAGGGAAAGTAATCATAAGTGAAAGTGTAGGTCCCTTAAAAAAATTGTGAGGAAAGAATGACTGTAGATGACGAGGCAAAGACTAATATATTAAATACCTTCTTCTTCACGGTATTCACGGTGGAAAATGAAATGCTAGGTGAAATGCCAGGAGACAAAGAAAGCCCTATATTATGAGTCACCAATCTAATCTAAGAAGAGGTGCAAAACCGGCTAAATAAGATTAAAATAGATAAATCTCCAGGTCCGGATGGCATACACCCACGAGTACTAAGAGAACTAAGTAATGTAATAGACAAGCCATTATCTAATATATAAAGCTCAATGTGTGTGTGTATGTATGTATGTGTGTATGTCCGGGATTGGCATCCGCACCGTCGCAGCTACAGCCACAAAATTTTGCACAGTCACATGTCTGGACCCCGAGAGCGTCATAGGCTATGTTGTGAGGAGAAATTTAAAACCCATGTGTTCCAATTCACCAAACAATTTTGCTCCTATGTACATAATGGGGAAAAAGTGAAAGGAAAAGTGTTGGAGAAAAAATTGACAGCTGCCAGATGTGAACAAGGGGGACTTAAGGAATGAGAGCGATGGCGCCAAAGAGTATATACCGTACAGTTGATAAGGTGGGGCCCTGACATGGGATACTCACCACACACGGGGATATGAACACACACACAAAATGCGTCACACACTACCATGTGCTTCAACACATATACCACCCTCATCACACATTTCACCACACATACACCAGAAGAGGTAAGCTATAGACTGGACCAAGGCAGAGCCGGACTGGCCATCTGGCAATTCTGGCAAATGACAGAAGGGCCTGTCTGCTCGTGGGCTGCCTTGTCTGCTACGTCTAGAAAAAAGATGACTGAGGGGCGATCTAATAACCATGTATAAGTATATAAGGGGACAATATAAATATCTCTGAGGATCTGTTTATACCAAGGAATGTGACGGTCACAAGAGGGCATTCTCTGCGTCTGGAGGCGAGAAGGTTTTTCCACCCACATAGAAGAGGATTCTTTACTCTTAGGGTGACAACCTGGACTCAGTCGAGGGGTTCAAGAGAGGCCTGGATGTCTTCCTGGAGCATAACAATATTGTATCTTAGAGTTATTAGGTTCTTTCGTAGGACGTAGATCTGGGAATTTATTCTGACAGAAAATAGGCTGAACTGGATGGACAAATGTATTTTTTCGGCCTTGACAACTATGTTACTATGTTAGAAGATGTCCCTCTGTGCTGTTTCTGAAGTAAGGGTTCATACTCATTTGCGAGAGACTCGCACGATTCTCGTGCGAGTCTCATGCATGAAAACCTGCCACTGCCGACACTCGGATCAGAGCGTGCGGCTGCATAGAAATACATGTAGCCGCACGCTCCGGTCCGAGTGCCGGCGGCAGTGCCAGGTTTTCATGTGAAAGACTCGCATGAGAATCCTGCGAGTCTCTCGCAAGTGAGTATGAGCCCTAAGGGTGGAGACGTAGCCTGAACGGTGTGTGCACTCCTGGTTGATTCCCATGCACTATGTGTCAGTGCAGCAGCAGTTTACCTCTGTCAAACAACGCACAGCGCTGAGCTCTGTCAGCTGTTAGTAGTCTGCACACATCTCCTCCTATGATTAAATTTATGAAGTTTACTTGAAAGATTATTAACCCCTTATTATTAATATTATTATTAACTGACCAATGACAGACATAGCACAATATGAGTGAGTTTCATTAATTTAACCCCTTAACTTCCAATGACAGACAGAGTCCGTTATTGGACGCCTCCCTCTGTTTGGTGCGGGCTCCGGCAATGAGCCCGCACCTTCTTCGGGATAAGACAGCTGATCTGATCAGCTGACATGTGCCCAGAACAGCCGCGGGTGGAATTGCGATTCACCCGCAGTTGTTGACATCTTAAATGCCGCTGTCAAACTCTGACAGCGGCATTGAACATGCACGCGCAGGAAGCGCATCATTACCTCCTCCCATCGGTGCCTGTGTCACATGACCACGGGTCGTCCATGGAATGGCATGACACCCCGCGGTCAGGAGAAGACTCCTGTGGCTGTCATTGCTGGATCACTATGAGCACCACCTGGTGGTCGGCGCTCATAGCAAGTGAGCATTTCTGCTCTATGTAGCAGAGGCGATCAGACAACTGTAGCTTCAAGTCTCCCATGGAGACCATTGAAGCACGTAAAAAGTAAAAAAAAATTTTTTCAAAATATTAAAAAATAAAAAGATATAAAAGTTCAAATCACCCCCCTTTCACCCCATTCAAATAACACAATTAAAAAAATCAAATATACACATGTTTGGCATCGCTGCATTCAGAATCGCCCTATCTATCAACATATAAAAATTATTAATCCAATCGGTAAACGGCGTAGTGAGAAATAAATTCGAAATGCCAGAATTACGTTTTTTTGGTCGCTGCAACATTGCAATAAAATGCAATAATGGGCGATCAAAAGAACATATCTGCACAAAAATTGTGTCATTAAAAATGTCAGATCGGCATGCATCAAATAATCCCTCACCCGCCCCAGATCCCGAAAAATGGAGACACTACAGGTGTCGGAAAATGGCAACATTTTTCATTTTTTTTTTTCAAACTTTGGAATTTTTTTTCACCACTTGGATAAAAAAGAGCCTAGACATGTTTGGCGTCTATGAACTCGTAATGACCTGGAGAATCATAATAGCAGGCATTTAGTGAGCCTAGTAAAAAAGCCAAACAAGAAAAGCAGTGTGGAATAGCACTTTTTTTTTAAATTTCACCACAGTTGGAATTTTTTTCCTGTTTTTATTACATGATGTGGTAAAACCAATGGTGTCATTCAAAACTACTACTTGTCCCACAAAAAACAAACCCTCAAATTGCTATTTTTGCAAAAAAATAAAAAGTTATGGCTCTGGGAAGAAGGGGAGCAAAAAATGAAAATGCAAAACCAAAAACTCCCCTGGTCATTAAGGGGTACTGTCACTGACTGACCAGTCAAAGCATGATTGCACAGGAGATGCTGAAATATCAGCACCTCCCGCACAATCCCAGCAGGAGCTCAACATTGCTAGTAGCCAAGCACCTAATGTGACAGTCAGGGATGGTGTCAGACTGATCACAACATTTAGGAGGCTGGGAGAGGGTGCTCCCTTTCCCTTCAGATTGGCGCTCCTGCTACATTATCGCGGGGCCCGATTTTATGCCATGGTGACCGGGGGTCAACGTGACAACCCCCGGGTCCCCAACCTCCGAAAGCATCTTAGGCAATGCAATGAATTATACGTGTGATCAAAGTAAAAAAAAGTTAAATTCCCATAGAGGGACTAAGTAAAAAAGTAAAAAACAAATAAAAAAAGTCAAAATATATTTTTTAAAATACTAATGAATAAAAATTAAAAAACATATTACACCAATAAATACACATTTTTAAGTAAAAATAAAAAGTACGTATGGGGTATCAGCGAACTCAGGAGAAATTGCACAACATATTTTGGGGTCCACTTTCTCCTGTTACCTTTGTGAAAATAAAAAAAATTGGGGCTAAAAAACATTTTTTATGGGAAAAATGTGACTTCTTTATTTTTACAGCTCTACGTTATAAACTTCTGTGAATCACCTGGAGGTTCAAGTACTCAACACACATCTAGATGCATTCCTTGAGGACTGTAGTTTCCAAAATGGGGTCACTTGTGTTGGGTTTCCACTGTTTAGGCACATCAGGGGTTCTCCAATCGTAACATGGCATCCGCTCTCATTTCCAGCCATTCAAAAAATCAAACAGTGCTCCTGCCCTTCCAAGCCGTGCCATACGCCCAAACAGTAGCTTTCCCCCACATTCAGTGGCTTGTAAACATATGGACACCCCTGGTCAAAATAACTGTTATTGTGAAAAGTTAAGCAATTTGAAGATTAGAGATCTCTAAAAGACCTAAACTTAAAGATGGCATGTTCCCTTTGTATTTTAGGCACAAAAAAAAAAATATTGTAATTTTTTAAAAAATTACTTAACGGAAACTAGGACAATGCAAAAGTTTGGGCACTTTTGGAGATTTGTGTGCTCAGGTAACTTTGACCAAGGTTTCAAACTTTAGTTAGTTTGCTAGGGTTATTGCTTGTTCACTATCATTAATAGGAAAGGCCAGGTGATTAAAATCTCACAGTTTTATTAAAACTTTATAAAAACCCAAGCCTTATTTAAACCTTGTGCCAAAAAAACAGCAGCATTGGGTTCTTCCAAGCAGCTGCCTAGCACTCTGAAAATGAAAATACTGGAGGCCACAAAACAGGAGAAGGCTATAAGAAGATAGTAAAGCATTATCAAGTTGCCCTTTCCTCAGTTCGAAATGTAATTAAGAAATGGCAGTTAACAGGAACAGTGGAGGTGAAGATAAGGTCTGGAAGACCAAGCAAACTTTAAATGAGTGCTGCTCGCAGGCTTCCTAGAGAGGCAAATCAGAACCCCCGCTTGACTGCAAAAGACCTTCAGACTTTCGAGTTGTGGTATATTGTTCTACTGTTAAGAGACACCTGCATAAATATATAGAACGAAATCCCGGCATTCGCATGTAGAATAATTGCTTATTTAGTCCAATGAAATCCAAACAAAGCCGTTCCAACACATTCCAGGCTTTTGTTAATATTTTAAATACAGTAACACCAAGAAAATAATACAATAATAAACATATAAAAACTGCAAAAAAAATTATACAAAAATTATAATCTAATAAAATTAATACAAATAATAATAATACCCAAACCCTGAAACAATCCATATATCAACAATTTACAAATTTAAAAAAATATACAAGACATAATATAAATCCGATTTCATAAGTATGTTGCAGTTCTATCAATGGATGAAAAAAATTATATGCAAAATGAAATATCAGATAGAAAAAATTTCTTTCATATGTCCAAAATAAACATGAATCATATCAATAAGACCTTGTCTATATTGTATTATGTATTTATTCTCTATTTATTTAATTAATTATTTAACATTACATATATAAAAATATTAATAACAAGAGAGTCCTTGTACCTCGTGAGCATTGAGGGTATAGTTACGTTGGTGGTGACGACAGGCTCTTCTCTGCTTTCTTGAATACTGGCACCCCCTCTCTCTCTTCCATGAGCCAGAAAAATCACAACTTGAATCTGAAGAGTGATAATCACTTAGAAAACAAGGAAATTGCATCACAGTAATTAACATATAAAACAAAAAAGTATATACAAAAATTATACATAAATGATAATCTTATACAATTAATACAAATTATAATAAAAAAGACACAATTGCTCAATTAAAATATCAAGCATTGGAACATGTTAAAGTTCAGAGGAGGGGAGGAAATATAAGGAAACTTTCTTTGTAGAGAAGCTTATTGGATACACACTTTGAATAGATTTTCCCTTAATGGTCTGAATAAAGTCTGTGAGTTTAGCGATATTATGTGAGGATACTTATTCTGTTTTGCTTCTCTAAATCTTGTCTGTTTTATTCTTTCGGCATCCTAGGCCCGATCATTGGAGATTGGATATTGGATGAATTATTATCTATATGGAATTGCAAGTGGCTACATTAAAACTGAATTTATATAGAATTAGATATAGTTTTTGATATATTATTGCATTATACAAATAATTTTTATACATGTAATATTAGTTGTTTATATATGTAATATTAAATAAATTAATAATTAAAAAAATGGAGATTACATACATAATAAAATAGAGATATAGGTCTAATTGATGTTTTCATGATTATTTTGGACATGTGAAAGGAATTGTTTTAATCTAATATCATTCCATTTACCATATACAAGTGCTTATCACTGAATTAGAATATCATCAAAAAGTTCATTTATTTCAATTCTTCAATGCAAAAAAATGAAACTCATATATTATATAGAGTCATTACAAACAGAATGATCGATTTCAAGTGTTTATTTCTGTTTATGTTGATGATTATGGCTTACAGCCAATGAAAACTCAAAAGTCTTTACCTCAGTAAATTAGAATAATTTAACTTAAATGAAAGATAATTTGGTAAGAAAACATATACCGTATATACTCGCATATAAGCCGAGATTTTCAGCCCATTTTTTGGGCTGAAAGTCCCCCTCTCGGCTTATACACGAGTTATATAGCCATGGGGTAGGTGGGGGGAGGGGGAGCGGGGGTGTCAGATCATACTGACCCCCCGGCGCGTCTCTGCAGCCCCCATGCTTGTCCCACAGTCTCTTTTACTTCCTACAGTGGTCACATGGTACTGCTCATTAAAGACATGAATATGCGTATATTTATGACTTTTATGAGCGGTACCACTTGGCTGCTGAAGGAAGGAAGGGAGACTATGGGCGAACAGGGCAGCAGAGACTGTGCCAGGGGGAGGTAAATATATGCGATATTCACCTGTCCCGGTTCCAACGCTGCTCGCCACTGTCTGCCCGCCGGGTCCCTCTGTCAGCACTCTTGCACCACTCCAATCTATCCTAAACTCTGCTGCCTGAATAATTCACCTCTCTCCTCATTATTCCCCAGCCTCTCCTCTCTGTCAAGCCCTTCACTGGCTTCCTATTGTCCAGAGGCTCCAGTTGAAAACCCTAACTATGACATACAAAGCTATCCACAACCTGTCTTCCCCTTACATCTGTGACATGGTCTCCCGGTACTTACCTACATGCAACCTTCGATCCTCTCAAGATCTCTTTCTTTACTCCCCTCTTATCTCGTCTTCCCAGAACCGCATACAAAACTTCTCCCATGCTTCCCCCATACTCTGGTACTGTCTACCCCAACACATCAGACTTTCGCCTACCACAGAAACTTTCAAAAGGAACCTGAAGACCCACCTCTTCCAACAAGCCTACAACCTGCAGTTCTTCAGTCTAATGAACCACCACATGACCAGCTCTACCCTTTCCTAGTGTATACTCACCCATCTCCTGTAGACTGTGAGCCCTCACAGGCAGGGTCCTCTTTCCCTCTGTACTTGTGTGTGCCTTGTATTGCTCATGTTTATTGTACGTGTCTATGTATGCCCCTTTTTCACATGTAAAGTGCCATGGAATAATGGTGCTATAAAAATGAAAAATAATAATTAACAAAAAACATCCGCAAAGGATTCCCAAACATTTAAAAAGGTCTCCTAGTCTATTTTAGTAGGCTCCACAATCATAGGGAAGACTGCTGACTTGATAGATGTCCAGAAGGCAGTCATTGACACACTCCACAAGGAGGGTAAGCCACAAAATGTCATTGCTAAAGAAGCTGGTTGTTCACTGAGTGCTGAATCAAAGCATATTAATGGAAAGTTGAGTGGAAGGAAATAGTGTGGTAGAAAAAGGTGCACAAGCAACCTGAATAACCGAAGCCTTGAAAGGATTGTTAAGAAAAGGCTATTCAAAAATTTGGGTGAGATTCACCATTGTTGGACTGCTGCTGGAGTCATTGCTTTAATAGCCAACACACACAGATGTATCCAGGACATGAGCTACAAGTGGCACATCCCTTGTGTCAAGCCGCTCATTACTAATAGACAATGCCAGAAGCGTCTTACCTGGTACAAGGAAAAAAAAGAACGGGATTGTTGCTCAGTGGTCTAAGGATTTTATTTTCAGATTAATGTAAATTTTGCATTTCATTTGGAAATGGTCCCAGAGTCTGGAGGAAGAGTGGAGAGGCCACAATCCAAGCTGCTTGAGGTCTAGTGTGAAGTTTCACAGAACTAGTGATGGTTTGGGAAGCCATGTCATCTGCTGGTGTAGGTCCACTGTGTTTTATCAAGACCAAAGTCAGCACAGCCATCTACCAGGATATTTTAGAGCATTTCATTCTCCTGAAGAACTTGGCACCTGTCCACTACCAAAAGTACCAATATCTGGTTTAAAACAATAGTATCACTGTGTTTGATTGGCCAGCACACTCGCCTGACCTTAATCCCATAGAGCATCTATGGGGTATTGTCAAGAGGAAGATGAGAGACACCAGACCCAACAATGCAGATGAGCTGAAGGCTGCTTTTAAAGCAACCTAGGCTTCCATAACACCTCCGCAGTGCCACCGGCTGATTGCCCCGATGCCATGCCGCATTGATGCAGTAAGGCTACTTTCACACTAGCTTATTGAGGCTCAGGGCCGCCGCTGAACCCCACCCCTGGCCGTGCCTCCTCCAGTCAGCTCCTCCTATGATCGCATGATGCTGCATGCTATCAATGTACCCTATATTTAGCATTGGGTAAGCTGGCCGTGTGCTGGTATGATTTTGCTGGCGCGTGCGCCCTTTTGGCTCTGCGCCGAGTGCACAAAAATGCACTCTGTTTCATAGGAGGAGCTGACCAGAGGAGGCGCAGACGGGGGTGGGACTTAGCGGCGGCCCTGCACTGCGCCTCAGTACGCTAGTGTGAAAGTAGCCTCATTGATGCAAAAAGAGCCCTAACCAAGTGTTGAGTGCATTTACTGAACATACATTTCAGTTAGATAACATTTCGGATTTTAACCCCTTTACCTCGAAGCCTGTTTTCATCTTCCTGATCAGGACAATTTTTACAATTCTGACCACTATCACTTTATGAGGTCATAACTCTAGAACGTTTCAACGGATCCCTCCGATTCTGAGAATATTTTCTCTTGACATATTTTACTTCATGGTAGTGATTTCTTTGATATGACTTGTGAAATTTTCAAATTTTTATGCCCTTAAGTCAGAGAGTCAAATCGCACAAAATAGTTAAAAGGAACCTGTCAGCAGTTTTGGCCAATATAAGATGTGGCCACTGCCTTTCAGGGCTTACCTACATCATTCTATAATGCTGTAAATAAGCCCCCGGTCCAACCTGAAAGATAAGAAAAATAAGTTTTATTATATTCATCCAGGGGGGTGGTCCAGTGCAGTCCGGTCCAATGAGTGTCGGACCAGAGTGTCGCATCTTATATCGGCCAAAACTGCTGACAGGTTCACTTTAATAAATAACATTTCCCACGTGTCTACTTTACCACAGCACAATTTTGGAAATGTAATTTTTTTTTGTTATGAAGTTATAAGGGTCAAAATTTGACCAGCAGTTTCTCATTTTTACAACAAAATTTACGAAACCATTTTTTTAGGTACCACCTCACATTTGAAGTGACTATGAGGGGCCTATATGACAGAAAATACCACAAAATGACACTATTCTTAAAACTGCACCCCTCAAAGTACTCAAAATCACACTCAAGCCATTTATTTACACTTCCGATGCTTCACAGGAATCTTTGGAATGTTGAAGAAAAAAATAAACATTTACTGTCACAGAAATTTTTCTTTAGACCTATTTTTTTTTACTTTCACAAGGGTAACAGGAGAAACTGGACCATAAATTTTGTTGTTGCAATTTCTGCTGAGCATGCTGATACCACGTATGTGGGGGAAATCTACTGTTTGGGCTCGGAAGGGAAGGAGTGCCATTTCACTTTTTGAATGTAAAATTTGCTGGCATAATTAGCAGTCGCCATGTCGTGTTTGGAGAGCCCTTGATGTGCCTAAACATTGGAAATCCCCAACAAGTGACACCGTTTTTGAAACTAGACCCCTTAAGGAACTTATCTAGATGTGTATTGAGCACCTTGAAACTCCAGGTGCTTCACAGAAGTTTATAACGTTAAGGCTACTTTCACACATCAGTTTTTGTGCATCAGGCGCGATGCGGCGAAAAGTGTAAAAACTGGATCCGGCACCTGTTGCCACCGGATCCGTTTTTTTCCCCATAGAGTTTCATTATCGCCGCATTGCGCCTGATGCCTATGCGGCGTATCCGGTTTTTGCCAGATCCGGCAAAAACAGCCGGTCCGGCGTCTGGAAAAACGTTCTCTGCAACGTTTTTTCTCAGCGCCGGACCGGCTTTTTCCACAGCGCATGCCCGGACTCTGTGAATGTTAACCCCACAAGTGCCCGGTGAGAGAGAGAGAGATCTCTCTCTGTCACCCAGACACTTGTGAGAGATCTCTCTCGCCGGGCACTTGTGGGGTTAACACTCACAGTGTCTGGGTGAGAGAGAGAGATCTCTCTGTGGGGTTAACCCCATAAGTGCCCGGCAAGAGAGAGAGATTCTCTCGCCCGGACACTGAGTGTTAACCCCACATGTCTCTCTCTCTCTCCAACCCCCTCTCCTCTCCCCTCCCCTCTCCTCTCCCCTCCCCTCTCCTCTCCTACCCTCCCCTCACCTCCCTTTCAGCAGCTGTCTCTGTCCACCTCCTGCTGCGGCTCCTTTAAATCACGTCCGAGCCGTATCAGACGCCGCACACACATCCGGTGTCACGGCTGCAGGCCGGATCCGGCGGCCCGGCTTTTCGCCGCACGCCGCCGGACCCCACACACCGGATGTGTGAAAGTAGCCTAAGCCGTGAAAAAAAAACAATTTTTCCCAGATAAATCTTTTTTAGCTCCAAATTTAGCATTTTCAGAAGGATAACAAGAGAAATTGCTCCATACAATTTGTTGTGAAATTTCTCATGATTACAACAATACCACATATGTGGGGGAATACTACTGTTTGGGCACATGGCAAAGCTTGGAAGGGAAGGAGCGCCATTTTTGAATGTAAAATTTACTGGAATAATTAGCGGATCCCATGTAGCGTTTGGATAGTTCCTGATGTGCCTACACAGTGGAAACCCCTCTCAAGTGACAACATTTTGGAAATTATACCCCTTTGAGAATTTATCTACAGCTGTAGTGACGATTTTGACTCCATGGGTGTTTTCCAGAAACAGGTAACAGTGGCTGCTGCTGAGTGAAAATTGTAAACTGCCATTGTAGTTACAAGTACACTTTGCCCAGTTTATGCTTCTGGAGAAATTCACCTGTAAATTAGGCCGGCTCTCATCACTACAGAAATGCCAAACATGTGGGCGCTAAATGTTGTTTAGGCACACTTGTGCTCAAAAGGGAGGGGGCATTTGGATTTGGGAGCGCAGAATTTGCTGAATTTCTTTTGGGGAGCATGAAGCCATTTAGCATTTCCAAGCCTTTGTGCTACCAGTAAGGTGGAAGCCCCCTATATTTCTGCTAACAGATGACAAACCTGAGAGGGGACTTTATTTTTTTGTGTATTGAGTTGAATCTTTTATTGGGAACATTTTACATATCATTAGGGATCACATTTATGAGGTGGGCTGAGCACTTTAAATCTCTGAGTGATGTGACAGATGAAACCCCCAAGGGATCAATTCACTGTAATGAGGCAGCAGACTTACTCTGGACTCTGTCTGGCTTCTGTTCAGAGGTGTCCTTTTCAGAAGTGCACAAAAATGTGGTTGACAGCGTTTTTATGCAATCCTAAAAAGACGGATCACAGGTCCTCTGGGTTCTGTTTGAATCACATATTTCAGAGATTTACACAGAAACCCCAGTGTAAGTGCTCAGCGCAGAGCACAGGATAAATATGCACCGAGCCTTACTGCGATATTTGGGAGGCAGAATGAAAAAAAATCAACAGCACGTGAAGAATTGGTTTTATTTATTTTTACGCTGTTCCTTGTGTGGTATAAGTGATCAGGCGACTTTATTCTTCTGGTTGGTGCCATTACAGCGATAGCAGATTTATAACGGGTTTTTATGTTTGACAGCTGTCACACACTAAAAGACGCTTTTTATTGCGAAAACTAGTTTTTGCATCACCATATTTTGAGAGCTATAATTTTTACATATTTTGGCTGATAGAGTCAAATTATGGCTTGTTTTTTGAGGGACAAGCTGAAGTTCGGGCACATGACATTTTTTGATCTCTCAGTTTCTATTCCTATTTTCAGGGGATAGAATGAACAAAATTCAGGAATTACTTTTTGTTTTGTTTTCTTTTATACAGTTCCACGTGTAGTAAAATTGATAATACAGCTTTATTCTTCGGGTCAGTACTATTACAGAGATACCTCATTTATATCTTTTTTTATGTTTTGGCGCTTTTACACAATAAAAACTATTTTATAGAAAAAATAATTATTTTTGCATCGCTTTATTCTGAGAGCTTTTTCTGCTGATGGAGCTGTATGGAGGCTCGTGTTTTGCGGGACATGATGACGTTTTCAGCGGTACCATTTTTATTTACATCCGTCTTCATGATCGCGTTTTATTGCACTTTTTGTTCGGCGGTATGATAATAAAGCATTGTTTTTTTGCCTCTTTTTTTGCTGTGTTCACCGAAGGGGTTAACTAATGAGTTTTATAGAGTGGGTCGTTACGGATGCAGCAATACCAAATATGTGTACTTTTATTGTTTTTTTCATTTGCATAAATAAATGTATTTATTGGAAAAATATTTATTTTATTTTTTTCTTTATATAGGAATTTTAAAAAAATATAGTTTCAGGCTATGTGCACACGTAGCGTTTTAAAACGCTCACTAAAAACCGGACTCCTTCCCAGAAATCGGGCGTTTTTTTCAGCGCGATTTCACCTCGATTTTACCGCGATTATGATTGCGATTTTGCCGCGATTTTCGCGTGCATTATTCAAGCACTTACCAAGTGATTTGAAGCATCGCTTGGAAAGTGATTGACAGGTTGGTCACACTCGTCAAACATAGTGTTTGACAAGTGTGACCAGGTTTTTACTATTGAGGCCGCCTATGCGGCATCAATAGTAAAAGATAGGATGTTAAAATGCTAAAAAAAAAAAAAAAAACGGGGTATATTTACCTTCCGGCGTCCCGCGCTGCATTCCCGGGCCTCAGCGTTCCCAGTAATGCCTTGCGAGACCTGTGATGACGTAGTCTCGCGTTGCTATAGCGATCTCGCGAGACCGCTAGAGTCACGCGAGACTACGTCATTACAGGGCCTTGCCGCAAGGCATTACTGGGAACGCTTAGGCCGGGAATGCAGCGCGGGACACCGAAAGGTAAATATACCCCGATTTTTTATTTTTTATTCTTTTTTTTACAGGGGTATGGTACCCAGGGCCTGGAGGACAGTCTCCTCTCCTCCACACCGTGGGTACCAACCGCACATGAGACGCTTAACTTCCTGCATGGTGGGCATAGCCACATGCGGGAAGTAAGCGATTCTCATGCATTCCTATGGGTGCGGAATCGCGGCAATTCTTTGCGATTCCGCACAAAAGAATGAGCATGCTGCGATTTTTTCCGCGATGCGATTCCGCCGCGGAAAAAAGCGCAGCATTAGCACAGCATGTGCGGAATACCATAGGAATGCATGGGGGGCGTTCTGTACACGATTTTTAAGCGTTTTTGCGCCGAAAATCGCGGCAAAAACGCTTAAAAATCGCTACGTGTGCACACAGCCTAACACCTTATAATATTTTTTTATTTTTTTTATTTCTTACATTGTCCCAGGATGGGACATCACTATAAAATGTCAGATTGGTGATCTGACACACTTTTCACTGCTTAGTATCAGATCAGCGATCTGACAGTCAGGGAAGGAGGCATGCTGGCACCTGCTCTCAGCGGGAGCTCACAAGACACTTCCCGGAAGGACCCGGAAGGACCCCGCAGCCATCTTGGTGCCGGGGGTCTCCTTGGAGACCATCAGGCCATCGCGATTGTATCATACTGTTCTGAGGGAAGCACACAGGGATCCTCGGGAAGTGGTTAAAATAATTTTTCAAGTTGGTGTTTCACTTTTTATAGTGAAGAACTGAAATAAATAATCTTTTTGATGATATTCTAATTTAGTGAGAAGCACTTGTTGTTTTTGCATCTATTGAGATGAGAGAATTGCAACATCCTTATAAAATCAGATTTATATTATGTTTTGTATATTTTGTATTATTTTTAAATAGTTGATGTACAGATTGGTTTGGGTATTATTATAATTTGTATAAGATTATACATTTTGTCTAATGTTTGTATGCAAATTTTTTGTGGTTTTTATGTTAATTACTGTGATGTCATTTCATTGGTGTTACTGCATATAAAACCCCATTGTATGGTTGTTCCATTATTGACCAAAGTCTGGGATGTTGCTGAAGAAATTCTGCAAGATCGAAGCTCATCGAAGGCCACGGGCACACATGGTTCTATTCTACTTTTCCTCTGACTGTCCCACTCTTGGTTTTCATTTACAAATACTGAGGTAGAAAACTTATGAAATACTCAATGTGTGCACGTGGCCTAAAACAAATTTCTTTGAGATCTGTGTCCTTTAGGGCATTTTATGTTCACGCAATTCATATTTGTGGTTATGTCGATGTCCCATTCATCAGACGCAACTCCATTCAGATAAATAGAACTGATTTTTAGTTGCAGCATTATCTGCAGGGAGGCATCACGGTAACTTATGGGATCGGATATGCTAATATACTAACATGCTAATGACCCTCGTCTCCAGCTCTGCTGCCTGGGTGAGCCGAGTCTCAGTGCTCTGATCTGCTCACATGAGCGAATCGCAGCACGGGTGTGGAGCAGATGGAGAAAGTAATTTCTCCATTTCCTCCTTTCCTGTCTCGGCGTATATCGGACAAATCACAGCATGCTGCTGAATCGGCATAAGAAAATTATCGCTTATGTGGGCTGCCGAATAATATAACATTAGGATGAGTGCTATCCGATAAAACATCAGATAGCACTCAGCCATGTTATACGCTAGTGTGACCCTGGCCTTGAGGCTGAAGACCAGAGCAATCATTCCTCAGAGCTGTTTCCATTTTTCGTATCTTGTGTTAGAATTGTAAATATATTAAAGATAAATCTCCAAAATGTATTAATAAATTATTACAATTCAACTTTTAGTCTAGAAAAATCTAAGCCTTCCCGAAAACTGAACTGTGTTTGATGGAATCCTCATTGAGGCCTTTCTGCTTCCCCGTCTCACACATGCATCTTTTTTCCTTACAGGATTAACCGCCCTTCTTAAAAAAAAACACCTCATTTACAAGCAGCATCACTAATTGCTTTTTAGGGTTCTTTTTGGTTCTCTGTTAAAAATTCAAGGGGCGTTTTTCTTACTCTTTGTCCTATTTTTTGAGTCCTTTCAGCTTCTTTTACAAACTTAGCACTTTTTGTGCCTTTGGCTCTTAGACGTAGGGGGAAAAAAACTTTTTTTGGCAAGAAAGCTAACTATACCTCCCTCATTCAGATATATAAAAAAATGCACACGATTAGCACCTCCTTCCATTGAAATCTGGTATTGTGGTCAGAATTTCCGGAACACACAGCTATATGTGAGTGGATAGAGGTTTTTTATTTTTCTCTTTAGCTGAGCGAGAGCGCCTCTCTCAAACCGGCTCCATTATCATGGCCAATGTTTGCCCTGCAGGCTTCTTTTAAAGAAGTATTGTTGCTGGTTGCCAGGTATTTCCTAGCAACGCTAAGGGCAATCGGACTGCTTTATTTATGCAAGCAGCCATTCAATAGTCTCCACAACACGTGCTTGTCAATTCGGTTAGAGTATACTCTTCAAATACAAAAAAATCCCATAAATCCTTTTTTTTTATTTCAACTTGGAATTTTCCGGAACTTTTTGTATCTAAACTTAGTTATGGAGAAAAGAAGGAAAAATCATCCTAAATAAACTCTATATTAAAATGTAGTAGTAACAAATATGTGTGTGCATGCCGTAACTATAAAAATAAAAAAACGTAGGTGCAACCTCATCTACTGAAAATGTGTAGAACAGCAAGGAAATAATATGTCTACCCACAAAAAAAAGATTTATCTACCTAAACACAGGGAGCTCAAACACATTAGTGAGTCAATTCAAAAATCACAATAACTGATCCGTAATGTCCATGAACACTGTCTGCATACCAATAGATGAGCCACTATTACAGAGGAACTGCTTCTTTGTAGTTTAAAGGGCAGCAGAAGTGTGCATCAGACAGAATCAGACTGAGGCCATTGTAGTGCCCCATAGACTAGAACAATATGGAAGTAGGAGTTGCAATTATCTTGCATCTGAAAAGCTGCTATAGATGTATTATTTTCCTTAAAAAAAAAAAAAGTAGAAGGAAAAAAACCTAAGTGGCAAAGTAAAATTCGAATGAATGAAAAATAAGATATAGTTAAAACTGACATTTTGCACAGGCAACAAATGCTTTATTAAAGAAAAAATCCACTGATACATACCAATATATGTCAATTAGCAAAAAAAATGCCTATCTCAAGGGACAAAATACAATAGTCACTTGGACACTCCAAAAGCACATAGATCCTACAAATAACAACGGAGTACTTATGTCCACAATTTAGTAAAAAATTAGTTTATTAATCCAAATAAATAACCTATAATAAACATACTCAATAGAAACAAAGAGTATTACAAAAGCTCATGTGCTAGGACCAAAACAACACTGTTGTAACAGCATGGGAGCAACAGGCAAACCTCAATAAATTCTTATTATCACAAATAATGTGAACAAAGTGCCAAGTGCATGTAAGGTGCAAAGGGAAAGGGACTAAATGAAATCTTCCATTATTCTTTAATTAATTAGCACCACCAACCCGATCCCAATATAAACCAAAAATAGAGGTATACATGCCTTACCCATAATAAAGATGCCAGTGTGTGTGTCTTAAAGCAGCCCCGATGCGCGTTTCACATGTGCTTCCCCCGAGGAAGCCCACGTGAAACGCGCCTCGGGGCTGCTTTAGGAAACACACACACTGGCAGCTTTATTATGGGTAAGGCATGTATAAGGCAAGATCCCAGGTACTTTCACCTGCATTACATCTAATGTGGTGTACTTAATTATTTGTACTAAATGTCCAACTGGGGGTCTGTATGTGGGGGAGACTGGGCAAAAGCTTAGAACAAGGATGAATGCTCATCGTCACACAATAAGAGAAAAAAGAATGGATCTACCTGTGGCAAAACATTTCTGCATCCCTGATCACAGCAGCGTGGATATGAAATTACTGGTATTGAAAGGTAACTTCAATTCTCAGAGAGAGAGAGACGAGTTTGGGAGTACAAATTTATGACGAACTTTGACACTCTCAGTGCTGGAATGAATGTGTCGCATGGATTTATGTCTTTTTACATCAATTAAGGAATTTCCTTTTAAAACTAGACCCCAATCAGAGGACCATAAAACATCCGGACTCCTTATCTATGAACTGGTCCAATGTTTATATTTATGTTTCTCCCTCTCCCATATTGATAGTTCTGCTTCACATCACTTGTCTTATCTATTGCATTTTTTCTAGGCTGTATTGTGCATAAATATGTGACTTCAGATTTTGTATTAGTCTAGCCTGATGAAACGACCTGAGTAGTCTCGAAATCTTGCAATGTGTTACCATCTTTTCAGTTAGCCATTAAAAGGTATCAACCACTGAGGACTCTCAATCCTGAATATTTTTCTATCCACTGGCTAACACGGTACAAAGATATACATCTTTCCTGTGTGAAAAAAATCAGATATCCAGTGTTCTTTTCAAAAATGTCTTCAGAGATTTCAACATTACCCCAAACTTAACACAACTGTAAGAAATAGGAAAGTAAAACGAAAAAAGTGGTTTGGTACCGTGTTAGCCAGTAGAAAATAAATTTATAAAGTGCTCTCAGTGAGAGAAGCAAAATAGGAATCTTGTGGGTATGATACCTTTTAATGGCTAACAAATAATAGTGAATGTTGTTACAAAGCAATATATATATATAAATATATATATCAGCCTGATGAAGGGACATAAGCAGTCCGGAAAGCTTGCTTTGTAACAACATTCACTATTATTTGTTAGCCATTAAAAGGTATCATACCCACAAGATTCCTATTTTGCTTCTCTCACTGAGAGCACTTTATAAATTTAAATAGGAAAGTGAAACATTTCTCATGCTTTTAAAATATTATGTTATATAATGCTACTGTTTACCATTTGCATTTACTAGGCTAAGGGTCCCATTACACATAGCGACGCTCCAGCGATCCCGACAACGATACGACCTGGTAAGGATCGCTGGTGTGTCGCTACACGGTCTCTAGTAAGCTGTCAAACAGGCAGATCTCTTCAAAGACGCAGCAGCGATCCGGCGATCCCTATAACGACCTCGGCAGTCATTGGGACCTTGTCACACAGCAGCTATTCTGACGACTCACGCCTGCGTCCCTGAGTTCTGCGTCGCCAACGAGGTCGCTCGTGGGCGTCAAACACAGAGATGCATGCTGGCGAGTCGCCAATGATCAAAAAATGGCCTAGGACATTCGAGCATGATCAGCGATATCCAGCGGGGGGGCCAGTCACCGCTATGTGTCACACGTAGCGAGATCGCTGGCGAGGTTGCTGTTGCGTCACAAAACCTGTGACATTTCAGCGATCTCGCTAACGATCTCGTTATGTGAGACGGGGTCTTTAAAGGGAATCTCTCAGCAGGCTCCCCATTTACAAAGGCCATAGACAGTGAGGTGCTAGTCAATGCAATGATAAGCTCCTGATGCTTAAACAATCATAGCATGCAAACAAAAACAGAAGCTTGATAAGAGAAGCATTGCTGAAATCTGTGGTTTAACCCCTACCTCATGCTGTCTTCAGATTACAAAGCAGAAATCTGCTGACAGATTCCCTTTAACCCCTTTCTGACACCTGACATAATAATCCGTCAATGTGCCCTGGGCCTATTTGAAAATGGACGAATTATTACATCATTTGATTGCCAGCGCACACGCGTGGTGTGCGGGCAATCGCTGCTGGGTGTTAGCTAATTCTGACAGTTGACACCAGTCACTAAGTGCCAGGAGTGGTCACACACTACTCGCAGCACATTAACCCCTGAAATGTTGCAATCGAATATGATCACAGCATTCTGGGAGCCGGCAGAGGGCTGACAGCACCTCTGCCTTTGGATCAGAGACTCCGTGGCGTGACACGGGGTCCCGATCATTGCCATGGTGACCTGATGTCATCAGGACAACATTCAGGTCACCAGAGCTAGGAATCTTGCTGCGGCATGCACAGTGTATGATCAGCAAGTTTCTGGTCAATGCAGAGCTGACAGTTTCTACAGCATGAGGATGCTTCTGCATCCCCATGCTGTACAAGCAATCAGCCTGCAAAAAATGGTAGTCCCATAGTGAGACAAAGTAAAAAAGTAAAAAAAACATTTTTTAAATAATTTAAAAAATATTTAAAAAATATCAAAAATAATCATAAAAAAATCAAAAGATATTGTATCTATAACTAAATATTTGTATGAAAGAAATTATAAACAATAAAAGTACACATAATTGGTATCGCCATGTCCATAACGACCCAACCAGTAAAACTGTCCCAAACTTCTGTGAGTCACATGTGGTGTCAATATTATCAATTCACCACTAGATGAATTTATTTGGGAGTGTAGTTTGTAAAATTAGCTCACATATGGGGGCGATCCAAATGTGGTTGATAGTCGGACTTGTTGGGGCAAAGAATTCCAGAGAATAGGGGCAATTCGGGAGAAGTTTTGGAGGCGGTTGGGTGAGGAGCGAATAAGTGTGGAGGAGAGAAAGAGGTCTTGGGAGGACCGAAGATTACGTGAGGGAAGGTATCGGGAGATTAGTTCAGAGACATATGGGGGAGACAGGTTATAGATGGCCTTGTAGGTCAGTATTAGTAATTTGAACTGGATATGCTGAGGGAATGGGAGCCAGTGAAGAGATTTGCAGAGGGGAGAAGCGGAGGAGTAGCGAGGAGAGAGATGAATTAGTCGGGCAGCAGAGTTAAGGATGGACTGGAGAGGTGCGAGGGTGTTAGTAGGGAGACCATAGAAAAGGATGTTGCAGTAGTCGAGGCAGGAGATGAAGAGGGCATGCACAAGCATTGTAGTAGATTGAGGGTTGAGGAAAGGACGGATTCTGGAAATATTTTTGAGCTGGAGGCGACAGGAGGTAGAAAGAGCTTGGATGTGCGGTTTGAAGGACAGGGCAGAGTCAAAGGTTACTCCGAGGCAGCGGACTTCCAGTACTGGGGAAAGTGTGATGTCATTAATTGTTATAGCTAGGTCGGGTAAGGAAGATCTGTGAGATGGAGGAAAGATGATGAGTTCAGATTTGTCCACATTGAGCTTGAGGAAGCGAGAGGAGAAGGAGGATATGGCTGATAAACACTCTGGGATTCTGGACAGCAGAGAGGTGACGTCTGGGCCAGAGAGGTAGATCTGAGTGTCATCAGCATAAAGGTGGTTCTGGAATCCATGGGACTTTATGAGTTGCCCCAAACCAAGTGTATAGATTGAGAAGAGTAGGGGTCCTAAAACAGAGCCTTGGGGGACTCCAACAGAGAGAGGGTGGGATGAGGAGGTGGTGTGGGAGTGGGAGATGCTGAATGTGCAGTTGGAAAGGTATGAGATGATCCAGGATAGGGCAAAGCCTTTGATGCCGAAGGAGGAGAGGATCTGTAGTTGCACAGCAAATTGTATGGTGCAATTTTTCTTGTTACCCTTATGAAAATGCAGAATTAGGGGACCAAAATAACATTTTTGTCTGAAAAATATGATATTTTTATTTTGACGGCTCAACGTTATAAACTTCTGTGAAGCACCTAGGGATTAAGGGTGCTAACCGCACATCTAAATACATTTCCAGCATACTCACTCTAGCTGCCAGTCATTAGTTAATGTTCAGCTAGGGATGTAAGCTATCTAACTTAACTCCTAATGTCTGTTTTGCATTTCCCGTGTTTTGACTCCGGCTTGAATTCTAACTATCCGCTTGTCTCCTGATTTTGTCTTTGGCATGACTTCTTGACTTTGACTTTGCTTGGCAACTTTCCCTGCCTCAGCTTGCCACTTCTGGACTGCAGCCCTTTCTTAGAAGCAATCCACTGGATCCCATTGCAAGACCAGAGTCCTGTAGAGACTGATGTTCGGGGTTTCTCTGAAATCTGCCAACAGGAGTGGCTGTGCCAAGTATATCCGAGGTAGCCTTTGATCCTATGACCTCTTACAGACGTAACAAACAGAGGCCATTAGATATAGTGACTATATATTAGAAATGTATAGTTAACGATACTATAAGGGGTGGAGTGATACATATACGACTGTGTAAATGAGAACATATATTACAGTGAATATACATATAGCATTAAAAACTAGCAGTCACTCTAATGGGACAGAAACCAGTTTTTGATGCCAATATTGTGTTTGCGTAACCCTATTATTTAACTACATATTTGGCATACATCTAAAAAACAACTAATCTAGCTTTTAATGAATATTACAATTTAGAGTTAATTAGTGTACACCTCACATTCTGTAGTGAATTCCGTCCAATGCAATCCTGTTGCTTTAAGGAATGGAAACGATACCTACTTAGTCAACTAGAATATTTAAACTAATTTAGGCTTGAGATGCACATTTCTTTTTCTCCCTCTTTTTTTAATAAGTCCGCGTTGCTCATTTGATTTTGTACGAGCCAAAGGTTTTCTAAAGATTAACTTTCCTCTGTCACATTACATTAAAAGCATGAGGGCCTCAATTAATCAGATTCAAATTTGCGAAACAAAGAAAAAGATTTTCTCAGCATAATCGGCAGAAGATCCTCAGCGCTAGGAAGGATCTTCTACATGCTTACCCCTCCTCATTTTATGGCTGGTTTTGGATAAACACATAAAGAAGTGCCCTAAAAATCTGGCCTTCAAATCTGAAAGGGAGATGGCAACGCGACGCATTATGTCGGAAAAGATAAGGGCTGAATGGCATTTGCAGCAAGACTTGGTTATCTCTCTAACAATCCCGCAGCCGTGGGCCCCTTGGTAACCGCTTGGCAAATCTGAAAAAGGAATGCGACTATATAGTTTGTGTGTGGATTGTTGAGTCATTATGGCCTCCAAATTGCACAGCAGCTCATTAATCATAGACCAAGATAGGCAATCACTGCAGAAACCTGATGAAAAGGCCGAAGAATAATGCCTGCTAAATCATGTTTAACATGCAGTCATTGCCTGTGCAGATATGAAAAGGGGGGCTGGAGAAGGTAGAGAAAAAAATAATTCCTCTTTTTAAGAAAGAAAACTTCTACTTATCTTTGATTTGCATTCAGCCCTCCCTCAATGGTCCTTAAGCCTGTTATTTAATTCATTTTCGTAGGGAGCCATATCACAAAGCAGGAAAAAAAAATAACCAGGACCTCAGCAGTCTCTGACCCCCAATCCCCTGTCTTTTCTTGTCAGTTTTGTGTCATTTGTGCAGTTGAACTCCAGCAATTTGAAACGCTGACCTCTTCCATAGACAACCTTATTCTCCTTGAGAAAAAGAAAGAACCTAGGCCTGGTAACCACTCAAGCGAGAGATGGCAAGAATAGAGGAAAGTGGTTGACTCGTAAATCAATTTCCACAGCCCACCCAAAACCCACACACACATTGAGTCGGAATAAAAACCAAGATTAAATAAATGACTGTGCAGCCCAAAGGAAAAAAAAAAAATATGATCAGCAAAGAGTAGAGGACAATGGTATAGGATGATATATGCATATGGGATTCACAGTGTTGACTCTAGCGGCTCATATTTTATGGACCATTCTTTAAGTGTTGCTTTATTACCCCTCGGATTTTGAGACGGTGTCTACGGATGTCGCCATTATATACGTGAAACGTTTCGCTGTTGCTTCAGTCTATTATTTTCATTAACAACAGCAATAAAATCACAAAACAACCATATCTAGGATAATCATATACAACTAGAATTGTATAAGCAATTTCTTAGAAACAAACGCTTTATTCTCTCATTTTTCTAAAAACTTTGGAACCAAAGATATCTCATAGAAAAGACAAAAAAAATAATTAATTTAATGGCATGAAGAGTAACCGTCGTTTTCATATTTATTTCATACATCAATAGTGCATGTGAAAATAAGAAACTTTGTAATATTTCTTATCAGAGAAACCTGATTCTTTCTCCTTCAGGACTGATCATTTATGGATTAAATCTTTAAACTCTATATTTAATCAATCAATCAATGGGATTCAGGACGACAGTTGGTTCTTTTTAAATTCTATGGAGGTGGAAGGAGGAAGAAGAGCTATTGGCAGACAGACATTCTATTGCAAGTTATCCTGAAATGAAGTTCTCCATAGAACTTTATGAGCACCAACAGTCAACTCCTATCTCAGTAATGGGAAAATCTGTTTTCACTGAAGAGATTTTAATACTAAATTGAGAATTTTGAGAATGATCAGTCCAGAAAGAGAAATAAGGCCGGCGTCACACTAGAGAGGAATACGGACGAGTGAGAGGCGATAAAACAACGTATTGCACACGGACCAATGATACTCTATGGGGTAGCTCCCATCAGTTGTATTTTTCTCTCGTATTTTCTACAGTCTGTGCCAATCGCAGCATGCTGCGATTGTCAGCGTATTACGACCGTAGTACGCCAATGCAAGTCTATGGGTGCGCAAATGGAGTGCCCTCACTCACCAGGGCCGTGGGGTACTCGGTACCGGGCCGGTTGATCTTCTCAACGGGGGTTGTCACGGCAGCGGTGACTCTGTCCGTGGCCCTGGGGCTCCATTGCAAAGGGGATTGTTTTGGTGTGCTTATGGTGGTGAAAGTTTATAAGTGATTCGTGACGCCATCTGTGGTGTTCGGCAATAGAGATGTAAGCCGACGCTGCAGACAGATCCTCTGGGACAGATGGTGTGGTGCAGCAGTGATGTTATAGCCCTCCACAGGCAGGGCTGTAGTCCCAGGGTAGTGTAAGTGAAGTGACACATAGATGGTGTAGTGTCAGGCGCAAGGGATGTAGCAGTGCTGGGCAGGTTGGCGCCGGAATAAGCAGAGGACACCAGGGCATGTAGTTCCAAAGCTTTACTCACAGTCTGTTGCAGGTACAGGTGCTCGTATCCGTGCCGTGTCCTCCAGGTCAGAAGCTCAGCCAATTTCCAGACAAGATGAAGTACTCCTTTCCAACACTCCGCCAAAATATGTACCTTCTCTGAACGTCTCCTCTTACAGCGCCTAAGAATGAAGTACTCTCAGTACTGAGTTACACTGGAGTGCCTCCTGTCAGATGTTCCTATGAACTCTACTTGTACGGCAGACAGCTGTAGCCTGCTTCGGGGACTCCTTGCTACTAAGTCCCAGCTCACTAATAAGTTGCTGTTGTGCCCCCAAGTCTTGTGTGGGAATAAAGCGGTCACTACTTCTATTCCTCCGGTGTCTGCTGCAGGACCATTAGTATCCGTACAACCTCGGGGACCGGACCCCAGCCTTGCGCTTAGAACTTGAAAAGGGTTCTCCTCTAACCCTGGTCCTTGTTCTCTTATTCTCCTCATGTTCCGTACTAATCCTTCTTCCCAATGGAGAATCAAGCTCTCTTTCTCTGTCTCCTTCCTGTGCCAGCAGACCCAGATCACTGTGGCCTGCTGCAGCACTTCCTTCTTCCATCCCTCTCCCGGGGATCTTCTCTGTCTCACACTCCGTCCGTCTACATCCTCACTCCCTGACTGAGTGAACGACTGACTAACTCAACTCTTCCAGCTCTTTTGTTTCAACTAAACTCCACCCACCTCCCAGCACGTTTCATGTTCCAAGCAGGGAGCCACCAAGGGGTGCTATGCTATACTCCAATCAGGGAGCCGCCGAAGGTGCTTTGCTACACTACTTTGTGGTGTGGGGGGGTGCAAGTGTTGGAGCGTGGTCAGGAGTCTCCACCTCAGGAGGAGGTGCAGTACCTCTGTGGTGACTGAATCCTCAGGGGCGCCACACAAAAACATCGCATTACACACGGACCACCCGTGTGACTTGCGAGAAATACGCAAGACTTTTCCTGGTGACAGGAAATGGGCCAATCCATCATCAGGAAGCTTAGACATGCGAATGATCTAAAAAAGCGCTCCAGACATACAGGAAGTACGCCTCCACGGAGTACAGCATCATGGCACCCTACGAGAATCTCAATGTGGAGCTGCTAATTGTTCTTGTGCATGATCGCCCGGAATTATGGGACCAACGGGATGCACATTATGCTGACCGGGCAAGAAAGGAGGCTGCATAGATGCGCATATGTCGCAAAATGTTCCCTGATTTTGGTGATCGGCCACGTGAGGAGCAGCAGCACATAAGTACGTGCACATAAATTATGCATGTCAAATTACCTGCCATCCCCAAAAAATTTTATAAGTAGGCCCCCCCCACATCCTGTGCTTCTGATATTGGGCTTTTGTGGCTTGTAAATTATTTTTGGACCCACTGTTTGACCCTAAGAGAATGTTACCCTGTCCCCAAGCTCCTCATAATGCCTAGCAAAAACAGTTTAAAGAGTTGCTAATTGCCACATGAGCTACTGTGACCCTTTGCATCTGGCCTGGTTGCACCAATACTATATGCCACCCTGGGTAGAACTCACACCCTACTAGGCCACATGACTTTGATACTAATTCAAAAACTTGTTTTAGGCAAATTGTAAGTTTTCATTCTTTTTATGTCACATTGCAGTCGAAGATGTGATGAGACGCTGGCGCAGCATACATGACCAGTATCGCCGTGAGCGCCAGCAGCGGGCAAGAAGTGGTTCAGGGGCCCACACAAAGCGGAAATATGTTTATTTCGACCGCCTCTCGTTCCTCGCTCCAATTATGGATCTCAGACCGTAAGTATAACAAAAACACCACAACACAAATGCTTTATAGGGCCCGATCAAAAATTTCCTTTTTCTACATTTTATTTTTAATCACAGAACTCACTCTAACATCACTGAAAGGGAGACAGGGTCTGAATCAGAGGCCATCGATCCTGTAGGTGGAGGGGTTGAGCTGTCTGGCCCATCTTGTGACCTTCCAAGGAGCCAGGCCCAAGTGACTTCTCCGGCTCGACCTGATCCTACCCTAGAACCTGGGCCACCACCAGAAACACCACCACCAGGAACAGAGCCACAACAAGAACCGTCAGCTGCATCACCACCCGACATCCAGGATGAACAGGGCAACAGCAGCAGCCCAACTGTTCGGCTACAGGGCTCCCCCCTGCCTGCTGTGCCATCTAGGCGACGTAGACGAAGGTGCCATATCCCTGCCACTGATACCACGACCAATGTGGATACAGGGGACCAAAATTCTCGTAACAGAGTTGCCACTGATGATGGGGAGGAGGAGTACTCACGCAGCCTTGCCCATTATCTTCGTTCCCTTCCCCGTGAGGTGCGGCTACGTGTGCGAGGATCCATTCAGATCCTAATTGATGCAAGCACACACCCCAATACCCCTTATGAGCTGTTTAAGTTTCTGGAGAGGTGGCAGTTGCCACCTAGGAATCTCATGTGTCTTAACCCACACCCCCAAGTACTTGCTCAATCAGGGTCTGAGGATCCTCCTACACGTGGGCCTACACCTCACACCCTTCCCCCCCTACCCAACATTGGCAACATCATTCCCAAATGTCAGGGTATAACCCAGCACACCAATATGGCCACTTGTTCCCAGCCAATGTTGGAGTCTGGTCCCAATCTGGTTGGGGATGACATGGCCATTTTGGTGGTTTAGACTCACGGCCCTACCAGCCTCAACAGGAGAGTCATCTCCAATATAGTGCCCAGTATCCATCTCAAGCCCATGAGCCAGCCCACTACCTCCATCATGGGCAAGAGTATGCCCCCCACACAGGCTGAGGGCCAAGGTGGCAACACTAGCCATCAGGCAACACAGGCTGGGCTGCCGCCTTCTCCCCCCCTACATACTACAATTTATAACTTTGTGTGTATTTTTGTGGTTAAATGCTGTATTGGAACATTCTAAAAACTTGTTTGTGTTCTAAGGCCAATTCTGGCCATTTTGCTAAATAACATGAGGCTTCACAAGGCCTTTAAAAAAAGGATGCATAAAAAGTTTTAACTTTCAATTGTTGTTGTCTTTATCAATGATGCACTTACATCACGACATGCTGCCATATGCTTACACATTGATTTATAAACAGAGAAAAGACATAAGGGGTTGTAATATATATAGTTTCTCAAAGCCCAAAAAGAAACATTTACAACATAGATACAGCATGCTCTTGCCAAGAAGTTTCGCCCCCAGGTGACATAAAGTAATTTGTGAAAATATCACGCACTTTGAGCCCAGAGAGCGGTCTACGTTGAGGGTTGATAGGTGGTCTTGCCCTACGTACATTGTCTGACCCACGCACAACACCAGCAGAGGAGGAACAATCATGTATCCTGGTGAAGTAATGGCGAACGCCACATGATTTAATTACTTCATTTACATTTTGTTCACTCAGCTGAATAGCAGACTGTAGGACCCACCATTTGGCCCAATGTATGCCAAAGGAACACTCCACCAGTCGCCGAGCACTAGATAGGTGCAACTTACAAATTCAGCGCCGGTGGTCCAGGTTGCGCCGGGGATATGGCCTCATGACATTGCGCGTTAACTGAAACTCCTCATCTGCCACAATGACATAAGGGACTGATTCTTGAGTAGATCCTGGTAGCTGGCGTGGTGGGTGTAGATCCAGCTGGTTGGTGCGTATCCGCCAACCCATAATGGAAGTATTGAAGACTCTAGAGTCTCCTGTCCTTCCATAGGCCCCAATGTCAACAATTATAAACTTGTATTGAGGGTCAGCCAGACCCAACAATACAACAGAAAAGTCTTGTTTCTAATAGAAGAATTGTGAACCAGAGTTCGCCAGCTTACGCACCCAGATATGTTTGTCATCAAGGGCCCCAATACAATTAGGAAAGTGGCATTCCTCAAAGTCCCTTGATATCCTCCATCAGTCTTCCATCCTTGGCTGAGGCATGATGAGTTGATGTAGTCTTGACCATACTTGACTACATGTCGACCTGACTATGCCAGAAATGTTAGATCTTCCAATGATAAAATCATGGTGGAGGGCGGCATAAGACAGGCCAGTGGACAGGAAGCTGAAGAACAACAGAAATGGAACATTTTAGAATGCACAAATTAAAAAAACACCACCTACATACATACCAAAATTGTTAGTGATTCATATCTACTAACACATATATTTGGTCGCAAAATCACTACATGATATTCAGCACATATTACACATAACATTCTGGTCTGTAAGTTTATATATATCTGGAATAAGATGAGGGTATTAAACTTAGGACAAAATAAAAAACATACTTTGGGCAACACATCATGAACATAGAGAATGTGGTTGTGTAGTACATACCGTAATGTGAGTAGAAGTCGCTCCTCTGCAGATCTAGCTTTGCGCATCCTTGTGTCCTGAAAGGTTATCCCAGGATCCCAGGGCGCACTGTCTCCAAGAGTAGATCAAATGTTCCAAGGCTCATGCAACAGTATTTGTAAAATTTTTCAGGATGATCCCGCAGAGAAGAATAGAGGGGCTGAAAATTACCTCTTGTGAGTCGTTGCCTCAAAAGTGGATGGACCCACATGCGTCTCCTCCTCCTCGGATCCACAATCACTGGGTATGAGTGGCCAAAGCGCATGGACAAAACCCAGTTGTAGAGAACACGGTCAGTTGGGGTGAACTGAAGTGTATCAGACATGTTTGCTAACAACCAGCAAGACCCCCACACAAGCAGAGCACCAAAATGGGCAGACTGGAGGCTGCCACCTGATGTTGAGGCAATAAATAGGGTTGGTGCTGATGATTTAAATTATGTGCAGGCCTCAAAACCGTTAAGTGTCCATTTTGCAAGGTTGCGAGAAAAAAGCGGTATACGGATGCCATACGGATTACATACGGATGCTTATGTGGCGACCCTGAGGCTCAGTCGCCACAGAGGTACTGCACCTCCTCCTGAGGTGTGGTATCCCACCATCCAGGTAAGGTGGAGACTTCTGACCACACTCCAACACCCGCAACCCACACCACAAAATATTGTAGCAAAGCACCTTCGGCGGCTCCCTGCTTGGAGTGTAACATAGCACCCCTTGGTGGCTCCCTGCTTGGAACACGAAACGTGCTGGGGGGTGGGTGGAGTTTAGTTTGCACTAAAAGAGAGGGAAGAGTTGAGCAGAGAGGTCAGTTGCTGAGTGGTGGAGGAAGTGAGTTGTTGAGGGAGAAGAAGATCCCTGGAGAGAGGGATAGATGGATGGAAGTGCTGCAGCAGATCCCAGTGACCTGGGTCTGCTGGCACGGGAAAGGAAGAGAGAGAGCAGCATAGACTGAAAGCATGATTTTCCATAGAAAGAAAGATTAGTACGGAACGTGAGGAGTAACAGGGAACAGAGGACATGGGTTAGAAGAGAACCCTTCCTAGAAGTTCCAAGCGCAAGGCCGGGGCCCAGTCCCCGAGGTTGTACGGATACTAATGGTCCTGCAGCAGACACCGGAGGAATAGAAGTAGTGACCGCTTTATTCCCACACAAGACTTGGGGGCACAACAGCAACTGGATAGTGAGCCGGGACTTAGTAGCAAGGAGTCCCCGAAGCAGGCTACGGCTGTCTGCCGTACAAGTAGAGTTCATAAGAACATCAGACAGGAGGCACTCCAGTGTAACTCAGTACTAGGAGTACTTCATTTAAAGGCGCTATAAGAGGAGACATTCAGAAAGGCACATGATGGCGGAGTGTTGGGAAGGAGTATTCCATCTGGCCTGGAGGTTGACTGAGTCCTTGACCCGGAGGACATGGCACGTAGGCAGGCACCTGTTTGTACAACGGACTGTGAGTAAAGCTTTGGAACTACATGCCCTGGTGTCCTCCACTTATTCCCTGCGTGAACCTGCCCAGCACTGCTACCCCCTCTGCGCCTGACACTACACCATCTACATGTCACTTCACTACACTGCCCTGGGACTACAGCCCTGCCTGTGGAGGGCTATAACATCATTGCTGCACCACACCATCTGTCCCAGAGGATCTGTCTGCAGCGTCGGCTTACATCTCCATTGCCGAACACCATAGGTGGCGTCACGAATCACTTATAAACTATCACCACCACAAGCACACTGAAACAACTCCCCTTTTACAATGGGCGCCCAGGGCCATGGGCCGAGTCCCAGCTGCCTTGACATCTCCCATTGAAGCTCATCGGGCCCGGTACCGAGTACCCCACATTTTCTGGCATCACGAACAGGATTGCGAGACCCGATGCCTTCGGGTTCTGTGTGCCTAAGATTTAAATCTTTGAAATGCGCAGAAGACCCAATTTAATAGACTGTAAAATGAATGCTAAAAATGGCCGCTGGTGCAGTGAAGAAGGGCATGACAATATGGGTGATCCTAAGAAATGAGCGCGGACTGTCCTGGGCCTCCCCTGTCTGAACTTCTATGCGACAGCAACATGGCCCACCCTCCGAGGGGTTCGCATACTGGCTTGGTATGGAGGAGTAGGAAGAAGATGCCGCCCTCAGAAGAAGGGGCGAAAGCCAGTGGCGGGAAAAGAGCCGAGGCAGGAAGAAGAATGCCAGAACGCCATATTGGAAGGAGAAGGGAGGAGGCCTGCGGAGCAAGAGGAGGTTGAGCTGAATCTCCCCGGCGCAATGGCTGAAGGCTCTGACCTGGCTTCCAGGATGGACTGTCAACAGCTGGAGCAGGAGATTGCCCTGTTGACTCACGAACTGCGGCTGAAGCAGGAGTCGCTCTGGAGGAAGAAGTGGCAGCCCGCCCTGGAGGGGCCTACACCCACAGTACCCCAGTTACCGGTACCTGCCATCGTTGCACCGGATCTCCCCCAGGCAAACCATGTAGAGCCTGCGATCGCTGCAATACCACCGGCAGCATCCCTTGCAATCTCTCTATTGCCACCGCTGCAGTGTGAAGCGCTGGGAGCTGAAGCAGTGGAAGAGGAGCTCCCGCCTGGACCTGACGCGGTCCCGCAGGTCCCACCGGAGACCCCCGTAGACCGGACAACCATAACTACCACCGCTGCCACCAGGACCCGCACCGTGCTAGCACCGGAGCAGAGACTGCACCACCGGGAGGCACCGGGTATAGATGCTGGCCCTCCTAACGGGCTACCCCCCGAATTCTCATTGTCGGAAGCTGGCCTACTAGAGCTTGAAATGGGGGTGTTGGATGAGCCAGCCAGGGGCACTAGGCTGACGGAGATGGGGAAATGGAAGAAATCCCTGCTGAGGAGGGTGCAGTTGGAACAGGCACGCGCCATACGACACTTTCAGGGCTTGGAAGAGTCTAGGCCGCTTCGGGACATTGAAATGCATCATGGGTTCTCTTGGCCGCAGCTGCAAAACCCCCGTGTAGCCTCCTACCTACATCAACAGGCCACGGCATCCCTAGATGTTAGACCAAGGACCAGAGCAGCAGTACTCCCTGAGGATGAAGAACCTTATCCATTGATACCAGCTACCACTCCTACCAACTTACTGGTGGCAGAGACATCACCAGCAACAGCTGATATCACTACCCCAACTGTACCTCAGGCAGCAGCTGTCTCCAGAATTCCTACCGAGGATCAGCGATTCATCAACCCATCTGGACACCCAGAGCATCTCCCCTGGAAGCAGCCCAAGCAACCAACTTCCAGAACCCCAGGAGGGGATAACCAGCCATGATGTTGATTTAAACTAACTTTTGTTACCCAGGAGGGTATTTGCACCTTAGTGCTAGCTTTTCTATTTTGGTTGTCATGTTTTTTTTTGTTGTTTTCTTGTTTTTTTTTTATCCCATTGGATCCAGTTGTTGCCCCTTTTGATTGGCAGCCGTTACCCTTGAACTGTGGAGATCATGGACGCTGAGTGATCCAGAACTGCTAATGTAAATAGGTTGCACCTCTTTAGGTGCTCTCTCTTGGTTTTACATTGGAACCTTCCCTTGGAACAAGGACTACCTCGTTAAAGGGACATTTCCAGACATGGTGGCCGGTCCAATGTCTACTCTTTGCACTTATTAATAATGCTTAGTATTTCTGAACCAGAAACTAGAAAGTGATAGTGTGTAGTGAAAGTATTAATGACAGATTTCATAGGGTTTAATTGAGAAAGAAATATAGTGAATGTTTTACCATGTTTGAATAAAGATGTGAGAATTGAACAAAAATATGCAGATGATGAATCAGACACCAGCAGTTGTCACTTAAGGGTAAGAAGAAGAAAAGCAGAAAATGTGAAAGATAAAAGAAATAAAACAGGGCGCATCCACTGTGTGAAACCTTTAAAACACAATTGTAATGGTGAGGCAAGGAGAGACTCACCTGATAGGGTTGTGAAACTTCGGTCACAACACCTACAAACGCATGAAACAGCTGCTGCAGTCTGCACAGGGTCCAAGGACTTGCACCTTAAAGCCATCTTCACTTAAAATGTGAAAGATAACAGAAAAGAAATGTGTTGCTAGAAAATGTGTTCTGATAGTGAATTTGCTTCTATAGCACTTTAAATTAGGTAGCATAACTTTCAATATTGATAGACAGTTAAATTGTTTGTAACGTTCAAGAAACAGTGCCTCCCACATTGGGAAGTTTAGTATAAGATATGTTAATTATGCAATATAAAAATTTGTAAGTTCCTGTATTGTCAACTTTGCTTCCCTTGCAGCCCGCGGATGTGCCGTGTTTAACGGGGGGTATGTGGTGCCCCTGAGGCTCAGTCGCCACAGAGGTACTGCACCTCCTCCTGAGGTGTGGTATCCCACCATGCAGGTAAGGTGGAGACTCCTCAGCACACTCCAACACCCGCAACCCACACCACAAAGTAGTGTAGCAAAGCACCTTCGGCAGCTCCCTGCTTGGAGTGTAACATAGCACCCCTTGGTGGCTCCCTGCTTGGAACACGAAACGTGCAGGGAGGTGGGTGGAGTTTAGTTTGCACTAAAAGAGAGGGAAGAGTTGAGCAGAGAGATCAGTTGCTGAGTGGTGGAGGAAGTGAGTTGTTGAGGGAGAAGAAGATCCCTGGAGAGAGGGATAGATGGATGGAAGTGCTGCAGCAGATCCTAGTGACCTGGGTCTGCTGGCACGGGAAAGGAAGAGAGAGAGAGCAGCATAGACTGAAAGCCTGATTTTCCATAGAAAGAAAGATTAGTACGGAACGTTGAGGAGTAAAAGGGAACAGAGGACATGGGTTAGAAGAGAACCCTTCCTAGAAGTTCCAAGCGCAAGGCCGGGGCCCGGTCCCCGAGGTTGTATGGATACTAATGGTCCTGCAGCAGACACCGGAGGAATAGAAGTAGTGACCGCTTTATTCCCACACAAGACTTGGGGGCACAACAGCAACTGGATAGTGAGCCGGGACTTAGTAGCAAGGAGTCCCCGAAGCAGGCTACGGCTGTCTGCCGTACAAGTAGAGTTCATAAGAACATCGGACAGGAGGCACTCCAGTGTAACTCAGTACTAGGAGTACTTAATTTAAAGGCGCTATAAGAGGAGACGTTCAGAAAGGCACATGTTGGCGGAGTGTTGGGAAGGAGTAGTCCATCTGGCCTGGAGGTTGACTGAGTCCCTGACCTGGAGGACATGGCACGTAGGCAGTCACCTGTTTGTACAACGGACTGTGAGTAAAGCTTTGGAACTACATGCCCTGGTGTCTTCCACTTATTCCCTGCGCGAACCTGCCCAGCACTGCTACCCCCTCTGCGCCTGACACTACACAATCTACATGTCACTTCACCTACACTGCCCTGGGACTACAGCCCTGCCTGTGGAGGGCTATAACATCATTGCTGCACCACACCATCTGTCCCAGAGGATCTGTCTGCAGCGTCGGCTTACATCTCCATTGCCGAACACCACAGGTGGCGTCACGAATCACTTATAAACTTTCACCACCACAAGCACACTGAAACAACTCCCCTTTTACAATGGGAGACCAGGGCCACGGGCCGGGTCCCAGCTGCCGTGACATCTCCCATTGAAGCTCATCGGGCCCGGTACCAAGTACCCCATAGCCCTGGGAGGGCGACCCATTTTCATTAGAAATATACGCGGCCACACCCTGATAACGGATGACATAAGGAGCACTATTTAGGGACCATTTATGCGTATTACGGATGTAAAATACGGTCCGTATTTTTCTACCTTGTGTGTGATTCCAGCCTAAGGGGATTTCTCTGAGATACTTACTTTAGGGGCAAACTACACCAATTATTTCTAAAGAGCGCTACAGCATTTTTTAAAATTTTCTATCCCTGTAGCTATAGTTATTTGCACAGTGCGTATACAGTATTTACTGATTCAAATTTTCTTTAATTTTCAGTTTTGTTCTAATTTTCTTCTGAGACATGTGGCACCAATGTCTAATTGAATTATACAGAGTCTTCTATGCAAGGCTCTCATAGGTTTGCACTGAGTAAATGATTTTTGGTTGTCACAATGGTCACATGCTGCAAAGGGAACTGGAACAGCATTGAGAAAGAAAGAAAAAGGCGATCAGTAAGTATTGTGAGGCAGTGAGTGGAGTTATATGCGAGGGATGGTATGTATCCCCTATGATGCGCATAAAAGTGTATTGAGGCCGCTGGAGTGCATTGCAGTTACAGGCATAACTGTGGTTGCAGTTCAAAATAAAAGTAAGTGTGGACCTGGTCAAGTTATTTGGCCAAGGCAATGTTTAGGAAAACCTGTTAAGGGCTTTTATATTTGGAGTGAACTACAGGATGGTAGTGGGGCTGTTCACTCCCTCCAGCTGGGTCTTACAAGTGGCCCATGGTCACAGATCCCATTTATAACCCTGCAGCAAAGGTTTGGGTGTGTCAGTGTTCGTTTGCAAGCTGTAGAGCAGGTGGCTCTGCAACATCCAGCTTGTGTGAAGTCAACACAGAGCCAAGGGAAGCTAACGCCTCAGCGTCACATGGTGGTACAGTCGCCATGGCAACCTGTCTCGGATGCGGACTGTTCTCACTTTTTATTTGTGAGTTTTGGACAAAAAAGACATTTGTGTTGCACTTTATTGGGTCATTGCCTCATTACTGCACTGTGTGAACACCGCCACACTACAGTATATAAAGATACTGTGGCCATAATAACTATGGCTAAGGGGCTGCAAAATAAATAATACAATTAATACAAAATAATTTAAGGAGTATTCCCATCTCCAAAATCCTATCCCACTATGCAGTAGGTGTAATATTGGCAAAAACCTCCAATTAGAAATGTAGTATACCATAGTTCTACTGATAACCTATGTATCTTACCCCATGTGCAGGGCATTGCAGTAGTTTAGGTATCCATGGTTGCAATTACTAACAACTAACTAACTGTCACTATGTGAGTGTTCATAACCATGGATTCCTAAGCTACTGCAATGGCCTACTACATTGGGAAAGTGACATAACAAATCAGAAGAACTATAAAACTTTTCTAATTGGAGGTATTTGCTAATATTATTATTATTATTACACCTTCTACATATTGGGATAGGATTTTGGAGATTGGAATACCCTTTGAGGGCAAACTGAGAGTAGTTAAAGAGTCACGTATTAAAGGGGTTTTCTAAGAATAGGTTATTAATGACTATGGGCTTGCTGTAGGTATTAATATTAAACTCAGCTTTTACTCACCTTCCCCTGGTCACCCCACACTTCTGCTCTCATCTTTGTTGACAAGCTGCAGATTTGACATCATGATTAGAGCACTCATGAAACTTACAGCCAATCACTGGGCTCAAAGTTCTCGCGCCGACATCTTATGCATCATTGCTGAGCCCAGTGATCGGCTGCTGTGGTCTGCAATTTCAACATCGGTGCTGCAGTTTGTCAAACACAGGAGCAAAAAAGAATCGCTGGGGCTGGAGAGGTCATCTGAGTGTATTATTTTCACCTTCAGCAAGTTCATAGTCTTTAAAACACAAGAAATCATCATTATATGTCATGGGCTTCTTACTCTAGTCATGGCACTCTTGATTTGGATTAATAAAATGCATTTGAGTAGCACATCACTTGCATTTTTATGTCCTGTACTTACACCTTGATTAGCAATCTAACTAACTGATCAACCAGGTACAGCTGGCTTGGACCATGGGGTCAATGCACCAATACCAAAATAATTAGTCCATCCTTGCAATTAATGGTATTTTGAGAGTGATCATGCTCAATATTATATTTTCTTCTTAGGCTGGTTTCACATTAGCGTTTTTGTGCGCAGCGCATCATGCGCATCCATGCGCGTGTGTCATGCACACCTATGTTTAACATGGCGTACGCATGGTCTTGCGTTTGCATGCGTTCGTCTGCGTTTTCAATGCTCATGTGTTTTTTCCAGGTGTGCGTCTAGACGCGCCGGACGCAACATGTTGCATTTCTGGGTCCGCCCAAAGGCGTCAAAAAAACGCATGCGTACGCTTGCGCATGGAATGTGTCAAAACAACGCATTACGGTCTATGGGAACGCAGGCGTGCGCATGGACATGCGTACGCCTGCATTTGCGTACGCATGCGTTTTAAGAGTAAACATGTCTAGATACTGGTTTAAACCACCCCCTTCCTGTGACACACGCCCACTGGTGTCCCATTGGTGGAGTCTGTTTCAAGGATTTTTCAAGGATTTTCCTCCTGTGAAATGTGACAAGAATTCACAATCATTAATGTCTCAGGTTTCACTACCCAAAATGTTTTCTCCATGGTAGAGATCTGTCACCGGTGATGGTCTCAGTGTAATCTCAGTATGTAATACTGAGCATTTAGCCTAGGCTTTACAGACTGGCAAGCAGCATACAAGCTAGAAAATTGTAGCAATGGTTTATTTGTCTCCTAAAGATACAATTAGGTGGTGTGTGTTCCTTCTTATTTGTATAGTCCAGGCATTTTTATGGCAGTGTGAGGTTTGAGTGTGTAACCTAGAAAAAGATTGATGCTATATGGAGAATGATTACATGATGGATTTCCTGTTTGCTTAGAAATGACAACTCCACCCAGATGGACTATGTCAAATAAATGCAGTAGACAAGAGTTGTTAGAGCTAGAATCATTTTATCTTCAGTATACTATATATACAGTATATATTCTGCTTTGGTTAACTTAGAATAAGCTGATCTAATTGGGAGCGTCAGCAATTGAAGATCTGTAGGCAACCTTGACTGAGGAGCCAACATTCTCCTGATCGTAGGGAGGCTCAGAACAGAAGTAAGACATCTTTCACACATTTATGATATAGCATGTGAATTTGCAATACATTTCGCATTAGGGAATAGCTCTTAAATCTCCAAGGCAGTCTACAAATAATTCCATAAAAGTTCTAGTAATCGGTTTTGATATTGGCCCGTATTATAAGTTCTCATTTCGACACACAATAATAGATTAATACACATATTAGTCCATAACTGTTTGACCACACAGTCAAAACTCCGTGTTAACACGTATTCACACAAAATCCAGTTTCAAAAAAGATTCCGGAAAAAGGTGTTATAGATTCATTAAAAGAAAGTATTTTATTCAAATATTTACCATAATACACAAAAAAACAATATGATAAAAAACAAACAGGTGCTTCATGACAACAAGAGACACAGAGGTGTAAATCTTTTTTATAAATAAGACATAGTTCTTTATAAAATCCAAGGTAAAAATTATACACAAGGCAGTATGCACAAAATTGAACAAGTCTCTTAAATACCCGACAATAGAAAAAGAGGCTAAAATATATTTAGGTTTAGTACCTCAAGTAACAAGTAGCCATATTAAAGTGCTTCAGTATCGGCATATATATTCATAAATGACCCAAGATGTGCAAATTACATTACCTATATACACACAGCGATATATACAAGTTTGTCTCTTAAATAGATAAATAGAAGAGATTGGCAGCAAGAATTGCAAACCAACAAGGCTCAGTGCCTCTAATATTCAATGGCCAAAAAAATACTGTGGAAATACGCTCGTGAAACATATAGAATCCCACTGTCATAAGAGTACACAATTACGGTATGTATAATTTACCTGAAGTAAGCGCAAGTGCGGGACCCCTCCTGCGTCTCACCACCCCAACGCGCGTTTCGCCTATTCTTCTTCCGGGGGGCACTGGACTATGGGATGGAGGATATGTATGATGGGTATATGGGCACTGGACTATGGGATGGAGGATATGTATGATGGGTATATGGGCACGGGACTATGGGATGGCAGATATGTATGATGGGTATATGGGCACGGGCCTATGGGATGGAGGATAATCATTATAATTTGTTATAACTAACCACAGTTAGTTCCTATGCCCGGGCAACGCCGGGCTCTTCAGCTAGTGTATATATATATATGCATATATATATGTACTGTCCTGCTCTGGGAAAAGTGATTTATTTTTTTTAACAGACACTGTAATCTATATTGTAATCTATATAAAAATGTAATCAGACCTAAGATTACAAAAAAAATACACTTTTGTACAGAAACATGGGATGGTTTTTTATGCTAGCACACGGGAACACTGCCTAGGACTCGTTTCCCATGAGCAATTTGAGTAGAACAGTAAAATTATCCATAGCATAATTTTTTGGGCAGTGTACAGTAGTATTATTTAGATACAGTATGTCAGTATTATTTTGGAAGTGAGTGGCAATATTGTATTTGGAATTGTATGGCAGTTTATATAAAAAAATGGAAAAAGTTTCATGATGCCTCAACCACAGAAATCCCATCAGGGCCCCTCATTACAGAGATGTATATTTTACTGTAAAATGTTGTGGCGTTATTGAGAAAACTTTAAAAATGTCTTTAAAAACAAGCTGGGCACCTTGGGAAGATAGCAAGCACATGATGAAGAGTTCACTGGGTGGCTACTATTCTGGCTTTTCCCCACCCTGCTTTGATTGAAATGTGTCTGCCTATTTTCACTTCTGGCTCTCTCACATGAGCGCATACATCGGACTAGTGCTATCTGATTTCTATTGGATAGCACTCGGACCAACGTTATTCTATGGGGCAGTGCTGATGCACTTTTTTCCACTCACATAATTTGCTAGTGAAAAGAATACTGTAGCTGACTGCTGCAATTTCACTTTGATATTGTGTGCCATTCACCCATTCAAGCCTATGGGTGCGTGAAAAACATCGGACTGCATTCGAGTGACATCTGAGTGTACTCCGTTTTCTGTAGACTCACAGAATGGAGCAGATGGAGAAATTTTATTCTTTGTCTTCTCCTCACAGTGTGCTCTAATTCTATAATGCAAGTGAATCGGATCGCACTATGCCGACACTCGGATCAGTGTTTGATCAGTGTGTTAATTGAATAATTGGCCTGATTCTCTTGGAAGAGAGACTCTACGACTGTCTGACCCTAGCCCTAGAGAGAGACCTAGTGGTGGGACTGCAATTACAGACTCTTTCTTCTGTGTTCTCTGAAACTTCACAGCATTTTAGTAGGGTAATTTGTAAGCATCACTCTAATTCAGAGAAAGCTAGTAAAGAGTAGTAGATAGCTAAAACATAACTTCTAATATTTTTCAAAAAAGTATGCCTAAAACAGTGCCCTTCTGACACAAAGTGAAAGTGCAATAGACAGTGACACATATAACATCATAACGATCACACAGATCTAGGATATACTGCCTCACCGCCCTATGGCAGTAACCAATGATCAAGAACAGTAATCCCGTCTTTGAAATACTAATACCCTAGACAGAGTCTGTCTATTGCACTTGCACTTTGTGCTGGAAGGGCGCAGTTTTAGGTGTATTTTTTAGAAAAATATTAAAAGTAATGTTTTAACTATCTACCACTTTTTACTAGCTTTCACAGCATTTAGTAGAAAACGTAGCTCTCTGATATGAGGACCCTTCTTGGTACAGGCAATGTGATACTGATAAAAAGTTTCCGCTAAAACCAAAGCTGCAAATGAGATTTTTTTGTAAACTCTTTAGTATCTAATATTAGTAACTATTATTTTATGAGTATGCTTTTGATCAATATTGGCAACTAAATTTCATGAAATAATAAAAATTATTTGAATCAACACTTCAAATTTTAAAAAGAAGCTTTATAAAATTATTTCAGAACCATGCTATTACAAAAATCGCCGAGGTAGCTTGGGCCTAATCTACAATTCTACGCATGTCACATGGTTAATGTTCTTGCACTAGGTGTTTTAATACAGCAGGCACCGTCCAGACACAAATATCTCAATGAAAGTAGACGTAAGGGATCAAACAGGATTACAGCCTCTGTGTCGCTAAGGCCTGAGCCATCTTGTCTTTCTTGACTTCCTTTATGACCCATACAGGTGGCCTTATTTTTCATTTAGTATTTTCATCACCACTTAATTAACAATGCATTGTTACCTGGATGAAATAGAAGTCTATCTGGACCATATGGTAGTGTTTAATCTATACTGTCACGGTATAATCCTGTTGAAATAGCTTCCTCTTTCAATCAAAACTGCATTTCACACTTTACCAATATGCGCCTCTTTAGTCTTTTCTCTGGAATAATACAGATGTCCAAGTGGAAATTAAAATGGCTTTTTAATCCATCCCCTGGTGATGCAGGGAAAGGTCTATAATCTAATTTAAAGTTTCTTTTTTAAGTCATCACTTACTTTGTCTATGGACACATTGCGTAGTTGCTGAAATTTTCAAAATTTAGAGTCTCATCTCTTCTACTTTATTGGATGTGACAGAAAGTCTAAAATATTTATAGCATTAGAAAAGAATGGAAATATGCTGAAATTGCGAAAGACTGCTTTCTATTCTCCACCTAATGCTATATTATACGCCTGCCTTTTTTATAGTCATGTGCCAGTAATTTTGGCCATATTTTAACCCCTTAGTGACGGAGCCAATTTGCAGCTTAATGACCAAGCCAATTTTTACAATTCTGACCACTGTCACTTTATGAGGTTATAGCTCTGGAACACTTTATGGATCACGCTCATTCTGAGATTGTTTTTTCGTGACATATTTTAGTTCATGCTAGTGTTAAAATGTCTTCGATATGACTTGCGTTTATTTCTGAAAAAAACGGAAATATGGCAAAAAAAATTTAAATTTTGCAATTTTCAAACTTTTACTTTTTATGCCTTTAAATCATAGATATGTCACAAATTTACTTAATAAATAACATTTCCCACTTGTCTGCTTGACATCAGCACAATTTTGGAACCAAAGTTTTTTTTGTTAGGAAGTTATAAGGGTTAAAAGCTGACCAGCGATTTCTCATTTTTACAACTAAATTTACAAAACCTTTTTTTTAGGGACCACATCACATTTGAAGTCACTTTCAGAGGTCAATATGACAGAAAATACCCAAAAGTGACACCATTCTAAAAACTGCACCCCACAAGGTGCTCAAAACCACATTCAAGAAGTTTACTAACCCTTTACGTGCTTCACAGGAACTGAAGCAATGTGGAAGGAAAAAATTATATATAGTATATTACATAGACTATAGGGGTATGGAACTATGGGATGGAGGATGTGTGATGGGTATATGAGCACTGGACTATGGGATGGAGGATATGTATGATGGGTATATGGGCAGGGGACTATGGGATAGTGGATATGTATGATGGGTATATGGGCACTGGACTATGGGATGGAGGATATGTATGATGGGTATATGGGCAGGGGACTATGGGATAGTGGTTATGTATGATGGGTATATGAGCACTGGACTATAGGATGGAGGAAAATCATTAAAATTTATTATAACTAGCCACAGTTAGTTACTATGCCCGGGCAACACCGGTCTCTTCAGCTAGTGTAAAATATATAAAATTGTTTTTGGGGATGAGGTTCAGTTCTACTGACAGACTTTTTTTAAGAACACCCGATAAACCTTTTCATGTCTGTTATTAAGGGACCCTGTTCCTCAGGGCCATAAAAAGATGAATAATGATTAAAAAATATTATGAATTTGTATATTACAGCTGACAAACTGTGGCATTACCAACAATTGGTTTTTGCATCAAGTGTGGACAATATAGCAACAGGGCATCTAAAGGGTTAACAAAGGAAGAAGGTCACAATAGTTGACATAGCAATTTGAAGCCAAGTAGTGGCCTTGGGGTATGGAGGCCTGTTCTGTTAGGCCCTGGCATAAACATGAGAGGTCTCATGCATTGTAACTGGTGATGAGTGAATGTGCTGGGATAAGGTGCTCTCCGAGCATGCTCGTATGCTAACCGAGTGTCTTCACCGTGCTCCCGTGGCTGCATGTCTCGCTGCTGTTCAAAAGCTGCAACACATGCAGGGATTACCTGTTTGTTAGGCAATTCCTGCATGCATTGCGGGTGTCGAACAGCCACGAGTAGAATTGAGCGAAACGGGTCGGTCAAATTCAAAAGTCACCGACTTTAGCTAAAATCGGGGTTCACTGATCGAAACCCGACCATAGCGTGAGGTCGGCCATTAGGTCGCCGACCCGCGCGTCAAAGTCGCGTTTCAAATAATGCTTCCAGCGCCTTTTCTCAGCCAATGATGGAGGACACACACTGTGGGCAAGGCGATGACATGGGCAGCGGCCACCATCATCTTAGAGAAGGGCATTGAAGTGATTGGCTGGCTTTGCGTGGCTTCACAGTGGCTATAAAAGGCCGTGACCGCCAACCGTCATCTTACTTCTGCCGATCTTTGAATAGGGAGAGCTGCTGCTGCTGATTCTGAATAGGGAGAGCATTAGGCAGGGAAGAAGGAAAGAAAAATAGTTTCTGCTTATAGCACTTTTCACTGTACAGTTAGTGTGCAGTGAAAGGGGAGGATTTTTGTTGTGTGCAGCAACGCTGGTGGTGATTAGGCTGCCTTTTAAGGCTACCTGATAGCTGCATTGCTGTGTGCACACTTCTGTTCAAACTGCTTTTTTCAAAGCACTCCAACTTTTATTGTTTTGTTCTGGTCAGTTACCGAGCGTTCATTTTTTCACACACCGTATAGCGGCGTACGCTCCTCACACACTACCGTGTACCGGCTGGTATCAGGGACAAATATAAGCTATCTGTGTGTGACTCTGGAAACGCAAACCGAGGAGGTTTTCCACTTTTTTCAGACCTACACCTTATAGAGCTGTCCGCTTTTCAATCAGTTTCGTATATCTGCTGTTTGAATATGGTCAAAACTATACAGAGTCAGAGTGTGTCACTCCGTATAAAAATAGACGGAGATTTACAATTTTCCATACAGACACCGTATAGCGGTGTATGCTCCTCACACACTACCGTGTACCGGCTGGTATCACGGACAAATACAAGCTACCTGTGTGTGACTCTGGAAAAACAAAACAAGGAGATTTTCCATTTTTCCAGACCTACACCGTATAGAGCTGTCCGCTTTTCAAACAGTTTCATATATCTGCTGTTTGATTATGGTCAAAACTATACAGAGACAGCGTGTGTCACTCCGTGTAAAATTAGACGGAGATTTACAATTTTCCATACAGACACCGTATAGAGCTGTCCGATTCTCAAACAGTATTGTATATCTGCCGTTCGCATTACGGTCACATCTATACAGAGTCAGCGTGTGTGTGTGACACTCCATAAATACATATACGGACATTTCCATTTCTCCATACACCCGTATTGAGCTGTCCGATTCTCAAACAGTATTCTATATCTGCTGTTCGCATTACAGTGACATCTATACAGAGTCAGCGTGTGTGTGTGACACTCCGTAAATACATATACAGACATTTCCATTTCTCCATACACCGTATTGAGCTGTCCGATTCTCAAACAGTATTGTATATCTGCTGTTCGCATTACAGTCACATCTATACAGAGTCAGCGTGTGTGTGTGTGACACTCCGTAAATATATATGCGGAGATTGTTAGTTACACAAAAAATGTATGCAGCTGTACACTTCTGATACAGTACCGTATATCTGCTTGTTGGATTATGGTCAAATACATACTGGGAGAGCGTCTGTGACTTACAAAATATATACGTAGATTTAATTTTTTTAATACACCTTACACAGCTGGACGCTTCTCATACAGTACCATCTCTCTGCTGGTATTTTTGGTACATTTTCCCAAACATGAGGAAGTATGGTGGAAGAAGCCACGGACGTGGGCAGGGGGGGCGGCTGGTACTGACGGTGGTGAAGCATCGGCTGGTTCTGGCAAAAACACAATAGCAGCTAAGGCAGGAGGTGTTGAGCCTGTGTCATCGTCTGGCCCAAGAAGGCCTGTAAGGTTTCCGTTTCTTGGAGTAGAAAAAAACGCTTTTAAAGCCGGAGCATCAGGAGCAGGTTTTGACGTACATAGCAGAAACAGCCACCAGCTCTATTGCCTCCTCTTCTGAACGTTCGAAACGGAGTCGTCAGTGCAGGGTTCTGGTCAGGAAAAACACCTTTCCTTGTGTCCTTCACCCGCACCAAAAGTTAAGGATGCGGCAGCCCACACTTCAGATTACTCTATGGAGCTCTTTTCACATACCATGCCTGGGTTATCCAGTCAAATCCTCAATTCCCCAGTCCAAGATGAATCTGACATGGAGTGCACTGATGCACAGCCACTGCTAGATGATTCTGCTGGTACATTGACCCAGAGCACTACATTGCCCTCGCAGTCTACTGAGCCTGAATCTGACCCTGATGAAACTCAGGTGCCCCTTCCCGCACACTATACCACCTTACACGGTGACACTGAGGAAGGTACAGAGGAAGGTGCAGATGACATTGAAGACGAGGTCATGGGTGACCCAGTTCTTGACCCGAATAGGCATCCATTGGGGGAGGAGGGTGGCGCAGGCAATAGTTCAGATAATGAGATGGATCCGCAGCAGGCATTGACATCGTAGCAGCGGTTATCTGTCAGGCCTGTAGCTGTCCAAAAACATGGACCAAAAGCTAAAAGAGTTGCAGGACAGCTTGGCCAGACGGTCAACTTAGCACAGCGTGCAAGGCCAGAAAATGTATACCATAGTAGGAAGAATGCAGTGTGGCACTTCTTTGTCCAAAATCCTACTGATGAGGCAAAGGTTACCTGTAAGAAGTGCAGAAGGACCTTTAGCTGAGGTAAACAGCTCAGAAATTTGAATACCAGTTGCATGCTTAGACATTTAATCAACATGCACTTGCAAACGTGGACGGACTACAGAACCTCAGGTAGCACATGTGCACCTTCTCCGACTGAAGGTAGCCATCAACGCTCCATTGCTTCCCACACTGTAAGACCACCGCCACCGTTAAGCACACCACCAGCACTAAATGTTGAGGTGTCATCGAAAGGCCAAAGCACTCAGGGAATCACAATGGTTTTGTAACACAACACTGAATCTAGGCCATCACCACCAATACCATCACCAACCCCCCTCACTCTGTCCGTTCCACCGCTACTTCCCCCATATGCCGCTCTCCAGTCCAGCTAACCCTACCAGACGCTCTGAGTAGGACAAGAAAGTACTCATCCTCTCATCCTGTACACTGTGTTTGAACGCCTACATTGCCAAACTAATCTCATTAGAGATGATGCCCTACCATTTGGTTGAAAGCGAAGCTTTCCACGAGCTCATGGCCTACGCAGTCCCACGCTATGACCTACCAAGTCGGCACTTCTTTTCTCGAAAAGCCATCCCAGCCCTCCACCTGCATGTGAAAGACCGCATTGTCCATGCACTCAAGCAATCAGTGAGAGGAAAGGTGCACCTCACAACAGATGCATGGTCCAGTAGGCATGGCCAGAGCCGTTACGTGTCCATCACTGCGCACTGGGTTAATGTGGTGGATGCAGGCTCCACAGGGGACTGCGGCAGTGGAACAGTGCTGCCTAGCCCACGGTATAGGAAACAGTTGACTGTAGGTTATCGCTCCTCCTCCTCCATAAGCGAAAGCTCGTCCACAGAGCGCAGTCGCACAAGCACTCCATCTGCAGCTGGCAGTGTTGCACATGAGGTGTCTCACTATCGAACAGCTAGTGGTAAGCGGCAGCAGGCTGGGTTAAAGATGATGTATTTGGGTGACAACAGACACACCACGGAGGTACTGACCGACTACTTGCAGCGACAAACTGAGTCATGGCTGGGAAGTCTACATCTTGAGCCAGACAAAGTAGTCAGTGATAACGGCCATAATTTTGTGACAGCCATAGCCCTTGCAAAACTCACACACATACCTTGCCTGGCTCACACTTTGAACCTGGTTGTGCAGTGCTTCCTTAATAATTATTCGGAGTTAACATAACTGCTCCATAAGGTGCGAAGACTGTGCTCGCACATCCGTTGCTCGCCCGTACACTCCAGTCGTATGCAGAAGCTGCAGCGATTGCTCCACTTCCCCAAGCACTGCCTAATCATAGACGTTGCAACAAGGTGGAACTCCACCCTGCACATGGTTGAAAGGCTGTGCGAACAGAGGCAGGCTGTAATGCATTTGTGGGAGGATACACGGGCAGGCAGTTTGAGGAAAGATATGGAATTGTCAGGTGTGCAGTGCTCAAAGCTGAAAGACCTCTGTAAAGTCCTTCAGTGTTTTGAGGAATGCACACGGCTGGTAAGCGCAGACGACACCATCTTAAGCATGAGCATCCCACTTATGTGTCTGCTCATGCAAAGTTTGACGCACATTAAGGATCTGGCATCTGCAGCTGAGGAGGAGGAACAGGAGGAGGAGGAGAAGGGCAGGAGGATGCTTCTCAGGGGGCAAGAGAAAATGTTGGCATTCCAAGGTCAGGTACAGGGTTTGTGCATGACTGTAGGGATGTGGATTTGCCAGAAAATGCTCCTCCACCCAGCAGTGGCAGTGCATTATTGACACCAGGAACATTGGCCCACATGTGCGATTATGCCTTGCGGATCCTAAAAAGGGACCCCCGCATTGCCAAAATGATGAAGGATGATGACTACTGGCTGGCCAGCATCCTCGATCCACGCTACAAAGGCAAATTACACAACATCATGCCACAGGAAAACCTAGAGATAATATTGGCTAACAAACAAGCAACTTTGGTAAACCGTTTGTTTGAGGCTTTCCTAGCACACAGCAGCGGTGCTGGTTCTCCCACGAGCCATAGTGGGCACAATGGAAGAGGTGTTCGTGGTGCACACAGCCGAAGTGGCATTGGAGACAGGGGTTTCATGACCATGTTGTGGACTGATTTCTCAAGTACCGCTCACATGACTGCTAATACTGCATCAATTAAAAGTGACAGGAGACAGCAGTTGTCAACTCTGGTTACAAACTACTTCTCCTCCCATATCAATGTTCTCCCTCACAGGTCATTCCCCTTTGACTATTGGGCCTCTAAACTGGAAATCTGGCCTGAATTGGCACAATATACCTTACAGGAGCTCGCTTGCCCTGCTGCTAGTGTGTTATCTGAAAGTCTTCAGTGCTGCTGAATCAATCCTGACAGAAAAAAGGACCCGTCTGTCGACCCAAAATGTTGATGATCTAACCTTCATTAAAATGAACCATGCATGAGTTTCAAAGGATTTTGTCCCACCTTCCCCTGATGACACATAGGTTGCCAGAAAACTGCCTTGCTTTTGTCCTCCTCTTCCTCGGACTTGCCCAATTCCGCCATTTGCAGCTGCTGAATGTCCAGCCTACACATCAACATATGCCATTTTTTCATTTTTTAACCCTCCCTAACTGGGCTGCCCCCCCCAAGGGCTGGGGTCAACACCTGGCGCACCCGGGCAAGTGCCATTGCTCTGAACAGGTGGATGGGCCCACTGATGGCCGACGGCACTGGCACAGGGCCCCTCATAGTACAATACAGTGTCTCTGACGTTGGGGGCCCACTCGCCGTCAGACACACCAGTGTACTATGAGGGGCCCTGTGCCAGTACTGTCGCCCACGAGTGTGCCCCCCTGCTTGTTCATGGCCACAGCACTTGCAAGTTGCAAAACTTACCTCTCCGTGTTCCACCGCTGTGTAGTCTGGGCAGTTAAATCCTTCACAGGGACGGCCACTAGAAATTTGGTGTATTGATCGATGATGGTTAAGATGTAGCTATGGCCTGTCCTGCTGGCCTCTACCTTCAGATGATCAATGGCTACCATTTGTAATGGACGTCAACTTACATGCGGATGCAGTGGTGCTTTATGATCACCTTTCACAGTTGTGATAGTCACAGACGTGTGACATTCCTGCCAACATTTTTCAATGTCTCCTCTCATGCCAATCCAATAGAATTGCCTACGGCCTGTGTCCTCTGTCTTTTGTACTCCAAAATGACCAGACACATCATGATAGGCAGTGAGGACCATGTCTATATCTCTCCCTGTGATCACAATTTGATGGAGACGAGTAACGGTGATGTGATCCACGCTACTGCGATAAAGCAATCCTTTCTTCACAAAGAACCGTTTTCACTGTCTCCACATACACAGTAATTGAGGGTCTGCATCGCCTCTGCAACATCTACCGGGAGGTTTTCCTGTGATGAGTAATTCCCAAATTTCTGCAAACACTCGACTTTACGTCTGTACTTGTATCCATGTAGTTTCCAGTAGCGGAGAGTCCGGACTGGCTTACTGAGATTGAAATATATACGAAGATTTAAAAGTATCACAACACTGTATACTGGTGTATGCTTTGAATACCTTTCCCTTTTTCTACTTTTTAAAATTCTGGTGTAATACAAACTGAGCCTGTGAGTGTCTGTGTCTGACTCCGGAAGTATAGACAGAAATTTACAATTACCCCTAGACTGGATACACCTGGTATTTGCTGATACAGTGCCTTTGTTCAAAATTTTTTATTACGGTATCATCCATAGTGAGTGAGCGTGTGTGGTTTACGCCTTCTACATATACGTTGAATCGGAGATATCAATTTTTACCTTATACTCGATACAGCTTGTATCTTTTTATACAGTACCTTTGTTCGACATTTAGTATTACGGTCAAATCCATACTGAGTAAGCATCTGAGAGTGACTACGCTACTATGTATATGGAGATTTAAATTGTACCCTATAATATATATATTTGCTATCTTGTTATCCAGTACCTTTTTTACAACATTTTTTATTATGGTCAAACCAAGACTGAGTGAGCGTCTGATGGTGACTCCAGAAATATCGACCGAGATTTCAAGTTTGGCCAACACTGTATACAGCTGTACGCTTCTGATACAGTAACCTTTTTTGCTATTTAGATTCTGGTGTAATCCATAATGAGCCTGTGAACGTCTGTCTGTTACTCCGGAAATATATTTGGAAATTTAAGATTACCCCAACACTGTATACAGCTGTACACTTGTGTTACATTACCCATTTACAGCTTTTCATATTCTTGTGCAATCCATACTGGGCCTGAGAGTGTTTTTGTCTGCATCCTGAAATATATACGGAGATTTAGAATGTTTACACTATACTATATATACCTTGTATCTGGTGATACTGTACCCTTTTTCAACTTTTTATTTTATTGTGTAATCCATACTGAGCCTGTGAGCATCTGTGTATGCCTCATGAAATATATACGGAGATTTACTGTTATCCCTAGACTGTATGGAGCTGTACGCTTCTGATACAGTACCATATATCTACTGGTATTTTGGGTCCATTTTCCAAAACATGAGGAAGTATGGTGGAAGAGGATGCTCACTTGGGGGGCCACCTGGTACTGATGGTGGTGGTGCATCTGCTGGTTCTACCAAAAACACAATAGCAGCTAAGACAGGAGGTGTTAGCCTGCATCATGGTGCAGCTCCGGAAGGCCTGTAAGACTCCCTTTTCTGGGAGTAGGTAGACTGCTTTTAAAGCCGGAGCATCAGGAACTGTTTTTGGCTTACATTGCTGAAACAGCCTCCAGCTCTATTGCCTCCTCTTCTGAAGTTTCAAAAAATGCAAGCACTGAGTCATCAGTGCAGGCTTCTGGTCAGGAGCAACCCCTTTCCTTGTGTCCTTCACCCACACCAAAAGTGAAGCATGTGGAAGCACACACTTCAGATTACTCCATGGAGCTCTTTTCACATACCATGCCTGGGTTCATTAAAAATGGGGCCCATCATATACTGGAGCATTCCAAATTGGGGACATCAGACACTGGAGCAGCATTTAAGGGGCCCATTATACACTGGAGCATTATAAATGGAGCCCATTATATATGGAGCATTATTGGGGCCCATCATACACTGGAGCATCATCAATGAGGCCCATCATATACTGGAGCATTCCAAATGGGGGACATCAGACTCTGGAGCAGCATTTACGGGGCCCATTCTACACTGGACCATTAGAAATGGAGCCCATTATATATGGAGCATTATTTGGGCCCATAAGACACTGGAGCATCATCCATGGGGCCCATCATATACTGGAGCATTCTAAATGGGGCAGATCAGACAATGGAGCAGCATCTATGGGGCACATTATACACTGGAGTATTAGAAATGGGGCCCATTATATATGGAGCATTATTTGGGCCCATAACACACTGGAGCATTGTCCATGGGGACCATCATATACTGTAGCATTATGTGGAGCTCATCATATACTGTATGGAACTTTATATGTGACCAATTATTCTGTATGGAGAAATATATGGGGCTCATTATTCTGTATGGCGCACAACGTGGTGGCCACACTGTATGGAGTAATATACTATCCTTTTTTTGAGCTATTGTACAATTTAAAATAGATCAGTCATGTCATGTAAGCAGTGAAGTATTTGTCATTGTACTATACCTATATTTCTGTGCCGTATCGGAGCATCATGAGTTGAGGTATGTGTTAAATGGGCGCACTGACACTCTTTGGCCCAGGGCACACGAAAACCTGGAGCCAGCCCTACCCCCTCACAACTTTAGCCAAATAACCCCCAGTTTTCAATGCGTAACTATTATTATGAAGTAAATTAAGGTTGACAAGCTTCAGTAATAAGAATTGATGTTTTTGGCATTGAAATGGGCACTGTAGGTGTGTTTACTGACCTCCTCTCCCTACCGACTTTGCTTCCCCATTGACTTGCATTGGGTTTCGTGTTTCAGTCGGCCTCCGACTTTTCCCTATAGTCGGCCGATTTCGTTCAACCCGACTTTTGCGAAAGGCAGGTTTCATGAAACCCGACTCGACCCTAAAAAAGGCAAAGTCTCTCATCTCTTGCCACGAGACATGCAGCTGCGGGGACTCAAACATGTTATTCGAGCATGGTGAAGACACTGTAAAGCGCTGCGGAATATGTTAGCGCTATATAAAAATAAAGATTAATTGTAATATATTGTTTGACCAGCTGTCACAGCGAAAAAGAATCAAGTCCTATAGTGTAAAAAAAAGCTAAAAAGTTAAATTTGTTAAAATGTGAAAAAGAAACAAACACGAAAAAAAAATTTGTGAAAAAAATGGTTTCCCCACTGAAAGTACAGCTTTAGTGAAAAAGCAAAATTAAACTACAAAGGACACTGCTTCCAGAACGACCCAAAGTATAACACAAATTAAATTATTTATCCCATATGATGAACACCGTAAAAAAAAAAAGATAAACATAAAAATGTAGCTTTCTCATCAAACTCACTCCTAAAAAATTAAATAAAAAGCAATCAAAATGTTGAATTAAAAAAATCATTGAAACTGTCAATTCATCTTACAAAAAACAAGCTGCCATAGGGCTCTGGCAGCACAAAGATAAAAATGTTTTAGCTCCTAGAATATGTATGTGATCATGCAAAAATAAATTATTTTTTGTTAAAATAAAGTTTTATTGTATAACAGTAGCAATAATGAAAAAGCCTATGAAATATACAGGTGCTTCTCACAAAATTAGAATATCATCAAAAAGTTACTTTATTTCAGTTCTAAGCAACAATGATCAACATTAACAGAAATAAACACTAGAAATAGTTCACTCTGTTTGTAATGACTCTATATAATATGAGTTTCACTTGTTGTACTGAAGAACTGAAATAAATTAACTTTTTGATGATATTCTAGTTTTGTGAGAAGCACTTGTATATATGCACTGCGTGCAGAATTATTAGGCAAGTTGTATTTGAGAGGATTCTTTTTATTACTGAACAACAACTATGATCTCAATCAACCCAAAAGACTCATAGATATCAAAGCTTAATATTTTTGGAAGTTGGAGTGGGTTTTTTTTAGATTTGGCTATCTTAGGAGGATATCTGTTTTTTCAGGTAACTATTACTGTGCAGAATTATTAGGCAACTTAATAAAAACCAAATATATACCCATCTCACTTGTTTATTTTCACCAGGTAAATCAATATAACAACACAAAATTTAGAAATTAGCATTTCTGACATTCAAAAACAAAAAAAATCAGTGACCAATATAGCCACATTTCTTTACGATGACACTCAAAAGCCTTCCATCCATAGATTCTGTCAGTTGCTTGATCTGTTTCTGATCAATATTGCGTACAACAGCCACCACAGCCTCCCAGACAATGTTCTGAGAGGTGTACTGTTTTCCCTCCTTGTAGATCTCACATTTTATGAGGGACCACTGGTTCTCTATGGGGTTCAGATCAGGTGAACAAGGGGGCCATGTCTTTATTTTTTCTTCTTTTAAACTTTCACTGGCCAGCCACGCTGTGGAGTATTTGGATGCATGTGATGGAGCATTGTCCTGCATGAAAATCATGTTTTTCTTGAACGATACTGACTTCTTCCTGTACCACTGCTTGAAGAAGGTGTCTTCCAGAAACTGGCAGTAGGTCTAGGAGTTGAGCTTCACTCCATCCTCAACCCAAAAAGGTCCCACAAGTTCATCTTTGATGATACCAGCCCATACCAGTACCCCACCTCCACCTTGCTGGCGTCGGAGTGGAGCGCTCTGCCCTTTACTGATCCAGCCTTGGGCCCATCCATCTGGCCCATCAAGAGTCACTCTCATTTCATCAGTCCATAAAACCTTAGAAAAATCAGTCTTAACATATTTCTTGGCCCAGTCTTGATATTTTATCTTATGTTTCTTGTTCAAAGGTGGTGGTTTTTCAGCCTTCCTTACCTTGGCCATGTCCCTGAGTATGGCACACCTTGAGCTTTTTGATACTCCAGTAACATTGCAGCTCTGAAATATGGCAAAACTGGTGGCAAATGGCATCTTGGCAGCTTGACGCTTGATTTTCCTCAATTCATGGGCAGTTATTTTGTACTTTTTTATCAACACGCTTCTTGCGACCCTGTTGGCTATTTGCCATGAAACGCTTGATTGTTCAAAAGTTTGGCAATTTCAAGACTGCTGCATCCCTCTGCAAGACATCTCACAATTTTTGATTTTTCAGAGTCCGTCAAATCTTTCTTCAGACCCATTTTGCCAAAGGAAAGGAAGTTGCCTAATAATTAAGCACACCTTATATAGGGTGTTGATGTCATTAGACCACACCCCTCCTCATTACAGAGATGCAAATCACCAGATTTACATAATTGGCAGTTGGCTTTCAAGCCTATACAGCTTTCAGTAGGACAACATGTATAAAAAGAATGATGTGATCAAAAAACTCATTTGCCTAATAATTCTGCACGCAGTGTAGACATGAATAAAGGAATATAAATCTGGTATTTCTGTAATCGTACTGGCCTGTACAGCAATGCTGTCTTTATCACTTTTATAATTTCCAAACTCCTGAGTTTTGTTCATTTTCCGTCTGAAAAATAAGAATAAAAAGTGCTACCAAAATGTTAATTCCCCAAAATGGCACCAATTAAAACTTCATCTCACCTTGAAAAAAATAAATGATGATATAGCTCTGTTGGACAAAAAATAAAAAAGTTATGGGTTTCAGAATAATGACAAAAAAACTATTTTTTTTCATAAAGAATAATCATTTTTGGAATGCAATATAGCAAAACTTTAAAAAACTAGATACATCTAGCACTGCTGCAGGGGCGGACACTGACAGACAGCTTAGACCCCCTGTGCAAGAAATGTGACAACAAAGCTATGTGTATATTTATATATCATATATATTTATGGATATTCTATTTTTTACATAGTTACCTCTCTTGTTCCTTACGTATCAGTGCTGTTGGTTTTGTTATTTATAGCGCCCTGTTCTCTATTTCATAGCGTCATCACTGAAGGAGCTGATGGACTGGTCTTCTGGTCAAATGGGGCTGCATCAGCAGTCATTTTATATTTAACAAGAGAGGACACTATGTGATAAAGACAGAGCGCTGTGACTATCAATAATAATGAGAATACGCTATGTAAGTGACAGTGCTGTACATAACGAGTTAATACTAGGTAATAATGGGATGACGCGTGACATATCATCAGAAGACGCTATATAATAAGGGATGGTGTTTTGCATAATAAAAGAGGAAACTGTAATCAAGGACTGAAATATTTGTAATAAGTGAGTACACTATACACTAAAGGACAGTGCAATATATAATAAGGCTATATTCTTGGATCCATGTGAAGTGTCGGTCTGCTGCTTGATTTCTTTCTCGGAGAGCACACAGACCCATTGAGTTTGTACTATTCTTATCCTTAAAATATGATCAGAAATAGACAGGCTATGAGTTTCGCAGATCTCTTTCTCAGACCCGTGACTTTCATGGATGTGTGAATGGATCTATGAAACTCTGAGTCCATGTGCTGTTTGATAGAAAAAATCTAGCAGCAGACAGACATTTCACACGATGTAAAATTGTATCCTTAGGGAGTTTGCAAATAACAGATTTACTTTAAGTCATACTGTGCAAATATAAAATATATACTTATATCCAGTCACAGCCAACATCTTGTCTGATTAGAGCCATTTTATGTTGTTTCTTCTCCATCTGGTCAGACCTTCGTGTCAACATCTCCCAGCCACAACTCATCTTGCCACAATGATCACTGCAGCCCTCAAAATAACAAGGTCACATATATTGTGTATATACTACCGTGTAAAAGTTTAGAGTCACTTAGAAATTTCCTTATTTTTGAAAGAAAATCAGTTTTTTTCCAATGAAGCTAACATTAAGTGATTCAGAAATACACTCTATATATTGTTAATGTGGTAAATGACTATTCTAGCTGCAAATGTCTGGTTTGTAATGCAATATGTTCATAGCTGTATAGAGGCCCATTTCCAACAACTATCATTCCAGTGTTCTTATGGCACTTTGTGTTTGCTAACTGTCTAAGAAGGCTAATGGATGGATAGAATGCCCTTGAAAACCCTTGTGCAAATATGTTAGCACAGCTGAATACAGTTTGGCTGATTAGAGAAGCTACAATCTGACCTTCCTTTGAACTAGTTGAGAATCAGGAATATTACATTTGTTGATTCTATTAAACTCTCAAAATAGCCAGAAAAAAAGAACTTTCATGTGAAACTTGACAGTCTATTCTTGTTCTTAGAAATGAAGGCTATTCCATGCGAGAAATTGCCAAGAAACTGAAGATTTCCTACAACGATGTGTATTACTCCCTTCAGAGGAGAGCATAAACAGGCTCTAACCAGAGTAGAAAAAGAAGTGCACAACTGAGAAACAAGACAAGCCCATTAGAGTCTGTAGTTTGAGAAATCGACGCCTCACAGGTCCTCAACTGGCAGCTTCATTAAATAGTACACGCAAAACGCCAGTGTTCTGCCCTCTGAATAGGGCAAATGTGTTTGTATTATGTACTGGTTTAGTTATAGCACCATCTAGTGGTGGCTGAATTTATAGTTGTGTCTTTGATAGCATTTACAGCCTGTGTCTTTAACAGAGTGTTGCACTATGGGATTGAAGCAATGCATTGTGGGAATGAAGCAATGTACTCTGGGATGACAGAGATGCCATTTTCATCAGTGTATGTAATAGGACGCACGTTGTTTACTTGTCCTCTTGTAACTCCCCTACTTGAGTTCGTTATCCGGGTAAAGCATATCTGGTAAGATTAATGTCTTTTCTTGCAATGCAGTGTTGTGCAGAGATGTTATTAGCTGTATAGCAGTCAGTGCTTAGTAGATGTAATTAGACACCTGTGTGTTTCTATGTAAAGTTTGCATCACACTGTATACTTCCTGTAATTGTGTTAGCTGTGTGATCATCTGCCCAATACTTACTCATGTCGTTTGTATTCTTTATAGTTTTATAGAATGTTCTATACTCTTCACCAATAAACAAGTTAGACTACAGAGAACAGTCTGCTTATTTTGGAAGATAGAAGGTGGTTTATGCTGTATGCTAGAGTGCACACCGTGTCAACGTGTATGAAGGAAGAACAGCCAGTGTCAACATCTACAGTGAAGAGACGACTCCGGGATGCTGGCCTTCAGGGCAGAGTGGCAAATAAAAAGCCATATCTGAGACTGGCTAATAAAAGAAAAAGATTAATATGGGCAAAAGTACACAGACATTGGACAGAGGAAGATTGAAAAAAAGTGTTATGGATAGACGAATCAAGTTTGAGGTGTTTGGATCACACAGAAGAACATTTGTGAGATGCAGAACAACTGAAAAAATGCTGGAAGAGTGCCTGGCGCCATCTGTCAAGCATGGTGGAGGTAATGTGATGGTCTGGGGTTGCTTTGGTGCTGGTAAAGTAGGAGATTTGTACAAGGTAAAAGGGATTTTGAATAAGGAAGGCTATCACTCCATTTTGCAACACCATGCCATACCCTGTGGACAGTGCTTGATTGGAGCCAATTTCATCCTACAACAGGACAATGACCCAAAGCACACCTCCAAATTATGCAAGAACTATTTAGGGAAGAAGTAGGCAGCTGGTATTCTTTCTGTAATGGAGTGGCCAGCGCAGTCACCAGATCTCAACCCCATTGAGCTGTTGTGGAAGCAGCTTGACAGTATGGTTCACAAAAAGTGCCCATCAAGCCAAACAAACTTGTGGGAGGGGCTTCTGGAAGCATGGGGTGAAATTTCTCCAGATTACCTCAGCAAATTAACTGCTAGAATGCCAAAGGTCTTCAATGCTGTAATTGCTGCAAAGGGAGCAAAGTTTGAAGTAGAAACTTATTAATTCAAATAAAAATCTTTTTTTCAAACCTTGTCAATGTCTGGACTAGATTTTAAATTCATTTGGCACCTCATTTGATTAATAAAAGTATGAGTTTTCATGAAAACACAAAATTGTCTGGGTGACCCCAAAATTTGGAATGGTAGTGTATATACATTTGTCTCCTGAACAAAAAAAATCCCAGACTGTGTCCCTGAATACAAATATGTACCTCGCCACTATCCCTGACGTCTCATGCAGAAGTTGCTTATTTTTCCCTTGTAGTTTTGCAACAGATTTAAATCTGCAGCATGTCAATTCTTGCAGAAATTTTGCAGCAGATTTCACCCAAACTGATAAGTGGGGGAAACATCTGCAACAAAAATGAATGTAAAAAAACACAATAAAAATGCTTTGCAATGAATTGTGGGGTGTGACAAGACGCTATCAGAGTTTAACAATGAATTGGTGGTGGGGGATGCCATCAGGTACTTAGCATCCTCCACCACCTCCCTATTCATTACAAGAGCCTGATAGCGTCTTATCCCATCCCACAATTCAATATACATGCTTTAAGGGACTCAGAATCCTACCACACCACCCATTTAATTTTAAATCCATATTAAACAGCAACCCCCCCTCCACTTGTTTATTAAAAGTCCCTGAAGTCCCTCTAACACATTGACCTCTCCGTCTATTTCCTTGAGGCATCTGCTTTCCTCTTTTTGACAGGAACTTTATGAATGACACAGGCATGTCCCAGCATGCTGACGTTATTAGGCCACAAGCACATGTGTCACAGAGAAAACGCCAGGCAGGAAGAAGATGACAGGTTCCTGTGGCTCTGGTGCCATTTTCTACTGTAGGCAGTGAAGCTGCAGGACCGCTCCCTGCTCGGCACACTGCCTCTGATCAGGGCAATCTGACTTGCCATATTGCCCTCGTTTTTATTCACCCTACAAAGGTTCCCTCCAGCTCCAGGCCCCGGTGCAGCGTTACCTGCTGCAGTGTCTATATATCTGTATTTTTGTTGTTGTAATTATCTGAAAAATAAAGCTGTCTTATCATTTACACTACATGGTGAACTGTGTAAAAAGAAAAACAAACTAATTCATGAACTGCTCTTTATTTGTTCATACTGCAGCCAAAAAAATCAGCATATGGCTCAGTTCACATTTATCCTGTGCTATACGCTGAGCAGCTACCTCAGAGTTTCAGTCTAAATCCCTCAGAAATGCTATTCAGATGAAACCCCCAATGCTATCATTCACTGTAGTCAGATGGAGATACTTTGCACTCTGTCTGGCCTATGAACCAGAGGTGTCTGTATTTTCAGATTTCTTTTTTAAAAGTGTGATTCTTGTGTGCAAGAAGAAGGGACACTGCTGTAACAAATGCCATACAGAGTCCAAAGTGGATCAGCAGGAGTTCATCACTAGAGGACTAGTAAACCTGCTGCCAGGTAGTCCTCCATATTCATGAGCTCAGTATAACCGACATCCACCACTGATTGGCAGCTTTCTGTGTACATGGTACAGGGGTAGAAACCTGTCAATCAGTGGTGTGGGCGGAGTTATAGAGAGCTTCACATTCAGAGAGCTGCTAGGTCTGCAGCAGGGAAAACTCTTGATTTTATCAAAATGACAGCAAACAGCTCAGTAAGTGATACATTGCTGGAATCGGGGTCTCCACCTCTACATTATTTTTCCCCCAATATGCGGTAGTAAAAACCTGTTGACAGATTCTTTATATTAAAAAGGCCCATATCTTTTAAACCATATGGCAAATTTTGGCAAAAAAGGCCATACTTCAGGGAGCAGCAGGTATGACAGAGGAGGAAAAACTGGACACTTTTAACAAATTGACAGGTCTTCTTTAACCCCTTTATGACATCAGGCATACTATTCCAAACATATGCCCTGGGCCAATTTGACCATGGATGGAATAGTATGTCTCAGCAATCGGCTGCGCACACGGGTGGTGTGCGGCCGATCGCGGCCAGGTATCAGCTGATTCTCACAGCTGACACCCGGCACTAAGTGCCAGGAGTGGTCACAGACTGCTCCCAGCACTTTAACCCCAGAATATTGCGGTTGAACATGATCGCAACATTCCGGGAGCAGGCAGAGAATTGACAGCACCTCTGCCTTTGGATCGGAGACCCCGCAGCATGACGCCGGGTCCCGATCGCTGCCATGGTAACCCGATGTCATTACCAGATCTAAGAAACTTCCTGTTTATGTGCAGTTCATGATCAGGAAGTCTCTTTGTGTCAGTGCACTTTGTGCAGCGCTGACAGCTTCTTTAGCATGCAGATGCTGCTTCATCTGCATTCCATAGAAGCGATCAGCCTGCAAAAAATGATTGTCCCATCGTGGAACAAAATGTAAAAGTTAGAATAAAGTAAAAAAAAATTGTAAAAATATTTTTAAAAAATGAAAGATAAAAAATTCAATATTTATTCTATCACTAAATAAATATTTGAATGAAAAAAAATCTAAACAATAAAAGTGCACATATTTGACATCGCCGCATCCATAATGACTTGACCTATAAAACTGTCCCACTAGTTAACCCCTTTAGTGAACACCATGAAAAAGGCAAAAAAACAATGCTTGATCATCATACCGCCAAACAAAAAGTGAAATAACACGCGATCAAAAAGACGGCTATAAATAAACATGGTACCGCTGAAAAAATCATCTTGTCCCACAAAAACAAGTCTCCTTACAGCTCCATCACCGGAAAAGTAAAACAGTTTTAGCTCTCAGAAGAAAGCGATGCAAAAATATTTTTTTTTTATATAAAATAGTTTTTATTGTATAAAAGCGCCAAAACATTAAAAAAATATATAAATGAGGTATTCTTGTAATCATACTACCCTGAAGAATAAAACTGCTTTATCAATTTTACCACACGCGGAACAGTATAAATGCCCCCCCCAAAAGAAATTCGTGAATTGCAGGTTTTTGTTCATTCTGCCTTCCAAAAATCAGAATAAAAAGCGATCAAAAAAGTAATGTGTCCGAAAATGGTACCACTGAAAACATTAACATTAACATTAACAAGACCTCACATGACTCTGTGAGCCAAGATATGGAAAAATTATAGCTCTCAAAATATGGTGATGCAAAAACTATTTTTTGCTATGAAAAATGTCTTTTAGTGTGTGACAGCAGCCAAACAGAAAAACCCGCTATAAGGCCTCTTTCACACATCCTGATATTTCCTGTACCGGAGATGTCAGTGTTTGTGTGTGTAATACTTGTGGCACACGTGTGCCATGCGTGTGCCGCATCAGTATCACAAGGAGCGGCACTAGGGAAGAAGCATTACAGTAAGCACTGGTCCCCGGCACTGAACACAGCTCTCATCATTCTTCCCTGCTCTGCCGGCGATTGGCACAAGCAGAGAAGAATAATGAGAGCTGTGTTCAGCACCCAGTGCCAGGGAACAGCGCTTACTGCAACATTTCTTCCCCAGGGCCGATGCTTGTCACATAGATGACTTCCATCTGTGTTATGCGTATGCACGTGTGCTGGATGTTTTGCGGCCCGTGCTGACATTAAAAAACGGACACGTCAGCAAGTTTAGCCCATGGACACTGACATGTGCACAGACCCATTCACTTGAATAGGCAAATAGCGCTTCGCTCCTCACGAGTCTCTCCGCATGGCTGCCCAATCGTATAAAATTCTGTGACACACCCATGGTGTCAATATGATCACTGCACCTCTAGATGAATTCATTGAGAGGTGTAGTTCATAAAATGGGATCACTTATGGGGAGTTCTGCTGTTTTGGCACCTCATGGGCTCTCCCAGTTTGTCATGGCACCTGCAAACCATAACAATAAAATCTGGCGCTCCTTCCCTTCTGAGCTCTGCCATGTGCCCAAACAGTGGTTTACCCCCACATATGGTGTATTAGCGCACTAACGACAAATTGCACAATAACTCTTGGGGTCCAATTTCTTCTGTTACCCTTGGGAAAATAAAAAATTGGGGGCAAAAATATCATTCTTGTGGAAAAAATATGATTTCTTATTTTTACGGCTCTACGTTATACGATACACTTTATTGATCTCAAGGGAAATTATAAACTTCTGCGAAGCACTTGGGGGTTCAAAGTGCTCACCATACAGCTAGATAAGTCCTTAGGGGGTCTAGTTTCCAAAATGGTGTCACTTGTGGGGGTTTCCACTGTTTAGGCATATGAGGGGCTCTCCAAATGCGACATGGCGTCCCATCTTAATTCCAGCCAATTTTGCATTGAAAAAGTAAAACGGCGCGCCTTCCATTCCGAGCTCTGCCATGCACCCAAACAGTGATTTACCCTCACATATGGGGTATCCGCATACTCAGGACAAATCGCACAACAACTTTTGTGGTCCAATTTCTCCTATTACCCTTGGGAAAATAAAAACTTGTTGGCAGAAAGATCATTTTTGTGTAAAAAATATGATTTTCTATTTTTACAGCTCTACGTTATAAACTTCTGTGAAGCACTTGGGGGTTCAAAGTGCTCACCACACATCTAAATAAGTTCATTGGGGGGGTCATGTTTCCAAAATTGTGTCACTTGTGGGGGGTTTCCTCTGTTTAGGCACATCAGGGGTTCTCCAAACGCGACATGGCGTCTGATCTTAATTTCAACTAATTTTGCATTGAAAAGTCAAACGGCGCTCCTTCCCTTCCAAGCTCTGCCATGTGCCCAAACAGTGGTTTACCTGCATATATGGGGTATCAGCATACTCAGGAGAAATTGCACAACAACTTTTGGGGTCCAATTTCTTCTGTTACCCTTGGTAAATTAAAAAAAATGGATCTGAAGTAAATTTTTTGTGAAAAAAAGTTAAATGCTCATTTCTTGTTAAACATTCCAAAAATTCCTGTGACGCGCCTGAAGGGTTAATAAACATCTTAAATGTGGTTTTGAGCACCTTCAGGGGTGCAGTTTTTAAAATGTTGTCACTTTTGGGTATTTTCTCTCATATAGACTCCTCAAAGTGACTTCAAATTTGACATGGTCCGTAAAAAAAAAATGGTGTTGTAAAAATGAGAAACTGCTGTTTAAATTTAACCCTTATAACTTCCCAACAAAAAAAAGTTTTGGTTCCAAAATTATGCTGATGTAAAGTAAAAATGTGGGAAATGCTACTTATTAAGTATTTTATGTGTCATATCTGTGTGATTTTAGGGCATGAAAATTCAAAGTTGGAAAATTGCAAAGTTTTCAAAATTTTGGACAAATTTCAATTTTTTTCATAAAATAAACGCAAGTAATATCAAAGAAATTTTACCACTAACATGAAGTACAATATGTCATGCCTCGAAAACAATGCCATAATCACTGGGATACATGGAAGCGTTCCAGAGTTATTACCTCATAAAATGACAGTGGTCAGAATTGTAAAAAATGGCCCGGTCATTAACGAACAAACCATCTTCGGATGTAAAGGGGTTAAATTACATTTTGACCACAGTGGCAAAGGAGCTGCAGGCCACAAAGACTTTCATTATTCGTTAGATAATATTCTTCAGAATTGTAAAAATTGGCCTGGTCATTAACATGCAAACCAACCTTAGGGGTAAAGGGGTTAAAAGGGTGTCCTGAGGTTGACTATTGATAACTTATCTGTGGGATAGGTTGGCAATATAAGATCAGTGGAGGTCCAACACCTGGCACTCCCACTGATAATCTGAAAACTACTCTGGTAAGAGAAAACGGTTCTGTGACTCTAGCCTGTGACAGATCTAATAGTAAAGGTAGTAAAGCATAAAAAAGACTATATTAATTTGATAGTGGAAAAATAAAAAAAATAGGGTTAACAATAATTTTATATATATATATGTAATGTAGATCTTTGAGCTTTCCTCTTTTGCGTCTTTAGACTTTTCTTAATTACCGGTATTTTTGAATTTTTAGAGGCAGAGCAACAATGGCAAAAATGAATAGCAAAACTGCTAAGTTATTCAATAAAATTGCCTTTAGCAGTTTAAGAACAACAGAAGACAACCCTTGGGGAAACAACGATAGTAGCTATATCAGTTTTCAATCAGCTTTAGAATATTTGAACAGTTTTCTTAAAAGGTACCACACAATGGTGTTTTGCATGTGCTTTTTATTTACTAGGACATGCTATTTTACGAGTTCTACAGGACAAACTGTGTGGTGCTCCATTGGACAACTGTCCAGATGTGTAAGGAGACATTTACAATGCAACGGTTGCACAACATTAGCACAAACACTGGCACTAAAACTGACCCATGACCATTAAAACAAAAGGCCAGTAGCTAACTACATGACCCTATTGTAAGGGACAAGCAAACAGGAGGGGCAAAAACAACGAGACAGTCACAGTCCACATAGAGATGAAATAGCTACTGTAGAAGAAGTGAAGCCAACACACTTCATAGCCCTATAACACCAACCATCACATTAAAAGGACTGGTCATTAATTCAAGGTATACAAAAAATGAGTTGCACATGTAAGGACTGTAAACCTCCACCAGATATGTGCAATCCTTCATATGCTGAGTTAGCGCCTAAATTAAAACTACAATACTTGCTTTTCATTTTGTTTTAAAAATGCAAAGGGCCTGATTTGTTATTGCATCTGCGCATGTTTTTGTCTAGTTCTTGGTGTTTTGCACCTTGTTTTTGTTTTTACCAAATTCATCTTTCCATTTGCGCCCTTTTTATGCTTTCATTGTATGTGTTGGCCTGTTCACCACTGTGGGCATGGTTTAGGGAATTCTTTTTTAATCTTTCTCTATCTTGCTCACTTATATAGCGCCATTAATTCCTCAGCGCTTTACAGTCATTATCGGCACTGTCCCCAATGGGGCCCACAATCTAGATTCCTCATCAGTATGTCTTTGGAGCGTGGGAGCAAAAGGGAGAACCCTGAAGAAAACCAAGCAAACATGGGGAGAACATACAAACACCGTGCAGATTTTGCCCTTGGTTGGATTTGAACCGAGAAGCCCAGCACTGCACAGCTACAGTGCTAACCACTGAGCCACCATGTTGCCAGATGTTATAATCTGTTTCATAATTTGCAATTTTAATATTAATTTGATGCAATAAGCATCAATGAATGCCATAAGATAAAAAAAAAATGATAATTTTCCCTCAATGTTCCTTTTAACAGTGGATGAAAAATAAATAAACTTTTAACCACCGGTAATAATTCTCTTTACAGGTTCCCTACTTGTAGAACTCTACTCTGTGGCAACTATTTCAAAGTTAGTAAATGCACTTCTTAGGTTGTGGTTACCGGTGTGGAGCAGTGGACCATTAGAACGTAAGACTGAAATGGAGCATTGTGCAAACTCTTTATTTCCCTGTCATGCGGATCATAGTTAAAACAAGCATTACTGCTAACAAAGATATTAACACTTGAAAATAAAGGGCTTTGACTTGTAATATAAAGAAAATGCTGTTTCCATTGCTTAAAATGTTTCACTGAATTACTACAAGTTACCATGATCTCCAGTGACAACATATATTGGTAACTGTGAGATTGGAGACCTCCGGAAGTTGAACCCTCAGGACCGCGACGACGAACCTCCCTCGGGCGAGCTGGCCAGGTGTACCACCCCCTATACAGGGAGCTTAGGGGAAGACCCAGGGGAGACTATCGCCACGGAAGCTGATACCAGGGAACAGCTGGGAGGAGGTGCAGGTAGGGAACGTACTGGCGACCAGATGGAAGATGGCGCCAACCGCAGGGACGGCTGCTGGAGCCGCGGGGACGGAGGTGGACAACAGCAACGGTGGACGGCAGGAACAGATACTAGGTGTGACACAGGAACAGGTACGCGAGGACAGGAACGGACTGGACCTGGAAGGGAACACAGGAAGGTCACAAGTAGGGAAACTAGCGGAGGAGCAGGAAAGGTACACAGCGCAGAGACAGGAGGAACGCAGGAGTGCGTGGAGCCAATATCAAACATGAACCACAAATGATAGTCAGGCAGAGAGCATAGAGTGAGGCTGCCTGATATAGGGCACGCTGCAGAACTTCCGGATCAGAGTACAGTGGTGTCATGGGGCCAGGATAGGGCGCCTAGCCTAGGGGGCGTACCCAGATGTGCACCTGCGTACCTGTGAGGGAGCAGAGGCCGGCCGCAGGAAAGTTGATGGAAAGGCACCAGCAGTGGGGGCGGGCCGAGAGGACCGGAAGCGCTGGAGAGCCTCGGGCGGCGTGGAGACCGAAGGTGCTGCAAGAAGAGGAGCTGTGGCAGAGGCGGATGGATCGGCAGTGGCAGGAGCCTGACCCGGGGGAGATTTTGCTGCGGCAGCAGAAGCCGCAGAGTGGACGGGAGCCGGGGAGGTGAGCGTGACAGTAACTAACTATTCTTGTTCCTATAAAGGCTACATTCAGCTTGCAATGCTGCTTAACCGCTTAAAGGGAATCTGTCACCCCATTTTTCGAGTATCAGCTGTAATGCCCCCGACGTAACCTGAAAGATAAGAAAAATAAGTTATATTATACTCACCCAGGGCCGGGCCGGGTCCGGTTTTGGTCCGATGGGTGTCGCGGTCCGGTCTGGCACCTCCCATCTTCTAGCTGTGATGTCTTCTTCTTTGCTTCCCGTCGTGGCTTCTGCGCAGGCGCACTGCTCTGCCCTGTTGAGGGCAGAGCAGAATACTGCAGTGCGCAGGCGCCGGGAGACAAATTACAGAATGCTGTAGATAAGCCCCTGATGGCGGTGCCGGCAGCTGATACTCGAAAAATGGGTTGACAGATTCCCCTTAAGGACCAAGCCATTTTGTAGGTTAATGACAAGGCATCATTTTTTAAAAAAATCTGACCAGTGTCATTTTATGAGGTAATAACTCTGGAACGTTTCAGCGCATCCCAGTGATTCTGAGAGTATTTTTTCTTGACATACTGTACATTATGATAGTGGTAAAATTTGATCAATATGACTTCCGTTTATTTGTGAAAATATCGGAAATTTGATGAAAATATTAAAAAATTCGCAATTTTCAAACTTTAAATTCTTATGCCCTTAAACTATAGAGCTATGTCACAAAAATAGTTAATAAATAACATTTACGACATGTCTACTTGACATCAGCACAAGTTTTTTGGAACTTTTTTTGATAGGAAGATAGAAGGGTTGAAAGTTGACCAGCAATTTTTCATTTTTCATGCAAAATTTACAAAAACATTTTTTAGGGACAACCTCATATTTGAAGTGACTTTGGGGCACTATATCACAGAAAATATCCAAAATTGAAACAAACCATTCTAAAGACTTCACACACTCAATGGTGTCAAAACTACAATCCAGAAGTTTATTAACCTTTAAGGTGCTTTACAAAAATAAATGCAGTGTGGTAGGAAAAATGAACATTTTACTTTTTCTCACAAAAATTTTACTTTAGCCCCCAATTTTTTTATTTTCACAAGAGTAACAGGAGAATTTGAACCTCAAAATTTGTTGTGCAATTTCTCCTGAGTACTCCAATATCCCATATGTGGAGAAAACTACTGTTTGGGCGAACAGCTGGGCTTGGAAGGGAAAGAGCACTGTTTGACTTTTTGAGGACAAAAATGGCTGGACTCATTAACGGACGCCATGTTGCATTTTGAGCATCCCTTATATGATTAAAGAGTGGAAACTCCCCCCAACTGACCCGATTTTGGAAACTAGACTCCTCAAGGAAATGATCTTATCTTTTAGCCCCAAATTTTTTATTTTTACAAAGGTAATATGAGAAAATGAACCCCAAAATTTATTGTGCAATTTGTCCTAAATAACCATATACTCTATATGTGGGGGAAAACTACTGCTTGAATGCATGACAGAGCTTGGAAGGAAAGAGCACTGTTTGACTTTTTAAGCACAAAAATAGCTGGAATTGAGAGCGGACGTCATGTCGCATTTGTTAAGCCCCTTGTTTGCCTAAACAGTGAAAACCCCACAAAGGTGACCCCATTTTGGAAACTAGACCCCTCAAGGAATTAATCCAGATGTGTGGTGAGCACCTTGAACCCACAGGTGCTTCACAGAAGTTAAAAAATTAAAGCTGTGAAAATAAAAATATCACATATTTCCCACATTAGTCCCAATTTTTTATTTTCATAAGGGTAACATGAGAAAATGAACTATAAAATGTAGGCCAAAGAGCAAAAAATAGGTGGCACTCTGTGATACAGTAAAACAGTCATTTCTTTGTTCACTGCAAGTAGTACATGGATGCAGGGGAGCAGGTGCAGTGAAGGACGACAGCCCTTTCTCGTCGATTAGACGCTTCAATGGGTCCAGGTATGGTGATCCATATTAGAGCCATATTATACTGCACATTTTAATGTTATGGTTTGTGGGTGCCATGACCCACTGGGAGAGCCTCTGAGGTACCAGAACAGCAGAATCCCCCATAAGTGACTCCATTTTGCAAACTACACCTCTCAGTTAATTCATGCAGGGGTGCAGTGATCATATTGACAACACAGGTGTGTTACAGAATTTTATATCATTGCGCAGCAAAGAAAAAATAATACATTTTAGTACAAAATTTTGTACTAGCCCCAGATTTTACATTTTCACACTGGGAAATAGGTAAAAATGGCACCAAAATGTGTCACACCCCATATGTGGTTGTACAGTACTGCTTAGGCTCAAGACTTGAGAGGGACAGAGCAATATTTGCCTCTTATTGCACAGATTTTCCTAGAATAGTTTGGAATTCCATCTATATACAGAGCCCATAAGTGGTAGAGGAGCAGAAATCCCCCTCAAGTGCCCCCATTTTGGAAATTATACCCTTTCCAAACACGTGGACCCTAAATGTGGTTTAGAAACACTGTGGGGGTCAGAACGGAGTGGGCATTTGAGTATGGAAGCTCAGAATTCACTGGATTTCTTTTTGGGGGCGAGGAGCCATAGTGCTTTTCCAGAGTCTTTGTACTACGAGTGACATGGAAGCCCCCTATATTTCCATTGATACTGTAGGTGATGGACCTGAGTGGGGACTTGCTTTTTCTGTGGATTGAGTTTAACCTTTTATTGGGAACATTTTACAATGATGTGATTCAGATGAAACCCCCAATGGATCCATTCACTGTAATGAGGCAGCAGATTTACTCTGGACTCCGCCTGACCTCTGTTGAGCAGTGTTCCTGTTTTCAGAAGTGCACAAAACTGTGATTGATCATGCATTTATGCACTCCCAAAAAACGGACACCGCCAGATCACAGGTCAGATGGCATCCACAGTGTCTCCATCTGCCTCATTATAGGGAATCTTCCATCAGGGGTTCTGTCTGAAACACGTATTTCAGAGATTTACACGGAAACCCTGGTGTAAGCGATTAGCTCTGTAACAACCCTGCTGGCATCACCGCATGGCCTCCCATCCCCCGCACACCAACTTACTTTCTGCTTCAAGCCATGCGGTGAATTCTGTCTGTTGCCAGCTCTGTGCCTCTGCTCTCCATGTTTCCAGACTGTGTGTATAGGGGGGCGGCGCCTGAACTCTCTGGTTCTTATGCAGTCAGGGTGCACCTGTGTAATCTGTCCCTGACCAATCATCTGGAGCCCTTGACTATTTAGTTTCGCCACACCCACTGAAACATTGCCTGTGCAATGTCTATACTCAGTATCTTGCTGCTGAGCAAGTCAGGCCCTGTTCTGTGTGTCTCCTTCTCTGGAGGATTACTCTAGTCATGCTTTGTACTCTGTCAGCCTGCCAGGAGGCAGAATATCCTGGTCCTTGTGTCTTTGTCCCAGTGTCTCTGTCTGAACTCAGTCTTACCTCTGTCTGTCAGTCTCCTTGTTTGTGGTTCCTTCTCTGCCGTGTCTTTCCTTGTGTCCCCCCTGTCTGTGCATCTGCACCCTCGCAGCTTTATCTGTGCATCTGCACCCTCGCAGCTTTATCTGTGCATCTGCACCCTCGCAGCTTTATCTGTGCATGTGCACCCTCGCAGCTTTATCTGTGCATCTGCACCCTCGCAGCTTTATCTGTGCATCTGCACCCTCGCAGCTTTAGCTGTGCATCTGCACCCTCGCAGCTTTATCTGTGCATCTGCACCCTCGCAGCTTTAGCTGTGCATCTGTACCCTCGCAGCTTTAGCTGTGCATCTGCACCCTCGCAGCTTTAGCTGTGCATCTGCACCCTCGCAGCTTTAGCTGTGCATCTGCACCTTCGCAGCTCTGTCTGCACGGCTCCTTAGCCGCTCTGCCTGCTCTGCACTCCTGCGGCTCTGCCTGCTCCGCACTCCTGCGGCTCTGCCTGCTCCGCACTCCTGCGGCTCTGCCTGCTCCGCACTCCAGCGGCTCTGCCTGCCTGCACCTCCAGTGTGAACAGGTCCAAACCTGTTCTCTCATATACCACTCCTTCCTGCCTATATCCATACCTGCATCTCCTGTGTGAACAGGTCCAAACCTGTTCTCTCATATACCACTCCTTCATGCCTATATCCATACCTGCACCTCCTGTGTGAACAGGTCCAAACCAGTTCTCTCATATACCACTCCTTCCTGCCTATATCCATACCTGCATCTCCTATGTGAACAGGTCCAAACCTGTCCTCTCATATACCACTCCTTCCTGCCTATATCCAAACCTGCTGTGTGAACAGGTCCCTACCTGTCCTGTGTCTCAAGCCGTGCCCGCCGGTCCTGCGTCTCAAGCCGTGCCCGCCGGTCCTGCGTCTCAAGCCGTGCCCGCCGGTCCTGCGTCTCAAGCCGTGCCCGCCGGTCCTGCGTCTCAAGCCGTGCCCGCCTGTCCTGCGTCTCAAGCCGTGCCCGCCTGTCCTGCGTCTCAAGCTGTGCCCGCCTGTCCTGCGTCTCAAGCCGTGCCCGCCTGTCCTGCGTCTCAAGCCGTGCCTGCCTGTCCTGCGTCTCAAGCCGTGCCTGTTTGCCCAGTGTCTCCAAGCCACGCCTGCTTGCCCTGTATCTGTCGTACCTTCTTGCCCTGTGTCTCAGTCTGCCTGTCAGTCACATCTGTCCAAGTGACTTGTCTCCAAGTGGGATCAGCAGCCACAGCCAGACACCCCCCTGGAGTGGCACCCGACAGCTATCTGCCGCACAAGCCTGACCTCACCATCAGAGGCTCCAGTGAAGACCAAGGTAGCTGTCGCAGTCACGCCCCTTCCAGGGTATTCTGGTCTGTGGCACAGTGGGGCCACAACCCCCGGCTCGCGCCATTCAGCCAAGGCGCGAGCGTGACAAGCTCATAGTGCAGGATAAATGTGCGCCAAGCCTTGCTGAGATCTTTGGGAGGCAGAATGAAAAAATCCACAGCAAGTTAAGAATTGGTTTTATTTATTTTTTACGCCATTCCTCATGCAGTATAAGTGATTAGGCGACTTTATTTTTGGGGTCAATGCAATTACAGTGAAACCAGATTTATATCATTTTTCTATGTTTGGCTGCTGTCACACACTAAAAGACACTTTTCTTTTTACAACTATTTTTTCATCGCTATATATTGAGAGCTATAGTTTTTCTATATTTCTGTCGGCAGAGTCATGTGAGGGTTTGTTTTTTGCGGGACAAGTTGATGTTTTTATTAGTACCATTTTTGGGCACATTACATTTTTTGATTGTTTTCTATTCTGATTTTTGGGAGGCAGAATGAACAAAAACCAGGAAATCAGGAATTGTTTTTTGTTTTGTTTCTCATATGGTAAAATGGTAAAATTGATAACTCGGTTGGGTCAGTACAGTTACTACATTTATACTTATACATTTATATATTTTTTTCTATATTTTGGTGATTTTTCACAATAGCAATTTTTATAGAAATTTAATTTGCCAAACAACTTTACTTTTCTAGAACATTCGTTATACTCATTTATGAATGCTTCAGCACTAAATCTTAGCTGCTGCCACTTGTCTTTGCTGAGAGGCTACAGTGATGACATCACAACCACACTGCAGCCAATCACTGCACATGTCAATGTAAAAGGCACAAGTCCACAGAACCCAGTGATCGAGTGATCGGCTCCAAAATACACTGCACTACAGTAGTGATGTCACCACTGTAACTTGCCAAAAAGACTTGCAGCAGCGGAAAGCCATTCCTTGAGCAGCAATTGTAAAATATAACAAATGTTATTTTAACTGACCCCAAGCCCATAGAATAAAAAATGTGATCACAGAAAACTCCTTGAAGCAACATTTGAAGTATACAGATTTATTTTCAACCAAAGAGTCTGATGGTAATACATAGAGAAACACATGCAACATGATGTTGGACTATTCTAATGGTGGGATGTCATTGCTCAGAAGAAAAGTTGATCTTTCGGTCCTTTTCCCTCCCAGTGCAGAAAAGAGGGCGTATGTGCAATTTTCCATGGTAATTTTTTATTTCCAGACTGTTTGACAGCCTGGGTAAGGAATGCGTTAATGTTTTCTGACAGGCGACCTCTAATTGTTAAATCTTTTCTTTGGCTTTTTTTTTATTATTCTGTGAAATCCCAACTCAGGCGAGCAGAAAAACAAAGTGCTGCACTATTGAAATGGGCGCCCGCACTGCTCAGAGCTAAAGGGGACAGTATTATTCATGAAGATTTCCAGCTCTTTTTGTCTTTTAACTAACCTTTGAGTTGGATCACAAGACTGGCCAGTCTCCCTTTCTCTAAAGGCGGCTCTGGCAGGCGGACAATGGAGCCAAACTGTTTTCCCTGTTAAAGAGATAACTGCCTTTGGGTTGTACATGCTGAAATTAATCTCCAGCCGCACAGAAATAATTTCTCTTTCTGTTTTTTTTCCACCTCTTTCTTACATTTCTTTATTCTAGTCACTTTCCAGAGATTATCACTAGGAAACTGAGCGGCGCAATAGGAGATTTCAGAATGGGGACAATAAAGACCTTTTCAATACGAAAGCCGTCCACACAGTGGGATTTAATTCAGCTTCTGATATACATGTATGTAATTTTTCAGGAAAATGATGGAACGGGCACATATACTGGTGCTTATATTATGCTATTGTGGTTTACCAATTTATTAAGTATGCTTGCTTGTATACTTGGGATAATCTCAATTTTGATTTTATTATACTATTGGTATAGGTATGTTGGTGCAGATATAAAGTTATTAGACATTTTTAACATATAGATGCCCATTGGTATATGCCTAATAGCCTAAACATTGACAAGTTTAACAATAATTTCAACAAATGGAAAGTTTATGGTTAATTCAGGTGCTGCAGAAATATCTAAAAATAAAAAAATCATTGCATTTTGAAACGTAATTAACACCTTTTGACCACGTAAAGGATTTTCTCCCTACACTAAAGGATAGTATAAAACTTCAGATAAAAGCATAAAAAAGCAAAAAACCCTGCAGTAAATAAACAGCAATAGTGCATGAAAATAATATAGGGTCCTTAGTTAACATAATTTTTGATAAAAAAAGGTGAAAAAGCCATCCCACCACGTCATGGTGGTACCGTATTTTGGGTATTATAAAATGCACCGGATTATAAGACGCATCCCAAATTTTTTTTAATAAAATGGTGGTGCCTCTTATAATCCATATGTCTTATTGCTTACGGGGGATTGTGGCTGCGGTGAAGCGGGATCCCAGGGTCGCTGCTGGAGGAGGCAAGAGTGGTGCGTTGCTGCAGGCCGCAGGCTGGGATGAGGGGGTGTTCCGATGTGCGCCGCTGCAGGTGAAAATTGCTACAGTGCTCTGTGGTGCGAGGAAGCATCACTGGCATTTTGTGAAAGCCCTGAGCCCCCAGCATACTGTATCTATTACTGTGATGTGGGGGCCTCCAGGAAAATGGCCACCGAGGCAGCGCATGCTCAAATTGAGATCTCGGTACGAGATCTCAATGCCGAGATCTCAATCTGAGCATACACCGCCCCAGGCGGCCGTTTTCCCAGAGGCCACCGCATTGCAGTAATGGATATGTGGGGGGCTCAGGGCATGCACAAAATGCTGGCGGAGCCCTCCCTGCACCACAGAGCACCGCAGCCATTTTCACTCGCAACGACACACATCGGAACAACCTCTCATCCCAGCCTGCGGCCTGCAGCAATGCACCTCCAGCAGCGACCCTAGGACCCTGCTTCACCTATAAGACGCACCCCCCAATTTGAACCCCAAATTTGGAGGAAAAAAAGGGTGGGTTATAATCCGAATAAAAAGGTATGCATGGATTCAAGGTGAAAAAAAGAATACATAAAAAAGACACAATCTAAGTAAGACACTTGATGAGAAGTTCAAGCACAAGTTCAAGCCCAATTTAAAAACAATTCAATGGGTTGGCTACTTTATCCCTATTTTAAATGTAGTCCAGGGTGACAAAAAAAATTCACCTTAACATAATTTCAAAAACTATAAAGGCTCACATCCAAAGTAGCATTTTTAATTGTCACAGCATGTGCTATTCAGAACTACGTGGGTTGTGGGAGCGACTTCTGGGACACTCTTTTATAGATCAGGGTTGTATGGCCTGCTTCTGGATCCTAATGCAACCACATGATAATGCCTCTTCTATGTAATCACAGATTAGGGGAAACGGCTTGCTACATGCTTGTTATGAAAGCCAACTACCTGATCAAGCCTGATGTCCTGTTTCTTTCCCTCCTTTGTGCTCTGATTGTCCAATCCACATTGTGATCTATGCTTGCTATTTCAAAGCTTTTCTGTGATAGTCATAGCTTTTCTCCATGCTCCTGAACATGCAACAGACAAACTGTGCAGATACAGGTTGCAAGAGACCGTTAAGCAAGCCATATGTAATGTCTTTCAGAGGCCACAGTCTGAAAAAGGCTACATTGGACAAACTAGGCACAAGCCTCTCCATCTGAGACATAGCAGGGGAATTCCAATTTTCACCCTTTAATCCCTGTACAGGAATTTGATCATATGGTACACTGGATTATTTCGTTAGTGCTGAGGTAAGAAGATTGATCAGGAAAGAGTCAGTCAGTCAGAGGGGAGTGAGAGAAGGAGTAGGGCTGACAGAGTCTGAGTGCAGTAGGAAGAGCTGGAGAGAGAGTTGTGAGAGGAGCCTGAAGGAAGCTCCTGGGAGGATAGAAGGGGTCCTTGGGACAAGGGAAGTGCAGAGGCCACCCATGGGGCCCATATCCAGAAGTGGAGGGACCGGGTCGCAGTGGGGGAGACGGCCCCTATGACTAGTGGAGGACTACAAAACTCAGCTAGAAAGCCGGAGGCTGAGGTAACTGTACGTACCTCAGCCACAACCACATTTATTCACCAAAAAGGCAGCCATATAGGAGCAAGGGGACTCAGAGGATGTCGCCTGACAAGGTCCTCGGCTGCCGGCTTGGGGACCCTGTTTGTGAAGGTGCCGGGCAGAAGTGGAAACCAGTGCAGTGAGATGGCCAGGAGGGAAACACACAGAAAGGAATCCTGGAAAGGTGTATCCCAATCTATCTGGGAGTTTGCTGGACCCCTCACCTGGAGAACATGGCACTAAGCAGGCATCTGTGCACAAGAGAACTGTGAGTAAAATATTGGAAACTGCACCCTGCTGTGTCATCTGTGTCATTCGTGTCTCACCTGCCCTGTACCGCACTCACCACCACAGCCACCATCTTTACTTATAACATACTAACTGCCCTGGGACACAGCTCTACCCATGGAGAGCTTAACCATCTTTGCTGCCCTAACACCATCCCAGAGGATCTGCATTGCAGCGTCAGCTACCCTTGCTGAATACCACGGGTGGCGTCAAGACTAAATCCCCTATAAACTACCCCATCATCATCACCTTTTATTAATTTTCCTGAAACTGCACACTGCTGTGTCCTCTGTGTCATTTTGCGCCTCACCTGCCCTGCGCCGCACGCACCACCACAGCCACCATCTTAATTGATAACACCTTATCTGCCCTGGGACAAAGCTCTACCTGTGGAGAGCTGTAACAGCTCGGCTGCGATAACATCGGTTCCAGAGGATCTGCTCTGCAGCTCTGGTCACCCCTGACCTGAACCCACAGGTGGCGTCATGACAAACATCCCTTACAAACTACCCCTTCATCATTACCATCTTTCATCTACCCTATTATCATCATCTTTAATTAACTTTACTGGAAGCCAAGGGCCATGGACCAGGTCACTGCTGCCGTGACATCCCCTTTAAGAACTGACTGACCCGGTACCAAGTAACCTAAGGCTCTGTGGGGCGCTCCACATGAAAGTGCACATTACCACAGTCATGGCTTGTTCAGCATTCACTCGCAAACTGCATTTGCACAGCTTGTTTGTGACATGTCCAGGAGCATGAAGGAACAAAAGGAGAAAAAAAGACCCCAGCATATAGAGCGCACACCCAAGACAATGAGGTATGTGATCAATACATATCAATTTTATTAGAAGACAAAAACACACATTAAAAACATTTAAAAAAACAAGGCACACCCCCAAATGTCCCAAACAGGTCAGACAATAAACCCTAATAAACAGACATCACTAGTAAGAGATGTGTAATTAGACAAAATGTACATAATAAAACATATAACATGACCCAACAACCCTAAATCTGGGCGTCCGCAGAGAAAAAAAAAATGACACAGCTGCTCACTAAAAAATGGTTATCAAGAGACCAGGGGGCACTATAGATGAAGTAGCCATCCACTATAGGAGTAGAGGGAGTAGTACACCAACACACACTCCAAAAAAAGGCCACATAAAAAAGAGGGGTCCTATAGGGAACCCAGGTAAAAGAGGGAGCAGGAGACCATCCAATATAGGGATGGACAGAAAGTCCATACTCACTGCCATTCATCTGGTCCTCAACCACTCATGTTGGAATCATTAGGCCTTTCGTATTGTGATAAATCGCTGAGTGCCATGCTGCCTATGAGAGTTCTGTGCGCAGAAGGTGAATGGCGTCATTACATCACGACATGTATCATGACCTCCCAAGCAGCTGCGCAGAACCCTTTCAGGCGCCATGATACCTGAAAGTCCAACAAAGTGTGGGAGGCCGAAGATTCAATTATGTGCAGTAGGGGATCAAAAGATGTGGCAAGGACCAGAAAGTTGGCAATGAGTAGCTGAAGGGCTGGAGATATGAGCAGTGAGGTGAGTATAACAATTTTTGCTTAACCTTTTGATGGCCCATCATGATTAAGAAAAATGGCAGCCAGCGCTTTGCCACACCTAATCAATTTTACTGAGATGGTCTAAAACTTTTCATCTGATCTACTGAAAGTGCCTGACACTTTTAGGCTATAGCACTACCATCCTCCGGTGTGTATATTTGTGAAAGAAATGTTGCTCCATTAAATTCAGGCTGCGGGTATGGCATGGAGCGTTAATTATTTTGTCTGACTGTAGGCAGACAGAATTTTCTGAGTATCATTACTGACAACAATTCCAAATTGCACTTCATGGTGAGTCAGTGGGAGAGTTGTACAGCAGCATCTCATCCACCGTATGACTTTCCTCCCCTAGGCTCACAAGCTGTAAAACTGCTTGGCAGCGCTTTGTTTCGCATGTGCTACTGTGTGGAGTCAACATTGTTTCCTGTGGCTGTTGGAGACAGGAGTCATGCCACTTGAACAAGAAGCGGTGTAGGAAGAGATAACTACTGCCTGGTGGTGGAAACAGGCCTCATCATTTGTCCCAGATACAGTGGCGAATTGCCACTGAAACCATTCACTCAAAAAGCAGTGAAATTCATGTACTGTCACTTTCCATAGTTTCTGTTGTAGGCAGTGAGTATCATAGGTGAACAGAGGTTGATTATAACGATTTTTTTTATTTTTTACTTATTAAGTTTATTATGTTCTGGGGTCTAAAGAGCACAATAAGGGACATTAAATCCATGAACATAAATTTCTCAGATAATAGAATTTCCAGGAAAAAACATACAAATATGCAAATTAAAATTTTGCATGATCTACTCTTCTCAAGGCACATAGACCTGACGCAGTTAGTTGTGAAGGAAGAAAGTCAGAGTGAAAACAGTGACGATGAGGATGCTGGCCTTGACAAACAACTGTTGCTATGGTGTGATGACAATGTAACAATGAAGCATTTGGTTGTGATGGCAAATGTGGTCAACTGTGTGCTGTAATGCTTGTGGGAAGACAGGTGTACTGTTAGCATAAACCAAAGTGATGAGTATTGGATAGCCATTCTTTTAGTGCAGACTTTCATGCACTGACAGCTAATGCCAATGATTAAATTGATCATACCAGCTATCTGTCTGAATGACCATTTATTGACTATTTTCTATACTGTTCTGTTGCTGCCAATGAATGTTAATGAACAACACTCCTTGTCCATAATGTAATCTATACTAGAGTACTGCTAGTGAGATGGCCGTTTCTTCCCATCGATATTGCCCCTGCTTTTTGATCAACAATGGAGAGCAGAGGTGACGTTGTGTAGCAGTGTCTCTATCTCAACAGTCAATAAAAAAGAGCAGCTAGCACTGGCAAAAAGAGAAGCGGAGCCAAGGACATCAAATGCACTGATATGCCAACCTGTGCACTTTCAAAGCTAATTTGCCTAAGAATTAAAGAAGAATTTTGGATGCAGTGCTGCACTGGAGGGAAATGTAAAGGTATTGTCGGAGATGTTTCACCCTATCCTATCCGGCACTCTCTCTGGTTTCCTAGTGAAAGTCACTGACAGATTCATCTTACAATCATTACTGCTAAAGTAATGTTTAGGTAAAATATAGGTGGGCGAGGCAAAGAAATTGAATTGTCACAAAGCAAAGGAAATTCTTAATAATCTCTATGTCATAATATTTGTTAGATTAAATAAAGACATTCACGACTGTGCTGAGCTATCAATTTCAAGTCTTTGTCATGCAACATTAACTTACTGCTTCCTATCCAAGGTGAAATATAAAAGCAGATTTACAGTACATATCAATTTTAAACTGATTTAATTAAAATCAGCAATCTAAAAGTGATACGCCAAATGTATTAACAAGAGCACACCTATGGATAAATGTGGCTAACATTGGGTAGCTCTAACAACACAAATCCAAATCTATGCCTTCTAGAGATAATTGGACCAAACAAAATTCAAATTCGCCTATTCGATTCCTAGGAAATTGGACTGGCAATGAATTTACCCAGTGCAATGTTCCGGTTTATGATCTGGGTTCTTTCAAATCCCAAAGGATAATAAACTTAATATGTAAAAATAATAGTTATACTAACCTTACTACTCACTTCTGGGGCCTGTTTGCGGCCAGAATCCCAGCTCTAAAATGAACCCCTGGGCCTGACAGACGTGACAGACCAGAGAGTAAGCAGGGAGCAGCAGGAGTGACTGGAGTGGTAACCATCCGGCAAAAGGTTAAAGAGATAAAAGAAAGGTACCTCACTGCTCACCTTTCCGACTGTCCCTACTGGTCCCTGTTAGCTGTCTGGTCTTCCATGCCTCAATCATATCATATTTATGGCCCGGTGTTCACTCTATAATTGCTAAGTAGGCCCCAGAGAATGCCACTTGAACTCCAAAGCCTACTTATGGCCAGAAACCCCAGCTTACAGTAAACAACTGGCTGGACCTATGACACGATATAGCCTCGGAGGGCCGTACATTGGAGAGTTAAGGCCACGGCCAGAGAAGTGAACAGCATTTTTTTTTCTTTTTAACCTTTTGCCAACACTGTACCGTTCAGCAAGATATTTATCTCAGTTGGCACCATTTTTGCTAAACTCGCACGGAGTAAATCTCAAAACAATCTCTATTCTCCAAAATTCTAGTAGAATTCAATTCCTCTCAAATAAACTCACCCATCTCTAATGCTAATATGAACATACACAAAACAATGAGCATTCTGTATGTCTCAATTTGTTTAAATTCTTTTTTATTATAAAGCACTTGTAGTATCTTAAATGATTGATATTGTAGGTATTATCATAGTGGTAGGTTGTATTTCCACATAGAGCTCTTTACTATTAATAGTTTTTATACTGTCGAACAATATCAATGGACTGGGGCACCTTTTGTCTTATGGTCAACATCAAATCTATCTAATGTGTAAGCCTGCTGGAATCCCAAGAATGGTTTTAACAGAACTGAGAAAAGCAATAGACTATGCCCTAAGTAGTACAAATAAATTGGTATGTTGGGAGCAACTAAAATATTCCTGGTCCACCCACAACACACAAACTCTGGAAGAAGCGGCATTTGCTTTAGGTATCAGTATGGAGACTTTATGGCTAAAAAAAGTAAATAGACATGTAAGTAGCAAGATAAGACTGTAGAAAAGATTCTTCCACTTCCTCTGGTGCTGAAGACATCATGATAAAAGTCCTTTTGTGCTATTTATTGAATTACCAATTTTCTATTCAGAATTTTTCATGGATTTAGCGAAAGGTACGGTACATTCCTAGATTCAAAAGGTAATGTTTAATTTTCATTGGAATGTCTAACTATAGTGATTAAAAATGAAACTGAACCTTAATCTCCACTCAATATTTAAAGAAAACTTCAGTTCTCCTGTTATTCCTAATGTTAACACTTACACGTTAAAAGCTAACCCTCAGGCAAACATTATTCCACTTATAAAAACGATTCCCAAGAAATTCAGAAATTCAGTCCTGGCAATCATTACAATCCTATATGGAAAGGGTACATCTTTTAAAACTGATCTCCTTGTCAAAGCTTGCCAGTATTACTAAAGATATTTGACGAACAGAAACTCATAAAAGAGTTTTGATCATTTATTTTGAAGATAATTATTTCTCATTGCATAATTACCATAGATTAAATTTTAGCAGACTAAAATTTTAGGAAGTCTCAATCTTCCAAATCTTAGACCTGCTCCTAATCTCAAACCTTGTAGCAGCGATGAGATGTTCTTTTGATTGGATAGGTAACAGGTATATGACTTCAGCCTCGTAAGTTGATGCTGTATTGGCTATTAGCAGTGGATATAAAAAGTCTATACATCCCTGCTAGAATTCCAGGTTTTTGTCATGTAAAAAATCATACTAAGAAAAATCATTAGATTCAAATGCCTCAGTGACATCATACGTGTCACAACAAAGGGAGATAAATTGTGCTCCCTAAAAAAAGAGACACCCACTCCAACAAATTTGCATGCAAGAGGAAATATGAGTCAACAGGTGAATAAGATAAAAAGTCTTATAATCTTTATTGAAATACATAGAGTAACATCATATCAAGAAATATAGTAAATAAAATAACAACACCACAGGGTAGAAGCAGCTCACCCAGGGTAATACCCACTACATCATGCCTTATAAAGTAAAATGTACATGCGGTATATATATAGAAAAATAGACAGCAAGTGCAATTATAAGCCAACATGTCAAGCAATAATGTCCAAAAAGACACCATGAAGTGCAGGTAGATACCGATCGCCTGAACATAGCATAGGTAGCGCGATATCTTACCCAGGTATAGGCAGGAGCGGGATGACCCCAGGGCCAGGTGAGAGAGAGCCCGACGCGCGTTTCGCGTGGAGAGACCACGCTTTCCCAAGGGAAGTCTGTGTGTGGTGGAGCACAGGACCTTCTTATATCCCATGTGACTCAGTCACATGGGAATCAGTGAGCCAATCGGCGTGGTTCTAAGCGGCGCGTGCGCGCTGGAGACCAGAGGCGTCAGCAGATGCAGGGGAAGGCGTCACACGTTACCCCGGGCGCAAGGAGGAAGAAACCCTCCCAGAGCCCGGGGGAAGGTAAAGAGACGCCGCCCCCGATCGCCAACACCAAGGAAAACAGAGCGCACGCGCACAACCACTATATCACCACCGGAAAGTAATATCTTAGTAGAAGAAAGGGAAAAGCCTCCACATAAAAATAATGTAATATAGATCAAAAGTGTGCCAAAATTGTGCGCTCTTACAATCGCAAATATGCAAATATATAATCATATATAGAACATCCTAAATCAGGAATATAATTTCAAACGTACATGCAGGCACAATACAAAAGATCATATAAACATATAGTAGAGGAACTTGATAGTACAATAGATGACCAGAGGTGCTGAAAATATATTTTCACTTCCAGATGAATCAGAAGGTCCCATAACAAACTAGGAAAATGGATTAAAAAAGAGAAAAAGAAGAAAATAAGAAAATATTAAAAACACATAATAAAAACACAAGAAACCCCTCATCCTGAGAGACGGGGGGGGTCAGGGAAAAATGAGAGGGAAAAATAGTGAGATGAGAAAATATTATAATGAGATACTGAGAATATCTAATCACTAAATAAAGGATCCTACAAAAAGGAGGAAAAAGATAGAGATTCATTAAGGCCCCTCGGTGCCAGAGTGTCCAACGTTACTATCCATTTGGCCTCAACTTCGGCCAATCTACGTTTATAGTTACCACCTCTTATGCCAAAATGGACCTGATCAATACCTCTAATCTTAAGCGAAGAGGACTCACTATTATGGTATTGCCGGAAATGGCGAGGTAATGTTTTAAGAAGTGAAGGGTCGGTCACTGTCTTTGACACACAAATGTCCCGCACATGCTCACGTACCCGTATTCTTAACTCCCTAGACGTTAAGCCAATATATATCTTGGAACAGCCACATGTGGCATAATATATGACATTTGTGCTGCTGCATGATATCCGATGCCGGATATCATATTGTTTCTGTCCGTCAGAGGAGGTAAAGGTAGAGCAGCGCAGGACATTTGTGCATGCCAGACAGTGACCGCAGGGAATGGAACCAGTAATAGGGCCCCTCGTACCAAATGGATTAACCACAGCGGGTACATAGTGGCTATTAACCAGAAGGTCCTTAAGATTTTTAGACCTCCTTGAAGTCATCAAAGGATTCTTACCCAAACACGATCCCAGGGAAGGCTCAGTACTCAAAACAGACCAATGTTTAGTAAGGGCACGTCTCATATTGTCCCACTGATTATTAAAAGTGGAAATGAACCTAATAGGTCCATCATTGCCAGTCCGAGAGTTCCCAACGTGGGATTTGAGGAGACCAGATCGTGGAGTCGCCCTTGCCCTAAGATAGCCTTTTTTTATGCATCTATTAGAATAGCCACGGCTGGAAAATCGTAATTTTAAATCAGCCGATTGGGCTTCAAATTTCATATCCGATGAACAGATCCGCCTCATCCGTAAGAACTGTCCGACAGGGACAGCCCTAATAGTAGATGGATAGTGAGCAGAGGACGCATGCACCAAAGAATTCACAGATGTTGGTTTGCGATAGACGTCAGTCTGAATGTGGCCCGAAGAATCCACACTCAGTGTGACATCCAAAAAGTTAATTTTTTTGAGATCAAAAATGTAAGTTAAATGAATATTAAATACATTTTGATTGAGCGTCCTCATAAAATCCCCGAGCTGTTGCACAGTCCCATCCCACAAAAATAGGATGTCATCGATATACCGATGCCAGCACAGGACATGGGAGGCGGCCGGCATGCCCGCGTCGCCAAAAACAGATCTCTCCCACGATCCGAGGAAGAGATTAGTGTACGCGGGCGCACAGGCCGCGCCCATGGCTGTGCCGCGTTTCTGCAGAAAGAACTGATCCTTGAATGTAAAGAAATTGTGGGTGAGGATATAGTGCAACAGCTCGAGGATCAACTCACATAAGGGGCTGTCCAGGTCGGAGGAGCCCAGGAAGAGGCGGACCGCATCGATCCCATGTGAGTGTTCAATGCAAGTATAGAGGCTCTCCACGTCTGCAGTCACCAACAAAGTCCCACCTTCCACAAAGATGCCATCGACCCTAGCCAGGGCATTCGTAGTGTCACGTATATACGATGGTAAAGTTTCCACTAGAGGTTTTAAGTAGAAATCAATAAAGCGACATACAGGATCACATAGTCCATCGATGCCAGACACTATAGGACGTCCCGGAGGGTCGAGGGCATCTTTGTGGATTTTAGGTAGTAAATAAAATGTAGGGACTCTCGGATATTTAGCAATCAGCCCATCAAAGACCTGCTTAGTAATTATATTGTTTTCAAGTGCCTCCATGAGAATACATTGTAGGTCGAGAGAGAAGGTCGCAAGAGGGTTATATGATAGGCGAGAATAAGTACTCGTATCTCTCAATTGACGAAATGCCTCACGTTCATATTTCTCATGAGGCCAGATAACAATATTCCCCCCCCTTGTCAGCTGGTTTAAAGACAACATCAGGCAAGGATTGGAGTTCAGATATAGCAGTGCGTCATTTCAGAACTTTATCCATTTTAATGCTACCCACACTCTGTACAATTCAAATGAGAAATAAACTGAAATCTTTTCAGGTGGAATGAGAAAAATAAGGAACTAAAATAATGTGGTTGCATAAATATGCATATCCTTAAATGGATTTTTGGCAAAGTACCCTTTGATTTTATGACAGCATTCAATCTTTTTGGATAGGGGTATACTGTATTAGAATGGCACATCTAGGATTGACAGTCTTTGCCTAGTCTTACAGTAGTGCTCCAAATTTGTTAGATCGCTAGGGTATCCTGTACCCAACACCCTTTCCAGGTCAACCCATAGGTTTTCAATCGTATTTAGATCTGGTTACTAGCTTGGCCATTTCAGAACTTTGAAGTTTTCCTGGCAAAGCCATTATTTTGCTGATTTGGAGTTATGCTTAGGGTCATTGTCATACGGAAAGATGATATTTCTCTTCACCTTCAGATTTTTATATCTCCTTATGGGTTAAATAAATAAAAAAAAATGAAGATGCCACTGTCAATCTGAATTGCTGTTAATAGCCCTGCCCTCATAAAAAAAATAAATAAAATATTTGGTGCAGACTAGGAAACCTTTTTTAAACCTATTTAGTAATTCTTTGTGTTAAAAAATAATAAAAAGGAAAAAAATAGACACTTATTTCTTTTATTTTCCCACCACTATCATCAGATATCAGCAAAAAATATGCAAGTATACAAAATAAATGGGAATATCTGTACAAAAAGACTTTTCTACAGCTCTTTAAACCGTATGTACGAAAACTCCAAAAATGTGCCTGGTAATAGGAAGAGAAGGAAAAGAGTCAAGTCTTAAGGCCTCTTTCACACTTCAGTTTTTTGCATCAGTTCAAATCCGCCAAAAAGTCAGACAAGCGGATCCGTTCTTAACTGATGTGAACGGATGGCACAGGATCCGTTTTGAGATGGATCCTGAAAATGAGGAAATATAAAGGAAACGCTGGCCGGAAAGAGGAGAGAGAGAGAGAGAGAGAGAGAGAGAGAGAGAGATTGTTAAATGAGTGTCTGGAGGATCCGCCAGAGAAAAAAACATTACAAGCTCCGTTTTGAAATCTTTGAGGATGGTGACGGACAGCAACTTTTGGCGGATCCTCAAAAAAAATGGATGCAACGGACAGCAATCCGTCACAATCCGCCATTAATGCAAGTCAATGGGAAAAAAACGGATCCTCAAAAAAAAATTGAGGATCCGTTTTTTTTCAAAACCTGGCGGATTGTGACTGATTGTAAAAAACTGAAGTGTGAAAGAGGCCTTAACATGCTAAATAATCTCTCATAAATGATGACTTTTGCTTACTTATTTAAAACTCTGAATTACAATGTCCGTATAACATTGATATTGGGATGATCATTTTATGAGGTCAGGTAGAGTTGGACTCATAGAATACTTATTGTAATATCAGAAAACAATCTCACAGTTATTTAGCCATCAAAAGTAGAGAAGAGCAAATATGTTGGGAAAATGATCACCAAACAAAAATTCGGCACAAATATGGTACATTTGGATTCGTGATCGGTAATACAAGCATTTTTCTTCAAATCGGAAAAAGTCGATAAAAGTGCAGGAAAATAATTACATTGCCATTTTAAAGTAGATGATAGATAGACAGATAGATAAGCCAGCAATTCATCAGCCGCATACAGTAAAATCACAGTGTGACAACTTAGAATAGATATACATACATAGAATATATAGATGTCAGTGACACACATATTGTTAGGGCGTTGGGATTCTCCCGCTGCATGGGATGGATCCCGAGCATTGTCTGGTACTATGGTCTCCTATTCGGGTCCAACCGCTGCGGATGCTGCTCAGCACAGACGTCAGTCCCAGCATCTTGCTAAGGCTCATGGTTACTGCTGGCTCTCCAGCCAAGTCTATGGTAACCAGTGATATACAGGTGCAGCCTTGGAGTCTAAGTCCAGAGATCACCTTACTGAGCATGTCTGTGATATGACGTCTTCTCATTGGTGGTCGGACATTAGCAACCCTGGATTGGCCCGCAGGCGATGCTTCTACCGACTGGGCATGAGTGTTTGGGGTGAAGCCTTGCATTTAAAAGGCTCTCAGCAGCGCATACAGGTGCGCTGGTGTCATTTATGATTGGTGTGTGTGTTGGTGGATACTTCACCACTCTGTCTGCATGTTTGTGTGTGTCTGTCTATGCTCTAAGACTGTGCACATTGGCAGGAAGGTGGCACACGTGTGTGGTTTTGTACCTATGGCTCAGCGCCTGAGTCTTTAGCCCGCTACATGCATAGAGTGCCGGTCAGGCACAAGTTCAGTGGAGTCAGGAATGTGTTAGCACAGTTCAGTTACAGAGCAAGCTCAACTCTTATGCTATATTTATCTGTGAAGGCAACAGGGTATTGTACCTAACATCATAAAAGTTCTTTCTTGTGGCTCAGCATCTGCTTCATTCATGTGTGCAGTTAGCACAGTTTAGTTGCAGAGCTAACTCAATTCCCATGCTAACTTCCCTGTGACATTAACAGGGCATAGTACTTAGCATACTTGTACCTCTCTGTGAAGTAACAGAGCTGGGTACTCAGTGTTCCTATCCCACTGTGTAGCGTTAACACAGTGCGTGCAAGGTGAACGCTTGCTGCTTTGGTCTGTCATCGTTCACACTAGCAGCAGGTTACATCTCTGCATGGTGGACCCCATGTTGCGATTGCATTTTATTTTATATTTTATTCAGTGCAATCTGCCAACCCTAACAGATATATATATATATATATATATATATATACAGTATATATATATATATATTACATAGATAGAAGAAAATCCAGCAATTCAGCAGCCACGTACTGTAAAATCACATCGGGACCTGACAGGATAGAACAGATGTATTACACACAGTATATTCACATAGATTAGATATACAGATGTCAGTGACATATACAATTTGTACATTGTGTGCAGATTTCTGTACATGTATTTAATTATCAAAAGATTATTTTTCTGAAATAAGCAGTGTGGGTTCCCGCGTAATATTCTTAACCAACAGAAGGAAAGCCTATGGCTGGGGGCTAATGTTTATAGCCTACGAAGGGGGTAATACCCATGGAACTTCCCAGGCTATTAATATCAGTTCACAGCTGTATACGTAGCCTTTACTGACTTTTAAAATGGGGACCCCCAAAAAAATGATGTAGGGTCCCCCTATAATTAATAACCAGCAAAGGCTAGGCAGATAGCTGCGGACTGATGTTAACAGCCTAGGAAGAGGCCATAGACACTGGCACCCCCCAGGCTAAAAATATCAGCTCTCAGCTGCCCTAGAAAAAGGACCACATACAAGATGCCGCAATTCTGGCACTTTGCCTTGCTCTTCCCAATTGCCCTATAGAGTGGCAAGTGGGGTGATAGTTGGTGGGGTCGATGTTACCTTTGTATTGTCAGGTGCCATCAAGCCTTGAGGTTAGTAATGGAGAGGCGTCTATAATATGCCCCCATTATTAACCCCATAACTATGTTGTGTAAAACCACAGACACCTAGAAAAAATTATTTAATTGAAAGAATGACACAGACTCCTTTAATAAATCTTAATTAATCCATACTTACTGCATCGCCAGTTCCACAGACACCATTGTCTCCTGCAAGAGAATTAAAAACAACAATATTCCTCACCTTTCCACAGAGAAGTCACCACAGTTCAGCCTGACTGGGAACACAGCCTCACTGACCAGCAGTAACCTCGATGATGTCACCATTAATCACTGAGGCTGAGCTTACAGCAGCTCATTCACCAGTGGTTCTCAACCTGGACGGTCGCATCATGGCACCATCCAAGCTGGAATCTGTTTATCCCCCAGACATGGATTACAGTGTGAGACAGAACATCAGACAGGTGAGGGATATTGTTGTTTTTTATTTTTGTTCTCTTACAGGAGATGAGGGATTCAGTGGAATTAGGAGTTAGGTGAGTATAACTGTGTTTGTTATTTTTAAATGGAAAGCTGTGTTTAGTTTTATTTCTAATAAAAGACATTATTCTGGCTGTGTCTTTATTTACCATATAACTATAGGATTAGTAATGGAGTAATGGATAGCTGTCTTATAGATGCCTCTCCAAGTAATCTGTGGGCTTGATGTCACCTGACAATACAAAGGTGACATCAACCCCACAAATATGAAACCCATTTGCCACCGCTACAGGGCAAGTGAGAAGAGCTGGGCAAAGCACCAGAATTGGCACATCTAATAGATGAGCCTTTTCTGGACAGCTGCCGGCTGACGTTTTTAGGCTGGGGGGGACTATATCAATAGCCTCTTACCAGCCTGAAAATACCAGCCCCCAGCTGTCACCTTTAGCAAAGCTATTTGTCAAAAATGGGGGAGCCCAACGTATTACACACACAGACACTGACATCTCCGAGACTGTTTTTACTTTAGCACGAGTGTAATGGGAAAATAACTAATGGCACTCGCACAAATGTCAGATAGGTGAAGTTAGTTCGCTGGCTGTGAACTTCCAGGACCTTTCTGATGGCACCGAGAGCGTGAGAACATTTTCACGCTCTCGGTGATGTCAGACAGGTCCTACCAGTTCACAGGTGGACACTGGGCAGTGGTAACAGACGCTGCAGTGTCTCTCCTGGATGGTATACTTTATGATTGCATCATGAAACCATGCTGCCTGCCATCTAGATGTAGCATTGCTAGACCAGTAGAGAGACTAAGGGATTATTATCTTCTCTGTGAAAGGTGAGGAATATTGTTGTTTTTTTATTTTAATTCTCTTGCAGGAGACAATGGCATCTCTGAAATTGGCAATGTCATAAGTATGGTTTAATTAAGATTTATTAAAGGAGTCTGTGTCATTCTTTCAATTAAAGGACTTTTTTCTTGGGGAGTGTGTGTCACCTGACAATACTAAGGTAGCATCAACCCCCCAACTATCACCCCACTTGCCACCGCTGCAGGGCAAGTGGGAAGATCGAGGCTAAGTGCAAGTATTGGCGCATCTTATAGATTAGTCTTTTCTGGAGTGGCTGAGAGCTGAAGTTTTTACAAAAAAACCCAGACTCATATATTGTTAAGCTCGCAAAGTGAAATTCACTTAGCTACTGATATATCACTCCATAAGCAACATATTCAAAAAGGAGAAACAATGGAGTTTTTTGTAAAAAAAACCTTCCAACAAAATATTCTTTATTGACACAATTACAATTTAATAAACAGATAAGATTAAAAATGTGCTATAAGGGACAAATTTGAAAAAAAATTCAGCTGCTGTAAAAGGCAATGTATTTCAAACACTAGATAGGTTCTTTGTCAGAGCTATAAGGGACACCAAAAGTTTTTAGCCTGGGGGGCCAGTATCCATGGCCCCTTCCTAGGCTATTAATATCAGCCTGCAGCTGTCTGCCTAGCCTTTGCTGGTTATTAATTATAGGGTGACCCTATGGCTTTTTTTTGGGGGGTCCCCCATTTTAATAGCCAGTAAAGGCTAAGTATACAGCTGTGAGCGAGCTGATGTTAATAGCCTGGGAAGCTCTAGTGGCATTACCACCTTCCAGGCAATAAACATCAGCCCTCAGCCATTGGCTTTCCCTCTGCTGGTTAAGAAAATTACGTGAGAGTACATGCCATTTTTTTAATAATCTTTTAATAATTAAATGCATGTACAGTAAGCTGCACACACACTGTAGTAATTGTATATGTCACTGACATCTCCCTTACCGTTTTTTTTCCAGTACCAGAAATATCAGGAAATGTCAAACCAGCCTCAGGATGTAAAACGGTCGTTATACTAAAAGCATATAGTTCCGATGCGTCCCAAATTAATGCAAAAAGAAATTCCCATTTAGTCTAAGTCCTTAAATAGTCCATCAATCAATGTCCCAGACACGTTTACTTCCAAGGACCTATTGGTAAGATCCCAAGAGAATAGTAAGTAGCACTGAAAAGAGGAAAAAATGAATGAGAATGGTGATATGTATATAGATAAAAGCGGATTGTGAAGAAAAAGTTGAAAATACAAATAAATATAAAAAAGCCTAATAAATAGCAGACAGAAAATAATAGTAAGACTACTCCAACATCTAAAAATGAAACCCTAACTTACGAAAACCCACCAAGACAATGAACAGGGTAACTCAAGAGATGGACGAGGGTTTGGGGGCCTATGTTGTTTCACTGTACCATCCATGTATATGCGGCCATTGTGGTTCAGAGCCTCAAATTTAAAAATTCTTTTAACCCCTTTCCCACCTTAGACGTATAGTTACATGACCACGGGTCGCTGATTGGTTGACATGACAACCCGGGGTCTGCAGCAGACCCCTGTCGTAGTCATTGCCGGATAGCTATGAGTGTCATAGTAAGTGAGCATTGTAGCTACATACAGCAGGGCAAAACAAAATTGTTTTTAAAAATATTTAAAAAAATACAAAAAATATAAAATCTCAAATCACCCCTCATTCGCCCCATTCAAAATAAAACAATAAAGAAAAAATACACATATGTAGTATTGCCACATTCAGAATTGCCCGATCTATCTATATATCAATATATAAAAATAATCTGATAGGTAAACGGAGTAATTAGAAATAAGTAAAGATGCCAGAATTATTTTTATTACAATAAAATGCAATAACGGGCAATCAAAAGATCGTACCTACACCAAAATAATAACCACAAATTTTTCAATTATTAAATGGGCACTTCAACTACATAATTCCACACAAACGGAAAAGAAGAGCATCAATCTCTCCCATCCATAAGGAAGCAAACCACAATCAAATAAGAATACGTAATTTTATTAAACAAAAATAAAAAACATATAAAAGTAGGCTACAAATTCATTTTATACAGGTTACATACCCAAAACAGGGATTAATAGCAGAAAATGATATTGGAGGTTTATATACAAAGTGTTATCTCATATAAAATTGCAAGAATACATCATCATTAGTACACTGAAAATAACCTTCAATTTAAACACTATCTCAACCATGCAATATTATCCTTATACTGCACAGCACATACGCCTAAAAGGTCAGTTATAGCTCGGATCCATTAGTCCTATATATTATTCCCAAAAGGGATTCCTAGAGTCCAAACATTGACAAAAAATCAATTGCGGGTGATAGTGCCGAATACCTGAATCAAATAGGAGATGCCTGTGGTCTGCTGTTTAAATCCCTGCGCGGGGATCCGAGCTATGCTATTATATATATTAGGCAAGCTGGGGTGAACTGACCTTTTAGGGGTATGTGCTGTGCAGTATAAGGATAATATTGCCTGGTTGAGATGGTGTTTAAATTGAAGGTTATTTTCAGTATTCTTGCAATTTTATATGAGATAACACTTTGTATATAAACCTCCAATATCATTTTCTGCTATTAATCCCTGTTTTGGGTATGTAACCTGTAAAAAATGATTTTGCAGCCTACTTTTATATGTTTTTTATTTTTGTTTAATAAAATTACGTTTTCTTATTTGATTGTGGTTCGCTTCGTTATGGATGGGGGAGACTGATGCTCTTCTTTTCCGTTTGTGTGGAACCAAAATAATAATATCAGCTTGGAGCGCAACAAATAAGCCCTCACCCAACCCCAAATCATGAAAAATGGAGATGCCAAGGGACTCGGAAAATGGTGACTTTTTTTTTTAAGAAACTTTGGATTTTTTTCACCACTTAAATAAAAAATAATCTATATATATTTGATATCCACAAGCTCATAATGACCTGGAGAATCATAATGGCATGTCTGTTTTAGCATTTAGTTAACATGGTAAAATAGCAAAACCAAAAAGAATTGCACTTTTTTTTGCAATTTCACCAAATTTTGAATTTTTTTCCCATTTTCCAGGACACTATATGGCAAAACAAATAGTGTCGTTCAAAAGTTCAATCGCGCCGCAAAAAACAAGCCCTCACATGGCCATATTGATGGAAAAATACAATAGCTATTGCTCTGGGAAGGAAAGCAAAAAATGGAAACTCATGGTGGTGAAGATGTTAATCCAAAGTGGTGAAGGGGTTAATCCAATCCACTTCACAAACTTTTTTGATTTGTCCCAAAATGTGTCCTTTTTGGGGGGGATTCTACGTTATTTTAAGTCATTTACCTATCCAAATTTGTTTGTAGAGCACTTTTCCTGCTCTTACCCCCATTTGGCTTCCTTTTCAAGCCCTCAACCCTTATTATGACCATTTTGCAGTCATTTTAAAGCACCAAAGTTTGGGTCGCTATTGACTTCTATTGGTTTTGGGGTCAAGTTCGTATACCAAACCGAACTTTAAACTCTAGTTCGATTGAACCCGACGAACCCAAACATCCACACCGGTCCGCTCATCCCTAATGGAGAGACATGGACATCCTGTATGCTTTTCCTTCCAACCTCCTCAAAAACTGGGCTGAGTCTCCTGCTGTGGACCCTCTGGTATCCTGGCTGTCCACCAACACTACCCTTCCATTCCCTGATGGAGCATTTCTCAAGGATCCTAACGACAAACAGCTTGAATCTTTGTAATTATTATTATTTATTATTGTACGCTTTTCAGAAGAGGTAGGTCTTCATTTTCCTTTTGAAGGTTTTCACGGTAGGCAAGAGTCTGATGTGTTGGGATAGAGAGTTCAAGAGTATGAGGAATGCATGGAAAAAATCTTTTACGTGATTGTGGAAAGAGGAGATAAGGGGGGAACAGAGAAGGAAAAATTGTGAGCATCGGAGGTCGCATGCAGTTAATTCCCAAGAGACTAGGTCACAGATATATGAAGGAGACAGGTTGTGGATGATTTTGTATGTCATGGTTAGGGTTTTGAACTGTAGTTTTTGGCAATGGGGAACCAATAAAGAGATTGGCAGCAGGAGAGGCCAAGGAATACTGGGGGGACAGGTGGTTTTGTTGGGCAGCAGAGTTTAGGTTAGATTGGAAGGGTGCGAAAGTGTTAGACAGGACGTCACAGTGCAAGAATTTGCCGTAGTCGAGGCAGGAAATGATGAGGGCATGCACTAGTGTTTTTTGCAGATTTTGTCCTTCCCAATCCTTATGAGAAGTCCCTAAACAAGTTGGACCTTGTCAGGGCTGTGCGTCTCTATTCTTCTAGGACAGCTTCCTTCTGATTCTTAGAATACTTCTTACCTAAGGGTCATTGTAGAGTTCACCCTACCTCTAAGGCTACTAATAACTGTTGGATCCACTCTGCCATTCTGGAAGCATATCAGGCAAACAACAGAGCTCTCCTTTTCATGGTTACTGCGCACTACACCTGTGCAGAGGGTCTTCCTGAGGCATTCTTCATGAAGCATTTGTTTTGCAGCTCTGCAAGACTGCTACCTGGTCATCTGTGCATACCCTTTCCAAGTTCTAAAATACACACCTATGCTTTAGTAGCTGCAAGAAATTTTTATCAAGTTGCAGTGGCCTGGGTTCCAACCTGAGTGATTTGCCTTTGTTCTGTTTTCTGATTGTAATTTTTTCCTTCACTTGGGACTGCTTTGGGATGTCTCATGATTTCCTGTGTCCCCGAATGAAGCAGCAGTGATAAGAAGGTTTTGGTCTGTGGTTATTTTATGCTTCTTCTCCTACTGCTATCTTACCAACTAATTAGATTAGTTTGTAATTTGATTCCAGTTGGTGAATGTAACAGGCTGAGGAGTTAACTTTGCCTGATGTCAGCCTCCTAGTGGCAGGAGCATACACATATGGTTTCCTGTGTTCCCCCAATGAGGGCTCCGAATAAGGCTATGTGCACACGTAGTTTTAGGTGCTGCGGACTTTTCAGCGTGGATTTGGAAATATCCGCAGGTAAATTCTCAGGTCAAAAGACCGGCGGTTTACCTGCGGATTAGCCTGCGGTTTAGCCCTGCGGTTTCACACCTCTACAATGGAGAAGGTGTGAAACTGCTGCGGATTCCGAACAAAGAATTGACATGCTGCGGATTTGAACCCGCAGCAAATCCGCGCTGAAAAATGTGCACAGCGGTTTTCATTTTACCATTGAAAACAATGGTACTGTACAACGCAGCTAAATCTGCTGCGGACCCGCAGAGCCTGAACGCTGTGGATCCACAGCAGAATCCGCAACGTGTGCACATGGCCTAAGAGATTTTATGGTGAGTACCGAAAATCTTTGATGAAAACTGGACATTTTACATATGCTCCACTGAACCCTGAATAAAGTTTACTTTTCTATTTTACATTCCCTTTTAGACAAGAGTATGCAAAATCATTTGTTTCTCATGTAGGAAAAACAGTCGATTTTTCATTTTTATTGTCATCCATATATCTGTTTTATACATCTGTATGGCATACAGTTTTACATGAAAAGCTATTTTTTAGGATAATGGTAACTTAAATTTTCCAATGTTTATAATTAGGCAGATACAAAGAAAAGGGTGCTTCCACAATAGCAGATGGAAAAATTTACAAAAAAACCTGCCAGAAGAATAAAATTAAGTAAAGGAACATTTTATTTAAATACACATTTCAGCTGTATCCAGCCTTCTTCAGGTGTAGGTTGTGTTTATAAGATAAGTTTGTTAAGAGGGATACCAATCAGTAAAGAGTTTCAGTATTCCAGACGAGAATGAATGAGAACGCCAGTAAGAATTTTTGCAGTTTCAATGGTAAGACAAGGTCAGATTATGGAGATGTTTTTAAGGTGCAGGAAATTTCTATGTCAAATATGACTCAAAGACAACAAGTGTGCTGATCGGGGGTTATGATTGAACCACCAAAGAAAATTGTATATTGAGCATAGATCGGTTAATTGTAATGACCAGAGGTCCTAATAAGATCCAGTGGGTCACAAAGTGAGGCGGAGACCGAAATACAAAAACTCCCTTTACTGGAATATGAATTGAAATGAAATTCAAGATTATCTGAAACAGTCTGAGATTTCGCAATTATTTACACTCAATCAGACAAGGCTGAAATTAATGCGCCACTCCCAAAAACTCCAAATTATGTGTATTACACTGAAGTGCCAAAATAATTTTACCTAACCACTAGGTTAAACAAAGTCTTTTAGTGAACTATCTGAAAAGCAGGTGTAAATCTGATGGAGAGATGTTTTATGGGAGACTCTGGGATGGCACACAGACTATAACTTATCAAATACCAACAATATGAATAAGTATGTAAATATAACAACTGTTCTTATACAGTTAATCTAGGGATACCCGGGTATCTATTACTACAGTACCGTTAACCTGAGATGAGTCTCTACTCAGGTATATATCTTGCATTGGCTGCAGCCAGTTCCAGAATCTTCTGTGCCAGTTACAGCAAAACAAAGTACTGTGTCTTGTCGGCTATTGCCGAGCCCTCACGCCAGGGACTTACAGTTCTGAAGCCTCCAGATACGATCTGGAATAACGCTTCAAAGGGGGTTGTTGGGATCCCTCTCAATATGGATAATACAGGATACTGTCTCTCCTCTAACAGTCACTAGAAGTTTCCCCTGTGAAGAGACCGCCTGAATCTGCACAGAAAGGATGTCTTCAGTCCTTTTTCAGCTCAGAAGAGCAGGAATTCCACGGAGCTCCACAGTCAAGCAGCTCTTAGAAATGCTCTGTCCTTGTTTCACAGCAGAACCACCAGTTCACAAGCAAAAGGGGTTAACACCCTCACAAAATGCTGGCAGCAAACAATCTTTACAGAGTCCAGACTTCTTGTTTCTCATGAGCTGCCTCACGCTGCGTCTCACATGGCAGTCTCTCAGCTTCTGGAAGTTTCATCTCACAGTGTTCTAGACAGCACATGCTAGGACCCACCGCCCAGCAAACACAGTTTCTTGGGTATCACCTTCTCTTAAGGGCCTGTCACACTAAGCGATATCGCTAGCAATATCGCTATAATGTCACCGGTTTTTGTGACGAAGCAGCGATAATGCTAGCACTATCGCTATGTCTGATACTTACCTCCGACCGGCTCCCCCGCTGATTATCGCTGATCGCGCGAGAACGTCCTGGACCATTTCTCGTCGTCAGCTTCCTGCTGGGCTTCCTGTGGCGCCGACGAGCGACGCGTGGACGCGGGCGGGAGGATGTCAGGATCGCCTTGTCTGACAGGTAAGTAGCGACCCCCGACCGCTGCTATGTCGCTGGTGACATCTGCCTGTGTGGCAGCTCACTAGCAACCACTTAGCGATGCACCAGCGATCCTGACCGCGTCATATCACTGGTCGGGATCGGTGGTGCATCGTTAAGTGTGACAGTACCCTTAACTCCAACAGGCAAATGTTGTGAGTTCATTTTTCCCTTCACCATTGAGGTCTGATGAGCTCCTTCCTCTGGTAAAGGAAGGTAGTGAGGCTGATTACCAAACACTTGGGCAGCTAGATGATGACAGGGTGGCTGGAATTGAGGACTGGATATAAGGCAGTCGACATCCTTCTGCCTTGCTGGTGATCCTGCTGGATTCTTGGAGACCAGTCTGATTCCTGCGTCTCAAAGCTAAGTTTTTCTGCTCTGCTTTGTACACTTCAGTTTTGTTTTTGTTTTGCCTTGTTTTTTGGGAGTTCTGCCATCCCCGGCCGGGGGTGAGCTGAATTCCATTTTTGTTTCTGATCTGTTGATCTTTTGCTCTGTCTTCAGAATATACCTGAGTGCTGATATAGTCTTTTGAAGCCTAGCGACTTCAGGGCCTGTTTTTCCTATCAGTCGGTTGGCACATTTTGGATAGGGTTTTTGCGGATGGCAGACAGCAGCTTTCCTATCCTGTCCTATTTAGTTAGCTTGGGCCCCATCATTTGCTCAACCTATCTTTCTATCTGTGTTAGTGTTTTCATCTTGCTTCACCATCATTATATGTTGGGGGCTGCCTATTGCTTTGGGGTCTGCTCTGGGGCAGTTTAGTTTTTCCCCTTTCTGTCTTTAGGCTATGTAGTTCTCCGGCTGTGATCGAGGGGTCTAGGGCACCGTAGGAACCCCCCACGACAACTGCTAGTTGTTGTGGATAGGATCAAGGGTCTGCAATCCGATAGCTGCCAACCTCTATGTTTTTTTCTGGACTTAGCTAGTATTTTGTTTTTTTCCTCCTTCGGGGACTCATCATAACACAATCACCAGCCATACCGCAGATCCTAGGGTACTCAATAGCAGGAGAGAATTGTAAAAAAAAAAAGAAAAAAAAAAAAGCGTGTCAGAATTTTTTTTGTGCATATTTTTTCCTCTATATCTCTGAGGCCGTAGGGGGAATTTTTCTCTCAATGGAGATGAAGCAATTGTCTGATCGTGTGGAGCAGCTCGCTGCTGAAGTGCGGGGAATTTCCGCCTATCTTGCTCATTCACATGCTGCTGAACCAAAGATTCCTACTCCTGATGTGTTTTTTGGGGATCGGTCTAAATTCTTGAATTTCAAGAATAATTGTAAATTATTTTTTGCCTTGAAGCCTAACTCGTCGGGGAACTCCGCGCAGCAGGTTAAAATTGTCATCTCTTTGCTGCGCGGCGATCCCCAGGATTGGGCGTCTTCTTTGAAACCTGATGATCCTATTCTGAATAATGTGAACGCATTTTTTCTAGCCTTGGGGTTGTTGTATGATGTACCTAATGCTATTGATCAGGCTGAAAAGACCCTGTTGGCATTAAGCCAGGGTTGGGATTCGGCACAGTTGTACTGTCAAAAATTCTGAAAGTGGGCGGTCCTTACTACCTGGCAGCCCTCTTTCGGAAGGGTTTGTCAGAAACTGTAAAAGATACTATGGTGGGATTTCCTGTTCCCTCTGGTCTTGACGATTCTATGTCATAAGCCATTCAGGTGGATCGGCGTTTACAAGAACGCAAAACTACACGGGATAGAGATAGATAGAGTTTTGTCTAGGGCGCAACGTCAGGAGTTCAGATGGCGTAATAAGCTGTGTTTTTTTGTGGAGATGCCACGCATATTATTTCTGTCTGCCCAAAACGAGAGAAACGTTGTGCACACACGTTTTCTGTGGGTGGTGTTCAACCTAAGTTTCTTCTGGCAATTACTCTGATCTGCTCCCTGTCCACATTTTCCGCCAAGGCTTTTGTGGATTCGGGAGCAGCTCTGAACCTGATGGACTTGGATTTTGCTAAACGTTGTGGATTTCCTATGACACCTCTGCGGACGCCTATTCCTTTGAGGGGTATTGATGCTACTCATTTGGCGAAGAATAAACCTCAGTTTTGGACCCAGGTGGTAATGCGGGTCGCCCCAGACCATCAAGAAAATTGCAGATTTTTGGTGTTTCATAATTTGCATGATACCATTGTTCTGGGGTTTCCCTGGTTGCAAATCCATAATCCAGTTCTGGATTGGAAATCTTTGTCTGTGGTGAGTTGGGGTTGTCGGTGTGCACTTAGTGATGCTCCTGTTTTCTCCACCTCTCCCCAGTCGCATGATGTTCCTGACTATTTGGCTGACTTTTATGATGTATTAAGTGAGAATGAGTCTGCATCTTTGCCTCCTCATAGGAGTTATGACTGTGCAATTGAGCTGAACCCGGGGTGTAAATTCCCCAAGGGTCGGCTTTTCAATTTATCTGTACCCGAGCACGAGGCTATGCGATCCTATATTAAGGAGTCATTGGAGAAGGGTCATATTAGACCATCCTCTTCACCCTTAGGTGCTGGGTTTTTTTCGTGGCTAAAAAGGAAGGTTCATTAAAGCCTTGTATTGACTATCGTGCCCTCAACAAAATTACTGTTAAATATCAGTATCCGTTACCCCTGATTTCTGATCTATTCTCCAGAGTTAAAGGTGCTTGCTGGTTTACCAAGCTTGACCTCAGGGGGGCGTATAATCTTATTCGCATTAAGCATGGGGATGAATGGAAGATGGCGTTTAATAGTCCGGAGGGACATTTTGAGTACCTGGTGATGCCTTTTGGGCTTACTATTGCCCCTTCTGTCTTCCAGTGCTTCATGAACGATATATTCCGAGACTTTGTGGATAAATTTTTGATTATCTATCTGGATGATATTTTGATCTTCTCCAAGAATTTGGACTCTCATGTGGAACATGTTCGGACTGTGTTCCGGATTTTGAGGGAGAATTCCCTGTATGTCAAGGGATCGAAATGGCTTTTTGGGGGTAGAGAGGATTTCATTTTTGGGATTTATTTTGTCTCCGTCAACTATTGAAATGGACCCGGCCAAGGTACAGGCAATTTATGATTGGGTTCAGCCCACTTCTTTGAAGGCCCTCCAGAAGTTTTTGGGTTTTGCTAATTTTTATCGGAAATTTATAGCTAATTTTTCTGGTATTGCCAAGCCATTGACTGATTTGACTAGGAAGGGTGCTGATGTGCTGAATTGGTCTCCGGAGGCTGTTTCTTCCTTTCAGGAGCTGAAGCGAAGATTCACTTCTGCTCCGGTTTTGCGGCAACCTGATGTCTCACTCCCGTTTCATGTGGAGGTGGACGCTTCTGAGATTGGTGCAGGAGCAGTGTTGTCCCAAAAAGATCCTGTGACATCTAAAATGAATCCTTGTGCTTTCTTTTCCCGAAAGTTCTCCCCATCCGAACGTAACTATGATGTGGGGAATCAGGAACTGTTGGCCATGAAATGGGCATTTGAGGAGTGGAGACATTGGTTGGAGGGAGCCAAATACCAAGTCGTGGTCCTTAATGACCACAAGAATTTGATTTACCTGGAGTCGCCCAAGTGCTTGAATCCTAGACAGGCTAGGTGGGCCTTGTTTTTCACACGTTTTGATTTTGTGGTCTCTTTTCTTCCGGGCACTAAGAATGTCAAGGGAAACTCTAGGAGTTTCCTTGCTGATTCCCATGTTATGACTTAGCCTGCTACCATCTTAGGCAAGGGGGTAGTTCTTTCTGCCATCTCGCCCGATTTGAGACGTGCTCTGGAAGATTTTCAGGAGGACAAACCTGAGCGTTGTCCCAGTGGAAAGTTGTATGTTCCTGACCAGTGGAGGAAGAGAGTGATGGCTGAAGTTCATTGCTCTGCATTGGCTGGTCATCCAGGTATTTTTGGTACTAGAGATCTGGTGAGTCGGTCTTTTTGGTGGCCCGCCTTGTCTCATGATGTCAGGAACTTTGTGCAGTCCTGTGGGACTTGCTCCCGGTCTAAACCTTGTTCTCGCTCTAGTGGCTTGTTGATGCCTTTGCCGGTGCCCAGGAGGCCATGGACCCATATTTCAATGGATTTTATCTCTGATATGCCTGTCTCTCAGAGAATGACTGTTATTTGGGTGATTTGTGATAGATTCTCTAAGATGGTCCATCTTGTACCACTCCCTAAGTTGCCATCTTCCTCTGAGTTGGTGCCTTTGTTTTTGCAACAGGTGATTCGCTTGCACGGGATTCCTGAGAACATTGTATCTGACAGAGGAGTTCAGTTTGTGTCTAGATTTTGGAGGACTTTCTGTTCCAAGCTGGGAATTCAGTTGTCCTTCTCCTCTGCGTTTCACCCTCAGACCAATGGGCAGATGGAGAGAACAAACCAGACTTTGGAGTCGTATTTGAGATGTTTTATTTCTGCCGATCAGGATGATTGGGTTTCATTTTTGCCCTTGGCCGAATTTGCTTTAAATAATAGAACTAGTTCTGCCACTTTAATGTCACCTTGTTTTTGTAACATTGGGTTTCACCCTTGATTTTCTTCAGGGCAGGTGGAGCCTTCTGCCTGCCCAGGTGTTGACACTGTGGTGGAGAGAATGCACCAGATCTCGGACCAAGTAGTGGATAAGTTGTCTCTCTCCCAGGTAAAGGCCCAGCGGTTTTCCAACCGGCGTAGGACCGTTGGTCCCCAGTTTAAGGTGGGTGATATGGTTTGGTTGTCATCAGAAAATATCGCTATGAAGGTGGCTTCTCCTAAGTTTAAGCCTAGATTTATTGGACCTTACAAGATTTTGGAAATTATTAATCCGGTCTCTTTTCGGTTGGCTCTTCCTGTCACATTTAAAATTCATAATGTGTTTCATAAGTCCTTGTTGAAGAGGTTTGTTGAACCAGTAGTTCCTGTGGTGGCACCTCCTGACCCTGTATTGGTTGAAGGTAACATGGAATATGAGGTAGAGAAGATACTGGATTCCCGTCTGGCAAAACGGAGACTCCAGTATTTGGTTAAGTGGAAGGGTTATGGTCAGGAGGATAATTCCTGGGTCTCTGCCTCTGATATTCATGCCGAAAGATTGGTGCGTGCCTTTCATCGGGCTCACCCGGATCGCCCTGGTGGCATGGATGAGGGTTCGGTGACTCCTCCTCAAGGGGGAGGTACTGTTGTGAGTTCATTTTTCCCTTCACCATTGAGGTCTGATGAACTCCCTCCTCTGGTGAAGGAAGCAAGATGAAAACACTAACACCTACTGCCTTTCTTGGACAAACTGTCAGCAGATTTTGTTTTCAGTACAATACACATCTTCTCCTGACATCACCCATACCCCAATATAAAATATCAGGGGTTTTCTGTCTGCTGTCTCTATCATGCCTCATGCCCTGTCTCTATATGAAATGCAATCTCTCCAAATGTGAACTTCTTGTATTTTCTTCCTCTATTATGTAAGAGTGTGAACTGTGATAACATCAGTAGAGCACTAGGACTCTGCGAGGTTTGCCTGTTATGATGAGTCACCGAAGGAGGAAAAAAACAAAATACTAGCTAAGTCCAGAAAAAACCAGAGAGGTTGGCAGCTATCGGATTGCAGACCCCTGAACCTATCCACAACAACTAGCAGTAGCCGTGGGGGGTTCCTACGGTGCCCTAGACACCTCGATCACAGCTGGAGAACTACATAGCCCAAAGACAGAAAGGGGAAAAACTAAACTGCCCCAGAGCAGACCCTAAAGCAATAGGCAGCCCCCAACATATAATGACGGTGAAGCAAGATGAAAACACTAACACAGATAGAAAGATAGGTTGAGCAAATGATGGGGCCCAAGCTAACTAAATAGGACAGGATAGGAAAGCTGCTGTCTGCCATCCGCAAAAACCCTATCCAAAATGTGCCAACCGACTGATAGGAAAAACAGGCCCTGAAGTCGCTAGGCTTCAAAAGACTATATCAGCACTCAGGTATATTCTGAAGACAGAGCAAAAGATCAACAGATCAGAAACAAAAATGGAATTCAGCTCACCCCCGGCCGGGGATGGCAGAACTCCCAAAAAACAAGGCAAAACAAAAACAAAACTGAAGTGTACAAAGCAGAGCAGAAAAACTTAGCTTTGAGACGCAGGAATCAGACTGGTCTCCAAGAATCCAGCAGGATCACCAGCAAGGCAGAAGGGCGTCGGCTGCCTTATATCCAGTCCTCAATTCCAGCCACCCAGTCATCATCTAGCTGCCCAGGTGTTTGGTAATCAGCCTCACTACCTTCCTTCACCAGAGGAGGGAGTTCATCAGACCTCAATGGTGAAGGGAAAAATGAACTCACAACAGTACCTCCCCCTTGAGGAGGGGTCACCGAACCCTCATCCATGCCACCAGGGCGATCTGGGTGAGCCCGATGAAAGGCACGCACCAATCTTTCGGCCCGATGAATATCAGAGGCAGAGACCCAGGAATTATCCTCCTGACCATAACCCTTCCACTTAACCAAATACTGGAGTCTCCGTCTAGCCAGACGGGAATCCAGTATCTTCTCTACCTCATATTCCATGTTACCTTCAACCAATACAGGGTCAGGAGGTGCCACCACAGGAACTACTGGTTCAACAAACCTCTTCGTCAAGGACTTATGAAACACATTATGAATTTTAAATGTGACAGGAAGAGCCAACCGAAAAGAGACCGGATTAATAATCTCCAAAATCTTGTAAGGTCCAATAAATCTAGGCTTAAACTTAGGAGAAGCCACCTTCATAGCGATATTTTTTGATGACAACCAAACCACATCACCCACCTTAAACTGGGGACCAACGGTCCTACGCCGGTTGGAAAACCGCTGGGCCTTTACCTGGGAGAGAGACAACTTATCCACTACTTGGTCCGAGATCTGGTGCATTTTCTCCACCACAGTGTCAACACCTGGGCAGGCAGAAGGCTCCACCTGCCCTGAAGAAAATCGAGGGTGAAACCCAATGTTACAAAAACAAGGTGACATCAAAGTGGCAGAACTAGCTCTATTATTTAAAGCAAATTCGGCCAAGGGCAAAAATGAAACCCAATCATCCTGATCGGCAGAAATAAAACATCTCAAATACGACTCCAAAGTCTGGTTTGTTCTCTCCATCTGCCCATTGGTCTGAGGGTGAAACGCAGAGGAGAAGGACAACTGAATTCCCAGCTTGGAACAGAAAGTCCTCCAAAATCTAGACACAAACTGAACTCCTCTGTCAGATACAATGTTCTCAGGAATCCCGTGCAAGCGAACCACCTGTTGCAAAAACAAAGGCACCAACTCAGAGGAAGATGGCAACTTAGGGAGTGGTACAAGATGGACCATCTTAGAGAATCTATCACAAATCACCCAAATAACAGTCATTCTCTGAGAGACAGGCATATCAGAGATAAAATCCATTGAAATATGGGTCCATGGCCTCCTGGGCACCGGCAAAGGCATCAACAAGCCACTAGAGCGAGAACAAGGTTTAGACCGGGAGCAAGTCCCACAGGACTGCACAAAATTCCTGACATCATGAGACAAGGCGGGCCACCAAAAAGACAGACTCACCAGATCTCTAGTACCAAAAATACCTGGATGACCAGCCAATGCAGAGCAATGAACTTCAGCCATCACTCTCTTCCTCCACTGGTCAGGAACATACAACTTTCCACTGGGACAACGCTCAGGTTTGTCCTCCTGAAAATCTTCCAGAGCACGTCTCAAATCGGGCGAGATGGCAGAAAGAACTACCCCCTTGCCTAAGATGGTAGCAGGCTTAGTCACAACAGGGGAATCAGCAAGGAAACTCCTAGAGTTTCCCTTGACATTCTTAGTGCCCGGAAGAAAAGAGACCACAAAATCAAAACGTGTGAAAAACAAGGCCCACCTAGCCTGTCTAGGATTCAAGCACTTGGGCGACTCCAGGTAAATCAAATTCTTGTGGTCATTAAGGACCACGACTTGGTGTTTGGCTCCCTCCAACCATTGTCTCCACTCCTCAAATGCCCATTTCATGGCCAACAGTTCCCGATTCCCCACATCATAGTTACGTTCGGATGGGGAGAACTTTCGGGAAAAGAAAGCACAAGGATTCATTTTAGATGTCACAGGATCTTTTTGGGACAACACTGCTCCTGCACCAATCTCAGAAGCGTCCACCTCCACATGAAACGGGAGTGAGACATCAGGTTGCCGCAAAACCGGAGCAGAAGTGAATCTTCGCTTCAGCTCCTGAAAGGAAGAAACAGCCTCCGGAGACCAATTCAGCACATCAGCACCCTTCCTAGTCAAATCAGTCAATGGCTTGGCAATACCAGAAAAATTAGCTATAAATTTCCGATAAAAATTAGCAAAACCCAAAAACTTCTGGAGGGCCTTCAAAGAAGTGGGCTGAACCCAATCATAAATGGCCTGTACCTTGGCCGGGTCCATTTCAATAGTTGACGGAGACAAAATAAATCCCAAAAATGAAATCCTCTGTACCCCAAAAAGGCATTTCGATCCCTTGACATACAGGGAATTCTCCCTCAAAATCCGGAACACAGTCCGAACATGTTCCACATGAGAGTCCAAATTCTTGGAGAAGATCAAAATATCATCCAGATAGATAATCAAAAATTTATCCACAAAGTCTCGGAATATATCGTTCATGAAGCACTGGAAGACAGAAGGGGCATTAGTGAGCCCAAAAGGCATCACCAGGTACTCAAAATGTCCCTCCGGACTATTAAACGCCATCTTCCATTCATCCCCATGCTTAATGCGAATAAGATTATACGCCCCCCTGAGGTCAAGCTTGGTAAACCAGCAAGCACCTTTAACTCTGGAGAATAGATCAGAAATCAGGGGTAACGGATACTGATATTTAACAGTAATTTTGTTGAGGGCACGATAGTCAATACAAGGCTTTAATGAACCTTCCTTTTTAGCCACGAAAAAAACCCAGCACCTAAGGGTGAAGAGGATGGTCTAATATGACCCTACTCCAATGACTCCTTAATATAGGATCGCATAGCCTGGTGCTCGGGTACAGATAAATTGAAAAGCCGACCCTTGGGGAATTTACACCCCGGGTTCAGCTCAATTGCACAGTCATAACTCCTATGAGGAGGCAAAGATGCAGACTCATTCTCACTAAATACATCATAAAAGTCAGCCAAATAGTCAGGAACATCATGCGACTGGGGAGAGGTGGAGAAAACAGGAGCATCACTAAGTGCACACCGACAACCCCAACTCACCACAGACAAAGATTTCCAATCCAGAACTGGATTATGGATTTGCAACCAGGGAAACCCCAGAACAATGGTATCATGCAAATTATGAAACACCAAAAATCTGCAATTTTCTTGATGGTCTGGGGCGACCCGCATTACCACCTGGGTCCAAAACTGAGGTTTATTCTTCGCCAAATGAGTAGCATCAATACCCCTCAAAGGAATAGGCGTCCGCAGAGGTGTCATAGGAAATCCATAACGTTTAGCAAAATCCAAGTCCATCAGGTTCAGAGCTGCTCCCGAATCCACAAAAGCCTTGGCGGAAAATGTGGACAGGGAGCAGATCAGAGTAATTGCCAGAAGAAACTTAGGTTGAACACCACCCACAGAAAACGTGTGTGCACAACGTTTCTCTCGTTTAGGGCAGACAGAAATAATATGCGAGGCATCTCCACAAAAAAACACAGCTTATTACACCATCTGAACTCCTGACGTTGCGCCCTAGACAAAACTCTATCTATCTCTATCTCGTGTAGTTTTGCGTTCTTGTAAACGCCGATCCACCTGAATGGCTAATGACATAGAATCATCAAGACCAGAGGGAACAGGAAATCCCACCATAGTATCTTTTACAGTTTCTGACAAACCCTTCCGAAAGAGGGCTGCCAGGTAGTAAGGACCGCCCACTTTCAGAATTTTTGACAGTACAACTGTGCCGAATCCCAACCCTGGCTTAATGCCAACAGGGTCTTTTCAGCCTGATCAATAGCATTAGGTACATCATACAACAACCCCAAGGCTAGAAAAAATGCGTTCACATTATTCAGAATAGGATCATCAGGTTTCAAAGAAAACGCCCAATCCTGGGGATCGCCGCGCAGCAAAGAGATGACAATTTTAACCTGCTGCGCGGAGTTCCCCGACGAGTTAGGCTTCAAGGCAAAAAATAATTTACAATTATTCTTGAAATTCAAGAATTTAGACCGATCCCCAAAAAACACATCAGGAGTAGGAATCTTTGGTTCAGCAGCATGTGAATGAGCAAGATAGGCGGAAATTCCCCGCACTTCAGCAGCGAGCTGCTCCACACGATCAGACAATTGCTTCATCTCCATTGAGAGAAAAATTCCAATCCATATGAGATTGCATTTCATATAGAGACAGGGCATGAGGCATGATAGAGACAGCAGACAGAAAACCCCTGATATTTTATATTGGGGTATGGGTGATGTCAGGAGAAGATGTGTATTGTACTGAAAACAAAATCTGCTGATAGTTTGTCCAAGAAAGGCAGTAGGTAAATGAAGCGACCCAGGAGCCATAGATTACTCGATACCGGGCCGGTGTCTTTAAAGAGATGTGTTGCGGTGGCAGTGACCCGGAATTGAATAGGAATAAAGTTTGTGTGTATAAGTTCGTGACACCACCTGTGGTATCTGGTCAGAGGTGACCAGCGCTGCAGTGGAACGAGTCCCACGGGGAGCACTCTCCACCCGTGTCTCTAGAAGAATCTGTCCAGCTGCTCCTACTGCCAGGAACTGCTCTAGACACATCCTGTCACTTCCCCTCCCTCTGAGGGAACTCTCCTCACATCCTACAATTTTCCCTTTCTCAACCTAAACTCCGCCCACCTCCCAACACCCTTCGTGTACCAAGCAGGGGCCATAAAGGGTGCTCTGCTATTCTACGTGTGTGTGGGATGTGGGTGTAGAATGTGGTCAGGTGGTCAGGTGTCTCTATCTTACCTCATCGTTGGATACCACACCTCTGGGTGAGGTGCAGTACCTCTGTGGCGACTGAACCCTCAGGGCGCCACATTCCCACCCTTTGAACCCAGCACATCCGCGGGCTGAAATAAAGTACAAGGTGTTACAGGGAACACAAAGAAAATATATATTTTTAAAACAATACTGCCAGCAGTTAACAATATATATATCACTATAAAACATCTTCTCCTTAAGAGAGGTACCTTTACTTTTAACGTTACAAACTATCTTTATTTATATTTCCTATAAATCTAACTGCTTCCTGGTGACAACCGCCAATTTTTAGTTTGTCACCAGCTCTGGATTTTTATTTATTAAACATTACTACTGTAATATATTCTATGGAAAAGTGCTTCTGATGCTATCACTATTATAACACTATTAACATTTTTATTAGTTACAAAAACGGCAATTATCAATGAAAATTGGTAGATACTCTCCCAGCCGGGGTATCTTTAAATGTCCTTGCGTTGGGTGGAGGACCCTCTCTACCTCCAACGATGGTCCTGGGTGGGCTGGAAGACATAACTGGTCTTCCTCTTTAGACCCTGTCTTCGGCCACACCCAATGGATTTTTGTTCAGGTCTGCTTTAGTTGGGCAATGATCAGTCCTTATTTTCCTAAACGGTGCAAGTAAAAGCAAGAGGGAGCACCTGAATATGTGCTGAACTATGTACAAAGAAAGTTTTTGGATCATGCATTGTTCATGATCTCTTAGTCTTTCCCTTAAAGAAAATCAACATAGAAAACTTGAAACTTGTATAGAAAACTGTGCAAAACCCTACTGGGTTAACTATTTATACTTAAACTTGTTAAAGGCTCTATTTTTGCTTTACTGTGGTTTGTCTCTTCCTGGTATAGTGGAAGTGCTCTGACCTCTCTGCTTCCAGGGCAAAAGTTCTGGATGCTTTCTGCTGGGGGGCATGATGAACTGGGTGTAGTCATCTTGCTGAGCCACTCCTGGTGGAGCTGGATTAGTGGCTGCCTGTTGGGGTGGAATTGCAGCTTGTTGCCTTGCGTGCAGCTGGTGTCACTGCTGCTGTTGCTCTTGGGAAGCTGTGATGGCTATTGGAGCTGCTGCTGTTGCTGTCGCCCCCTGGTGTTCATACACATCGGCCAGTTCTGCAGGAATCCTCCTGACATTTAGTACGTACCAGCTGCGGGCTCCCAGATGGTGGGTGAAGGACACGTATTCACCCGGGAACAAATCATGCCCTGGATGCCCCCGGATAAGGTGCGCCTTCATGTCTCGCCTGCTAACAAACAAATCGGGAATCTCCTGAGAGTCCTGGATAAAGCCATACCCCCAATCAGTATCAAAGTAGAGGACTCTGCCCCAGCTCAGAGGATCGCGATCATCTACACGTTCACCATGGACCTGCCTCTTTTCCCTGAGATCCCGCTCTACCAGAGCCAGTCTCTGCTGGTGTCGCTCTTTTTTTTCCTTGGAAGTACGCTCACTAGGCTAGGGGCCGAGACCCTTTTGCGACATGGATTCTTCCTCCACCTGACGTCCATCAGCATGGAACGAGTCCCGGCTTCTGTAAAATCAATATAAAACCTGACATGAAATGACACATGGTTTACATACAGAAAAGCATTTAATTTCATGTATTTTTTATATGTCCCTGACTAATAATTAGATTAGGATTTGTGTGTAAAAGTTGAGACGTCTAGGTGGTAAATTAAGGGGTTAATTCATTGGAAAAAATGTGTGGGCTCCCGCGGCAAACTTTCAACCAGAGAGGTAAAGTCAGTGAGTGAGGGGAGATATTAATAGCCTTGAGAGAGACCATTGTTTTTGCCCCCCCTGGCTACAAAAATCTGCCCCATACACCCCAGAAAAGGCACATCTCTAAGATGTGCCTTTTCTGGCACTTACCCTCTCTATCCCCATTGCCCTGTAGTGGTGGCTAATGGGTTGATATTACTGGATTAATGTCACTTTGCAATTGGAAGGTGACATTAAGCCGATTAATAATGGAGAGGTGTCAATTAGACACTTATCCATTATTAACCCTAGACTATTAAACGGTTAAAAAACACACACAGACATTAATTGAAAACTATTTTAATGAAATAAAGACACCTAGTTTTTTACAAGATTTATTGCTCAGCTAATCCAAAAATAAACCATCGACCTGTAACAAAAATAAAACAAAAAAGCAACAATATCCTTACCTCTCAGCTGCTCAGTCACGTACCCCGCTGCAATCCAGTAGAAGGGGTTAAGTGGTTTACACAGGGACCGGTGCTAATGCGACCAGCCCCACGTAAACCACTGCCAGAATGAATTATTTCATCTCTGCACAGCCTCCCTGGCTGCCCTGATATGAACTAATAAGCATGGGAAAGTTTCTGCATTTTTTCCCACGCTCATTAGTTCACCTCAGGTCAGCCATTGACATCAGTGAGGCTACGCGGAGTCCCCTGGCTGACCGGAGGTGAACTGACAGCATGGGAAAAAAAATGCAGAACCTTTCCCACACTCATTAGTTCAGCTCCGGGCAGCCAGGAAGGCTGCACAGAGATGAAATAATTCATTCTGGCATGGTTTACATGGGGCTGGTCGCATGTTTACACGCAGTGACAGTTTAAATGCATGACAGCCATAGCCGGTCATAGTGCGGGAACTGACACCCGGCCATGATGAGCTTTGCCTGTCCTTGGAAGTTAAGGGGTTAAACATGTTCAGTGAGAGGCCAGAAGAAGCAATAAATTGAAAGGTAAGGAACTTCTGGGAGTGTCCAAATGTGGGGTTACTTGTCTCCTGAGACTCACCATGGTGGGAGGAAGGAGCTTCAGAGTGAGGATTATGTGGTCTAGAATCCTGCCTAGTGAGACTGGAATATGTGGAAGACAGGGTTTTGTAACAGATTAGATGTATTATCTGCAATTAAACCGGCCAACTGTTCACACTGTTCTGGCTTCAAGAGTGGTATCCCGCTCCCCCCTGCAAAGTGGGACAGGAAGCTAGGCCTTGTGGATGAATGTTTGTTGTTCTCCCGCAGCAGGCAGTTTCGCCTGTCCCACGCCCTCAGCCTCTGTGTGCACCATCAGCAGCATGTTGACTTCCCTGTCCCTTACTGCACCCCTGTGAATTTTAAATTAGATATGAGGCTAACAGTGATATTAATAGGGACTAGAATAGAATAGATGAAGCCCTAATAAGGATTATTATTTTCTTCAGCAACGTTTTTAATGCACTATGCCTTCTCCATCAGCTTTCCCTAAACTCAATTGTACAGATCACAGTGGTATTGAATACAATAGATGGAGCCCTGATAAGGATTTTTTTTCCTCAGCAGTGCTTTTAAAGCACTATGCCTTCTCCACCAGCTTTCCCTACACTCTACACCCAAATAGTAAAGATCACAGCAATATTGAATATAATAGTTGGAGCCCTGACAATAACTTATTTTTTATTCAGCAATGCTTTTAATGCACTATGCCTTCTCCACCAGCTTTCTCTACACTCAATAGTACAGAACACAGCGGCATTGAATACAATAGATTGAGCTCTGATAAGGACTGTTGGTTTTAAATGTCTTCAGCAAGGCCTATAGAAGGTGCTCTCCCTACTCTGTTTTCGGGTACAGTGTGATGTACATCACTTTACTGGGTCTTATGTAGACCCAATGACGTGATGCGGCCAGCCAATCACAGTAATGCCAGCAGCCAACACGGCTGCAGCTTTACCGTGTATTGCAGGCAATCCCCGCCTGTTTAGTGGCTGAAAATCAGCCAAGAAACATGCATGGCAGAGAATCTAGCATGGCACGCGAGTACCCAGATACTTGATCAAGTAACACCAGGATACTCGATTGAGTACCTGAGCGGTGCCAAGCACGCTTGCCCATCACTAACCAGGATGGGGGGGCCCGGGCTAAATCTTCCACCAGAGCCCATCGGACTCTAGTTATGCCACTGGTTGGCACAAAATAAATTATTATAATATATTAAGCTCTACTTTTTCTAATTGTACAGTTTTATTTCCAGAATGTTTACACATCAAACTGGAAGCAATGATGTGATCAGACTTTTATACAGCTCAGAAAAGCTGACCATCTTCACTGAGTTTTCCCGGTCGGATTCTATGAATAATCGCTGTGCGGCCGCAGTTATCTTTGGAGACAATACTAGACGCAGAAGAGGTTTTCTTCTTGTATTTGGCAGGTGCAGCCTTTTGTCCTATTGAACTTTTCTTGGGATTAGAGAACAATCTGACACACAGATCCTGCACTTTCAAGTGAACATTTATGGCTGGGCTGAGTTTGACAAGGATCTGCTCTGTTGACAGAGCTCTGATAAGAACAAGCCAAGGAGGATTCAAAGGAGGCAAATATGGGGCTTCTCTCCCCCTTCTTCCTTTATTTCTGCCATCTGCAAGCACTTTCTTATCAGTGACTCAGTCACAGCTATACCTATGCACCCTTCCACTGCCCTTATCTTAATGGGAGTCGTAGGGCCAGGGCAGCAAGCTGACAGGAGGCGCATGCCTGTGACCAATCAGCCACTACCTGAGACAGTGCCTGAGGAAATCATTAAGCCTGACACACGTTGGGCAGTCGCAGCCCAGTGCTATTCACCAACCATTGCTGCAAGACAATGCAGGATGCACAGGGCAGGAGCAGCGACACACACTCTATGTATAATCCCCAGTATACACTGTATATACTATATACACAGCAATATACAGCCTCATATTCTATGTACAGCATGTAGTCAGTCCCCCACTTACTGCATACTCCCCAACACCTGCTGTACCCTATCACATACTGTATGCACCTATTCACAAAATGTATACACAAATTAACTGTAGTATACACTCCATCTCAGCTGTTGTATACATTCCATCTCAAATGCTGTACACATGCCATCTCACCTTCAACATATACCCCATCACCTGCAGTATTCACATTATTACCTATATGCCCCATCTCACCTGCTGCATATGTGAGCAGGTTGCTGGATGCAGTGACGCACGAGAAGCAGAGCAAGGGTTAACAATTTAATTTAACAAAGAGATACTCCACGCATGGAGACAAGCAGTTAAACGGGAAAAAACAGTTAAATTGTAACAGATATGCAGAGTTAATGAACAGTGAACAAGGTTGTTTCAAACACTTATCATGTCAGAGGTTTCTCAGGCCGTAGATGATGCTTGGAGGTCGGAAGTGGCAACAACATCTGGTGCAGTGCTTTTCAAATGAGGTCCTGCAGGCAACGGTGGTCCGTCTTCTGGCAGCAGCGTTCGGTCTCCGGAACCTTCTGCTGAGCCTCTAGTCCATAAGTGGATGCAGCCAATGCAAACAAGGCCGCAGTACTGTCAGGGACCTGGTCGAGCGGCACAGTAATGTCCCGCAATGAGGGCAGCAGCGAACAATCCTGCACCCTGCCCTGGCTCTTATGCTTACAATATGTGCCGCGCTCCGCTGAACAGGGCTCCCGGCTCTCTCCCTGTTACTGTCGTGGGCTCCGGCTGTGTCCTGGCGTCAAGTTGGCCGCTGTTTGTTATGGCCCACCTGCACACCCCACGGAGCACGCTGCGCACGCACCTTGCCTCTGTGACTGCCGGTGTGAAACTGGCTGACGCTGCTCGTGCTTTCACTTTTGACCATAACCTCGGCTTCCGGGTCAAGGGCACTTGTCCGGGCCTTTTTACCTTCCCCGGACAACATGGGATGCGGCCACGACAGTTCCAGACCCAGTTTAGTACAGGTACCTGTGGTCAGATGTTCCTCCTCACACTATCCCTCTTCTTTAGCTCACCATTCCATGGGAGAGAGTTCTTGCAGTAAGCGTTGACACTCTTCCACTTTTTTTTGCAACTCGTTGCCAAATAAGCTGATCCTGTTCATAACGACTAGGGGGTCTTCCATCAGTCTTCCATTCAGTGTGGTGTAGGTCAGGTTGAGTGGTTGAGTCAGGGTAGACAGTGGAAGGTGGGGGTGCACCTGGTTCCGATGGAACAGCCATTTCTGGAGTTTCTGGCCATCACATTTCCCCTGGACTAGCGGCTGGAGAGCTTTCCAGGTCTGAGGACGATGCTACTGGTTCTTCCTCATCGTAATCAAAACTTGGAGGGTTTGGCATCTTGATGGGACCCCACTCTCTCTCCTCCTCCTCAGGGTCCCACGAACAGCAGGGACACAACATGTTGCAGTGGACTATGCGAGTAGGTGCTTCTTCTTCACCGTCAGGTTGAATCTCATACACTGGGCCAGCATTGTCAACTCGGCGTTTCACCCGATATGGAATTTTCTCTCACCAGTATTCCAGCTGGCCTCTTATCCCAGACCAACACTTGATCTCCCAATTTAAGAGCTGTCCCTCGGAGGGGCGGTGCTTCATGGAGCTCAAGTTCTCATAATTTAGTCTGTATCAGCAGGTGGATAGTCTGCAACCGGTGTCTATGTTCTCGGACCCAGGAAGACATCCCCATCCGTGGGTAGTCTTCTGGTTCCAGCTCCAGCTCAGTGATTTCTCTTCCTTTCTGCCCAAATAGGAGGGCATACGGGGTGTTTCCTGTTGTGCGGTGCACCCGTTTGTTGTAGACCCAGACCAATTCAGCCACATACTTGGGCCAACGGACTTTCCGATCTTCTTCCAATGTTCGCAGTATCTGAATCAGTGTCCGGTTAAAGCGTACAAAGGCTCCATTCCCTTGGGGATGATAGGGAGTCGTTCTCGACTTCTCAAGTTGGTATAACGGTGTAACTCTTCCATCACTCGGCCTTGGAAACAAGCGCCTTGGTCTGAATGAATTCGCTTCGGGCAACCGTACACCCTGATGAAGTCTTGACAGATAGCCCGCGCAGCTGACTTGGCAGTCTGATCTCAGGTTGGAGTAACCACAGCGAACTTGGTGAAGTGGTGGGTCATCACTAGACAATGTTCATAGCCAAGATGAGTGGGATCCACAGTCAAATATTATTGTTACTATTTATTTATATAGCATCATTAATTCCATGGTTCTGTACATGAGAAGGGGGTTACATACAAAGTTATAGATATCGTTAACAGTAAACAAATTTACAATGACAGACTGGTGCAGAGGGAAGAGGACCCTGTCCTTGTGGACTTACATTCTACGGGATAGTGGGGAAGAGACAGAAGGTTGGGGGTGCAGCAGCACTGATGGTGATGAGCGTGGGCAGTGGTGAGGCAGCAGAATGGTTATGCAGCAGCTCTGGTGATGATGTGGCGGCAGCTCAGGCGGTGGTGAGGCGGCAGAATGGTTATTGCAGGCTGTAGGCTTTCCTGAAAAGATGGGTTATCAGTAGAGTTGAGCGATACCGTCCGATACTTCAAAGTATCGGATCGGAATGGATCGGCCGATCTTAAAAAAAAGTATCGGTATCGCCGATTCCGATACCGGAAGTCCCATTCAAGTCTATGGGACTTCCGGTATCGGAATAAGAAAAATCCTGTTTTTCCCTTGTACAGCCTCTCTGGGGTCTGTACGGGCCTTTCGGGGGGCTGTGCCGGCCTGCCAGGGGGTCTGTGCAGGCTCCGGTGGTCTGTGCCGGACTGCCGGGGGGCTGTGCAGGCTCCGGTGGGCTGTGCCGGCCTGCCGGGGGGCTGTGCCGGCCTGCCGGGGGGCTGTGCAGGCTCCGGGGGGCTGTGCCGGCCTGCCGGGGGGCTGTGCCGGCCTGCCGGGGGGCTGTGCAGGCTTCGGGGGTCTGTGCAGGCATCGTCCGATGGGACTACAAGTCCCATCGGGCGATGCCTGCTACCATGACAGTGATTGACACATTAGCCAATGATGGGAGAGTAGTAGTCCCATCATCCGGCTAATGTGTTGAATGAAAAAAAAAAAAAAAAAAATTACATGCTACATACATGCTACATACATACAACATGCATACTACATACATGCTACATTCATACTACATACTACATACATGCTACATTCATACTACATATATACTACATGCATGCAACATGCATACTACATATATACTACATGCAACATACATACTACATATATACTACATACATACTGCATGCTACATACATACTACATGCTACATACATACCACATACATACTACATACATACTACATGCTACATATATACTACATATATACTACATGCTACATACATACTACATATATGCTACATACATACTACATACATACTACATGCTACATACATACTACATATATACTACATACATACTACATACATACTACATGCTACATACATACCACATACATACTACATACTACATGCTACATACATACTACATATATACTACATGCATGCTACATACATACTGCATGCTACATGCATGCTACATACATACTACATACATACTACATGCTACATACATACCACATATATACTACATACATACTACATACAATACATTCATACAATACATACATAGACATACAGTACATATAACATAGAGTAACATACTTACCAATACTTGTCACATTGTTCCCCTGAAGCCATTGTCTTTTACGGAATAAATATTAACATAACAAACCACAAAAATACTCACCCACGATCCGAAGCAGTCCACGAGTGTGTCCCACGACGATCTTGGGTAGAGAACTGCAGCATCAGCTGTTGCTGCCGTTCTCTACGGGCTGCAAGAATCCAATGACGGAAGGTAGGTATCCTTCCACACTGTATTCCTCCGCCACTTAAAAAAAAAAAAGTCCCTAGTCTCACTTTATGCCATTGCTGCGTGGGAATTTCCCACACAGCAATGGCATAAAGTGAGACTAGGGACTTTTTTTTTTTAAGTGGCGGAGGAATACAGTGCGGAAGGATACCTACCTTCCGTCATTGGATTCCTGCAGCCCGTAGAGAACGGCAGCAACAGCTGATGCTGCAGTTCTCTACCCAAGATCGTCGTGGGACACACTCGTGGACTGCTTCAGATCGTGGGTGAGTATTTTTGTGGTTTGTTATGTTAATATTTATTCCGTAAAAGACAATGGCTTCGGGGAACAATGTGACAAGTATTGGTAAGTATGTTACTCTATGTTATATGTACTGTATGTCTATGTATGTATTGTATGAATGTATTGTATGTAGTATGTATGTAGTATATATGTGGTATGTATGTAGCATGTAGTATGTATGTAGCATGCATGTAGTATGTATGTAGTATGTATGTAGTATATATGTAGTATGTATGTAGCATGTAGTATGTATGTAGCATGCATGTAGTATATATGTAGTATGTATGTAGCATGTAGTATGTATGTAGCATGCATGTAGTATATATGTAGTATGTATGTAGCATGTAGTATGTATGTAGCATGCATGTAGTATATATGTAGTATGTATGTAGCATGTAGTATGTATGTAGCATGCATGTAGTATATATGTAGTATGTATGTAGCATGTAGTATGTATGTAGCATGTATGTAGTATGTATGTAGTATGTATGTGGTATGTATGTAGCATGTATGTAGCATGCATGTAGTATGTATGTAGTATGTATGTAGTATGTATGTGGTATGTATGTAGCATGTAGTATGTATGTAGCATGCATGTAGTATGTATGTAGTATGCATGTAGTATATATGTAGTATGTATGTAGCATGTAGTATGTATGTAGCATGCATGTAGTATATATGTAGTATGTATGTATGTAGTATGTATGTAGTATATATGTAGCATGTAGTATGTATGTAGCATGCATGTAGTATATATGTGTTATGTATGTGGTATGTATGTAGTATGTATGTGGTATGTATGTGGTATGAATGTGGTATGTATGTAGTATGTATGTAGTATGTATGTGGTATGTATGTAGTATGTATGTAGCATGTAGTATGTATGTAGCATGCATGTAGTATATATGTAGTATGTATGTATGTAGTATGTATGTAGTATATATGTAGCATGTAGTATGTATGTAGCATGCATGTAGTATATATGTTATGTATGTAGTATGTATGTAGTATGTATGTAGTATGTATGTGGTATGTATGTGGTATGTATGTGGTATGTATGTGGTATGTATGTAGTATGTATGTAGCATGTAGTATGTATGTAGCATGCATGTAGTATGTATGTAGTATATATTTTTTTTTTTTTTAACATTTAACACATTAGCCGGATGATGGGACTACTACTGTCCCATCATTGGCTAATGTGTCAATCACTGTCATGGTAGCAGGCATCGCCAGATGGGACTTGTAGTCCCATCGGACGATGCTTGCACAGACCCCCGGACATCAGCACAGCCCCCCGGCAGGCCGGCACAGCCCCCCGGCAGGCCGGTACAGACCCCCACAGGGTGCACAGACCACCGGCAGGCCGGCACAGCCCCCCGGCAGGCCGGTACAGACCCCCACAGGGTGCACAGACCACCGGCAGGCCGGCACAGCCCCCCGGCAGGCCGGTACAGACCCCGGGCAGTCCACACAGCCCCCCGGCAGGCCGGCAGAGACCCCCGGAAGGCCCGAAATGACGGCGCATCATGATGCGCACACACCGCGCATCATGATGACGTCAGGCTGTCAATCAACTTTGAACTTCCGATTCCGATGCCGACTTCCGATATTGAAAAAATATCGGAAGTCGGTATCGGAATTCCGATACAGCAAGTATCGGCCGATACCCGATACTTGCGGTATCGGAATGCTTAACACTAGTTATCAGGTTCCGTTTGAAGGATCCAAGGGTGGTGGATAATCGGACGTGTTGAGGCATGGAATTCCAGAGGATGGGGGATATTTGGGAGAAGTCTTGGAGGCAATTATGTGAGGAATGAATAAGTGTGGAGGAGAGTAGGAGGTCTTGGGAGGATCGAAGATTTCATGAGGGAAGATATTGGGAGATTAATTCAGAAATATAGGGAGGGGACAGGTTGTGGATGGCTTTGTAACTTAGTGTTAGTAGTTTGAACATGATTCGTTGAGGAATTGGGAGCCAGTGGAGGAATTTGCAGAGGGGAGATGCAAGGGAGTAGTGAGGAAAGCGGTGGATTAGTCGGGCAGCAGAGTTGAAGACAGACTGGAGTGGTGCAAGAGAGTCAGCAGGGAGGCCACAGGGGAGATTGTTGCAGTAGTCAAGGCGGGAGATGATGAGGGCATGTACAAGAGTTTTAGTAGATTGAGAGCTGAAGAAGGGACGGATTCTGAAATATTTTTGAGTTGGAGGCAACAGGAGGTGACAAGAATTTGGACGTGTGATTTGAAGGACAGGGCAGAGTCGAGAGTTACTCCAAGGTAGCAGATTTCAGGTGCGGGAGAGAGCGTGATGATATTTACCATAATAGATAGATCGGATAGGGAAGATACATGAGATGGAGGAAAGATAATGAGTTCAGTTTTGTCTACATTGAGTTTTAAGAAACGAGAGGTGAAAAAGGAGGATATGGCTGATAGACACTCCGGGATTCTGGACAGTAGAGAGGTGACATCTGGGCCAGAGAGGTAGATCTGAGTGTCGTCTGCATACAGGTGGTACTGGAAGCCATGGGACTTTATGAGTTGTCCTAGGCCAAGGGTATAGATGGAAAAAAGTAGGGTCCCCAGGACAGAGCCTTGGGAGAATCCAACAGAGAGAGGGCGGGATGAGGAGGTAGTGTGGGAGTGGGAAACGCTGAATGTGCGGTCAGAAAAGTATGAGGTAATCCAGGACAGCGTCTTTGATGCCAAGGGAAGAAAGAATCTGTAGCAGTAGGCAGTGGTCGACTGTGTCAAAGGCAGAGGACAGGTCAAGGAGGAGGAGGATGGAGAACTGTCTGTTAGCTTTGGCTGTGATTGCAAAGGAGAAAATTCATGAATTAAACGTGCGCTGCTTGACTTTCACTCCTTCCAGATTATGTTAATTGTACTTTTATTTTCCAACGCGTTTCGAAGTTTACACTTCTTCCTCAGGGTATGACATGTACCTGCAGCAGCCTGACTTTCCGTTCCTATATGTCTGAAACTCTCCTGCATAAGGTGAGTACAATGATTTGATTTCACATCAATCTCTACTCGGGTAAGACCCTATTGCGCTTTTTTTCTTTCAGCTGTCTGACTAGCTTTGGCTGTGAGTAAGTCATTAGTAATTTTGGTCAGGGCAGTTTTATTGGAGTGGTGGGGACGGAAGCCAGACTGGAGGATGTCAAGGATGGAGTTAGATGAAAGGTGGGAGGAAAGATTAGCATGGACATGCTGTTCAAGGAGTTTGGAAGCAAACGGGAGCAGTGATATGGGGCGACAGCTGGGCCTAGCAGTTGGGTCAAGGTTTATTTTTTTGAGGATGGGTGTGATGGTGGCACGTTTGAAAGTGGAGGGGAAGATACCAGAAGATAGCGATAGGTTGAAGAGATGGGTTAGGGATGGGATGAGTGTGTTAGTGAGGTTGGGGAGCAGGTGGGAAGGAATGGGGTCAAGTGCACCGGTGGTGAGGTGAGATTTGGAAAGGAGATGAGTAAGCGCTCCTTCAGTGATATTGGAGAGGGAGGTTATTAGGGAAGGGCAGAGGTCTGGTATGTGGAGTGGTTGGGGTGGTGGAACAGTAAAGGTTTGCCTTGCTTAGTCGATTTTGCTTTTGAAGTAGGTGGCAAAGTCCTAGGCAGAGATGAGGGGATTTGGAGGAGGCAGTGGTGGGCGGAGGAGAAAGTTAAATGTGCTGAACAGTTTTTTGGGTTGTGGGATAATGAAGATACAAGGTTTGTGAAATAGGTATGTTTAGCAGAGGTGAGGGCTGATTTGAAGGCAAGTGCAGGTGAAGTCATCTGGAAGATGTGTTTACTTCCAACGCCGCTCCGCGACCCTGGATGAGTAAGCTCTCCTTCAGTGATGTTGGAGAGGGAGGTTATTAGGGAAGGGCAGAGGTCTGGTATGTGGAGTGGTTGGGGTGGTGGAACAGTAAAGGTTTGCCTTGCTTAGTCGATTTTGCTTTTGAAGTAGGTGGCAAAGTCCTAGGCAGAGATGAGGGGATTTGGAGGAGGCGGTGGTGGGCGGAGGAGAGAGTTAAATTTGCTGAACAGATTTTTGGGTTGTGGGATAATGAAGATACAAGGTTTGTGAAATAGGTGTGTTTAGCAGAGGTGAGGGCTGATTTGAAGGCAAGTGCAGGTGAAGTCATCTGGCAGATGTGTTTACTTCCAACGCCGCTCCGCAACCCTGGATGCTTGTCGAAATTTTTTGGTGAAGTTGTTGTGCCAGGGTTGCCTATTGATTTGTCGCACTTTGCCATGCGTGAGAGGGGTGACTGAGTGTATGGCTAATGTGAGGGTGGCATTGTAGAAAGCGGTAGCGGTGTCTGTATCGTGGAGTGAAGATATGGAAGACAGAGGTAGAAGAGAGTCTGAGAGTCTGTAAGTGTCTAGATGTGCGAGGTTTCTGCGAGGATGTGCTAGTGGCTGGACATGGGGGACAGGTGAGAAGGACAAGGATGAGAAGGTGAGTAGATGTAGTCAGATAGGGGGAAGTGTTGTGAACTCTCTCGATTTGACTTCTGAGTCGGGGCTCCCTCTGGTGGTTACTGTGGGTAGTAGAGCTGGCTGAAGTCTGCCACCTGACGACGATGATTGGCGATCTGGGGTTACTGACTGGAGTATTTAAGTGAGCAGGCTTCCTTCAGTGACTGCTGGTGATTAGTTTCTCCCTGTGCATTCTGAGGTCTGCTGTTACCTGCCTGGTCCTGCATTTTTCAGTTAAGTTGTTCATTTGCTATTCCTTTGCATCTGATCTTGCTTTGCCTCTTTCTGCTTTGCTGTGAGGGTTCAGTGAGCTCCCTGCTGGGGCTGTGCTGGACCCCGCTCCATATGTTACAGCTTGTGTCAGTTTGTTCAGTCCCCTGTTATATTAGTCACTTTTGCTTTGCTGCCAGTTCTCACCGGAATGCTGATATAGTACAGGTTTTAAGTGTGAGGGATTGCGGTAGTTTCTCTTAGTGTGAGAAAGATAGGGGTGAGGATTAGTGGGATGTATGAGGCGGGGGGGGGCAAGATTGGGGGATATGTCACCAGCAGTGAGAAGAAGCAGAGAAAGGGAAAGCAGGTGGGTGAGGGAGAGTTATCGACTTGTATTATATTTTAGTAGGAGAGGGCTGAGGTTAAGGAGTATTTCTGCAGATGAAACGAGGTAGGGGGTAAGAGAGAGGGGGAGATAGTTATTTGGTTCAAGGGTACAGGGGTTTGGGGATAGCGAAGGAGGGTGAAGATTAGTGGAGCAAAAACGGTGAGAGCAAATGTGAGCATGGTCAAAGAGCAGGGTAAGAAAAGAAAGGCAATATAAATTAGAAAGCAGAGGTTATTCTTACCTTCTGACCGATTTCTGGACTATTTCTGGTATATTTCTGATGTAACACTTTAAAGATGTCGATCATCAGCAATTCTAAGGGAGCAGAGGTCACTATGGTCTGGGTGTGAGCCCTCTGCTCCGATAGATTAGCCAATTCGTAGCTTCAGCATCACTGACAGGCCTCCTCTACTGCAGTTTTCAATTGAGGGTGATAAACCAACTTCTGTAACCAGTGGAACATTTTCTCCGGATCAAAGTGAGCCCCCCTCTCATTGGCCTCCATGGCCGCTATACCGATCAACTTCTCGAGGAGTACCACTTGCCAGTTGGTCCCCAGCTCACGTACCACCTGCACTTTTTGATACAGCAAGCCATCTTTCAATTGAAGTCTTTCCCGTTGTCTGAGAATCTTCAAAGCCCCTAGGGACAGGGCACCTCTTTCATTTCGGCTGAGGAGTCACTTTAAAGCTACACACTGACTCAGTTGAGCAAGTTCCTTATCTTCCTGCTGCACTGAGTCATCTCGAGGTTGTCTCAGCACCTGCTCTCCGGACGCGTCGCAAATCTGTCCCTGCATTGCCGCCAACAACCTGGCAAAGTCCCGAAAGCCAGGAATTTCTTCTGCCTCCAACTCTTCATCCCTATCACATCATGGGCGCTCATGAGTCACTCTAGATAGAGCATCTGATTGTGTATTTACAGTTCCCTTCCGATAGGCGATCTTGTACTGGTATTTCGCCATGCGGGCCACCCATCTTTGTTCCAGAGCTCTCAGTTTTGCATTCTCCAGGTAAGCCAAAGGGTTGTTGTCGGATCGCACAAAGACTTCGGACCCCGAAAGGTTTTCAGCAAACTTTTCAGTCATCGCTCACACCAGCGCCAGCAGCTCCAGTTTGAAGGGACTGTAATTGTCGGGGTTCCGCCCAGAGTTGTGGAGGGATCGGCTTGCGTAAGTAATCACTCATTCTTTCTCCTGTTGCATTTGAGAGAGCACAGCCCCCAGACCTTGGAGACTTCCATCGGTGTGTAGAAAGAAATGTTGTGAGAAGTCAGCATAGGCCAAGATTGCAGCTTCTGTCAGATTCATCTTCAAAGCCTGGAAGGCCTTTTCCTGGCTGCCCCCCCACTAGATGGTCTGATTCTTCTCCCCAGACGGTACTCCATTGAGTAATTCCTGCAGCGGATTGGCGATACGGGTGAAATTCTTCCCGAACCTTCGGTAGTACCCAGTAAGTCCCAGAAAGGCCCAAAATCTTTCACTGTCTTCGGGGTGGGCCAGTCTTGTAGTCCGCTATCTTTTGCCGAGCAGGCCTTACTCTGTCAGTGGATACGATGTGCCCCAGATACTCGATTTGTTTGCAGAAGAGGTGGCATTTTTGGAGCTTCACCTTCAGGCCATGTTTCTGCAGCCGGCTCAGCACTTGTTCTAACCGCCGAAGATTTTCTTCAAGGTGGCCGCGTAGAAAATGATATCATCCAGGTAGATAAGGGTTGTTCGAAGTTCAGATCCCATAAGCACCTTTCCATCAAGCGCTGAAATGTCCCAGGAGCATTAGTCAGGCGAAAGGGCATCCGATTGAACTCAAATAATGCCATAGGCAGAATCAACGCTGTCTTCGGTCAGTCCTGCTCAGCCATTGACACTTGCCAATATCCACTGGCCAGGTCTAGAGATGAGAAATACTTTGCCTTTCCCAAGGCAGATAGTGACTCCTTAATTCTGGGTAGGGGGTACGAATCCCCTCGCTGTGCAGGCGTTCAATTGCCTATAATTGACACAGAAATACAGGGTCCCATCTTTCGTCTGATCCAGCACGATGGGGACCACCCACAGACTTTGGCTCTCCCGATGACTGCATGCTGCAGCATGTGCACCAACATTTCCTTCAACTCCTGGTACATCTGGGGCAAAATCTGGCAGCATCTCTCCCAGATTGGGGAGGCACTTCCCGTGGGTATCTCATGGGTGATAGCAGTAGTGCACCCGAAGTCATCCTTGTGAAGAGCGAAGACATCCTGGTAACATTCCAGCACGGCTTCAGCCTGTTGCACCTTCTGTGGGGAGAGTCCCCACAGTTCGGCCCGCATCTGTTCCAAGATCCAGCGCCCTTCTTCTGTTACATCCAGGCAGATGCCATGGGGTCATGGTTACAGCTACAGTCCATGAATCTCCCTGTTTCACTGCTAACTGGATGGTCTCTGACGGCACCAGTTCTTCAGGCATACCCAGCACCACTTCACTTCTGGATGAGAGGGTCAAGTTGTCTTCCCCCAGGTTGACACACCGCACCACTACGTTACCATCACAAACAGTGGCCAATGACTGAGCAACAAGGAGTCCCAGGGTATCTGCATTCAATCTGGAATTCCACCCCTTCAAGCAGCGTGCAGGCTCGTACGGGTAGCATGAGCACTGCCTGATTATGAGGTAGAACGAGCTTGGTAGCAACGGGGACTACCACCTTTCTTAAGATCTTCCAGTCACTTGACGTCTCTTGCGCCTGGGCAAACCGAATCAGTTGCTGAAACACCTTCCTTTGATGGGTCCAGAAAGGCATCTGGTGGCTCACTCATCAGAAGGGTTCTGAGTTCTTTCAGCACATTCATCCTCAGGGTCACCGGAGGGCCATCATCATGGTCACCGGTGAGTAACACTATTCCTTTTCAGCCTACATCTTTGCCACACACGGTAACTTGCACCCAGACCACCTCTGCGACCAGGATGGGTAATCGGTTGGATGTCTTCAGCTTAATTATTGGGCCCCATTCGGGTCATGTGGCCCCAGAAAAATGACGTCTGAAGTATGCTTCGGGCATGGTCGTGACCTGGGAGCCGGTGTCAACTAAGCAGTGTACGTCTCGGCCGTCCATTTCGGCCATATGAAAGGGCTCAGAGAAACTAAATTTTTGGGACTATCTTCTCTCTTTCGTGGCTGTTCAGGCTAAGGGTGTCGCCCATCGCCACAGAGCCCACTTAACGGCTGCTGGGTGAGCGGCCTTCCACACTTCGTGCACCCTCGGGCATAGTGTTCAATGTTTCCACATCTGATGCAGATCACCTGTCTCTCTGTCTTGGGCTGTCTCGTATCTTGACGAGGTGCAGAAGGAAAGCAGAACTCGAGGCTAGTCCTGTCTCTAGGTGGATCTGGGGCCACCGGAGGGGTTCTTCTAAAGTCTGACCACTCTTCCTGCATTCCCTGTATCTCCTTTCGGATCTCTCTGATCTATCTTGATTCAGCTTTAGGCAAAGCGGGTACCTCCCCACTCCAGACCTTCCCTGTCGGGACCAACGTCCCCTGCTCTTGCTCGCGCACGCTTCCGCCCCAATTTCTAAAAAGAGCAAGCAGGGATTAACACTCAAGCGCTCTCACAGGGACTGCTTAAGCAATGATACTAAGAAACTGGCTATCAGTTGGTCTCTTAGTATCAAGTCAAGAGGCCCCACACCCACATCATCCCACTTGGTGATTGCTGTGTGAATCTCTTGCATGGCATTCATGTATTGCGCAATTCCCCAATATCCGTGGGGTCCCCATGCATCTCCTCTAGAAGTTGCAGAACCTTGGTAAAGGTGTTCCGCTTGTGGGGAGGCTGAAAAATCACAGAACATCTGGCTTCCCCATCCAGGGCCATCACAGAAATCTCTTCCTGCATAGCGGGTGTCATGGGGTGCATTCTCTGCATTCCCTTGACTCGCTCGTTCCAGTTACACAGCAGTAAATTGCTCCCTGTGAATTTTGGGAGATTGCTAAGCATGGCCCCCAACGGCAAGCTGGACCTTGGTGCACCCATTGTTACGGCAGCGGAACACGCTTAAAAAAATATAAATAAACGTGTTCGCCACCCGGGGTCCACCGTGCGGCAGATGGAAAAACCGCTGCTAACAGAGGCAGAGCACTACAGCGGTAGTGTGCACTGGGTATAAGCACCCAATATGCACTGAGGCAAGCTCTGTTCACACACAGAGCTGCACGCACAGAGTATATAATAACGCTGAGTCTGTTCTATGTCACAGACTGACAGCAACACAGATACGGTAATTAAAGTCACAGGACTACTCCGTCTAGACCTACCGTAACAAAGGATGCGGAACGTCGCAACTGCGAACAACCGACAGACTGCAACCGCAGCGCGGTGTGCACGGAGCCACAGAGGAGACACCGCAAACTCGCTGGCGCGATGCAGGACGCTAGCTGCTGGAAAAGTATAGCTGGAGCGCGCTGACGCTAGCGCTGCTACTGGCGGCTGCCCAATCACTCACACAATCGTAATATCAGAGGAAAGGGGTTTCATAATAAGTCAGTCACCAGTCCAAGCTTCCATCACCATACATACAGCAGCAGTATGAAAATACTAGAGCATGGCATAGCGGCCATGCGCACTTTTTATAGCGTACGGGACCTGCCGGAAATCTCCAGAGCCCTGAGCATAACCAATCAAATCAGGAGCAGGACCTGAGCACCTGACTCCTGAACTCCAATGAGAGCTAGTCCCGTGAGCATGCTCAGAAGCTGGGACAAAGGGCTTAGCCTCTGGAGACAAATGTGTGAACCTGGATTCCCGCATAGGCATTATAGAACCCAGATTCCTAACATTACCCCCCCTCCTAGGGCCCCCTCCTCCCTGAACCCTCCGGTCCACCAACCTGTGCCCGACAGAGGTACAGGTCTCACACTCGTCAAAAGGCGAGCCTGATGTCCTGGTAGGTGAAACCGAAAAGCGGGACACACGGACGGTATCAGGAGAGGCCAGATCGCCAGGTCTCAGGAGGGATACCCAGGAGACAATGGGAGTTTTAGGAGATGGCCGCCGTGTAACAACGGGTGTAGCCACACTCCGTTCGGGAAGACTATCCCGAGCACATATGGTGCATGCCTGAATAAATCTCTTTACGTCCCGAGTCCTGTGCGGCCACCAATACGCACCGGCCAAAGACTTCGTGGTCTGCATATAGCCACGATGGCCATCTGCATTGGGCGCGAGTGCCCACGCGAGGACTTTAGGCCGCTGGCAAGGAGGGACAAAGGTCTCGCTTACCGGCTCACAGTCAGAGCATTGCGGGAAACTGTCTTCCTGGGAAGCAGCTAGTAGGTGGTGACAACCGCATACAGGCTCTTGAACCGGACATGTCTCAGACATGGCGCGAGACACCTCCATGGGCTCGGGTGGGGGATCCTCTGGTTCAGACACCTCCAGAGGCTCAAAAAATTTGGGAGCAAGAGTACCTCTCCATTTGGAGTGTGCTCGCTCCAAACCATGCTCCGAAAAACGGAGGTCAATCCGCGAGGAGATTGATATTAACTCCTCGAGATTGGTAGGAATCTCTCTCGTGGAGAGGGCATCCTTTACATGCTCCGCTAATCCCCTCCAGAACACAGGAATTAGAGCCATGTTGGACCACTCCAAACTCGGACGCCAGTGTCCGAAAACGGACGGCGTATTGACTCACCGAGAGTGATCCTTGGGACAAGGCGAGCAATTGCAGAGAGGTATCATGTGTGACCCGTGGACCCAGAAAGACCTGCCTGATAGCAGTTAACAAATTAGCTGCAGTCCGGATATCCGGGTCACCACGCTCCCATAATGGCGTGGACCATTCCAGCGCCTTGCCCGACAGTAGGGATATAATAAAGGCCACCTTGGCCCGCTCTGTAGGGAATTGCGCAGCCAGCAGCTCCAGGTGAATCGAGCACTGGCTGATAAAACCTCTACAGGAGGCGCCATCCCCAGAATATTTTTCGGGTAACGGGAGGTGGGTAACTGTCGGTGCAAGGGCGGACATGGACATACGCCCAACCACGTCCGTAAGTGCTTGGACAGCAGCATCTGTGGCCTGCGAAGCTGCGAGAGCTCTCTCAAGGGGATCAAGACGAGCCTCGAGCTGACGCACAAGCTGTAACAGCTGCTGCTGATCTGCCATCTTTAGCCAGACCCTGGCGCTAGTATTATGTTACGGCGGAACACGCTTAAAAAAATATAAATAAACGTGTTCGCCACCCGGGGTCCACCGTGCGGCAGATGGAAAAACCGCTGCTAACAGAGGCAGAGCACTACAGCGGTAGTGTGCACTGGGTATAACTGCACCCAATATGCACTGAGGCAAGCTCTGTTCACACACAGAGCTGCACGCACAGAGTATATAATAACGCTGAGTCTGTTCTATGTCACAGACTGACAGCAACACAAATACGGTAATTAAGGTCACAGGACTACTCCGTCTAGACCTACCGTAACAAAGGATGCGGAACGTCGCAACTGCGAACAACCCGACAGACTGCAACCGCAGCGCGGTGTGCACGGAGCCACAGAGGAGACACCGCAAACTCGCTGGCGCGATGCAGGACGCTAGCTGCTGGAAAAGTATAGCTGGAGCGCGCTGACGCTAGCGCTGCTACTGGCGGCTGCCCAATCACTCACACAATCGTAATATCAGAGGAAAGGGGTTTCATAATAAGTCAGTCACCAGTCCAAGCTTCCATCACCATACATACAGCAGCAGTATGAAAATACTAGAGCATGGCATAGCGGCCATGCGCACTTTTTATAGCGTACGGGACCTGCCGGAAATCTCCAGAGCCCTGAGCATAACCAATCAAATCAGGAGCAGGACCTGAGCACCTGACTCCTGAACTCCAATGAGAGCTAGTCCCGTGAGCATGCTCAGAAGCTGGGACAAAGGACTTAGCCTCTGGAGACAAATGTGAGAACCTGAATTCCCGCATAGGCATTATAGAGCCCAGATTCCTAACACCCATGGCCGCTTGATCTGCTGTCTCTGCACTTATAGACTGCATCCTGCCGACTACGCCAAGTGTGAGCAGTTTGCGGGATGCAGTGAAGCACGATAGGCAGAGTAAGGTTTAACAATTTAATTTAAAAATGGGATACTCCACACAGGGAGACAAGCAGTTAAATATGGGAATAAACAGTTACATTGTAACAGATATGCAGAGTTATTGAACACTGAGCAAGGTAATGGCAATTCTTTCAAACATTTATCGTGTCAGAGGTTTCTCAGGCTGTAAATTATGCTTGGAGGTCGGTATCGCCAACAACGGCTGGCATGGTGCTTGTCCAAAGAGGTCCTGCAGGCAACAGTGTCTTCTGGCAGCAGCGGTCGGTCTCCGGTACCTTCTGCTGAGCCCCTAGTCCATAAGTGGATGCAGCCAATGCAAGCAAGGTCGCAGTACTGTCAGGGTCCTGGTAGAGCGGCGTGACAATGTCCGGCAATGAGGGCAGCAGCGAACAGTCCTGCACCCTGCCCTTAAGCTTATGTGCGGCGCTCCGCTCAACAGGGCTCCCGGCTCTCTCCTTGTTACTATGGTGGGTCCCAGCAGTGTCCTGGCATCAGGTTGGCCACAGTTCATTACGGCCCAGCTGCACATCCCGTGGAGCATGCTACGCACGCACCTTGCCTCTGTTGCTACTGGCGTGAAACTGGCTGACGCTGCGCTTTCACTTTTAACCGCGCCCCTGGCTTCCAGGTCAGGGCACCTGTCCGGGCATTTTTGCCTTCCCTGGACAACATGGGACGCAGCCTCGAAAGTTCCGGACCCGGTTTAGTACAGGTACCTGCGGTCCGGTCTTCTCCCTTACACATACACCTCATCTCACCTGCTTCATACACTCCATCAATTGCTGTATACACCCCATCAGATTATGCATACACCACATCACCTGCTGTGTACACCCAATCTCACCTACTAATACCTACTAATACACCCCATCATCTTCTGTTTACAACCCATCACCTGATGTATATACCCCATCTAGTGATAAGCGAGTGGGCTCATTACTCGAGTTTTCCTAGCATGCTCGGAAAAGGTTGCAGCCTTAACAGGGATGGTCCGGTGTTGTTGAGTGCTCAACCCGATCGAGGAAGAGTTGGAATGGTCGCACGAATTATGGCAAGGAATACAGAAGGTATGGGAAAAAGTTGAAAAACTGGAGGAAGCTCTTACAGCTGTCTTTGAGTCCTGTGCCATACCCCAAGGTGACTTGCAGCAAAACCTAAAGGAAGTTAGGGGAGAGGTGTGGAGCATCAGAGGTACCCCAGCAGTTGTGCCATAGTTTGACTCCAGGTCGTGGAGTGAAGAACGAATGCAGAGGGAGCATGATTCCCGGAGAGGATCCAGACCGAAGCGCTCACCAGACAGGCACAGAAATGGGTGTTGGACGTGTGGAAGAATGGGACACCTGTGCAGAAGTTGCCCTGCCCGAAACAGATGACAGAGAAGATCCGCTCATCCCTCCGAGGGTCGTATGAGTTGGAGAAAATGCCGCCCCTGGGAGAAATGGCATGGTGAGAAGGGAGCAGCCGCACCCAGAGCCAGAGAGAGCCACGATGTCGGGTGCTGAGAAGAGATGGAGAAGGGGTCAACTATCTACGGTGAGGTGTCTGCGTTGGTCAGGGGCGTGAAGGTGAGCCTGGTGGAGCTCCAACTTAGATCCGAAGGTTCTGCCTGTGAGACTCAGCCTGAAGAAGAGAAAGAGCCAGATGACCCTGAAACTCCCACTCCCATGGGTCCGGTTTGCAAGAAGGAATTATCACTTAACTTGTCCTCTGAAGTGGACAGTTTGCCGGCCGTCAGCTCAAGGGACCCTGATCCGATGGAAGACCTGCAAGGTGCCCCTGAGGTACTCCCTCCAGAAATGGTAGACTATGAAGAGGAAGACGGTCGTGAGTTAATACCTTTGGCAGCTCTAGAATATGAAGAGGCGAGTCTGGTGACACTCCAAACTGGATCCAAGGGTGCCATCCATGAAAACCCACCCAAAGGGGAAGAAGAAGTGTCTAATCGGATGATCCACCGAAGCCTGTCATGTCCCTGTCTGTTACGGGAACCAGTAGAAAGGGAACAAGTGTCAAGTGTTCCTAGTACACCCACTTACACGATTTCCATTTGTGAAGAGGAAGAATCACTGGATTCACTCTCTGAAGTGGAAAATTAGCCGCCAACAGCCCCGGGGATCTTGACTGGTTGGAAGAGGCAAGCAGCTGGCTGAGACAGAGAGTGTGGCTGAAAAACAATGGGAAGTGACGCCCGCAGTACCTAGCAAGGATGACGAAAGGTCCGGTCTGCATGGTCTTAATCCATCCGATTTCAGTCTCGACGGGAGTGCACCTGTCAAAGAGAGGAGGGGCTTTGGAGAAGAATTGCCAGTACTTAGTCCACAGACTGAGGAGTCCAAGCAAGAAGTCCTAAGGTATACAAAGAAGACAAAGAAAAGGATGAACCATCTGCTGGCAACAAAGCTTAGAAAAGGAAAAAGAATAAGAAAGGTGTGAAAGTGACTGATGTTGCAGAGATATTGGATGAGACTGAAGATGTGAAAAAAATGACTAAAGTCCCTACCACGTCACTTGAAGGTTGGAGTGACCTCTACAAGCCTTACTGGAAGAAGATGGAGCCAGAAAGGCAGGAGGGGTTGCAAAAATTGTGGGCAGCTGTCGGCCCTCAGGAGAGCACCATGGAGTACGACGAAGCATCGCCCGTGGAATGGCGAGTTAAAAGAAGGGAGAATGTAGGGACTTGGACCGGACCGCGGGTACCTGCATGTCGGGTCTGGAACTAGAAAGGCTGCATCCTTTGTTCCCGGGGGAAAACCTGAGTGGGGCGGACCTTCCCCTGCTGTCTAGGGGAAGCCGGAGCAAGGAGGTCCTTCCTGGGAACAGAGAAGGATGGGGAGAGCCAGAAAAGGACACACAACATCAGAGGCATAAAAGGAAAAAGCGCAGTCTGGCGCCGGCAGAGAACAGGGTGCAGAGCGGTGAGCATTGCGCTCTGCTTCCCCCACCAGAGAGTACCGGTGTGGCGACGGGCCATATGGAAGGAGCCCCCATTGCCTGCAGAGGGAGCCATGCCAGCAGCGCAGAGCCATGCAAACCCGTGTCAGCAGAGCTGTACAGAGCCATGCACACAGAGCAGACCTGAGCAGGGTGTTGCAGCAGCGAGAGAGAGAAGTGCTCTGTCCGAGGAGCACCAGCCCCACACAGACCAGCGACCGCTGTCGCCTGTCGTCAACTGTGGTGACCAGAGAGAGAGATAGGCAGTGTGTGCCCGGTGACCGACATAAAGCCAGGAGCCAGACACTTGAAGATCGTTAGTACCGTGTGTGTGCCGCCTCAAAGGGACCAGTAGCGTGACCGTAACCTACACCCTGACTATTCTAGTAAATCTCGGCCCCAGACACTTGTGACTTGACTTGGCCTTCGTATACTTGCAGAGCCACTCTGGGCTCGTACAGGACTGTGGCCCTTACCGTTGTTTAGCCACTACAGTCTATGGACTAGGGACAGTGGAAGGTACCGGAGACCGACCACTGTCACCAGAAGATGAGGTATTGTCATTTACTTGGCCCCACTGAAAAGGGCATCGCGCCAGCCGCTGTTGGCGCAATTGAGTACGCAGCCGGAGCTGCAGATTTAGGACTTCCTAACATGGGTGCTACTGAACTGCCGTTAACTGTACCTCACCCTGAAAAATTCATTGTCATTTATATTGCTTAACCTTTTACCTCCCTCCGTGGAGAATTTCCCTGTAAGTAAACCTGTTAACCCCTGCTCTGCCTGCGTCCCGTCACTGCATCCCGCGTTCCTGCTTGATCTCTTACAGCTACACCCTAGTGCGGGTCATATGTAGCACCAATTAAATCAAAACCAGAAATGTAACCACGAGCTAGAAGTTGATCTTCATTTTCAACATGAGTTCCTGAAGAAAAAGAATTTCTATTTTGTTATCAGTGAGAAACTTGTGAAGGAAATCACATTTTGAATGGCTGATACCTTCAATATTGATTTGGCAGATTTTTACAGTGAGTCCAAGGTCTTTCATTTGAGGAGTGTCATTTGTGACAGTACCATTATTATTTGTAGACATTATTTGTAGACATTATCAAATTTGATCCTTTGTTGATTATCAAATATGATGTAAAATATATTGACCAGGAGATCTAGATGTAGTTTGATTGTCAAGATTTTTAGTCCTTTAGCGTTACCCAGGGTGCACCACATGGAGGCGGACTAACGCTGCACCCTACCATTGCACATCTTACCGTGTACATAGGAGATTTTAACAGTCACCATGAGCTCTGGCAATATGCTAGCAATGACGACAATGGTGAGCACCTAGAAAATTGGTCTGACGTGCACAACACATTCTTGGTTTTTGATGCAAAGGATTTTTCAACCTTCGGCTGTGTGCACACGATGCAGATTTGCAGCATTTCCGCAGCGGATTTTACCGCGCAGAACGTTGCATATCCGCATTGTGATGTACAGTACCTTTAAAATGAATGGAAAAAAAAAAACGCTGTGCAGACGCTGCGGATTTTTCCGCGCGGTTTTCCTGCGGTACAAAATCCGCAGCATGTTACTTCTTTTGTGCGGTTTTCTATCTCCCCTGTCACCAAATCCGCAGGGCGAAACCCGCAATGGAAAACCGCACAAAAACCACATGAAAACCGCGTGAAAAATGGAAGAAATCCGCAGGAAAAATGCAGGTCATTTGACCTGCGGTTTTCTTACATTCTGCACGGAAAAATCCGCAGGGCTCAAAACTCCGTCTGCACTCAGCCTTCCAATCACCAGCCTGGCAGAGAGGATACAACCCTGATCTATGTTAATAGAAACAATCAACCTTTACTTACATCTTGGTGTGTTGTCAAACATTTCCCTTGTAGTCAACATCGCACTGTCGTCATCACCGTTGGAGTATCCATCCCTCTTGTAACTTTGTACCCACGTCCTCAATGGAATTTTGTGAAAGCCAAATTGGAAAAGTTTACAGATCATCTTGACAAGTGTATTGGTTGGATACCTCCAATCAGTAAAAATTATGAGCAGTTCTGTAAAGCTGTTATCAAAGCTGCAAAGAAATCAATACCATGTGACTTCCGCAAAGAATACATTCCAGGCTGGACTGATGAATGTGAACACCTGTACAGACAATTCTTTGAGAGTGAAAATGGTGAAATCAGTGATGAGATGCTGAACAAACTGAATGCAGCAAGTTGTGTCAAATAGATGGAAACAGCTGAGAACTTGGACTTTAAAAGGTCCAGTAGAAAACCATGGTCTCTTTTAAGAAAACTAGAAGAAAACTGTAAAGCAAAACAGAAAACGAATGCTGTAACTCCAAACCAAATCGCAGCACACATTGTAAACGCCTCAAGAACCCCTAAAGACCGAGCTCATACCATAAAAGTTAAAAACAAGTTTAGGGTCAGCTGAAGAATATTCCCATCCTTTTACAACTTGTGACATTGAAATTGCCCTTGTTGATACTAAAAGTAACAAAGCTCCTGGATTTGATGGGATTCATCCTGAATTTCTCAAAAACTGTGGACCTTATGCGAAAAAATGTCTGGCAAAGTTCTTCTCAGATATCATGGAGAATACTCAAGTCCCCAGTAAAGTAAAACTCGCCAAGATCATTGCATTGTTAAAACCTGGGAAACCTGAAGATAATCCACAAAGCCATAGACCCACTGCTTTATTGAGCTGCCTATAGAAGTTTTTAGAACGCTTAATCTATAGCAAGAACAATTTAAAGATTTTCGACTCAATATCCATAGAGAAAGCCAGTTTTAGACCTGCACGAAACTGAAGTGACCCAGTTTTGGCCTTGTCAACTTCAATTGAAGCTGAATTTCAAAAGAACAAGAAGGTTTCAGTGGCGTTCATCGATCTTTCTGCCACAAATGACACTGTATGGAAGGAAAAACTTCTATATATGTTTCTGAAGGTGTTTCCATGTAAGAAAATGATGTACCTTATGAATAATATGATTGCAAATCGAACCTTTCAACTTATCATGGGCTATTCAACCAGTTGTAAGAAAACCTTAAACAATGGTTTGGCTCAGGGATCAGTGCTGGCACCCCTCCTGTTTGCTTTGTACCTAGCTGACAATCCTGACACAACATCACGTAAATTTGGATACGCTGATAACTGGACACTTGCTACAGTGAGCAAAACAATGGCGGAAGTAGAGGAGGTTCTAACAGAAGATCTTAGTGTAATGAGAAAGTGTCATGATCCAACGTGGATCTGACAGATTAAATGGATAAGTGAACTTTTTTCCTTTGGCTTGGTGCCAAAGTGATGTGATTGCCCCTGGTGGCCATTAGAATTATTACACGTGGTGTCGTTCATTCTAAGTTGCCCTGGTGGTGGTGAGTGGTAGTGCACTTTAGTTTCTTTGGTTTAGTGCACATAATTATAATTCAGGTGTGAGGCTCTATAAAAGAGTTCAGGTGGGTTGATGACGGTTGGTGCTTGTGTGTTCGTCATTTGGGAAGCAAGCCTGGGTGATGAAGGAGCTGAACATGAGTCCTGCGCAGCCAGCCAGAGGGGACGAGTGGCAGCTATGTGGTCTGCAAGAAGGACTGGCATGGCGTGGTGGAGTCACAGTTTATGGTGTCGGCAGGAAGTGCTTGCATGGCTTGGTGGAGTGGCGACTATGGAGAGAGTTGCACTCAGCATGCGGGACTCCAGTTGCTGAGAGCTGGACTCAAGCATGCTTGACTTTTTGGGCAGGAGCTTAACTCATCTTTGGGACTCTGTTACTGGACTTCTGTAATTGGTGGTGGACTCTGCTCCAAGGCTGCACTATGGTGAAGGATCCAGTTATGGTGATGGATCCGGGTGGAGGAGAAGGTGCACACAGGTGAGGCGGCGTATCCAGCTGCCCGTTTTATTATTTAAATTCGCCCCACTGGAGGCGCTGTATCCAGGGTCACGGGTGTCATATGGGTTCGCCTTGCGGTACTCGCTGCGTCCAGACACACGTGATCGTGACATTATCACCAACCCTACATTTTTTTTCTGGTGAGCTTTGGCCATGTGGAGACCTGTGAGTAATTGCTGCCGGGCCTCACTGAGGTGAGTGGGGAGCGGCAAGGTGTGTTAGAGCTGCTGCAGCAGCAGTTATCAGGGTCTGGGGCCTCTGCTCAGGCAACCTGGAAATCAAAATGGCGGCTTTGGCAAATTGCGGGTCTGGCAAAGTGCTCCCTAGAGTCGCTGCTGGGGAGCGGGACTTGTTCATACAGATGGACGTAACCAGACAGGTGGGTGGAGTTGGTGATCCCCATGATGCTGTCTGGGGTTCTCCGAGGTGAAGGGGTACGTCCCTGTAGTGAGCAGACTGGTGATAGTCCGCGGGGCTCACGCCAAATCTTCAATACCACCGAAGAAGCCGCCCCCTCCTGGTCGTGTGGAGGAAGGCAACCAGCGAGTGTATTTTTCCACCATGTCCCTGCGACTTTGGTAAAAGCCCCCTAGAGTCGCTGCTGGGGAGCGGGACTTGTTCATACAGATGGACGTAACCAGACAGGTGGGTGGAGTTGGTGATCCCCATGATGCTGTCTGGGGTTCCCCGAGGTGAAGGGGTACGTCCCTGTAGTGAGCAGACTGGTGTTATAGTCCGCGGGGCTGACGCCAAATCTTCTATACCACCGAAGAAGCCGCCCCCTCCTGGTCGTGTGGAGGAAGGCGACCAGCGAGTGTATATTTCCTCCATATTCCTGTCCCCTTCTCCTCCATGTGTGAGCAGCAGGTGCGCTGCGGGGGAGTGGGGACAGATCTCAGTCCTCGCCGTTGGCCAACCATGGGAGGCGCAGACCTCATGGTGAAAGGGTTGGAGGGTGGTGTCACTTGGTGAATAGCGGCGGTGTGAGTGTGGTGACACAGGGGGACGCCTCTGTCGTCGAGTCCAGAAGGAGTTCACCAAATATATGACAAACGAATGTGTGCAATAAGCGTTCAGGTCCGGACCTGTGTGTGAACGAGCGTGTATGGGTGGCCACGAAAAACATCTTGTGGAAGTGTGTTGTGGAGTCTGATCAGCTCATAGCAAACATACTCATACATAAACTCGTTCCCCAGGTCGGCGCTGTGGAGATCATTGGTGCCTCCAAAACGAACATTATTGCCAATACCAGCGGTGCGTTTGTCATAAACCTGAAAATTCAGGTAGGGGTGGGGTGAACTCAGGATCTGGGCGTCCCCGCTGTTTGTGGAGTAGTCTTGAGGGTCCAGAGGCCCCTCATTAAGGAGGGGGTACTGTCATGATCCAGCGTGGAGATTAAATGGATAAGTGAACTTTTTTCCTTTGGCTTGGTGCCAAAGTGATGTGATTGCCCCTGGTGGCCATTAGAATTATTACACGTGGTGTCGTTCATTCTAAGTTGCCCTGGTGGTGGTGAGTGGTAGTGCACTTTAGTTTCTTTGGTTTAGTGCACGTAATTATAATTCAGGTGTGAGGCACTATAAAAGAGTTCAGGTGGGTTGATGACGGTTGGTGATTGTGTGTTCGTCATTTGGGAAGCAAGCCTGGGTGATGAAGGAGCTGAACATGAGTCCTGCACAGCCAGCCAGAGGGGACGAGTGGCAGCTATGTGGTCTGCAAGAAGGGCTGGCATGGCGTGGTGGAGTCACAGTTTATGGTGTCGGCAGGAAGTGCTTGCATGGCTTGGTGGAGTGGCGACTATGGAGAGAGTTGCACTCAGCATGCGGGACTTGGTTGCTGAGATCTGGACTCAAGCATGCTTGACTTTTTGGGCAGGAACTTAACTCATCTTTGGGACTCTGTTACTGGACTTTTGCAATTGGTGGTGGACTCTGCTCCAAAGCTGCACTATGGTGAAGGATCCAGTTATGGTGAAGGATCCAGGTGGAGGAGAAGATGCACACAGGTGGTGGGCTCTGTTGCTTGGAGCGTACGCAACAGAGCAAAGCTAAGTGGTGTTTCCCCTGTATTGTCATTTTCCCTCATGTGTGTTTAGTGCAGTGGTGGGATTAGTTTCCGCACCATCCAATTCCCTAGTGAGGGTTTAGGCTCAGGGCGAGCTAGGGTTTTTAGGTTCCTGTGAGTCGCCCGGTGCGGAACCAGCAAAGGGAACGTTAGGAGTGCAGGGACACTGGCTCAGGGGAGTACAGGAGGTCTGCTGGGGGGGAATATAATAGTTTGAATGAATGGTTCGTGACGCCACCTGTGGTGTTCGGCAAGTGAGATGTTAGGCCGACGCTGCATGCAGATCCTCTGCGGCTGGTGGTGTGTTGCAGCCAAGATGGTGAAGCTCCCCACAGGTGGAGCTGTAGCCCCAGGGCAGTGTAGATGTGGGGAAAAGGAGAGGCTCAAGCGGTGTGGATGCTGGTACCCAGATGTAGTGGGATTGGATGCGTTGGCACAAGAATGAATGGAGGACACCAGGGCTTGCAGTTCCAAAGCTTTACTCACAGTCTGTAGTACACACAGGTGCCTGCCTCCGTGCCGTGTCCTCCGGGTCAAGGATTCAGTCAGCCTCCAGGCAAGATGGAATGCTCCCTTCCAACGCTCCACCAACATGTGCCTTTCTGAACATCTCCTCTATAGCGCCTTTAAGTGTGAAGTACTCCCAGTACTGAGTTACACTGGAGTGCCTCCTGACAGATGTTCCCAAGAACTCTACTTGTACGGCAGACAGCTGTAGCCTGCTTCGGGGACTCTCTACTCCTGAGTCCCGGCTCACTATCCAAGTTGCTGTTGTGCCCCCAAGTCTTAGATGGGAGTAGTGCATTTACAGCCCACTACTCCACCGGTGTCTGCTGCAGAACCATTAGTGTCCATACAACCTTGGGGACTGGGCCCCGGCCTTGCGCTTAGAACTTCTAGGCAGGGTTCTTCCTCTAACTCACGTCCTCTCTGTTCCCTTTTACTCCTACGTTCCGTACTTGTCTTTCCTATAGAAGCTCAGCCTTCAGTTCAATGTCCTTCTCCTTCTTTCCTTTCCCGTGCCAGCAGACCCAGATGACTGAGATCTGCTGCAGCACCTCCTTCCTCCATCCCTCTTCCAGTGATCTTCTTTCCTCACTCCTCTCTGGGTGGCTTCATCTCTCAGACTGACCTCGAACTGCCTGAAATTCAAAACCTTCCCGCTCTTTTATGTATTCTCATCTCCACCCGCCTCCCAGCACGTTTCGTGTTCCAAGCAGGGAACCACCAAAAGTGCTCTGCTACTCTCTAAGCAAGGAGCTGCAATGTGGCTTTGCTGAACTACCATGTTGTGTGGGGTGCGAGTGTTGGAGCATGGTCAGGAGCCTCCAACTTACCTGGATAGTGGGGCACCACACCTCAGGAGGAGGTGCAGTACCTCTGTGGCGACTGAGCCTCAGGGGCGCCACATGTGCAGATCTTATGCATAAGTGGGGAAAATCTGATTCTCCTGCTTGTGATTGTGGAGCTGACTGTCAAACAGTTCAGCACTTTGATGAGGAATGTCCCCTCAGATCTTACACTGGTGACAAAAATGATTTCTACACAGGAAATGACAATGTTATTGCATACATAGAAAATCTCGATATCCGACTTTAATTTCTGTTCCTTTGCTCTTTTCAATCACTGTTTATTGGTCATTATTTATTCTTATATGATGTTAAAGTAAATTTTCATACAATTAAAGTAAAATCTCATAGGAGACACCAAGACTGCTGTATATACATCACATAGGAGACATTGAGACTGCTGTATACATCACAGGAGACATGGGGCTCTAGCATATACATTACACAAAACATGAGGCTGTGGTATATACATCACAAGAGACATGGGCCTGCAGCATATACATCAAAGGAGTCATGGGGCTGCGGTATATGTATCAAAGGAGACATGGGGCTGCGGTATAGACACCACAGGAGACATGAGGCTGGGGTATAGACTGAACTGTGATAACAAAGCATTTGTGTTCTAAAGAAAACAGCCATACCCAGAAGGCCATTCATTTTGAAGACAAAAGTAAATGATACATATAGGTTTTCTAAAGCTTTACTTAGCCATACTCTAGAGATTTTTGGCAACTGAAATGGCAGATTTAATAATTTTCTGCCTACCCTTGGTACTTTTTCATGACACATATGAGCATGACAGATGGCAACAAATGGCACACATTTGACAAAAAGTATATTTGCCATGCTCATTATTTGCTGTTGTACGATCCAGTATTTGAAAAGTTGTTCATCATGAACCATCAAATGAAACTCAGACAAGGTCAAAGATCATAGCAGAAAGGACTTTTGGTATGCCTTTTAAACTCATGGCATTGTCATCCAAAACAACAATCTTCATAGATCAACCATGAACAGAAAATCATACAGAAATCGACTATGTAAAATCACTAATTTGTGGTCAGCCAGGCATGCTTCCATGTAGTGCTGCACGGTATAGTTTTTCTGCCCCCATCAATTCTCAGGTTGATGCTTTTAGTCTGTGATCAATATCTAGTATCCTGCTCAGTGTACAGTCAACAAATACAAATTTACATGTTGTGTTTGCTGACAACAAATACCTGTTTTTATTAATTACTAAAATGCAGTTGAGCATTAAATGCTAATATCTCAGATAATAACCAGAGAAGATAGGGTTATATAGGCATCGATCATAAATACAGTATCATGCTTGGCCAATGAGAAAAAAACAATCAGGTGCGCACATCTTACATCCAGTGCTGTTTGAAAGTTTGTGAACCCAATAGAATTTTCTATATTTCTGCATAAATTTGAGCTAAAACAATGAGATTTTCATGAGAGTCCTAAAACTAGATAAAGACAACAAAATCAAACAATCGAACAAATAATTAAAAATATTAGGCCTTGTCATTTTTTAAATAAGAAAAATGTTCCAATATCACTTCTGTGAGTGACAAAAGTATGTGACCTTTTCTGTCAGTAACTGATATAATCTGCTTGGGCAGCAGTGATGGCATCTAAAAATTTTGGCAATTGCTGCACGTTAGTTTGGAGAGATTTTTGACCCATTCCTCCTTAAAAAAACAACTTCAACTATTATGTTGGTAAGTTTCGGACACAGCATTGCTGTAGGATTACTGTCATGCCTGAAATCGCAATTCCGAAACTTTAACTTTGTTCTTCTTTAACCGTTCTTTTGTAGAATAAGCAGTCCTGGTCCAGATTCATCAAAACCAATCCAAACCATGATACGGCCACCACTACTGTGTGTCACAGGTAGTATTCAAAATGTAATAAAATTCATATACATTTATTAAACTAGCACAAAAAACATGGGTGATAAAACAGAACACCATAAAAATGTTACACTGTTACGCATTTCAGGTCTATGTGTCTCTTTTAGCCATAGTGGAAGTATAAGTAAGGGACACACAGGTAAAACATATAACGGTGTAACTTTTTTATGGTGCTCTGTAGAGATGATCATGCAAAATTCTTATTCATGTGGATTTTACTGGGAAATTCGATTTGAGCAAAAGTTATTCTCCACTAATTTAATGTCACTTATTATGCTTTGGGACCTCTCCATGACAAAGGGTATTGACAACGAGTCACTCCCCAAGGCTATTTTACCACTAAACTTAAGATGACAAGATCCTACACAAACAAGATGGAATGAATTGGCCACGGCAGGCTTTATTAAAAGCATATAATACAAATCCAATGCCAAAGAAAAGGGAATTGTCCTTCAAACCCCACATAATTTTTTGGCGGGCCCAACAAACGTATTACTAAGCAGGTTGTATTACCCCTCACTGATTATGCACCTGCTCAGGGGCATCATGTTAAAACGACTTGGCATATTTGTCATAACTTGATAGCTGCAGGCCCTTCCAATCTGCCTTTCCACCGGCATTCCGCTATTCCCCATCACTTCCAAGTCTAGCTGGGCATTCAACAACCTTGTGAGCTGCCCCCACCCATCAACTGGGAATCTTATTCCCAACAGCGAGGACTGCTCCCACCCTCACCACTGTTACAAACAAGTAATAATTTCTAAGGCTAATATACCACTCCAGCCTTATCTAACCAATACAATATACACATATATAGTTTTTTAATCTAAAAAAAGAAAAACTAAAGCTAAGGGAGGGTGGCTGGCAATTTGACAGGGCAGGTCGCCTAAAATTGCTACCCTGACCCAATGGTTCACCTCATTTATATCACTTCACTCCTTTATGCCCCAACCTACTGTGACATCATAAAATCCCTGACCAACACATAAAGCTCTCCTTCCCTTACATTAATTTCTTTCTAATGCATTATTTATAACTATGCTCCCATCCAATCTCTGTCATGGTGGCCTCCCCTTTAGGCCGTGGCCTACGTCCAGACTTACTGATCACAGAGCACAATAAATGTAAGATGTAAAAAATTTAAAAAAATCTTTATGCTCACCTTACCATTCACCTTTGCTCCTCACCTGTCTCATCTCCTTGCATCTTCTGATCCCCTCTGCTCACAATGAAATCCTTGGGCCTCTCACACTGAATTGGAACTTCCGGTTCTGATGAGGCCCAGGGTGGTCTTTGCAATGTTGCAATGTCATGACGTGCACCATGTTCTTGCACGCAGTTAAAGAGAACACTCCTGGGCCTATTCACTGCCAGAAGTCCTGGTTCAGTGTGAGAGTGAGAGTGAAGTCTATGCTGATTGTCCACGGTGATTGCGTGAAATAACAATGTCACACAAGCCCTCGGACTGCCAGTGCTGACAGCATTCTTTGAATCAGAACCAGCACCAGAGGTGAGTATAGGTGGTATTATTTTGCTGGGGGGGGAAACATAGGGAATCAGGAGGGGTTGTCCGAGTAGTGAACAACCCCTTTAACCCCTTCACACCCGGGCCATATTCCGGTTTTTACATTTTCAAATTTTCCATCCCTTCTTTAATAGCCATAGCTTTTTTTTTTCCAACCACATAACTGTGTGAGGGCTTATAGTTTTTAATGACACAGTTCATTTTATCATATGACGCACTGCAAAGCGGGAAAAACAATTCAAGTGAGTTGAAATTGCAGAAAAAGTGCAATTTCACAACTTTTTTTTTTTATTTAACATGTTCATTATATGGTAAAACTGACCTGGCAATATGATTCTCCTGGTCAGTATGAGTAAACAGATACCAAGCATGGATAATTTTTTATAATTTAAGTTGTGAAAAAATATACGGAAAGTTGTAAAAATACATTTTTGGGATTCTGACAAAATAGACCCATAATTCTTTCAGTTTTCAGGATATGGGGTTGTGTTAGGACCTATTTTTTAAGCTGTTGTTTTTACTAACTAATACCTTTTTGTGGTAGATACTGTACGATATTTTGATCACCTCTTTGGAATTCTGGAATCCAAATTTTTTTTTTCTTATTACGTCATTTACAGACTGATTTAATTTATTTTATGTTTTGATAGATCAGGTAGACTTTTATGAATGCACAAATACTTTGTGTAATTTTTTTGGTTTTATTTTTAGTGGGACAAAAGGGGGCTGATTTGAACTTTTGTGGGTTTTTTCATATTTTTCAATAACATTTTTTAACTTTAACTTTAGGGAATTTGATGTGCGATTGTCTGATCGTTTCTGCATAACTTAGCAGTTCACCAGCACTATTACCTCTAAAAATGCCATCAACAATGACTTAAGCAAAGTTTATCAGCTCGGTTTTTATCCTTCCGTTCCACGATAATCTCAGTAAGATCTGAAGAGATGGCAGAGCTCTCCACAAAGCAGTGTGATATATTGCGCAGTGTTGTTTAGTAAAACCGGAATGCATGCAAATAAATGATCTGTCATTGGGCAGCCAGTCTTGTTCTGAAACTCTCCTCACCATCTGCATCAAAATGAGGGGATGAATTGGACATGAAATACTTTGTCTTATCCAAAGCAGGACACAGCATGGCTCTTTTATTCAAGTTCAACTCTGAAATGACTTGAATCTATCGTCCTCAACCAAGCCCAGCATCCCCTCATTAAAGAAAGGAAGTTCTGCTTTGTTTTATCTAGGTTATATAAGTTTCTCCACAAAAGGCTTGAATATGAATAAAATGGGGAGAGAATATACACTTGTCTGAATGCAGTCAGGCTTGGCCAAAGTGACACTCAATTTATTATTTATTTGGTCTGAAAGTTTTTTTTTCTTAGCCTTTTCCACTTACTGAATAATATATCCTGTAAAAAGAGGAAACAAACATATTTAGACATTCTATAGCATGGAAATAGTGTTATTTCAAAACAATCATAACAGATTTAATTAGAATAAAATGTAATATATCAGCATAGAAAGATACCAGTGTGAATAGAAGTGTTTTAATGGGATTCTGTCAAGTCCCACAAGACTCCCCAATTACCATTTAGGCTGAGTTCACACGTGGCGGTTTTTTCGCGCTTTCGCAGGGGTTTTAAACGCGCGATTTTACCATGAAAACGCAAAAAATAAACATCCCATGCAATCCTATGGGATTCCGCAATGCTGTGCTAGTGCTGCGTTTTTTTCCGCGGCGGAATCGCTTTGCAGTAAAAAACGCAGCATGCTCATTAATTTAGCGGAATCGCGGCGATGCCGCACCCAAAGGATTGCAGTGTTCTGCTTACTTCCCGCATGTGGCTGTGCCCATCATGCGAAAAGTAAGCAGAACATTTGCGGATGGTACCCACGGCCCGGAGGAGAGGAGACTGTCCTCCGAGCTTTGGGTACCATACCCCTGTAAAAAATAGAATTAAAATAAAAAATACTGTTATTCTCACCTTCCGGCATCCCGCGCAGCCTTCCCGCCTCTCTCCACGCTCCCGGTCCCAGTAATCCTTTGCGAGAATGACGGCGATGACGTCAAGATCTCGCGGGAGCGTGACGTCTCGCGGTCATTCATGCAAAGGATTACTGGGAGCGGGAGCGTGAAGAGAGGCGGGAACGCTGCACGGGACGCCGGAAGGGGAGAATAACAATATTTTTTATTTTTTTATTATTTTTTACATTTTATCTTTTACTACTGATGCCGCATAGGCAGCATCAGTAGTAAAAAGTTGGTCAAACTTGTCAAACACTATGTTTGACAAGTGTGACCAACCTGTCAATCAGTTCTCCAAGCGATGCTCCTTATCACTAGGAAAACACTAGCATTCTGCTAGCTAATTACACTTGCAAATCGCTAGATTCTCCGCCGGAAAATCACGGGAATTTAAAATGCGATTTTCCCATGGAATGGAATCCGGAATGCTCGCGGTAACTTCCACGAGAGTTCCGCTACGATTGAACGTAGCCTTAGAGTACTAATCCGGCATACCAGTCATGCCCTTGCCATCCAAGAAAGTAGTCAATATGCGCACTAAAACAAATGTTATTGCCATGTGTTAACTACTTGGGACTAGTATCGTGGGGTGTTGTAATCATGCATGTTTGATGTCCTGCTCACTGTCTCCATCATCTCTGCAGCACAGAGAAAAAGGCATTAAAAAGGGAATTCCCATCTCCAAGATCTTATCCCAACATGTAGTATATTTAGTAATAATAATAATAATAATATTACCAAATACTTCCAATTAGAAATGTAGTATAGTTCTGCTTACTATCTATGTAGCTTACCTCATGTACAGGGCTGTCACGCCGTTCTGTCTGTATCTGCTTGTCGACGTGACAATGCATGTGTCTGCTTTAACCCCTTACTCCTTTCCCCCTAATTGAGCTGGGATACTGCTGGCTGTTACCTGTATGGAGCCTGCTCAGTTCCCTGCTCTGCTGCGTAGCTGCACATGTGGTGTTAGGTCTTTGCTCTGCTGCTTGACCATTCGCATGTGCGGTCCCTGGTCGCCGCTGTGGAAGCTGTCCGCGGGTTGTGAGGTCATTTGCAGCTGGTGCATGACTTTCCACGTGTCTGTAGGTTTGCAGACAATGCCAGGTGCTCTAAGCTGCAGTTCCTGCACTGATTGTGCTGCAATGGTTTCTGTGTGTGCTTAGGGAATGCGCAGCCGCACCTTCCCTGCTTTTATCAGGGTTAGTGTGTGTACTTGAAATGCTGTCCCCAGCCAATTGCTGAGGGGCAGTCCCTTTATAAACTTACCCTGCCCTATGGGCGGGGCCAGAGCTACTCAGAACGCTCCTGGACTTTGCCATGTGTGTCTCGTGTCTGTGGACCTCATCTGTCTCGGTTATGGTACCAAATTCCCTGCCTTGATTCCTGCTTTGTCCTGTACCCTCGCCCTGCCCCAGAGGCGGTATATCCGGGCCTGAATCCTTGCTCCTGTACCTGTCCCTGACCCTGTCTAAATTCGCCCTGGCCTAGAGGCGGTGTATCCAGGCTTGAATCCTTGATCCTGAACCTGCCCTGTACTTGACCATGTCTGAACTCTCTGCTGTGTTATGTTCCTGGAATTCCTCTGTGTTTGGAACCCCACACCCAGTGACTCAGAGACTCTTGTATCAGGTGTTCCTGCTGAGCATCTACTATGCTGTGCTCTGACTACCATGCGGTGCTAGCTCCATGCAGACCCAGCAATCCTGCGGTGTTAGCACCATCACGCTTGAGTTCCTTCCTATGTCCGATGCCCGGAGCCTGATGACCACAGTCTGGAACCTGATGACCGCTGCCTGGAGCTGGATGACTGCAGTGGTGCCTGTAGGCCGTGTTGGATGTCCGGAACCAAACGACTCCAGTCTGATGTCTGCCAGTGACTCTGATGTCCTGTGGTTGACCCTGATGTCCTGCCTGCATCTGGATGACCTTGTGTGTCCTGATGTCCTGATGACCTTGTATGTCCTGATGTCCTGATGACCTCGTGTGTCCTGATGTCCTGATGACCTCGTGTGTCCTGGTTTTGTCTAAGTACTGTGACTTTATTTTAAGTAAACTTTACTTTATTTATACCTGAAGTTGTGCGGTGTCATCAAGTCCTACGTGTCCTTGTCTACATGCTCAGCTGCCACAGTATCCCGGTCGCTGCCCTTCCCTAGTCCGGGTAGGCCCGGGTCCACCTCTGTGGAATAGAGGGTCCATATTGCGTCCCCGGGGGATGCCCGCCCCTCGCCATCGGCGTGGAGGCGCCTGCTGGGCCGCGTCTGCGGCTGCAGTCATGACAAGGGCATTTCAGCAGCTTAGGCATCCATGGTTACGACCACTAATAGCTAACTGTCAATAGCTACTGCAATGCCCTGCACATGGGGTAGGCAACATAGAGAATCAGAATCATACTACATTTCTAGCTGTAGGTATTTGCTAATATTGTTACACCTAACACATATTGGGATAGGATGTTGGAGATGGACATACCCCTTTAACGTTACCCAGAGGAGAGTCATCGCAGCATCTAAGGCTGGACCGCTGTTGGAAAAGCACCATCCCACCAAACTAGTCTGGGGTAAATAGCATAGTTGTGTTAGCCCACATGGGAAATACTATCTGTGTCGTCATGGACTTGATTAGGATGCTGGTTTGGGGGCAGCTTTGGAGGTTTGGTGGATATAACTGGATTCCCTTAAAATTACTGCTTTTTTACATTTTTAAAAATATGGGAGCATTCTGGTTCACATTGTAGCACACTGGAGTATGGCCAGGAGAGTATGTGCTTGTCACCCATCATTTCCAACATAAAGTAAGCTTAGTGACCTGCAACTTTTTTTTTACTAAAATTGTGACCTGGAGCTTGCTAACCTTTCCAGAAAAGGTTACACAGTACATTTTAAAAAAACTAAAAGCAAGTGGGCACAGCCCAGATAATATAAAGAATGTGGGATAGTTGGGAGTGCTAACGAGGACATGTGTACATACATGCAGATCACTATATAGAAACAAAGATACATGCAGAGATACCCTGCACATCCCAAGAATAAAAATCGATTTTTATTAGTAGCAAGTGTAGAAAAACACACAGAAAAAAAACTATTTCAAAGCACTTAAAAACCACTCAACAATGTATACATAACATTTATCCCAGAACAAAGTTGATGGGCCATAGGATAGAAGACAAACCCTCCAGCTAAAGTAGACCAATTTCAATAATGTTAGTCAAGATAGCAGACATAAAGAGTATCTATCAAAACCTAAACATGCCATATTTCATTTGTGGTAGGTCGGTACCATCAAATAAAGATAAACAGATACTAGCAGAAAAATATATCAATGAAAAATGTTGGCATATCATAAGAAAATAATAGTGAAGTGAACTTATCAAAGGTAAATACAAGTATAGCAATGAAGCCTAACAGTGGCTTTCTCTCTTTCTGTTAGTCATACCAAGTGTAGTGGAAATTCTATATTCATGCCTCTTCACCTAACTAAGACCATAACAGTGACTGGCGCATTTCTTGGTTACCATTTATCAACCACTTTAGAAATGTATCAGAATAAAGCTAACATTATATAGTAAGCCCAAATATTTATATTTCTGTCAAGCTTACCTCTGTTGTTTTCATTTTCTTTCAACTTTTATAGTCATGGTCAAAGAAAAAAAGACCATTTTTGGTTCATCAATAGTGATGAGTGAGTATACTCGTTGCTTGGGTTTTCGCGAGCATGCTCGGGTGATCTACAAGTGTTTGGATGTGCACGGAGATTTAGTTTTTGTCAACGCAGCTGCATGATTTGCGGCTGCTAGATAGCCTGAATACATGTGAGGATTCCCTGAAAAACAGGCAATCCCCACATGTATTTAGGTTGTTTAGCAGTCGCAAATCGTGCAGCTACGTAGTCAAAAACTCAATCTCCAAGCACGCCAAAATACTCGGAGGACACCAGAGCATGCGTGGGAAAACCCGAGCAACGAGTATACTCTCTCATCACTATTCATCAATGATCCTACTAGTACTTTTGTATAATGTTGCATACACTTGATTCATGTGCATATACCCTGCATAGTTATCGCTGGTTTCCAGATAATCGTGCAGTGTAAAAAGGCTGCAGAGCACAGAAAAAAAGCTTGTTTGATGGGAGATAAGATTTATTGTAGTGATGAGCGAGTATACTCGTTGCTCGGGTTTTTACGAACATGGTCGGCTGACCTCGGAGTATTTTGGTGTGCTCGGAGATTTAGTTTCGTCATCTCATCTGCATGATTTGCGATTGGTAGACAGCTTGAGTACATGTGTGGAATGCCTGTTTGTTAGGGAATTCCCACATGTATTCAGTCTGTCTACAAGTCGCAAATCATGCAGATTAGACGTCGAAAACTAAATCTCTGAGCACGCCAAAATACTAAGAGACCACCGGAGCATGCTCGGGAAAACCCGAGCCACGAGTATACCCACTCATCACTAATCTATTGGTCTGCCTAAAATATCATCAGTTTCTGCAGTACATCATTCAGTGTAAACAATAGCAGCTTATGTACATAGAGTGATCGATTATTGATCGTTGTGTGCATATAATATTAGTGTAACACTGGTGGGTGTGAACCCACTGCGCCACGGGCCTGGCTTATCCTGGAGGGGAATAACTAAGTGACTACTAGTTATTCACTAGAGCCTCTCATGGTGACGATAGGCTTTGCTGCTGGTAGTCACCAGGTAACACTCCACTTTTGCAGCAGCTGACTGGTGGCTCAAAGACATGACTATGGGGTACAGGTAGACAGAGACATAAATGTGGTCAGACAATGATACTCTAAATTAGCCTGTTATCTGCTGCTTGGGGATAGGTTAGAGAATCTCACTGCTGCAGGACACGCTTAGTGCACGTGCAAGATGGTGACAATTGTTTGGACTGTCTGTCTTAGCAGGCTATTAAATGACATGATCAGCAAATATGTACTGATTGGCAGTCATTTAACAGATCATATAATGCTAATGGACCCTTAGTCCAATAGGGGTTTGTTGAGAAAAGAGATACAGTATTTAGAAATGTAGACCATTACGGAAATATATCAGTTATCCCCTTTACCTTCTTTCTAGTGGAAATCTCATTACTCACGGAGCTTAGAAATTGAGAAGAACAGATTCCGCTTGCTCTAAGTCTATACTAATCTGATCTATGGTGAAGAAGCTACCATCTTGATGGGTAATGTGATTTGAAAGCTGCAGAAGCTATATTGCGCACAGTTGGAATGATCCCTGGCAATCATTTAGGGCTATATAAGCAGTCTACATCAACGAGTTAAGCTTGAGTCTCCATAGATTTGGCGGTTGGTGACAAGCTACCACCAAAGAAAGGATAAATATTTCATTTGGTTTTGACCCCATGAAGTATTCTTGTCATGAACTTCACTTAATACAGAGCAGCATGGTGTCCAATGATCTTGTTTATTACCCAGGTGCCCCACGTAATTTATTTTTTATTTCTATCAAATTCTATTTGTTTCCAGAACTTTGGATCAAAACAAACAAATTGGAACCTCATACAGAATAATATTTGTATACCACCTTCACATATTTTTTGAACAGAGCTCCTCAAATTTTAGTAGGTCTAATACAAAAAAATTACGTTGAGCTATCACATATCCATAAAAAGGGTGATGACTTGCTCATTGAATGGGCCTCTATGGATGTGATGGTGAGTACAGCAGTTGGCTATCTCCAGTAGCAGTTCTTTAGTCATAGCATGAAGTACCGGTGCACATACTTGACCACCACTCAATTTAAACAGAATTAGAAAAATATGGCTGCTAATCTCTGCAAACACTTGTTTGTTGGTTTTACCTTGCATTGTAGCTCATACTCATATGGTGTAGCTCTGTTTTGGAAGAAAACTATCATATTTTTAATCCCGTTCAACTCATTTAAGTAACAGAAGAAGAAAGCAAAATCTGTTGTTTTTTTTTAAATGTTAACCTTTGTTCACGCACCATTATAGCTCAGCCCCATTCATCTGACAATTCATTTATGTATAAAATAGATTACTAAATACCAGATTTGTAGCTATTAGGCAATGGTGACATGTGTCCTTGCTGATGAATACCAGTAGGGTAAGGCTAGGTTAGTGTCCTGTCTAACATTGAAAAAATCTTAATTTAAAATAGCAAATACTTTAATGAATATCCATTAAAAAAATAGAAAAATCCTGATTCACTACCGCTATTATTCCCTGTTCATTTCTATAGATCATCTCTCAAACATATGTGCTTCACCAAACAATAGCACAAGACACACAATACAAAAAAAGATATATATATATATATATACAGTGGGGAAAAAAAGTATTTAGTCAGTCAGCAATAGTGCAAGTTCCACCACTTAAAAAGATGAGAGGCGTCTGTAATTTACATCATAGGTAGACCTCAACTATGGGAGACAAACTGAGAAAAAAAAATCCAGAAAATCACATTGTCTGGTTTTTTTTTCATTTTATTTGCATATTATGGTGGAAAATAAGTATTTGGTCAGAAACAAAATTTCATCTCAATACTTTATGATATATCCTTTGTTGGCAATGACAGAGGTCAAACGTTTTCTGTAAGTCTTCACAAGGTTGCCACACACTGTTGTTGGTATGTTGGCCCATTCCTCCATGCAGATCTCCTCTAGAGCAGTGATGTTTTTGGCTTTTCGCTTGGCAACATGGACTTTCAACTCCCTCCAAAGGTTTTCTATAGGGTTGAGATCTGGAGACTGGCTAGGCCACTCCAGGACCTTGAAATGCTTCTTACGAAGCCACTCCTTCGTTGCCCTGGCGGTGTGCTTTGGATCATTGTCATGTTGAAAGACCCAGCCACGTTTCATCTTCAATGCCCTTGCTGATGGAAGGAGGTTTTCACTCAAAATCTCACGATACATGGCCCCATTCATTCTTTCATGTACCCAGATCAGTCGTCCTGGCCCCTTTGCAGAGAAACAGCCCCAAAGCATGATGTTTCCACCACCATGCTTTACAGTAGGTATGGTGTTTGATGGATGCAACTCAGTATTCTTTTTCCTCCAAACACGACAAGTTGTGTTTCTACCAAACAGTTCCAGTTTGGTTTCATCAGACCATAGGACATTCTCCCAAAACTCCTCTGGATCATCCAAATGCTCTCTAGCAAACATCAGACGGGCCCGGACATGTACAGGCTTAAGCAGTGGGACACGTCTGGCACTGCAGGATCTGAGTCCATGGTGGCGTAGTGTGTTACTTATGGTAGGCCTTGTTACATTGGTCCCAGCTCTCTGCAGTTCATTCACTAGGTCCCCCCGCGTGGTTCTGGGATTTTTGCTCACCGTTCTTGTGATCATTCTGACCCCACGGGGTGGGATTTTGCGTGGAGCACCAGATCGAGGGAGATTATCAGTGGTCTTGTATGTCTTCCATTTTCTAATTATTGCTCCCACAGTTGATTTCTTCACTCCAAGCTGGTTGGCTATTGCAGATTCAGTCTTCCCAGCCTGGTGCAGGGCTACAATTTTGTTTCTGGTGTCCTTTGACAGCTCTTTGGTCTTCACCATAGTGGAGTTTGGAGTCAGACTGTTTGAGGGTGTGCACAGGTGTCTTTTTATACTGATAACAAGTTTAAACAGGTGCCATTACTACAGGTAATGAGTGGAGGAAAGAGGAGACTCTTAAAGAAGAAGTTACAGGTCTGTGAGAGCCAGAAATCTTGATTGCTTGTTTCTGACCAAATACTTATTTTCCACCATAATATGCAAATAAAATGAAAAAAAAACAGACAATGTGATTTTCTGGATTTTTTTTTTCTCAGTTTGTCTCCCATAGTTGAGGTCTACCTATGATGTAAATTACAGACGCCTCTCATCTTTTTAAGTGGTGGAACTTGCACTATTGCTGACTGACTAAATACTTTTTTTCCCCACTGTATATATATATATATATATATATATGGAAAAAAATCAGGCAGCACTCCAGTTCAAAGAAAAATTGTGGACTTTAATCCAGCGCCAATTGGTGCTGGATTAAAGTCCACAATTTTTCTTTGAACTTGAGTGCTGCCTGATATTTTTCCATTTACGGTATATTTTGCGTTGGACAACCGCATTACTCGGGAAGTATTGCACCCAAAATCTGCTCAAGTTTGTGCTGCTGCTTTTTCTATTTAGTTTATATATATATATATATATATATATATATATATATATGTCACCATAGTCCCTGATAAGACATTGATATTGCAGAGAATGTACGTATGGCAAAAGATGCACCTCTAAAAAAAAGTAACTCCTGATGAATTATGGACCAGCAGAAGGCCCATGCATCATGATGCAGAGGAGTGACAATAATTTACTAAACGGCTTAGCGTTTTTAATATACTGCTCAAAAAAATAAAGGGAACACTATTCCATTTGCAACAGGCTGTTTGTGTTCCCTTTATTTTTTTCAGCAGTATACTTCCTGGATATGAGAAAAACTGACCGAATCTACATTAGTCAAGTCATAAATAAAGTGAAAAGATGCTAGACGTGTTGATATCCAAGGTTATGGTCTTGACGCGTTTCCCCTCCCTGTTATGGTTCCTCAGGAGACATGTAAAGAAGTGAGAAAGACATGTTGTCAGATGCTGCTGTGTCCTGTGATAGCTGAGGTACCTGCTGAAATTCACTTCCTGATTGTCGAGGGAAAGGCTGCTCATGGATCATGAAGTTAGGACTTTCTCTTAAATTCGCATATCCAAGGATGGAGTGCAGGCACTAGAGGCATGTCATGTGACAGGAAAGTCGTCTGACACCCACTGCATAAAGCATTACTCGGATTACGCGAATTGGCCACTAATCTCTCTGAAATTCCTTTAATATGGTAACCCCAAGGACGAGAATGAACTTAAAAGATGTTTGGTAAAAAGCCATTATGTTGCAAAGGTAGACAGCCCTCGAGAAAGAGAAGGTGAAACATACAGGAAACTTAACATAGGTTTTTTTTTCACTTCATTTCAAATTGTGTATGTTTTGTCACTTTCTTGTTTTCTTAATAAAAAACTGATATTTTACTTTTATACTCTGAAGTTGGTGCTCGATTTTGTGTGAATTTACGGGTTATTATCTTCCTTGGGAGTTGACTGCTTACTATATCCCAATTTTTTTTTGTAAGGATGACAATGCTGTTGTCATGACAACATGCTCCCAGCCAAATTATGTTACATGTGTCCTGTAAAAATTATAATAGCATCATGAACCTATAACAGCCTCGGGTGGAGTGGAGCTGCGTCCGCTGCTGTTAAACTGTCAAATGTCGCTGTCAATCTATGACATTTACTGCGTGCCGGAAGAGGGTGGCACTCTGTTCTGTGCACCTACAGGTGCACAAGTGACGTGATTGCTGGGTGCCAATGTGTTGTTGTGAGAATCAGGCATCTGCTGAAGACCCATGGCTAGCGTTCATAGGAGACAGTGATTTTTGCTATATACAGCAATCCCGTGGCATATGTGAAGATAGCATTCTAAGGTCGTACCATCACTGTACTGGAGGCTTATTCAGATTTGATTTACAGAACCTGTATACATAATAGATACAGTTGCATATAGAGTTTGGGCACCCATGGTCAAATCACTGTTATTGTGAAATGTTAAGCAAGTTGAAGATAAAATGTTCTCTAAAAGGCCAAAAGTTAAATTTGGCATGTTTCCTTTGTTTTTTTATTCAAATAAATATATACAGTATATATTTAGCCATTTTTAACATTTTAGAAATTGCAAAAAATGAAAATGAGCAAATGTAAAAGTTTGGGCACCCTGTATGGTTAGTACCTAGTAGCACCCCCTTTTGAGAGTATCACAGCTTGTAAACACTTTTTGTAGCCAGCCAAAAGTCTTTCAGTTCTTGTTTGAGGGATTTTCATCCATTCTTCCTTGGAAAAATCTTAAAGTTCTTTGAGATTCCTGGGTCATCTTGCATGCACTGCTGTTTTAGGTCTAGCCACAGATTTTCAATATTGTTCAGATCAGGGGACTGTGAGGGCCATTGCAAAACCTTCCGCTTGCCCCTTTTGAGGTAGTCTCTTTTGGATTTTCACGTGTCTTTAGGATCATTATTAGTGATGAGCGAAAATACTCGGATAAATGTGCTGCAAAACATGCAGCTGCAGAGACTCGAACATAATATCCGAGCATGCCCGAGATACACGGGAACACCCAGGAATGCTTGGACAAATCGTTATTCAAGCACGTTCGCTCATCACTAATCATCTATTTGTAGAAGCCATTCTCTTTTCCTCTTCAGCTTTTTTACAGACGGTGTTATGTTGCACAAAGAAATTTGTTGGAATTTGTTGGCCTGTCCCACAATGGTTTCCTTGACGTGGCGGGATGGCTTGTACATTCTTTTGATCAAAATTATGTTTACTAAATACACTTGTTATTATTACTACCTTCATGCAATTTTTTTTTTACTTTTTTATTTTAGGATATTTGTTTTTGGTTTTCTCTGTGTAAAGGTCATGTGTTTATATGCATTTACATTTTGCATACACATTAATTTACTTTTTCAGCTCTGACCTAGTTTCTCATTTAGTTCAATGTGCATTCTGTGCATATAAGGGTGTGACCGCCCTGTTTCTGAGTTGAGAAATCCATCCTGTCTGACCTTTACTTTTACTGGTGGTTCAGTCCCTCATTCCTTGTTCACATTTACAGTGGGGAAAAAAAGTATTTAGTCAGTCAGCAATAGTGCAAGTTCCACCACTTAAAAAGATGAGAGGCGTCTGTAATTTACATCATAGGTAGACCTCAAGTATGGGAGACAAACTGAGAAAAAAAAATCCAGAAAATCACATTGTCTGTTTTTTTTTCATTTTATTTGCATATTATGGTGGAAAATAAGTATTTGGTCAGAAACAAGCAATCAAGATTTCTGGCTCTCACAGACCTGTAACTTCTTCTTTAAGAGTCTCCTCTTTCCTCCACTCATTACCTGTAGTAATGGCACCTGTTTAAACTTGTTATCAGTATAAAAAGACACCTGTGCAACCCTCAAACAGTCTGACTCCAAACTCCACTATGGTGAAGACCAAAGAGCTGTCAAAGGACACCAGAAACAAAATTGTAGCCCTGCACCAGGCTGGGAAGACTGAATCTGCAATAGCCAACCAGCTTGGAGTGAAGAAATCAACTCTGGGAGCAATAATTAGAAAATGGAAGACATACAAGACCACTGATATTCTCCCTCGATCTGGTGCTCCACGCAAAATCCCACCCCGTGGGGTCAGAATGATCACAAGAAAGGTGAGCAAAAATCCCAGAACCACGCGGGGGGACCTAGTGAATGAACTGCAGAGAGCTGGGACCAATGTAACAAGGCCTACCATAAGTAACACACTACGCCACCATGGACTCAGATCCTGCAGTGCCAGAGGTGTCCCACTGCTTAAGCCTGTACATGTCCGGGCCCGTCTGAAGTTTGCTGGAGAGCATTTGGATGATCCAGAGGAGTTTTGGGAGAATGTCCTATGGTCTGATGAAACCAAACTGGAACTGTTTGGTAGAAACACAACTTGTCGTGTTTGGAGGAAAAAGAATACTGAGTTGCATCCATCAAACACCATACCTACTGTAAAGCATGGTGGTGGAAACATCATGCTTTGGGGCTGTTTCTCTGCAAAGGGGCCAGGACGACTGATCCGGGTACATGAAAGAATGAATGGGGCCATGTATCGTGAGATTTTGAGTGCAAACCTCCTTCCATCAGCAAGGGCATTGATGATGAAACATTGCTGGGTCTTTCAACATGACAATGATCCAAAGCACACCGCCAGGGCAACGAAGGAGTGGCTTCGTAAGAAGCATTTCGAGGTCCTGGAGTGGCCTAGCCAGTCTCCAGATCTCAAACCTATAGAAAACCTTTGGAGGGAGTTGAAAGTCCGTGTTGCCAAGCGAAAAGCCAAAAACATCACTGCTCTAGAGGAGATCTGCATGGAGGAATGGGCCAACATACCAACAACAGTGTGTGGCAACCTTGTGAAGACTTACAGAAAACGTTTGACCTCTGTCATTGCCAACAAAGGATATATCACAAAGTATTGAGATGAAATTTTGTTTCTGACCAAATACTTATTTTCCACCATAATATGCAAATAAAATGAAAAAAAAAACAGACAATGTGATTTTCTGGATTTTTTTTTCTCAGTTTGTCTCCCATAGTTGAGGTCTACCTATGATGTAAATTACAGACGCCTCTGATCTTTTTAAGTGGTGGAACTTGCACTATTGCTGACTGACTAAATACTTTTTTTCCCCACTGTACGTAACTTGACAAGTGTAAAGGTTTTAAATACAAGAGTTAGGACTGTCCCACAAGGGTTGCCTTGACATGGCGGGATGGCTTGTACATTCTTTTGATCAAAATTATGTTTACTAAATACCCTTATTATTCTTACTACCTTCATGCAATTTTTGCAATTTGTTTTTTACTTTTTTATTTTAGGATATTTGTTTTTTGTTTTTGTTTTCTCTTTGTAAAGGTCATGTGTTAATATGCATTTACATTTTGCATACACATTAATTTACTTTTTCAGCTCAGACCTAGTTTCTCATTTAGTTCAATGTGCATTCTGTGCATATAAGGGTGTGAATCCATTTTTCCCTCTACCCGTGAAATGTTCCACATGCCGTTGGTTGCAACACAACCCCAAAACATGATTGATCCACCCCCATGCTTAATGATTGGCAGAATGTTCTTCTCCTGAAATTCTGTGCTTTCTTTCTCCACACATAACTTTGATCAATGTGGCCAAAGAGTTCTATTTCAATCTCGGCAGCCTGCAGGACTTGCTTCAAAAATGCATCAAGCTTGTTTAGATGTTCTTTTGCATACTTCTGGTGCTGAATTTTATGGTGAGAACACAGGAGAGATTTTATTCTGATGACTCTTCCATGAAGATCTGTCACGTTGCAGCCAGACTCAGGGCCTGCTGTTCCGGCGTCGGCCACTAGGAGGCGCCGGACGTCACTGCCAGACTCAGGGCCTGCAGTTCCGGTCTCGGCCACTTGGGGGCGCTGGACCGTCACGTCGCCGTCGGACTCAGGGACGGCTATTCCTGCCTCAGCCACTGGGAGGCGCCGTGGTTCGCTCCAGGGTGAGCGTGGTGGCAGAGAGGGGGCTCCTGCGCAGGCATCTGGTGGGCGCAGGCTCCGCCCCTCTGTCAGTCATGTAGGGCTTACTGCATGTCCATCTGGCCTGGTCCGGGGGCGGTCCTGGTTACATCATCGGGCCGGGAACCTGTGAGGGAGGACCTGATCCCTCAAATACCTGGGGACTGGTCTTGCAAGCCGCCGGATATATTCTTGGTTCCCCTGCTTGTTACTGTGTGAATTGCTATAGTGTATACTCTGACCTCAGCCTGGATTCTTGACCATTCTATTGCCTGCCGTTTTTGTACCTCCGCCTCTCTTCCGACTTTTTGATGCTGACCTTTGCTTGGATTCCTGACTCTCCTTCTGCCTGCTGATTCTGTACCTCGCTGCCCTCCTGGTTTTACTGACCCTGGCCTGGACTTTTGACTCTCCTTCTGTCTGCTGATTTCGTACCTCTGCGGCGCCCTGGTCTCAGACTCCTGCATCCTGACCTTGATTACGGGTTTTAGTTTTGACCCCTTGGTGGCCGTCCTGCTCTGGTCCACTGCTAATCTAGACAGATACCTCCTGGGCCTTGCTACAATTCCAGATCCCTGTATAGGGGTTAAGGGTCTCGGGGTTACTCGGGGTGCTGTCTCCACTGCAGCCCAGATTCGCAGACGGCCGTCACATTATATCCGGCCAAAAAAGAACTGCTTTTTGTGTATATTTCCATCATATATAAAAGCAGTCTCCTGATTTTTTTTTTCCCTGAGCTGATTACCTGGCCTACACCTGCTCCAGTGCACAGTCTGAAGGAATACTCCCATCTTCCTATACCATCATGCTGCAGCCTGGAGGCTTCAAGGGAAATGCTGAGCGTCAGAAATCCACATTCCTGGGACGTCTGCCTCTGGGCAGCTCTGGTCGTGCTGTCCCAGAGGCTCAGGTATTGCCCGCAAATGCGGCTAAACTTTTGTTACCCGTTTCTCTCTTATTTTCAAAGAAATCTTTGTGTGTGAAGGCCTATGTGGATTGTGGTTCCGCAGGCAACTTCATAGATTTTTTGCTTGCAAGGAAACTTGGTGTACCTCTTTTAAGGCTTAATGCCCCTATTCAAACCACGGCGATTAATGGTACATCCATTATCCAGGGTGGAGTGGAATTTGTTACACAGAGATTGTTATGTCAGTGGGGGCATTACACACAGAACATATGTCATTTTTTGTTATTTCCAATTTATCACATGCAGTTGTGTTAGGTATGCCATGGTTGCGCCAGCATAATCCTATTATTGACTGGCACCAAGGGGATATCGTGCGCTGGAGTCCACAGTGTCAGAATCACTGTATGTCGCTGTCAGTGAACCAAATTAAAATTAAAACACCCTTTATACCATACGCATTCAGGGACTATGAGGACGTCTTTTCCATAGTGGAGTCTGAGAAATTACCGCCTCATAGAGAGTATGACTGTCCTATAGACTTGGTTCCAAGTGCTCGTCTCCCTAAAGGGAGAATATTTAACCTCTTTGGTCCTGAGCGTGTAGCCATGAAGGACTACATAGCGGACAGCTTGCAAAAAGGTTTTATTAGACCCTCCACTTCACCTGTAGGGGCTGGGTTTTTCTTTGTAGAAAAAAAAGATGGTGGACTCAGACCATGTATTGATTATCGTGAGCTGAACGCGATTACTGTGAAAAATCAGTATCCGCTTCCACTCATCCCCGATCTGTTTAATCAGCTACTAGGAGCCCGTTGGTTCACTAAGCTTGATCTCCGGGGGGCTTACAATCTGGTTCGCATAAGAAATGGGGATGAGTGGAAAACAGCCTTTAACACACCTCTTGGTCATTTTGAGTACCTTGTGATGCCGTTTGGGTTGAGTAACGCGCCCGCCGTGTTCCAACACTTTGTGAATGATATATTCAGGGATATTTGTGGGGTATATGTAGTGGTTTATTTGGATGACATCCTGATTTACTCCGCTGATGTTCTTACACACGTGCAACATGTCCGTTCTGTACTCCAGAGACTTAGAGAACATTCTCTATACGCCAAGTTGGAGAAATGTGTTTTTATGGCTGAGGAGGTACAATTTTTGGGGTACATGATTTCTGCTAAGGGGTTTCGCATGGATCCTGCCAAGATCCGACCCATTAGAGAATGGGTACAACCTAAAACTCTAAAAGCGCTGCAGCGATTCTTGGGATTTACTAATTACTACCGTAAATTCATCAAAGGCTTCTCTGAGATCGCCAAACCGCTCACGGATCTGACCCGGAAGGGGGCTGACGTGGTTAATTGGAAGCCAGAGGCACTTCAGGCATTTTCTGTTTTAAAGGAGTGTTTTTCTGCCAACCCAATATTAATTCAGCCTGATCTAGATCGCCCCTTTGTGGTAGAGGTTGATGCCTCTGAGGTTGGGGTAGGTGCAGTGCTTTCCCAAGGCACTGCCTCTCTCACTCAACTCCGTCCATGTGCCTTCTTTTCCCGAAAATTCTCCCCTACTGAGAAAAATTATGATATAGGGAATCGGGAATTGTTGGCCATAAAGTGGGCCTTCGAAGAATGGCGCCACTTTCTCGAAGGTGCTAAACACAAGGTTACCGTGATCACAGATCACAAGAACCTGACCTACTTGGAGTCAGCTAAAAGACTGAATCCTAGGCAGGCCAGGTGGGCCTTATTCTTCTCAAGGTTTAACTTTGTGATCACGTTTCGTCCAGGGATGAAAAATGTAAGGGCTGATGCCCTCTCTCGAAGTTTCTGCCCCTCACAGGCTGAGGACTCGGAACCAGTCCCAATACTGGCCAATGGGATCGTCGTGTCGGCCGTGTCTCTGGACCTTCTGGAGGAGATCCGTAGATCCTCAGAACAAGTCCCGGACACGACGCCCCCCCAGAAATTGTTCGTTCCGGCCCCGTTGCGTCTACAAGTTATGAAAGAGTTGCATGACTCTGTCCTGGCAGGCCATCCTGGTGTCAATAATACAGCCAGACTAGTGACCAGGAATTTTTGGTGGCCGACAGTGGTTAAGGACTGCAAGGATTACGTACTGGCTTGCGAAACTTGTGCTCGTGCTAAGTCCCCCCATAATCGGCCTGCCGGCTGGCTCCAGTCCTTGCCTGCCCCAGAGAGTCCATGGACCCACATCTCCATGGACTTCATTACTGACCTGCCACCCTCAGAAGGGAAGACATGTATTTGGGTGGTGGTAGACAGGTTCAGTAAGCAGTGCCATTTTCTTCCCCTGTCTGGACAACCTAATGCAGAAACGCTGAGTAAATTGTTCGTCATTCATGTAATACGACTGCATGGCGCCCCGGTGAATATCGTGTCCGACCGAGGAACCCAGTTAGTTTCTAAATTCTGGAGGGCGTTCTGCAAACGGATTGGCGTTGAATTATCCTTCTCCTCCGCTTACCACCCTGAGACCAATGGTCAAACTGAGCGCACTAACCAGGGCCTAGAGCAGTATCTCCGCTGTTATGTTTCGGAACATCAATCTGATTGGGTGGAACATCTCCCGTTAGCCGAATTCGCCCTAAATAACCAATACCAAGAATCCATCAAAACCACCCCGTTCTTCTGTAATCTTGGTTTACACCCACGTTTTGGTTCATTTTCGGCTAAGATGTCGGACCTCCCGGGGGTAGAGAAATCCATACATCACTTAAGGACCATCTGGTCAGAGGTAAACTCAAACTTGAAAGGCTCCCAAGTCAGACAGGCTTCGGCGGCAAATAAACGGCGGTCCAAGGGGCCGCACCTGGGAGTTGGGGACAAAGTTTGGCTGTCTACCAAGAACATTAAACTTAAGGTACCGTCTGCCAAACTGGGCCCCAGATTTATTGGTCCCTATGAGATTTTGGAGGTAATTAACCTGGTAGCCTTTCGCTTAAAGCTCCCACAGTCCTTCAAAATACCCAACGTTTTCCACAAATCCCTCCTAAAAACGTACCGCTCCCCAATTCAACCTGTCCAGTCCCCTCCTCCTCCAGTTTTGGTCAAGGGTACCTTGGAGTACGAAGTCCAAGGTATCCTTGATTCCCGTTTAGTGAGAGGGTCCGTGCAATACTTAGTGCACTGGAAGGGCTACGGCCCAGAGGAGAGGTCCTGGGTCCCCGCTGGTGACATCCATGCCAAGGGGTTAATTAGAAGATTTCACCTCCTTCACCCTGACAAACCGGGTTTTGAGGGTCCGGAGGCCCCTCTTAGAAGGGGGGGTACTGTCACGTTGCAGCCAGACTCAGGGCCTGCTGTTCCGGCGTCGGCCACTAGGAGGCGCCGGACGTCACTGCCAGACTCAGGGCCTGCAGTTCCGGTCTCGGCCACTCGGGGCGCCGGACCGTCACGTCGCCGTCGGACTCAGGGACGGCTATTCCTGCCTCAGCCACTGGGAGGCGCCGTGGTTCGCTCCAGGGTGAGGGTGGTGGCAGAGAGGGGGCTCCTGCGCAGGCATCTGGTGGGCGCAGGCTCCGCCCCTCTGTCAGTCATGTAGGGCTTACTGCATGTCCATCTGGCCTGGTCCGGGGGCGGTCCTGGTTACATCATCGGGCCGGGAACCTGTGAGGGAGGACCTGATCCCTCAAATACCTGGGGACTGGTCTTGCAAGCCGCCAGATATATTCTTGGTTCCCCTGCTTGTTACTGTGTGAATTGCTATAGTGTATACTCTGACCTCAGCCTGGATTCTTGACCATTCTATTGCCTGCCGTTTTTGTACCTCCGCCTCTCTTCCGACTTTTTGATGCTGACCTTTGCTTGGATTCCTGACTCTCCTTCTGCCTGCTGATTCTGTACCTCGCTGCCCTCCTGGTTTTACTGACCCTGGCCTGGACTTTTGACTCTCCTTCTGTCTGCTGATTTCGTGCCTCTGCGGCGCCCTGGTCTCAGACTCCTGCATCCTGACCTTGATTACGGGTTTTAGTTTTGACCCCTTGGTGGCCGTCCTGCTCTGGTCCACTGCTAATCTAGACAGCTACCTCCTGGGCCTTGCTACAATTCCAGATCCCTGTATAGGGGTTAAGGGTCTCGGGGTTACTCGGGGTGCTGTCTCCACTGCAGCCCAGATTCGCAGATGGCCGTCACAAGATCATGTTTGTGCAAGTGTATCTGAACAGTGGAACAATATACCTCAACTCTAGAGTCTACTAAATCTTTCTGAAGGTCTTTTGGAGTCAAGCGGGAGTTCTGATTTGCCCCACTAGCAAACCTACAAGCAGCTCTCACTTAAATTTTGCTTTGCCTTCAAGATCTTATCTTGACCTCCAATGTTCCTGTTAACTGCCATTTCTTAATTACATTTTGAACTGGGGAAAAGACTTGAAATTTTTTTGATATCTTCTCATAGCCTTCTCTTGCTTTGTGGAGAAAGCTTGACAAATGACAGCGTGAGCCCGCAGATGTGATCGAAGGTAGAAAGTTTACCTCCGGTCACTGGTGTCTACTAATGGGACTACTGCTTCCATCAGCCTATGCCTGCTGCCGCTAATAACAGCAAAAGCAGGCGGCACCTGATGCGAGTATTCATCAGCCGGCGCCTACACTTTTAATAAATCTAAAAAAAATTTTGGTGTGGGTTCCCCTGTAATTTTGATAACCAGCCAGGCAAAAACTGACAACTGGAGGCTGCAACCCCCAGCTGTCAGCATTAGGAAGGCTGGTTATCAGGAATGGAGGGGTCCCCACAGCATATTTTTTAATTATTTACATAAATAATTTAAAAAAATAGCATGGGGTCACCTCTATTTTTGACAAGCAGCCTTACTAAAGCAGACAGCTGGGTGCTGGTATTCCAATTCTGGCACTTTGCTTGGCTCTTCCCACTTGCCCTGTAGTGGTGGCAATTTGGGTTTATATTTGTGGGGTTGATGTCACCTTTGTTTTTTCTTTTTGTTTTATTGCAGGAGATGTTGGGTTTAATGGAATGGGCGTTAGGTGAGTATAACTGTCTTTGCTATTTTTAAATAAAAAAGTAAAAGAGTGTTTACTTCAAATAAAAGACTTCACTCTGGCTGTGTTTTTATTTACCATACAACTATAGGATTATTAATGGATAGGTGTATTATAGAGGCCTCTCCATTACTAACCCGTGGACTTGATGTCACCGGAAAATACAAAGGTGACATCAACCCCACAAACATGAACCCCACTTACTACCACTACAGGGCAAGTGGGAAGATCCAGACACAGCACCAGAATTGGTGCTTCCAATAAAGGGGCCTTTTCTTGGTGGCTCTGGGCTGCTATTTTAGACTGGGGGAGACGAATACCAATGGCCCCTTACCAACCTGAGAATAACAGCCCTCAGCTGTCTGCTTTAGCTTGGCTGGTTGTAAAAATGGGGTGGACCACAAGCTGTTTTTATTAATTATTTACTTAAATAATTAAAAAAATAATGTGGTGACCCCTCTATTCTTGATAACCAGACTTGCTAACATTGATAGCTAAGGTTTGCTACCGCCAGCTGTCAGTTTTGTCTGGTTGGTTGTCAAAAATTCAGGGAACCCACACCATTTTTAATTTAATTATTTATTTAGAGTGCAAGCGCCGGCTGATTCATATTACCATGAGCTGCCTGCTCTCGCTGTTATTAGTAGCAGCAGACATAGGCTGACGGGAGTAGTAGTCCAACTGACACCAGTGACTGAAGGTAAAAATTTTACCTTCGATCACATCTGTGGGCTCACGCTCAAGCTGTCATTTAACAGCGTGGGAACCGCAGCTGTCTAACTGGTGATAATGATTTTGCTGCCAATCAGAAACATTGTTTTCTGCACTGTCATGCACATGACAGTGCAGCAAACACCCAGTTTTCGGAGGGCCGAACCCAAACAGTAGCACAGATTCTTGGTGAAGTCCAAGTTCAGTGTCTGTGCCCTAACAGTAGAAGTTCGGTACAAATGCCAAACTTTAATGTTTGGGCTCGCCCATCTCTACCCAGCAGCCTTTGCTCATATTTACATCTTCACGAATCAATCACTGACCTCAGGGAGACCAGTCAAAGAAAATACTGCGGCAGCCGGCAAAGGCGCTCAAACACAGTGAAATCCTAGGTGCAATGCTCCCTGGGAAATACAAATATGCAAAGTACGTGGAGCCTCATTTAAGAGTCTCAAACACGGGACTAGCCAGATCTTCCTCCAGGGAAGGACCCAGCCAAGGGGTGGCTCCTTTCGGAAACCAACATTACCACCATATTAAGTGGCCCTTTAAGTCAATATCCAGCTCTTTACGAGCTTACAGATATGACAAGGGAAATACCAAGGCCAGGTATCCATCCACAGACAGCTATTTCGGGGTGTTGCCCCTCATCAGTGTGGAGTAGGATTCTGGCTAGGTGGGAGCAATGCCTAGTAGACCAACATCATGACACAATCACTGACCTCAGGGAGACCAGTCAAAGAAAACACTGCGGCAGCCAGCAAAGGCGCTAAAACACAGTGAAATCCTAGGTACAATGCTCCTTGGGAAATACAAATATGCAAATAAAGTCCGTGGAGCCTCATTTAAGAGTCTCAAACACGGGACTAGCCAGATCTTCCTCCAGGGAAGGACCCAGCTAAGGGGTGGCTCCTTTCGGAATCCGCCATTACCACCATATTAAGTGGCCCTCTAAGTCAATATCCAGCTCTTTACGAGCTTTTTGACTCTATATATGCAGCTGTCTTTTCCCTTTTCGGTGTCATTTCCGGCACCAGAACATATTGTTGTATTTTTAATACATTGTATTTTTCATGAATTTGCATCAAAAAAGATTATATATTTTTTTCACTATAATTTCTATGCTTGGAACTAATATTTTGGGCGTCATACTCCGGATTTTCTATGTAGGTTATATATTGCTTTAAGGGAGTTGTCCTAGCGCCATTTTTTTTTAACTATTTTTTCCTGATTGGAAAATACATTGAGGTTCTTAATAATGTTGGATTGTGTTAAATTCATTATATATTCTGCTTCTGTAGAAGATAATGCGACTGACACTTGTTTTCTGCTTGGCCAAGTAATTGAATTTTTCTCCTAACTTGAATAAGTAACCACTTGTTGATTTCCGATCACTTGAATCTCCAGCCCAATCTACATCCACATAACCTCTGAGAGTGAGATCTCCCGATGCAGATATCTTAAGATTTAGCCTTTGCTTTTCTTTAAGATATTGAATAATTATCTTAATTGCATTTCAGTCTCTTTGGCGTGGCTTGCTTACCTTACATGTCGCAGAGAATTTCAACTGTGGCTATGATATCCGGACGAGTTGTAGTTGCTGTGTACAGAAGCGCCCTTACTGCTTGTCTGTAACTCTCGTTGCTGGGTGGCAGATCTTCTCCTTCAAACTTTAAGTAGGACTGATCCATTGGTGTTGACGCACCTTTGGCTTCTGACATTCCAAACTGGTTTAAGATTGCCGAAATTTTAGAACTTTGGTTGAGAAGAAAACTCCCATCTTCCTCTCTCTGGATTTAGATTCTCAAATAATTTGTCACATTTCCAAGGTCCTTAGTCTCAAAGTGCTGGTTGAGAATTTCACCTAGCTTTGCAATTTCCTGTTAATTGTGGTAGGTCAGTAAGCTCCCATGTCTAGATTTGGTGAAGGGACTCCATCTCTTCGTTAGCGGCATTTAGCCACTTCTGCTTCTTGTAAACAGGCACTTTTTGCATCTCTTTCCATGACTGTGGCACTTATTCAGGAAGTGTTATGACCATATAAGAAAGGCATCTAGCTGGGACACCTTTGTTTGGCCTTTCTGATCTCCTGACTGGAGGTGGACTTGGTTCTTCTGTGTCTTCCTTGGTGGCTTCAGAGCTTATCCACACTTCAGTGTTTTCCTTTTCAGTGTCTGAGTTTGGTGGTTGAGATTCTTGTTCTTGCTTCTTAGGTTGAATAACTGGTGTATATTCATGGAATTTGAGCAATACAGAGTTCATCAATCACTACATCTCTGCTGATTGTTACTGTGTTGGTCTCTGGGTGCAGGATTCTGTATTTCTTTTGAGTTTCGCTATAACCCACCAGGACTTCTTGCTTTGCATGTTGATTCCCACTTGGGTTAGGGAAAAATAATAAAATAAAAAAAAAATGTATTTCCATTTTCCCATTAGGGTTAGGGCTAGGGTTAGGTCTAGGCTTAGGACTAGGGTTAGGGGTGTGATGGTGTTAGGGTTGGAGTTAGAATTGGGGGTTTCCACTGTTTAGGCACATCAGGGGCTCTTCAAATGCAACATGGCATCTGATCTCAATTCCAGCCAATTCTGCATTGAAAAAGTCAAAAGGTGCTCCTTCCCTTCCATGCGCCCAAATAGTGGTTTGCCCCCCATATATGGGGTATCAGCCTACTCAGGACAAATTGCACAACTTTTGAGGCCCAATTTCTCCTGTTACCCTTGGGAAAATAAAAAATTGGGGGCAAAAATATCATTTTTTTGGAAAAAAAATGATTTTTAAATTTTTATGGCTCTACTTTATAAACTTTTGTGAAGCACATGGGGGGTTCGAAGAACTCACCACACATCTAGTTAAGTTCCTTGGGGGTCTAGTTTCCAAAATGGGGTCACTTGTGTGGGGTTTACACTGTTTAGGCACATCAGGGGCTCTCCAAATACGACATAACACCTGCAGACCATTTCATCAAAGTCTGCATTCCAAAACATCTCTACTTCCCTTCCGAGCCCCAACGTGTGCCCTTACAGTAGTATTCTCCCACATATGGGGTATCAGTGTACTCAGGACAAAATGGACAACAATATTTGGGGTCCAATTTCTTATGTTACCCTTGGGAAAATAAAAAAATTGGGGACTAAATGATCATTTTTGTGGAAAAATATGATTTTTTATTTTCATGCCTGGGTGTTATCAACTTCTGTGAAGCACTTGGAGGTTCAAAGTGCTCACCACACATCTAGATAAGTTCCGTTGGGGGTCTAATTTCCAAAATTGGGTCACTTGTGGGGGGGTTTACACTGTTTAGGCACATCAGGGGCTCTCCAAATGCAACATGCCACCCGATCTCAATTCCAGCCAATTTTGCGTCAAACGGCTTTCATTCCCTTCCAAGCTCTGCCATGCGTCCAAACAGTGGTTTACCCCTACATATTGGGTATCAGCGTACTCAGGACAAATTGCACAATAAATATTGGGTTTCTGTTTCCCTTGGGAAAATAAAAATTGGGGGTGAAAAGATCATTTTTGTGGATAAAATATGATTTTTTAATTGTGCGGTTCTACATTATAAACTTCTATGAATCCCTTGGGGGTTCAAAGTACTCACCACATATCTAGATAAGTTCCTGTGGGGTCTAGTTTCCAAAATGGGGTCACTTGTTGGGGGTTTCAGCCACATCGTCTACAACCCCCAAGAGGTTCTGGTCCCGTGATCCAGTAAGGGAGACACCAATGGGTGCAAAACAAACCTGGAGGAGGGGAAAACAAACAAGAATGGCCACTAGCCGGTGGCCACGTCAGGTGCCATTGTCTTTGGGCGCCATTCAGGACTGACTGTCCTCTTAAGGACGTGGAACAGTCCCTTGCTCTGGATGCAACCAGCACCGATATAAAATATTAAAGGGGCCGCTTGGTCTGTACACGGCCGTTGAGTTGCATAGTGGGCCTCATTTGGCCCCTGTACCACTACATAAGCATTAGAGAGAGAATTATCTATTAGAAGTGAACCCACTGGAGGAGGAGGAGTCCCTGCTTTTCCTCCGGCACTGCACTCCCTCCAATGATGGTCTTGCAGCTCTTTGAGCCTCCGGCTCCATAGACACATTGGCGGCCGCCTCGCCGCTCTGAGGCACTGCTTTCTCCTGTGCCGCCAGGGCAGCTGCGGCCGTAGCAGCCGGCCATTCCACGTGTGGGGCCTCCTGTGGTGGGCTGGTCTTCCGATCAGAGGCCATTTTGACTGCAACTGCGTAGAGCCCTCGGGGTCCTTGCTCCTTTATAAATTCCACGTAGTCCCCCTCTCGGATAGGACCGCGGGACATCAGGGACCCAGTATTAATGTATACCTTGGCGCCAGTCTCCAGCTACTGCAGAAATCTGTATCCCCCGCACCTGTCGAGATACTGGACCATTCCGTGGATCATTCAGCCTGCTGTAGTTCCTCTGCCTGAGTGCTGTAGTTCCTTGAGGAAGCGGCGCTCCCACCGTCGTTTCTCCCAGATCAGCTCGTAGATCCACTTGTCTTTCGTAAGTGTAGGTGCTTTCAGCTCCCCTATGCGCAGGCCGACGATGTCAGCTGGCTCGGACGTGGCTTGGGGAAGTGAGGGTGCCAGCGCTGCCAGGGAAGATGATGACGTCGGCGGCCGAGGCACTTCCGGAGATGACGGCAGGTCAACAGCCGGGACGCCTCCGGGGAAGATGGCAGAGCCACGGGAGGTGAGTAAGCCGAGGGCAAAGTAGTGGGATGGCCGGACAGGGGTCCCTTACTCACTGCCGCAGCCGTCAGTAGTCCTTTCGCGTGGCCACCAGCATCAATGATTGTGGCCATCATGATCCCCTGAAAAGCTGCCTCCAAGGTCTTCTGCACTCCCCTGGTTTAGGGTCGAGGTGCCATCAGGTCCTCGTCCTCCAGTTCTTCAGACCTCAAATCCTCGAAGTGTAGGTCTGTCTCGGCCCGAGCCTTGAATTGCCTCCAATCCTTCATCCGCACCTATTATTAGCGGGCCTCTGTCACAACAGGGTACGGCCTTCTCTCTTCTGGCGCCAAATTTCCTCTAGGGTGCCCACGAAAGGCGGCGCCAGCTTCAGTTTTCGCGCCAACCAACGGCCAAGATCTTTTTGGTAGCAGTCGGCAAATCAACATCTGCCATCTTCACTTCTTTTACAGCGGTCCACTGCCCAAAGTCTCTGTCAGTTGCCTGTAATGCTATAATGGCGGTCAACAAAGCACAAGTATCAAATTCAGTCATAAATCTCAGGATCACTGTCAGCTGACAGCTCCATTTCTTCCAGTTTGGGCAGCACATCACAAACTTCAGGCTCACAATCATGGTCAGCCACCATCTGTATTTCTTCTATGGTGGACACTTCAAAATCACAGTCGGCCGCCATCTTTAATTCTCTCATGGTGGACAGCATTCCAAAATCATAAGTCTTAAATCTTCCATCCATCAGTCCCTGGGTTGAAAGGCTGTTCAGACCCATCCTGCCACACTATGCAAAGTGTAACAAGGGCGACTGGGGGGGGTAGTTGTGGCTTAGGTACTTAAAGGCACAGTTCACAGATAGAGTCCACTGAGCAAACAGTGAGCGAGCACCCTCGCATCCTTGTACATAGACAGGATCGACAAAGCTGTTCCCTTAGTTTACCATATTCTCTCTCTGGCCACGGTAGTCCAGGTAAATTAGAGTCTAAGAAGGCATCTGTTGTCAAACAGGGAATAACTTTTAATGAACAGGGATGGAATAGAAAGAAAAGAGTACAACACTAGATTCCTGATCTCTCCCTGACACTCTCTTTAGCCGCACCCACAGCAGCTGCAGCAGCCGAAGATCTGCAGTAGTTCCTGTACTGGAATCTGGGCTCTTAAAACCCCTTTAGTGGGGGCCCTTCCAGAGTCCTGGGGCCCATGTTGCAGTCCTTAGTCCTCCTTTAGTTCTTAGGGCCTTTTTAGTCCTTGGGGCCCTTTTCAGTCCTTAGTCCGGGGCAACAGATCTCTCCCCTTCGGGAGTCTGGCAGTGCCCCGTCTATTCAGCAGTGTGCTCTGGCTAACATGCCTAGGGACAGGAAGCAGGAGCTTCCCTCTCCCCTGAGGCTGCAAGTTCAGCCCACAAAGTTAACCATTAGCTGTCCCTACATAACTACAGGCAGCAAATTGACATCATAGATACAAATGTAATTAAAGGGAACATCCACAATTCAAGGCATCACAAGTACAGCACATACATATTATATTAAGAACATATTTATATAAGGTGCATAGGGGGGACACACTGAGAAGGAGAGGGTGTAACTGAGGGGATGGTTGACCTTCTTTCACTTACACTGTCACTTAAAAGGAAAGTGTCTTTCTTAACTGTGGGTAGCAGCATAAATAGAAGGAGGAATTCATATAGTTGTCCTGTTTTACCCCCTAGGGCAAGGATCCACAATCTGTGGATTTGGAGCCACATATGGATTGCAAGTCTGTGATGTGTGGCTCGCGACTGCTTAGTGCATTAGTGTAAGGAGGTGGCGGAGACCCTCGGCTGCTCCCTCTCTCCTTCCCTGTATGTGGTCCGACTGCGGGTTAGGCATTAATATGTATTAATGTGCTCTGTTTGCAATGTTTTCTATATGTGTTAATGCAATGTGTGATGTCCCTTTTATTCTGTATTGTGTAACCTGCACTGGATGTGTTACGCTGATCTTAGGGACAGGAGATAGTTAAGTTATTCAAGGGGGCTGGCTTGGCAGCCTACAAAGCAGACAGGATGTGCCTGTCTGCAGTTCAGAGCCCAGGCATAGCTGCCTGAGGCAGGACGAGTGTCCCCATCTGGGACAGAAGGGACCCCCACCTGGGGGATGTGTATGTCCCCATCTGGGACAGAGCTGACCCCCTGGCTGAGGAGGACAGAGGCTGCCAGAACTGTTGGGCACAAGGACTGGATATGTGCTCCACCAGAGACTTTTGGCTCTGGAGAGCTTACTAAGGCTACTTTCACACATCAGGTTTTTGGCGTCAGGCGCGATCCGGCGTCGTGCCGGAACGCCGGATCCGGCAAATGTTTCGTAAAACCGGATGTGACGGATCCGGTTTTCTGCCGGATCCGTCTTTTTCTTGACAGACAAAACCGGATCCGTCTCATCCGGTTCATCCGTTTTTCTATCCGTTTTTCAACGGATTACGCCGGATCCGGTTTTTAAAATTGACCCTTGTGGCCTTCCGAACGGGATTGGCTACTGGAAAACTATATATAGCATGTTCCTACAGCCCTTCTTTGACAGGTTGTAGAGGAGAAAGTGCAGGTTGGAGAGAAGAGCAAGTTACTGGCGAAGATGGATGTTGTCATTGGAAATATTTTGAAGAATTTGGCGGATTTTACAGCGGAGGCGAATCGTTTGAGGGTGATTGTTCTGGAGAAGGAGAGCGCGAGACAGCAGCGCATCAGGCATCGTAGACGACGTTTGTGGATCCACCCCATCACAGCCAAGAGAATGACGAGTGGGGTCTATTCTACACTATGCATGGACCTTCGACGAAACCCGGATAAATTTTTTGGATATGTTAGGATGAAAATGGAGAATTTTGATTACTTGGTGGAGCGCATTGCACACCTCATAAGAAAAGCGGACACCTATTGCCGCTTCTCTGTTTCACCCGCAGAGCGTCTGATGGTGACTTTAAGGTAAGCCACATTTATTGGATATGCTCGCATCAGAGCACACTTTCACTGCAATCTTGTTGGTGGTAGTTTGTATCTCCAAGTGTTATAGGTCAGTTTTGGTATGTAATGCTGTGATTTAAAACTAATTTATTGTTTTTTAATTCCCCACAGATTTCTTGCAACTGGAGAATCCCTTTCGTCACTGCATTTCCAGTACAGACTCGGGATTTCCACCATATCTGGAATTGTGAAGTACACATGCCGTGCACTGTGGGACTCCTTAGCTGAAGAGTTTTTACCAGAGCCCACAACAGAGAGGTGGATTGAAATTGCTGACAAGTTTCAACAGATATGTCAGTTTCCAAACTGCTTGGGCGCTGTGGACGGGAAACATATCCGCATTGTAAAGCCAGCTGGATCGGGATCGGAATATTTCAATTACAAGAAATATTTTTCAATTGTCCTCATGGCCATCGCTGACGCGGAATACAAATTTATTGCGGTTGATATTGGGGCCTATGGCCGCTCCAATGACTCTCAAGTTTTCAAACTGTCTGCCATGGGGCGTAAACTGTATGGAAACACCTTCCAGTTCCCACCACCTAGACCGCTGCCGCAAACATCTGGTCCACCTATGCCATTTGTCTGTGTAGGGGATGAAGCCTTCCAGCTGTCAGAACACCTTTTGAAACCGTACTCTAGCAGAGGATTGACAAGACCAAAACGCATTTTTAATTACCGCCTCACAAGAGCAAGAAGAATGGTTGAATGTACCTTTGGTATTCTGACAGCCAAATGGCGGGTCCTATTGACTGCGATCAACCTCAAGACAGAAACTGTGGACGAGGTGATCAAAGCGTGCGTGGTACTCCACAATTTTGTTATCTGCAAGGAACCCATTTCCATTGAGGACACCTCTGAAGAAACCACCTTGCAAGATTACCATGACATTACCACTAGAAGTTCTGTGACGGTTTCAGTAATGAGGGACAATTTTGCACTATACTTTATGTCACCTCAAGGCAGAGTACACTGGCAGGATGACAGAGTGTGAAAGATTTGTGCGCAACCAAACTTGTGTACCTTCTGTACCAACAGTATATACCTTTGCCAACCAAAGTTGGCTATCTTGTCATGGTCTCTATTTTTAGCTTTAGGCCACAGGTGTGTACCTGGTTGTGTTTTATGCAAAGTATTTCACCTTTTAACAAAAGTTGTGTACATTGTTAGGAAATCACCAACAATAAACACAACTTTTTAGGTGAAATACTTTGCTTCAAACACAACCAGGAACACAACTGTGGCAAAAAGCTAAAATTTACCCACAGTTATATACCTAGTTTTGAATACCATTTCACCTTTTAAATACCCTGTATTTAACCTTTTTCGCCGCAGAAAGAAATGACAGACAACCAGTGTAAAATAATTTAACTTTTATTGAAAAATGTTTTTTTTAGTAAACTTTTTTAAAATTTTAATAAACTTGTTTAATAAAACTTTGAAACTATAAAACTGAAACCATAAAACTGGTCATTTTTATTTAAATACACACATTATAAATCTGTGTAGTGTGTGGTGGAAATACTGCTGTAGGGGCTGCGGGACACTTCGACACTGGGAGTGTGGAGAGAGGACTGGGATCGTGGTGGGGAAGGAACAGTTAGAGGTGAAGGTGTGGAAAAAACTACAGAATGGGTGGACATGTGGGAAGCAGAAGAGGTGGTGGGTGGTGGAGTGGAGGGTTGGGCAGGGACTGTAGGAGCAGATGATGTTGATGGCAAGTTGTATGGGGAAGGAGTTTGGTACGGGGCAGGTTGCTGGAAGTGGGGAGATGTCTGGTACGGGGCAGGTTGCTGGAAGTGGGGAGATGTCTGGTACTGGGGAGGTTGCTGGTACTGGGGAGGTTGCTGGTACTGGGGAGTTTGCAGGTACTGGGGAGGTTGCTGGTGCTGGGGAGGTTGCTGGTGCTGGGGAGGTGGATGGTGCTGGGGAGGTGGATGGTGCTGGGGAGGTGGATGGTGCTGGGGAGGTGGATGGTGCTGGGGAGGTGGATGGTATGTAATAGGAGGGGGAGGATGGAAAGTGGCTGGAGGTGGATGGTATGTAATAGGAGGGGGAGGATGGAAAGTGGCTGGAGGGGGTGTAGATGTAATAGGAGGGGGAGGATGGAAAGTGGCTGGAGGGGGTGTAGATGTAATAGGAGGGGGAGGATGGAAAGTGGCTGGAGGGGGTGCAGGTGGAGGAACTACTGTGGTGGGAGGAGGAGGTTGGGAGGTAACTTGCTGGAGAGCAGCGTGGCATGAATGCATTACATGCATCTGCTGGGCAGGAGAGAGCGTTTCCATGCGCTCCACAACAGACCTGAAAAAGGTGTGGTTTGGCGAAGATCTTGCTTCTGAATGCATGGTTTGCAGAAGTGTCTTCACCTCCAGAATGCTGGAGTTGATCTGCTGATAGCCTGCGGAGATTTGCTCTGACAAGACTTTTAGACAGTTCTGGAAAGATGCATTCAGATGCAAGAACTCTGGCGCATAAGTCTTTTCCTGACCCCTCTGCCGCTGCCGCCCAGTACCCGCAGGTGTACTAGAGGTGGCAGGGGCAGAAGGGTGGGGTAAAGGGAAAGCGATCTCCTCACCAGCAGCTTCATGTAATGTAGGCGGCCACGATGCTCCTGTGCTGGTGGATGGGACAGATGGGTCGAATGTGATGGAAGGCTGGGAAGGTGCAGATGTACCGGGGCGGTCGAAGTGTCCCTCGGTGCCGGTCTCCTCAGGGATCGCCTCAGAAGGGTCCAATCGTGCAGGCTCCCGAGTGCTGCTCACCGTGCTGTGGAATAAAGAGAAAAAAAAACAATTAAAATACTGCCATGGTATGGCCCTGGCTGAAAAAAAATTTTACATCTAACATTTTTTTTCACATGTGGTGTGTAATATTTACCTTCTGGTGACCATTGTTTCCCGGAGGAACGACAGGGCTTCTGCGTACTTGTACTTGCTCCTGCGTCCTCCAGATCCACTCGGGGCCCGCATCTCTTTATTGAACTCCTTCTTGAAACGATCCCTCACAGACCGCCACCGATTCACAATTCTGTTCCCTGAAACGAGAAAGGAGTGGTTAGTATACAACATCAGTGTTTCCCAAACTCCAGTCCTCATGGTCCCCAGGGGTCATGTTTTCAGGATTTCCATAGTAAATAGAAATCCTGAACACATGATCCGTGGGGACCACGAGGACTGGAGTTCGGGAAACACTGGTTTACATCAAGCACCCGGTACTGTATATACTTACGCTCTGTAATCTGGGCCCGAACATCGAGGTCCTCCCAGCGGCCCACAAGGAACGAACAGATTTCCTCCCAGAGTCGTCGGGTAACGATAAGGTCAGCGTGGCGGCGGTCAGCCATATTCCAGAGCGGCTCCCTTTCTCTGACGAGATCGATGAGGTGGTCCACATCGAGTCCTCCATCCTCACCGTCAGAGTCGGGAGCACGCTGTGAAGGCTGTTAAAGAAAAAGACAAAAATAACATAACCTCCACATAAGAAATGAAATAAAAAGTGCAAAAAAACAAAGCAAAAATATTTATACTTACACGCTGGTGACCGCCGCGTTGCTGTCGCCGACGACCCTGGGAGGCACTGCGAGGACCTCTTGGCCGAGCACCAGATTGGGAAGACTAGAGAAGAAAACAAAAAATGTTATGTCTTTGGATGTAGGCATTTGTTTGCTGTGTGTGGTCTGCAGAACATTGTTTTCTATGTGTTGTGTGTAGTGTGATGTTGTGTTTCTGCGTTTGATGCAAAAAACTTACCAATTGTGAGCCCACTCCAGGTGTCTGTCCACCCCTTCCTTCTTCTTCTGGGAGCTCCTCTTCATCTTGTGAATCCTGTTTTGAAATAAAAGGCAATGAATAGACATATATTACAGAGAAGATGGATTTTGGAAATAAAAACTTACCGTCAAACGCTGACGATGCGAGGGAGGGCTCCCAGAAGATGATGTGCTGTCTTCCTGGTGGCCACACTCCATGCCTGTGGGTGGTGTTCCAGCTGCTGCCATTGCTGCTGCTGCTGCTGCATCTATTGTGCGGCTGTTGAATAAAGAGAAACAAAGGGCCAATGAATATCTTGATATTCAATAGCCCTAGTTTGGAGGAATGGGGTATTTGATAATTACCGTCTCTCATCTGCTGCTGGCCTCCCCTCCTCAGCATGTTCCATTTGCTGCTCCATTTGGGGTGGTGGTGGTGCTGATGGTGCTGCAGTGGTCTCCTGCCTTCTCCTGCTTCGCTTGGTTGCTGTCTTGGGTGGCATGTTGGGTGTGGCTGTGGGTCCCACTGTCTTGCTTTTATATAATAATAATAATAATAATCTTTATTTTTATATAGCGCTAACATATTCCACAGCGCTTTACAATTTGCACATATATGTCTTGTGGGCAGAGCTACTGAGCATGCTCAGACCAAAAAACCGGATCCGGCACATTGCGGCGCTCATAGGCTTTCATTGTGTGAAAAAGCCGGACGCGCCGGATCCGGCGTGTCCGGCTTTTTCGCCGGAGACAAAAAACGTTACAGTAGCCGTTTTTTCCAGACGCCGGATCGCGACACATTGCCGGATCCGGCGAAAACCGGATGAAACGCATGGCCATCCGGCGCGATACGGCGCAAATGCAAGTCAATGGGGGAGAAACCGGATCCGGCATTGCATTTCGCCGGATCCGGTTTCTGTCAAAAGCGCCGGATCGCGCCTGACGGCGAAAACCTGATGTGTGAAAGAGGCCTAAGAGTCGTGGACTTTGCTGCTGCAGCCGTTGCTGTGTCTAGGGATAGAATAGGAGTCATCCGTCTCTTGTTTATTTTCACATCTTTATTATTAAAATACAAGTTGTCACTATTGGGCCCTATACAGTGTGAAGCATGGTTCATCCAGAGGATGTCGTCCCATTGTGGAGATCAGCTGCAGGACTGAGGTAACCCACTGTGACAAAGAGATGGAATTAGAACTCCCATTTTATGTGCAAGGGGCCGGGGTGTGATCTGACTCTGCTGTATTAGACTTACCCGCGACTACCACCCTGTGCCACCTTTTTTACATTAGAACCAGATCTAGCAAACCACTATGAAGAGATCAGATTGTGACTTTTTTTTATTAAGGGCCTGTCACACTAAGCGATATTGCTAGCAATATCGCTATAACGTCACTGGTTTTTGTGACGTTATAGCAATATTGCTAGCAATATCGCTATGTCTGATATTTACCTCCGACCGCTCCCCGCTGGTTATCGCTGATCATGCAAGAACATCCTGGACCATTTCTCGTCGTCAGCTTCCTGCTGGGCTTCCTGCTGTGGAGATGAGCGACGCGTGGACGCGGGCGGGAGGACTTCAGGATCGCCTCGTCTGACAGGTAAGTAGTGACCCCCGACCCCTACGATGTCGCTGGTGAGATCTGCCTGTGTGGCAGCTCACTAGCGACCACTTAGCGATGCACCAGCGATCCTGACCGCGTGATATCGCTGGTCGGGATCGCTGGTGCATCACTAAGTGTGACAGTACCTTTAGCTCATCACAGAAGAGCAGATCTAGGTTCGCATATACTGGTCTTGGGGTTGGAGAGCTAAATTAAAGGGAATCTGTCACCTATTTTCTCGTCTATAAGATGCGGTCACCGCCATCAGAGGCATATCTACAGCATTACAGAATGCTTTAGATAAGCCCCCGATATAACCTGAAAGAGAAGAAAAACAAGTTAGGTTATACTCACCCAGGGGTGGTCCTGTGCAGTCGGGGTCTGAAGGGTGTCGCAGTCAGGGTCCGGTGCCTCCCATCTTCTAGCGTTGACTAACTCCTCCTTGCTGCCTGTCGTGGCTCCTGCGCAGGCGTACTTTATCTGCCCTGTTGTCGGGAAAGGTCATAGAGGCCAGGCGCCGGCAACCATGGATCATCGGTCTCCTAACTACCGCTTTTCCTGTCCACTATTTGGATTACCTCTCCATTATATGGTGGATCCTTCACTACATGGGTACATTAGGTATTTATTTTCCATAATTTTTAGGATTTTATATTACATCCAGGCACTCCCGCACTTTAGGGGAATTATTTGATTGTTAATTTATAATTGCCATCTTATTGTCCTAGTCTGGTACACACACACATATATATATATATATATATATATATATTTAGTGATATTGTATTTGCATCTAACGGCTGGAGATTACTCTTATGTTATTATTGTATTTTAATAAAAAACCTCATAAAACAAGTGATTCTAAGCGCAATAGTAATCTGCTAATATTTTATGTATACTCACCCGGGGGGTGGTCCGGTCCAATGGGTGTCGCAGGTCCGGGTCCGGCGCGGCGTCTCACATCTTCATGCAATGGCGTCATCTTCCTTGCTTCGCATCGTGGCTCCTGCACAGGTGTACTGATCTGCCCTGTTGAGGGCAGAGCCAAGTACTGCAGTGCACAGGCACCGGGCCTCTCTGACCTTTACCAGTGCCTGCGCACTGCAGTACTTCGCTCTGCCCTCAACAGGGCAAATCAGTACACCTGCACAGGAGCCACAACACAAAGCAAGGAAGATGACGACATCGCTTGAAGATGGGACGCGCCGGACCCAGACCTGCGAAGCCCATCGGATCGGACCGCCCCCCGGGTGAGTATAATAAAACTTGTTTTTCTAATCTTTCAGGTTAGATTGGGGGCTTATCTACCGCATCCGGAAAGGCAGTGGCCGCAGCTTATAGCTGAAAAACGAGGTTACAGGTTACCTTTAAGGATGGCTTTTCCATACATTTTCCAGAACGTAGGTGTCAGACATTCTGGGATTTCCCACTGAACCCAGTTGCTGCTGTTCTCATGCTGGTCCCGTTAACTCGTATCTGTGTGACTTTCAGCCCTATGGCACTGAACTGTTGATCTCTCTTTGAACCCTTTCTGGTTAGACCTCACTGATTTCCATCCAACTAACTGTCCTAAACTAGGAAGTGTCACAACTAGAGTTGAGCGACTTTTGGTTTTTTAGGGTCGCGTTTCGTTTCGTGAAACCCGACTTTTCCAAAAGTCGGGTCGAGCAAGATCGTCCGATTATAGGGAAAAGTCGGGGTCGTCCCGAAACCCAATATAAGTCAATGGGGAATAAAAGTCGGCAGTGAGAGGAGGACAGGAAACACACCAACAGTGCCCATTTGAATGCCAAAAGCATCAATTTTTCTTACTTAAGCTTGTCAACCTTAATTAACTTCATAATACAAGTAACGCACTGAAAAATGGGGGTTATTTGGCTACAGTTGTGGGGGGGGGAGGGCTGGCTCCAGGTTTTCATGTGCCCTGGGCGAAAGAGCGCCCCTTTAACACATACCACAACTCATGCTCCGATACGGCAGAGAAATAGCGGTATAGTACAATGAAAAATACTTCACTTTTTACAGCTCATGACAAGGCCCATCTATTTCTCCATACAGAATCATTGGTCCCATATAATGTTTGAAACAGTATATGATGAGCTCCACATAATGCTGCAGTATATGTTGGTCCCCATGGATGAAGCTCCACTGTCTTATGGGCCCAAATAATGCTCCAAACATAATGGGCCCCATTTCTAATGCTCTAGTGTATAATGGGCCCTGTAAATGCTGCTCCAGTGTCTGATGTTCACCTTTGGAATGTTCCAGTGTATGGTGGGCCCCATCTATCATTCTCCAGAGTATAGTGCTCCCCAAAAATTGCTGTCCCAACATTGAAAACAATCAAATAAGTCTCCTCGCTAGGCAATCCCTGTACTAGTCTGGACTCCTCGTCGTTCCCATCTTCCATCTCACTGCACAGTATTTCAACCTTGCAAGTGCTGTGATCCTGAGCAAGCAGGGGGGGCCCACTCGTTGGCGACGGCACTGGCACAGGGCCCCTGATAGTACGGTGGTGTGTCTGATGGCGGGTGGGCCGAACCTGCACTTTCATCTGCAGCTTCCTCTTTGTCACCGTGTAAGATGGAACTGTATATGGGAAGGGTAACCTGAGTTTCATCAGGGTCAGATTCGGGCCGTGTAGCGTGCGAGGGGAATGTAGTGGTCTGGGTCAATGTACCAGCAGATTCATCGAGCAGTGGCTGGGCATCAGTGCACTTGTGTCGCCGCCAGGAGTACGGTCGCCACAGTGGCATTACCTTCCTCCTAGGGAGTGTGATGTCATGCTTAGGAGCAACGAAGGATCTCTCTAGCCGGTTAACTGATTGGGCGGCATTATTCCCATGAGTCATGACCCTCCAAACAGCGTTCATGAAGGCAAAGTGTTTGTTTTACGTGGGCAGTATGGTTGCAAAGCTGAACCTTAAAGGAATGTCCAGAAGAGCACCACCAGGAGTGGAGCCTACGGTTTAATTCGACTCCACCTGGGAAACCTCAACCATGCAAGCTACAGAACAGATGCACACATTGCAAGCTTAATTCCGTTAACGAACGAGACTCCGTCATGCCCCGCGGTCCGAGTCCGGCTTACTAGAGGGACACGTGAGGCTCTGGCACATGAGATTGGCCAATAACTGGTGTGTCATGCCCTTACATGTCCGTGGCTGCATGTGCGCTACACTGAAAAGGCCAGCGTTTGTCGCTTACAGGTGCAGATAACCCGCTGAACAACGTTAGTGATGGGGATCTGTGATTACAATTATTACCCGCGAACGATGATTTCCCAGTAAGTGCAGGTCAACCACAGTTCCGGAATTAGGCCTATCCGTCATTCCTGAAAAAATGAAAAACTTATGTGTGCAAACCACAGGTGCTATAGCTTGCTTAACAGCTCGCCAGCCGTTCTCAGGCCCAGTATGGATTACACGTGATTGCACAAAGGTGAGAAAGGGTACCGTATCCCCGGATAACATGTATGGATAGCATAGTGTACACATTCAAAATATATGTCTATACATCAGGAGGCAGGCTCAGACGGTGTTAGGCCCAGTATGGATTGCACGTGATTGCACAAAGGTGAGAAAGGGTTCTGTATCCCCAGATAACATGTATGGATAGCGTACACATTCAAAATATATGTCTATACATCAGGAGGCAGGCTCAGACGGTGTCAGGCCCAGTATGGATTGCACGTGATTGCACAAAGGTGAGAAAGGGTTCCGTATCCCCAGATAACATGTATGGATAGCGTACACATTCAAAATATATGTCTATACATCAGGAGGCAGGCTCAGACGGTGTCAGGCCCAGTATGGATTGCACGTGATTGCACAAAGGTGAGAAAGGGTTCCGTATCCCCAGATAACATGTATGGATAGCGTACACATTCAAAATATATGTCTATACATCAGGAGGCAGGCTCAGACGGTGTTAGGCCCAGTATGGATTGCACGTGATTGCACAAAGGTGAGAAAGGGTACCGTATCCCCAGATAACATGTATGGATAGCGTACACATTCAAAATATATGTCTATACATCAGGACGCAGGCTCAGACGATGTTAAGCCCAGTATGGATTGCACGTGATTGCACAAAGGTGAGAAAGGGTACCGTATCCCCAGATAACATGTATGGATAGCGTACACATTCAAAATATATGTCTATACATCAGGAGGCAGGCTCAGATGGTGTTAGGCCCAGTATGGATTTGACGGCCCAGACTACAAAGCGGAGGAGCAGGGAGAGGTAAAGATTGCAAATGCTGGGGCCCTGCCCAAGCAAGGGGGGCCCACTCGTGGTCGTCGGTACTGGCACTGGGCCCCTCATAGTACGGCGGTGTGTCTGACGGCGGGTGTGCACCACCACCGTCAGAGACACTTGATTGCACTATGAGGGACCCTGTGCCAGTGCCCGCGCCCAAGAGTCGGCCTACCCACCTGTCCAGGGCAACGGCACTCGCACGGTGTCGTGCGCTAGGTGGTGACCCCGGCCATGGGGGGGGGTGGGCAGCACAGTTAGGGAGTTTTAGAAAGTGGCATATGTTGATGTTGGACATTCAGCTGATGCAAAAGGTGAAATAGGTCAAGTCCCAGGAAGAGGTGGACCAAAGCAAGCCATTTTTCTGTCACCCTATGTGTCATCAGTGGAAGGTGGGACAAAATCCTTGGAAACCCATGCGTGGTTCATTTTAATGAAGGTTAGATCATCCACATTTTGGGTTGACAGACGGGTCCTTTTTTCTGTCAGGATTGATCCAGCTGCACTGAAGACTCTTTCCGATAGCACACTTGCAGCTGGGCAAGCGATCTCCTGTAAGGCATATTGTGCCAATTCAGGCCAGGTGTCCAGTTTAGCGGCCCAATAGTCAAAGGGGAATGACCTGTGTGGGAGAACATCGATATGGGAGGAAACGTAGTTTGTAACCATAGTTGACAACTGCTGTCTCCTGTCACTTTCCATCGATGCAGTATTACCAGTTGTGTGAGCGGTACTTGAAAAATCAGTCCACAACATTGTCATGAAACCCCTGTCTCCAACGCCACTTCTGCTGTGTGCACCACGAACACCTGTGCCAAGCTGACCCCGGCCCGTACGGCTCGTGTGAGAACCATCACCGCTGCTGTGTGCTGGGATTGCCTCAAGCAACCGATTTACCAGAGTTGCTTGTTTATTAGCCAATATTAGGTCAAGATTCTCCTGTGGCATGATGTTTTGTAATTTGCCTTTATAGCGTGGATCCAGGATGCTGGCCAACCAGTAGTCATCATCGTTCATCATTTTGGCAATGCGGGGGTCCCTTTTTAGGATCTGCAAGGCATAATCTGACATGTGGGCCAATGTTCCCGGTGTCAATGATGCACTGCGAGTGCTGGTTGGAGGAGCACTTTCTGGCAAATCCACATCCCTCCAGTCACGCACAAACCCTGTACCAGACCTTGCCACGCCAACATTTTCACTTGCCCCACGAGATGCATCCTCCTCCCCTAAGTAATCATCCCCATCATCCTCCTCCTCCTCCTCCTCTTCTTCCTCCACCTCGTCCAGGAGAGGTCCCTGAGCAGACAATGGCTGAATGTCATCAAGGATTCCCTCCTCCTCATCAACATTGGCTGCAGAAGCCTGCTCCTTAAGGTGCGTCAAAGTTTGCATGAGCAGACGCATAAGTGGGATGCTCATGCTTAGGATGGCGTCGTCTGCACTTACCAGCCGTGTGCATTCCTCAAAACACTGAAGGACTTTACAGAGGTCTTTCAGCTTCGACCACTGCACACTGGTCAATTCCATGTCTGCTCTCAAAGTGCCTGGCCGTGTATCCTCCCACAAATGCATTATGGCCTGCCTCTGCTCGCACAGCCGCTCCACCATGTGCAGGGTGGAGTTCCACCTTGTTGCAATGTCGATAATGAGGCGGTGGTTGGGAAGGTGGAGCAATCGCTGCAGCTTCTGCATACGAACGGAGTGTACAGGCGACCGGCGGATGTGCGCGCACAGTCTTCGCACCTTCTGGAGCAGGGCTGTTAACTCCGGATAATTTTTGAGGAAGCACTGCACCACCAGGTTCAAGGTGTGAGCCAAGCAAGGTATGTGGCTGAGTTTTGAAAGGGCTATGGCTGCCACAAAATTACGGCCGTTATCACTAACTACCTTGCCTGCCTCAAGATGTACACTGCCCAGCCATGACTCAGTTTGTCGCTGAAAGTACTCGGCCAGCACCTCGGCGGTGTGTCTGTCGCCCAAACACATCATCTGCAACACAGCCTGCTGATGCTTTCCACTAGCTGCTCGATAGGAGGACACCTCGTGTGCCACAGTGGCAGCTGCAGATGGAGTGCTCGTACGACTGCGCTCTGTGGACGAGCTTTCGCTTCTGGAGGAGGAGGAGGAGGAGGAGGGTCGAACGCCTACAGCCAACTGTTTCCTATACCGTGGGCTAGGCAGCACTGTCCCACCACCGCTGTCCCCTGTGGACCCTGCATCCACCACATTAACCCAGTGCGCAGTGATGGACACGTAACGGCCCTGGCCATGCCGACTGGACCATGCATCAGTTGTGAGGTGCACCTTTCCGCTCACTGACTGCTTGAGTGCATGGACAATGCGGTCTTTCACATGATGGTGGAGGGCTGGGATGGCTTTGCGAGAGAAGAAGTGGCGACTGGGTAGGTCATAGCGTGGTACTGCATAGGCCATGAGTTCGCGGAAAGCTGCGCTTTCCACCAACCGAAAGGGCATCATCTCAAACGAGATTAGTTTGGCAATGTGGGCGTTCAAACCCAGTGTACGCGGATGAGAGACTGAGTACTTTCTTGACCTACTCATAGTGTCTGGGAGGGTGAGCTGGACTTGAGAGCTGCATATGGTGGAAGTAGCGGTGGACAGGGTGGACTGAGAGAGGTTTGATGATGGTGATGGAGTTGGTGTTCTTTCTGATGGCCTAGAATCAGTCTTTCGTTGATATAACAGTGGGATTCCCTGACTGCTGTGGCCTTGCAACGACACCTCAACATTTGCTGCTGTGCTAACCGGTGTGCTTACAGTGGAGGAAACAATGTAGCGTTGCTGACTACCTTCGTTGTGATCAGTTGCACATGAGGTTTGGTGTTGTGTCCACGCTTGCAAGTGCATGGTGGTTAAATGTCTAAGCATGCAACTGGTATTCAAATTTTTCAGCTTTTTCCCTCGGCTAAAGGTCTTTGCGCACTTCTTACAGATAACCTTGGCCTGATCATTAGGATTTTGTTCAAAAAAGTGCCACACTGCACTCTTTCTACTATGGAAGACATTTTGCGTCCTTGCACGCTGTGCTATTTTGACCGTCTGGCCAAGCAGTCCAGCAACTTTTCGGCTTTTTGTAACCCGTTTTTGGACTGCTCCGTGCCTGCCAGATAACAGCTGTTGCGATGTCGATGCCTGCGGCGGATGCTCCTCCTCTTCTGAGCTATTGGCAGCGGCACTCTCTTCCCCCAATGGATGCCAATCTGGGTCAACACCTGGGTCATCCATCACCTCCTCTTCAATGTCATGTGCACCTTCCTCTGTGTCACCGTGTATGGTGGTATAGTGTGCGGGAAGGGGCACCTGAGTCTCATCAGGGTCAGAATCTGGCTCTGTACACTGCGAGGACAATGTAGTGCTCTGAGTGAATGTACCAGCAGAATCATCCATCAGCGGCTGTGCATCAGTGCACTCCATGTCAGATTCATCTTGGCCTGGGTAATTCACCATTTCACTTGATAATCCAGGCATGGTATGTGAAAACAGCTCCATGGAGTAATCAGTAGTATGGCCTGCATCATCCTTCAATCTTGGTTGGGGTGAAGGACACAAGGAAAGGTGTGGTTCATGAACATGAGCCTCCAATGACGACTCAGTGCTTTTACTTTTTACAACTGAAGAAGAGGAGGCGATAGAGCAGGATGCTGAGTCAGCAATGTAAGACAAAACTTTTTCCTGATGCTCTGGCTTTAAAAGCGGTTTGCCAACTCCTAGAAAACTAAGCCTTCGAAGCCTTATGGAGCCAGACGATGACGCAGGCTCAACACCTCCTGCATTCGGTCCTATTTTGCTCTTGCCACTACCATCAGATCCACCACCAACACCATCATTACCAGCTGCCAACCCCCGCCCAATTCCATGGCCTCTTCCACCAGCCTTCCTCATTTTTGGTAAAAATGTAGACAAAATCAAACAAACTATATAGTAATGTAAAACAAGGTACAAGGTGTCTATAGGACAGGGGAGATTTTGAATTTCTGCTCACACCAGTGGACACTGGACACTTTTGGATTGTGTGAGGCCCAATGAATATCTGAGCGCTATGTGACAGGCTCGATGGCACAGCTGTGACCAAAGTGACTAGAGGATAAGTGAGATTTTGAATTTCAGCAGACACTTGTGGACACTGGACACTTTTGGATTGTGTGAGGCCCAATGAATATCTGAGCGCTATGTGACAGGCTCGATGGCACAGCTGTGACCAAAGTGACTAGAGGATAAGTGAGATTTTGAATTTCAGCAGACACTTGTGGACACTGGACACTTTTGGATTGTGTGAGGCCCAATGAATATCTGAGCGCTATGTGACAGGCTCGATGGCACAGCTGTGACCAAAGTGACTAGAGGAGAAGTGAGATTTTGAATTTCAGCAGACACTTGTGGACACTGGACACTTTTGGATTGTGTGAGGCCCACTGATATCTGAGCGCTATGTCACAGGCTCCATGGCACAGCTGTGACAAAAGTGACTAGAGGATAAGGGAGATTTTGAATTTCTGCAGACACTTGTGGACACTGGACACTTTTGGATTGTGTGAGGCCCACTGATATCTGAGCGCTATGTCACAGGCTCGATGGCACAGCTGTGACAAAAGTGACTAGAGGATAAGGGAGATTGGATTGCTTTTAAAAAAGCAGTTTGCAGAGCAGTGGGTAAACAGCAATGCCAGCCTGTCAGGAAGCCTTAAAAGGCAGCCCAACAACCAACACCACTGATACACCACAATATAGCCTCCCCTTGCACTGCACACACAGTGACTGGTGTGTTGTGCAGGTCAAATCACTAGCAGCAGAAGCAGTTTTTTTGTCTTCTTCCCTGCCTAATGCTATCCCTACAGAATCAGCAGCAACCTCTCCCTATACGGAGATCGGCAGAAGTAAGATGGCGGTCGGCGTGCACGCCCTTTTATACCCCCTGTGACGCCCACCAAAGCAAGCCAATCACTTTCATGCCCTTCTGAAAGATGGTGGTGACCCGTGCCTATGTCATCACGTTGCCCACAGTGTCCGTGGATCCTGATTGGCTGAAAAAGAGCGCAAAACAAACTTTTGAAACGCGACTTTGGCGCGTAAGTCGCCGACCTCGTGGCCGACCTCATCCTAGGGTCGGGTTTCGTTTCATGAAACCCGACTTTGCCAAAAGTCGGCGACTTTTGAAATTTTTCGACCCGTTTCGCTCATCCCTAGTCACAACTATAAAAACTCCTACCCCTCGCATCTGGGAAATCCTCTATATCCGTACATCTGTTATGAACTTGTTATCTAACATCTTAAGCTACAGTGCCCTCCACTGTACTGAACCAAATTCTAACCAATCTCACTACTCTAGCTAATTCCTACACTTGTACTCTAGTTTCCTAACTCTATCCCTAATTCTATAAAAATACACAACTGTACATTACACATATGTCATCACATAATAGATGATGTTACACTAAAAATGTACTCGTTCTATCAGGAAGGGATGCAGGATATGAATCACTGGCCAGCTCTGGATAATCTTCAGGGAGAAGAGTGACCAGTACAGCATAGAGGCATCTAGGTCCGAACATTTTAACCCCTTACCAACCACTGACGGGATAGTACGTCAGCAGTCGGTATCCCCTGCTTTGAGGTGGGCTCCGGCGGTGAGCCCACCTCAAAGCCACGACATGTCAGCTGTTATAAACAGCTGACATGTGCCCCCAATAGGCGTGGGTGATCCGCCCATGCGTATTAACTAGTTAAATCCCGCTGTCAAACGCTGACAGTGGGCATTTAACTAGTACTTCCGGCGCCCAACCGGAAATGAGCGCATTGCCGACCCACGTGACGTGATCGGAGGTCAGCAACACATTGCCATGACAACCAGAGGTCTCATAGAGACCTCTATGGCTGTTGCTGGCTGATTGCTATGGGCGCCACCCTGTGGTCGGCGCACATAGCAATGCTGAATTTCTGCTACATATAGGCGATCTGAGCATCTTCTATATGTAGCAGAGCCGATCAAGTATGGGATGCTTCTAGTCTCCTATGGAGGCTATTGAAGCATACCAAAAGTTAAAAAAAAGTGTTTAAAAATTAAAAAAAATAAAAAACATAAAGTTTAAATCACCCCCCTTTCTCCCCAATCAAAATGAAACAAAAAAAAAAATCAAACTTACACATATTTAGAATGGCCGCATTCGAATCTCATGATCTATCAATAAAAAAAATTAAAAAAAGAACTTTTTTTGTTTGCCACGACATTGCATTAAAATGCAATAACGGGCGATCAAAATAACGTATCTGCACAAATGTGGTATCATTAAAAACGTCAGCCCAGCACGAAAAAAATAAGCCCTCACCCAGCCCAAGATCAAGAAAGATGGAGACGCTACGGGTCTTGGAAAATGGCACAATTTTTTTTTTTTAGCAAACTTTGGAATTTTTTTTCACCACTTAGATAAAAGAGAACCTAAACATGTTTGGTGTCTATTAACTCGTAATGACCTGGAGAATCATAATGGCAGGTCAGTTTTAGCATTTAGTGAACCCAGCAAAAAGGCCAAACAAAAAACAAATGTGGGATTGAACTTTTTTTTACAATTTCACCGCACTTGGAATTTTTTTCCCGTTTTTGAGTACACGACATGCTAATACCAATGGTGTCATTCAAAAGTACAACTCGCCCCGCAAAAAATAAGCCCTCACATGGCATATTGACAGAAAAATAAAAAAGTTATGGCTCTGGAAAGAAGGGGATCGAAAAGTGGAAACGAAAAATCGAAAAAAGCTCCAGTCATTAAGGGATTAATAAAAGTATACAACGAAAACAGCAAGTACAAAAACCTGTTTAAAATTTACAAAGAATCTTTTATTATTAAATTATATCATGACATCATATTAAACAATTGAAAAAAAATACATGGACAAAGGAATTCAAAAATGAAGGACATGAACAATACAAGCTATGCAGCAAGCACAAATCATATGTGGATCGGGCAGTTAGCCTCCCATGGACAATATATCATAAAAGTGTATGCTATAATAGCCTCTCTGCTAAAAGACCAACACAGTGAAACAATCAGCATAGAATTGAAGCTGCCATTATTGCTGTGATTATATGGAGACGTCAAAAGTCAATGAGCAAATATCACAATGTCATCAGAAGGAGTCTTATCAATTTAAGGCCTTGTTCGCCGTCAGACCACGCAGCCCCAATGCGCATTTCGCGTGGGCTTCCTCAGTTCCTTCCACCTGTGCTGTTCCTTGCTCTCCTGGCAACCCTTATTCTTTAAACGTACCATCCGATTCTGCAGCTTCCCAACTTTCCTAGCTAGTTCTTGCTTGGGGAACAACAACCATTTTCCCCTCTAAGGGTGAAATTAAGGAAGGCTCATCCATACCTTTTCCAGATCATAGGTCTTGGATGTTCCGGGATTTCCTGCTAAACCTAGTTTCTGTCATTCTCATGCTGCTCCCGTTTCTTCGTATCCATGTAACTTTGAGCCCTATGGCCCTGAACTGTTGATCTCTCTTTGAACTTGTTTCTAAATAAACTTCACTGATCTCCATCCAACTCACTAACTGCCCTAAAGTAAGTAGTGTACAAACTATAACTACTCCTACCCCTCCCAACTGAGAAATTCCCTACATCCTTAAAGGGAACCTGTCAGCAGGATTATGCATAGTAACCTACACGCAGTGTCAGGTCGGCACCATTACACTGAATAAAATGATTAAGTGCACAGTAACCATGTGATTATTCTGCAACTTTTTTTTTTATTATTCAGTATGTGATGGTATTCATTGTGCAAACAAGGGGGCAGGTCAGTGAGGGATCAGAAACCTGTCAGCAGTCTGCTTTATGAATATATAATCAGAGCACCACATACCCCAACCCTGCCTTAGGACACGAGCAAATCATTAACACAAAACTGAAAATAAAGATTAAGAACAGCCGCAAGGCGGATTTCATCACCCAGGTATCATTTTATTCAGTGTAAGGAAGCAGAGCTGAAACTGTGTGTAGGTTACTGTGCACAATCCTGCTGACAGGTTTGCTTTAGCAATTTCTGTACTGAACTTGCCTAACTTCCTAAACTACAGTGCCCTCCACTGTACTAAACCCAATTCTAACCATTCTTACTATTCCTACACTTATACTCTAGTTTCCTAACTCTGTCTCTAGTCTTATAAAAATACACAACTGTACATTACACATATGTCATCACATAATAGACCATGTTACACTTAAAATGTACAATTTTTTATCATTAAGGGATGCAGGGTATGAATTGATCCTGACACACCATTAAATCGACCCCTGGCAGAAAGGGAAGACCTTCCTGCATTCCCTCAGAGCTTCTACCAAGGCTCAGGAGGAGGCACTGCAAATTAAGGTGAGAACTACCAGACTTATTGCCCATGGAGGCGAGTAAAGGGATTGTTACACTACAATAACACAGAATTACAGTATACAGGGTCGGACTGAGGCACCGGGATACCGGAGCATCCTCCGATGGGCCCCGCTCCAGCCCCAGCTCCTGCCTCCTTCATTAGTCCCTGCCCTGCATGTCAATAGTGTGTCCCGATTTTAACCCCCCCACCCGCTTTCCCGCCCGGGAGTCTATTTTTCCCACACTGCACTAAGATATGCCACACGCCCATGCACCCCATCCTTGCCCTCCTGTAGAGACCCACCGCAGCCCTTCACAGCTAGCAATGATGTCACTGTGCTGCTCTGTGTGCACAGGACCTGTGATGAGGTTACAGGAGGGGAGGAGTCAGGGGTCTGTTGTGCTGGTTGTCATGGTGCTGGATGAATCAGCCCATGAATGGCAGCGCTTCCCAGAACTCACATCCAAAGATGATATTTCAATTTTTTTTATTTGATAGGTTAAAAAAGAGGAGATACAGTGTATATCCTTCATCAGGTATCATAAAAACACAGTACAAATCCTAATAGTATAAAATTCAGTTACACTTATATATAGCAGCAACCTTTTATCCCAGTCTCAGAAACGTGATTTAGGGTGTGGACCAAGTTCAGGAACACACCCACTGATTGATCCAACCTTGACAACATAGATGCAAGAAGAACAAAAGAAAAAAAATACTCCAGAGAAAAAAAAACCCGGAGAGAAGAAAAACCCAGGAAAAAAAAAAAGGCAACGTTCAAACTCTCTCTATGATATCATTCAATCCATTTGGATATAATGTTCCCAGACGATATATCCAAAATGTTTCTTTCAGGTTTAAAAGAGCATTCCTATTTGCAACACCAGAGGGTATCTCCTCCACCGGAGTTACTTTTATGTTAAAAATTTTGTTATGTTTAATTAGCAGATGCCTTGAGTGACTATGTTTTAAAAAAGCCGTTTTTTGCTCTATTTCTGTGACCATTAATGCAGGACCGCAGTGTCTGCACAGTGCGTCCCACATATTGCAAACCGCAACTGCATGTGATGACATATACAACAAAATCACTGCTACAGGTGAGTCTTTGTGAAATCTCAAAGACCTCATCAGTACTATTACATTTGATAGTTTTAGCCCCGTGAACTAGGATCCCACAGGTACAACATTTTTTTGAGGTGCATTTAAAAACTCCGGTTCCTTGAGAAACACCACATAAAATTTGATCAGTTCTTTTTTTAATATTTTTTTCCTTTTGAATCCAACTGTTTTCCTAATTTACTGGGGGCCACCAAATTTTTCAAAGTTTTCCCCCTTCTATATGTAATCCCTGGTTTATCAGGGAGATGTTTTCCCAAAACAGGGTCACGCTTGAAGATATACCAATATTGTGAAAGCACAGTTCTTATGACTTTATTTCCCCTATTGAATGTTGTCACAAAATTCAATTTCCAGCGATGATCATTTTTTTCTTTACCAATGATCAAATTATCCCCCTTCCTATCTTTTCCTTTTAAATATTCCTCCTGTATTTTTACTTTGTTATCCCTATATGCACTATTTATCAAATTTTTTGGGTATCTTTTTTCCTTAAATTTTCTTTTTAGAATTTTAGACTGAGCTACATAATCAGATTCTCTCCTACAATTCTTTCTTATATGAAAAAATTGGCTGTGGGGTATATTAACCTTCCACTTCTTGTAATGTGCACTGTTGAAATCTAAAAAGCCATATCTACTACTTACTAGTATATTTACTTTAACCAAAATTAAAGATATACGGTTCATGCAAAAAACCATCTCGGATCATACCCCGGTTCTCGCTGAGTTCCTCGTGGGTCCTCCCTCTGACAAGCCATTCCGCTGGAGACTTAACCCAGCCTTGTTATATATACCAGAGTACAAGCAAGAGATAGAAAACGTTCTCTTAAACTACTTCAAGGAAAATGTCTCTGGTGAAGTAAATTAGTTCACGGTCTGGAATGCCCATAAGGCGGTCCTGAGGGGATGCCTTATGCAGATCCTCTCTAAACATAAGAAGAGAAATAGGGAAAAAATTACAAACCTACAGGCCCAAATTAATGATCTAGAAAAAAAAACAAACCAACTTGAAAGTTCCTTCCCAAACCATCCAGGCTGAGATTTTGAGACTCAGACAGAGTCTGAGATCTGAAATCTACCAGGAATACGATGCAGCCATCAAAGCATCTAGGTATAAATCATATACATCTCTCAACAAGCCTACTAAGTTTATGATGAGGAAATTAAAAAGGGAAAGAATCAAAAAAAGGATAATTAAGATTGTATCTCCCTCGGGTGATCCCAAAATTCACCCTAGGGACATTGTCAACTCGTTTGCAGATTTCTTTAAAAATCTTTATAACCTGAAAGATGACCCCCAAACACCGGTGGTTAACTCGAATTTTGTGGATTCTTTTCTACAGAGTATCGATTTACCAAGAGTTGATGAGCTGGACTTGAATTATGTCAATAGCCCTTTTACAGAGAGTGAAATAGTTGATGTTATCAAGAAACTGCAGTCCCAAAAATCACCAGGGCCGGATGGCTTCTCTGGGGAATACTATAAATCCTTTTCAAAAATTCTGGCTCCACAGTTGGCTTCCGTCTTTGGTCTGGCATCCTCTCGGGGTTCCTTCCCAAAGGAGATGTTAGAGGCAACAATTGTCATGATTCCAAAGGAGGGGGGAGACCCCGAGAGGATACAGAGCTATAGGCCAATATCGCTCATAAACAGCGATATTAAAATCTATTCAAAGATCATCGCAAACCGACTAAAAAACATCCTTCCACGTCTGTTGGTGGATGATCAAATAGGGTTCACAGAGGGCCGCCAGGCCTCAGATGGGACTTGAAGGGTGTTGAACCTGATAAATTTAGCTAACAATTCGAGAACTGAAACTGCTTTTCTGGCACTGGACGCCGAGAAGGCGTTTGATAGACTAAACTGGCTATATTTAAAAATAACTCTCGCTAGATTTGGCTTTGACGAGAAGTTTCTATCAACAGTCTTCGCCTTGTACTCGGGTCCTAGTGCCAGGATCTATGCAAACAGCTTCCTTTCTGACTCGTTCGACATTACTAATGGCACAAGACAGGGGTGCCCCTGTCTCCCCTTCTATTTGTACTTGCCATTGAGCCCCTAGCCGAAAAAATTAGATTAAACAATGATATTAAAGGCTTTGAAATGCCATCACGAAATTTTTAAATCGGGTTATTCGCAGATGATCTCTTCCTCACACTTCTTGATCCCGCAAATTCCATTAAAGCCCTTTCAGATGAACTAGAAAAATTCTCTAGAGCATCCTATTTTAAGATAAACCCACACAAATCCAAATTTCTAACTCTAAACATGAAACAATCCGAAATTAACAAAATAAAGACTCAAACCCAGTTCATTTGGGAGGAAAAAGAGATTGTCTATCTAGGGATTAGAATAGCAGGATCAATGCAAGCCACAGTTAGGGCCAATTTAGACAGCATTATAAAGACTATTACAGGCAATCTATCCTTTTTGGCTCAGTTAGAGACTTCCATTTTTGGGAAGATACTGGCAGTCAAGGCCTTTATCCTTCCCAAAATTTTATACATATTTAGGACTTTGCCAGTTAGCTTTCCACGCCAATCCATTGATAAAATTCAAGAGCTCATCCGACTATTTATTTGGAAAGGTAAGAAAGCAAGAATATCTGCAGACTTACTTTATAAAAATAAAAAACATGGGGGCGCAGGACTGCCAAACATATACGCTTATTATCAGGCCTCACTTATTAAACAGAGCTGGCACTGGTTTATGGAAAACATGACACATCCGGCTTGGTATGGCTTGGAGAGAGATGCTAGTGATAGAGGTTCCACGCAAAAGCTTTTCTTTTACTTCCTTCTGCAAAAGCACAGTGCAAACTCATCGCATCCTATATTTCGGTCGATAATCTCAGCCTGGAGGGAACTCATTAAGCCGACTAAAAATATCAAAAAAAGCAGAGCAAATCTTAAAACTACCCCTATCTTCATTTGCACTGATGGATGATCTCCCAATGCCGGAGGTATGGGGGAAATCTGGAATCAAAAAGGTGGGGGATGTTTTTAGTGGAGTGGAGTTCTTGAAATTCAGTGAGATCAAGGCTAAATATAATCTACCATCATCTGAGCTGGTCTTTTACACCATGTTGAAAGACAGAATTTTGAAAATCATGAAAGGGAAGACTTTAAATTATGAAATGCTAACTTCACTGTTGTGCAACCTTAAAAATGAAAAACCTCTGGAGTCTGCGTAATTTGTATAGATCTGCCGTCAAGGACCTAACGAGCCACAAAAACATATACATGAAGAGATGGGAGTCCGATTTAGGTGCTGATATCCGTCTGGAGAATTGGAACAATGCCATCAAATTCACTTACAATTCCCACATATCAATGGGTCTTCACGAGGGTTATTTTAAACTGTTAACCTTGTCGGGGTATAGTACCACCTATTTATCACATTTTAACACAGAATTATTTTCCTTGTGCTGGAGAGGCTGTGGACATCAAGGGAACCTCTACCATATATTTTGGGGTTGTTCAAAGATCAAAAACCTCTGGTTTCAGGTCACACAGCACATTAACCTCATTGCTAAGGACTTCACAATTACGCCTGAAAGAGCACTTCTTTCATTAGACATGGAACAAATTGATGATTCGGTAAGACATATTATCATCCACATCCTCTTAGTGACTAAGACCATGTTAGCACAATGGTGGAAGAAAGTCGAGGTTCCTAAGTTTTCGGACGTACTTGATAAAATAGGCCAACATAGTGATTTAGAACTCAGATTTGCGATTAACAACAATCACATCCACAAATATACAAAAAAATGGAAGACTTGGAACAACAAATTCCATATCAAATAGACCTATTAAGAGGTATTATATTTTGAGGCCTAAACATGGCCGTTGTAGTACCGGGATGTCGTATCTCCTTCCAAGAATGTTACCCCATAATAAGGATTGTCGATTTTCTTTTCCTTTTTTGTTGTTATTTGCGATATGCTATTTAATGCCTATTTGTGGGTTCTCTAGTTTTAAATTTTTTCCGTACCTGTACAAGGTTCTTTACTTCCCATTCCCTTTCCTCCCTTCCTACCTTCCTTCCCTTACCCTGTTTAATGACTGAAAAACAATAAAATTATTTGAAAAGAAATCTAAAAAGCCATTTGAATCCACCTTTTTAAAGTGGGTTTTTGTAATAATTTTTTCCCACTATGGCTGATCTCTAGATCAAGAAACACCATTTTTTCTTTATTAATTTGTGATGTAAAGGTAATCCCCCAGGTATTATTATTGAGTTCCTTTATTAACTGTGCCGCTTCCTCCTCTGTCCCCTTCCATATAATAATCAGATCATCAATGAAGCGCTTCTAAAGCCTTATTTTGTCATTGAAAACAGGCTTAGAGAGTGACGATGAGGACTCGAATCTCCCCATGAATAAGTTTGCGAAACTTGGCGTGACCCGAGTTCCCATCGCAGTGCCGAGCAACTGTAAATACAGTATGCCTTCAAAAATGAACACATTGTGTTCAAGAATGAATTTAAGACCCTTTAACAGAAAATCTCTTTGTTCAGGGAGCATCTCTGTCTTTGCTAAATAAAAACCCACCGCATTTACCCCCATTTCGTGATCTATGTTGGAATATAATGAATTTACATCCAACGAGATAAAGAAATAATTATCTTCCCATTCAATATCTGTCAAGAACACCACACTACACTCGCTCACTGAGCCAGTGCGCATGTCCTGAGTACAAAAAACCGCGCTCAAAGACACATGTGGAGCAGGGCAGCAGCGGTGACAATGCGTGCTTCAAACTATCAGGACCTGAAACACATGACTGCTGGGGGCGTGGCCTAAGCTCCACAGAGCTAGGAGCTGCAGGGAAACTCCTAGCAAAGTAACTACGGGACAGGTTACCAAGAGGCATAGACAGGGGCGGAAACCAGATCAAGACGGGGTCAATGCACGAGATAGCAGGACAGTACCAAAGGATTAGACAGAGTGGATAGTCAGGACGTAGCAACAGATCAAAAAACCAGAACGGGCAATAGACGGTACAATAGGGGCAAATGGTAGCGGAGTAACAATAGCCAAGCCAGGAGGTCAGAACCAGAGAAGACAATAGTACCTAAAACATGAGACGGAGTTCAGAGTGAGGGGAGAGGCCGCGTCATACATGGGAATCAAACAAGCAACGCAGTACACGCACACCAGGGGGGTTGGTCAGACACACAGCCAGAATAACAGTATAGCTGACAGAGAATGCTAGTCTGGAGTATAAATACCCCTCCCAGATCCAAAGAGAGGCCGGCAAAAGTTAACCCTGTGAGAACAGGACATTAACCATGTCCTAACCATGATAGTACCCCTCTTAATGAGGGGCCACTGGACCCCCAGGTTTCTCAGGGTATCTGGCATGAAAAGCCCGCACCAGTCGATCAGCGTGCACCGAACTGGCCGGAACCCACGACCGATCCTCAACGGAATATCCCTTCCAATGGATAAGGTACTGAAGTCTCCAGCGCACCCACCGTGAATCAACGATGCGCCCTACCTCATACTCCAGTTGACCCTCTACCAACACTGGTGGAGCCACAGATGAGGGATCTTCTTTAACTTTCCCCACAGGTTTTACTAGGGACCTGTGGAAGACGTTAGAGATTTTGAAGGAGATGGGCAACTGTAATCTGTATGCCACCGGGTTGATCACCTCTACAATCTTGTATGGGCCAATAAATTTGGGGCCCAACTTCATAGAGGGTATTTTAAGTTTGATGTTACAGGTGGACAACCAGACGTTTTCCCCCACTGTCAATGCAGGAACCACCCCCCTCCTCCTGTCTGCAAAATGTTTGAACTTCTTCTGGGCTTTGGAGATGTTCCCCTGCAGCTCCTTCCAGAGGGTTTTTAATTGCTGTACCATCCCCTCGGCACCAGGGCAATCTGAATCCATACGGGAAAATTCCCCAAACTGCGGAACAAACCCATAATTGACCTGAAAGGGGGACTTTCCGGTAGACTGATTAATCCGACAGTTGAATGCAAATTCTGCTATGGGTAATACCTCACACCAGTCTTCCTGTCTGTAGGACGCCAGGCATCTCAGAATCTACTCCAATGACTGGTTGGTGCGTTCAGTTTGTCCGTTGGATTCCAGGTGATAGGCAGAGGAGAATGACAACGTGACCCCTAACTTCATACAAAACGCTCTCCAAAACCTGGCCACAAATTGCACACTCCTGTCTGACACCACGTTCACAGGCACACCATGCAGTCTGTGCTGTACAAACAAGCGGGCCAAGGTTTCAGCAGATTGTAATGTAGGTAATGGCACAAAGTGAGCTTGCTTAGAAAATATATCAACCACTACCCATACCACTGAGTTGCCCTTGGAAGGTGGAAGATTAGTTATAAAGTCCATGGACAGGTGTGTCCATGGTTTATCCGGAATTGGCAAAGGCACCAATTCCCTGGACGGTCGGACCTGAGAGCTTTTAGAGCGCGCGCACACCCCACAAGTATTCACAAACCTTTTTATATCAGTACCCATAGAGGGCCGCCAAAAACCCCTAGCTACACCCCTAGCTACTGCCCCCTGGGTAGCTGCAATACCAGGGTGTGCACTTAACACAGAATCATGAAATTCTTGAAGGAGTGTGGGACGGAATTGTTCGGGTACAAACAATTTACCTGGGGGTTTATTCCTGGGAGCTTGTGCTTGTGCTTCCAGAATCTCTCTCTGTAACTCAGAGGAGATTTCGGCTACAACTACTCCCGGTTGAAGAATGGAGGAAGGAGGTTCTGGAGGGGACACAGAATCAAAACTTCGGGATAAGGCATCCGCCTTTACAATTTTAGACCCTGGTCGGAAAGTGATGGTAAAATGAAATCGAGAAAAAAAAAAGTGCCCACCGAGCCTGTCTGGGGGTCAATCTCTTAGCAGACTCGATATAGACCAGGTTTTTATGATCAGTGTTGACTGTAATGGGATGAACGGCCCCCTCCGAAAAATGCCTCCATTCTTCGAAGGCCAATTTAACTGCTAACAATTCCCTGTTACCGACATCATAGTTTCTCTCGGCCGAAGAGAACTTCTTAGAGAAAAAGGCACAGGGTTTGAGGTTAGTCAGGGTAGAGGGGCCCTGTGACAATACTGCCCCCACCCCCACCTCCGAAGCGTCGACCTCGACGATAAAAGGTCTTGACGAATCAGGTTGTACCAACACAGGGGCTGTAGTAAAACACTTCTTTAATGCCAGGAAGGAATTTTTTCTGCCACGGACCAATTTTTTACATCTGCCCCTTTAAGAGTGAGGTCCGTCAAGGGTTTCACCACCTGCGAGAACCCTTTAATGAGTTTCCTAATAATTAGCGAAGCCCAGAAATCGCTGCAACCCCTTCAGGTCATGAGGCTGCACCCAATATGTAATGGTCTGAACCTTCCCTAGATCCATGCGGCATCCCTCCCCAGATACAATTACACCCAGAAAAGATAGTTCTTGCATAAAAAATGAGCACTTCTCCAGCTTAGCATCCAAATGGTTCTCCCGGAGTCTCAAAGGAACCGTACGCAGATGGTGCAAGTGTGACTGACTGTCCTCAGAGTAAATCAAGATGTCATCCAGGTAAATGACTACGTAACGTACAATCAAGTCAGAAAAAACATCATTAATAAAGTTCTGAAAAACCGCAGGAGCGTTAGTGAGGCCGAAGGGCATAACCAGGTTTTCAAACAGCCCCTCAGTTGTCAGGAACGCTGTTTTCCATTCGTCCCCCTCCCGGATCCTTATAAGGTTATAAGCCCCTCGTAGATCGAGCTTCAAAAACCATTTGGCCCCCCGTGAGTTGATTGCATAGATCAGGAATCAACGGGAGAGGGTACGTGTTCTTAACAGTAATTTTGTTCAGTTCTCGAAAGTCGAGGCACAGTCGCAACCCACCATGTTTTTTCTTTACAAAGAAAAACCCGGCTGCCACGGGTGAGACCGAGGGCTGAATATGCCCCTTGCGAAGGCTTTCTTTAATGTACTCTTTCACAGCTTGGCGCTCAGGCCCGGACAAATTAAACAAACGAGCTTTGGGTAATTTGGCTCCAGGTACTAAATCGATAGCACAATCATATGGTCTTTGTGGTGGGAGCGCCTCAGCCTCGCTTTCGGAAAACATGTTTAAAGTCTCTCAGATACTCCAGAATACCCTCCAGACTGACAGATGACACAGATACAGATTTTATCGGATTGACAAAAGGAACCGGGTTACAACACAGACCAATATCATTACATCCCCATCGGGTGATCTCCCCCTTCACCCGATCAATAAGAGGATTGTGGAGTTGCAACCAGGGCATTCCCAATACCAGTCCTGCAGGCAGATTATTCAAAATGAAACAACTTAAATTTTCCACATGAGTGGAACCCACTTTCATAGAAAAAACTTCAGACATAAAACAAATTCCATCCCGGGTAAGAGGGGATGAATCCACTGCCACAATTTTAACAGGGTCTTTTAACCTGACTGTCCCTATCTTATTAAGAGTCACAACTTGGGCATCAATCAGATTAATGGAGGAACCACAGTCGACAAAGGCGGTAGTCATAACAAAACCACCAGCAAGTTCCAATTCAACCTGGAGCACCATTTTTATACGAGAGAAAAAATGTACCTGGGAGTCTGGACAACCTCCTCGATTGTTGCCCAGACTCAGTCGTTTCTCTGATGGTTTCTCTGAAGAAGGGAAGGAGGGGCAATTCCTTTTCCAATGTCCAGAGGCTCCACAGTAAAAGCATAGTAGGTTGTCTCAACGGTGCCTTCTCTCTTTCTCCTTTCCCGAGACTGACCCAACCTCCATGGGCTCAGATACAGGTGCAGTGTCACACAATTTGGGGTACAAGGGAGACTAATGTTGCATAATTCCTCTAGCACGGAGTCTCCGGTCCATACGGACCGCCTGCATCATGGTGTCCTCCAGGGTATCAGGAGGCGGATGTAATGCCAGAGCGTCCTGCAGATGGTCAGACAGGCCCCTGCAAAACAACGCTCTCAGGGTGGCATCATTCCAGGTTACTTCGGATGTCTAAACTCTGAGCAGGACCATTCAGCAGAGTGCCTCCCCTGTGTCACACTCATCACCATATTCTCTGCCAGATGCACTCTATCAGGCTCATCATAAATGTGCCCCAGAGCCTCAAAGAACAAATTCACAGACATACATTAAGGAGCAGAGGAAGAGAGAGAGAAAGCCCATGCCTGTGGAGCCCCCCGAAGTAGGGAAATAATGACCCCCACCCTCTGGAACTCATCCCCGGAGGAGCGGGGCCTTAGAGGAAAAAAAAAGCTTGCATCCTTCTCTGAAAGACCTGAACTCCTTTTTATCCCCTGAGAAAGGGTCTGGCAGTTTGACCGGAGATTCGGGGGATGCTAATGACACTTCTCTACCCCCAGAACTAGAAGCCCCTGCACAGTAACCACCAACTGTTGCTGGGTATGAGCCATCGTGCGCTGTTCCACATTGTGTTTATGGAACATTTGGGTCAGGTGCTTGACCTGATCAGCCAAAGCTTGTATGGGATCCATGAGGATAACACACTTTTTTTTTCCCTTCAGAGAAAAAAAAAAGAACTGAAACGGTCAGCTATAATGTCAAGAACACCGCACTACACTCACTCACTGAGCCAGTGCGCATGTCCTGAGTACAAAAACCGTGCTGAAAGATACCTGTGGAGCAGGGCAGCAGCGGTGACAATGCGTGCTTCAAACTATCAGGACCTGAAACACATGACTGCTGGGGGCGTGGCCTAAGCTCCACAGAGCTAGGAGCTGCAGGGAAACTCCTAGCAAAGTAACGACGGGACAGGTTACCAAGGGGCATAGACAGGGGTGGAAACCAGATCAAGCCGGGGTCAATGCACGAGATAGCAGGACAGTACCAAAGGGTTACACAGAGCGGATAGTCAGGATGTAGCAATAGACCGGAAAAGCAGAACAGGCAATAGACGGTACAATAGGGGCAAATGGTAGTGGAGTAAAAATAGCCAAGCCAGGAGGTCAGAACCAGAGAAGACAATAGTACCTAAAATGTGAGACGGAGTTCACAGTGAGGGGACAGGCCGGGTCATACACAGGAATCAACAAGCAATGCAGTACACGCACACCAGGGGGGTTGGTCAGACACACAGCCAGAATAACAGTATAGCCGTCAGAGAATGCTAGTCTGGAGTGAGTATAAATACCCCTCCCAGATCCAAACAGAGGCCGGCAAAAGTTAACCCTGTGAGAACAGGACATTAACCATGTCCTAACCATGACAATATCCCTCAGTTCCTCGATTAATTGTGTGGAATCTCTCAAATATGAAGGAAGAGACTTTACTAGATCTTGTAAAACAAGTCAATATAATGAGAAAGGTGACAAGTCAAAGACCCAATTCCTGATATAGGTGGTTTTTCAGGGTTCTTATGCAATTTTGGTAAATGATAAAATAATGCCATGGTTGGCACAGGATTTGTTAAACTTTTTTCTGTTTTATTAAGAATATTCCTCTCATAGGCTTCCTTGATCATATGGTGATAGTCCCGGACAAAGCATTGTGTAGGATCTTCTTTTAAAATTTTATAATATCTCGTATCAGACAATATGTTCAAAGCTTCCTCAATATAGTAAGATCTGTTTTGCACAGATCTCTTTATCAGCTTGTCTTATTACTATATCTGTATTTTTTCTCAAATCCTCCAATGCCACTTTTTCTCTTTTAGAGATATTGTTCTCCTTTTTTACCTTATTTTTCCCAATTCCATGTTTTTCGATTTTATTTTTATTATTATTTTCCCACTTTCTAAATTCTTCAGACACTAATGAAAAAAAAGTGTCTATATTTTGTCCTCTGTGTGGATGAGGATTAAATAGAGATTTTGGGTGTACCTCCTTGTGGATATATTCACTTTCTTTGTTTGTCTCTGTTGGGATCAGTATTTTTTTGAGATTCCCAATGTCCCCATTTTTTTCAGTCAACAAGAAATGCCTTTTAAGAGTAAGTTTGCGAGCGTATGCATTTAAATCGAGAAAAAGATCAAATGCATTCATATCTTGAGCAGGGCAGAAATTTAGTCCCCTACTTAAAATTTCCATTTCTGAAGAGGATAAAATGTGGGATGATAAACAAAATATTTTAACCAGAGGCAGATTTGGTTGTTTATTAGTTTCTGGGTTCCTTTTTTTTATATATTCTCAGATTTCTATTAGATCCCTTTCCTCTTTTTCCTCTTGCTCTACTTTTCTTTTTTTTAGACCTTGATGTTACAGCCGGTGCGAAGTAAATTGTAATATGATTCTTTTGCATTGGACTTAAAATTTGGGCTGTTTGTGAAGAGCTCATTAGTGGTGGTAAAATTATTTCTGAAACACTTGGACGTGTGGCACCTATCTCTAAAAAAGAGATGTTGGATATTACTGAGGATAGGGATGGTGTAGGTGCTTGTATTACAGTGGTAAATGTAGATGAGGATACTGTATTGTCATGGGAAGTTAGTTCATTCATATCAAATTCAACATTGGAAATTTCCAACCTGTGGGGAACAGTTGGAATTTCCAGTGGGGGAAGTCCTGGATTGGGAGGAGGTAATGTTGGAGCATTTTTCATTACAATGATCCTGGGCTCTAATGGAATATTTTTTTCAATGGGTGGAGGTTTTTTCTTTTGTACATTTCTATTAGGTATAGTGTGAAGATTTTCGGGGGTAGACGTATTAAGAGGTAATTTAATTTGAGAGATAGTGGTTTCAACATCATGTATATTTTTTATATTTAAATTGGTTATAATCCTTGTTTGTTTTACACCTAATTCCTGTGGGACCAGGGCTTCTGTTCTTAAATTACCAGAGTTTTTCTTTATAGGTTCATTGATACCTATCAGGTTTTTATTCCTGATTGGTTCCTTTGACATTGGTTTAGTTTTAACGGTATCCCTGCGAAATTTTTTTATTTTTACATCTACTAGATCATTTTCAAATACTTTGAGTTTCCTAGAAATGTCATCATTCACCAAATTAAAAAAATGAAAACTTTTAAACCTTTCAAGTTCAAGTAATTTTTTTCACAGATCACTGCGGCTTTGCTGGCTAGCTCAGAACGCTTTTCCACTAACAAACTCATAAGACTATAAGAACAATCATTTAAAATATTATTCCACTTATTGGTAAAATTACTGTCATCTAAAAAAGTACTATTAAAATGTATCTTCAAACCATTTGGAAATATTTTTTGATCAATACAAATACCTAGAAATTCTGCATCGATCTGATGTCTTATTTCCATCTTCATATATTTTTCAAAGTCCAAAAAAAAAGACCAGTGATGGTCCTTTTAGTCTCAATATCAATCACATGTTCAGTGCAGGAATTATCCAACCTTATATTAGTCATGTTCTTAATGGATGATAACAGCTCCTTTCTCCTCTCAATTCTGTTATTATAATACTCCATTCTCACTCCAGGATGCTCGCTCCCCTTTGCTATCTGGGGTGTCTCTCTTCAACCGATCCTATGTGAGCCTGAATCTGGCTCTTTCACTAGGATCCACCCGAGGCAAGCTGCAAGCCCTGTCTATTGAGAAGTATCCCAGAAGGAAGGATTTTTGAGGATACATTATCTAAAGCCATATTAGTCTTCTATCAGGTGAGTGCATAAAATTGTGCACCCTTTAAAGACTGCAATATTGTGTTTACGCACTTAGGGCGCCGCGATTTGTCTGTTCTCTCCCAAACAGGGGTTTTTTTTTTTTGCATGGTGCTGGATGAGGGGAAGTTTATGTGTGGGGTCAGGAGGGGTTTACAGTGTGGATGTAGCAGAGCTGTGTGTGTATGAGAAGTATGGAGCGGAGCCGTGTGTATACGAGATGTACCGAGTGGAGCCACGTGTGTACGAGGTATACAGAGCGGAGCCGCATGTGTATGGGGTGTGCAGAGCAGAACTGTGCGTGTACGAGATGTACGGAGCGGAGCCGTGTGTGAACAAGGTGTACGGAGCGGAGCCGCATGAGTATGAGATGTACGGAGCGGAGCCGTGTGTGTACGAGGTGTACGGAGCGGAGCTGCATGTGTACGAGGTGTATGGAGAGGAACCGCGTGTGTATGATGTGTACGGAGGGTAGCTGCATGTGTATGGGGTGTGCGAAGTGGAGCCATGTGTGTACGAGATGTATGGCGCAGAGCCGTGTGTGTACGAGATGTACGGAGCGGAGCGTGTGTGCACAAGGTGTACGGAGCGGAGCCGTGTGTGTATGAGGTGTACGGAGCGGAGCCTTGTGTGTACAAGGTGTACGGAGCTAAGCTGTGTGTGTACGAGGTGTTCGGAGCGGAGCCGCGTGTGTATGAGGTGTACGGAGCAGAGCCACGTGTGTACGAGGTGTACGGAGCGGAGCCGCATGTGTATGACGCGTATGGAGTGTAGCCGCATGTGTATGGGGTGTGCGGAGCAGAGCTGTGTGTGTACAAGATGTATGGAGCGGAGCCGTGCATGTACAAAATGTATGGAGCGGAGCCGTGTGTGTACGAGATGTATGGAGCGGAGCCGTGTGTGTACGAGTGGAGCGGAGCCATGTGTACAAGATGTATGGAGCGGAGCCGTATGTGTACGAGATGTATGGAACGGAACCGTGTGTGTACGAGGTGTACGGAGCGGAGCCGCTTGTGTACGTGGTGTACGGAGCAGAGTCGCATGTATATACTGTAGGGTGTGCAGAGCAGAGTGTGTGTGTATGAGATGTACGGAGTAGAGCCACGTGTGTACGGGGCGTGAGGAGTGGAGCCACGTGTGTATGAAGTGTACGGAGCGGAGCTGCGTGAGTACGAAGTGGAGCCGCGTGTCTATGAGGTGTACGGAGCAGAACCGCGTGTGTACGGAGCAGAGCCTCGTGTGTACGAGGTGTACAGAGCAGAGCTGTGTGTGTATAGAGTGGAGCAGCTTGTCTATGGAGTGGAGCTGCGTGTGTACAGGGTGTGCAGAGTGGAGCCGCGTGTGTGCGGAGCCGAGCCGCGTGTGTGTGGGGTGTGCAGAGCGAAGCCGCATGTGTACGAGGTTATGGAACGGAGCCACATGTGTCGGAGGTGTGTGGAGCAGAGCTGTGTGTGTGCAAGGTGTACGGAGGGGAGCCGTGAGTGTGCGAGGTGTACGGAGCGGAGCCATGTGTGTATGAAGAGTACAGAGCCATGTGTGTGTGGGGTGTAGGGAGCTGAACCTCAGGTGTATAGGGTGTACGAAACGGAGCCCTTTGTGTACAAAGAGTACAGAGCTGAGCCGTGTGTGTATGGAGCAGAGCAGAGCCATGTGTGTGCGAGGTTTACGAGTGGAGCCATGTGTGTACTGAGTGGAACTGTGTGTGTGCGAGGTGTACAGAGCATAGCCATCTGTGTACGGGGCATACAAAGTGGAACCATGTGTGCGGAGCCGTGCGTATACAAGGTGTATGGTGGGGGGCATTCATATCTCCCAACCATCCCGGATCCAACGGGACAGTCCCGATTTTGAGAGTCTGCTCCACTGTCCCGGCCGGGAGCTTACTTTTTCCACGGACACAGGAGTACACAGCGGAGCCCTGAGGAGCACTTTAAAACTCGCACGTGACATTCCATAGCAAGTGATGTGCTGGAAGCTGACCGGAAATTAGGTAATTTTGGGAGGAGATTGTGACAGAACCATGGAGGCACTTCAGGGAATGCCTCAGATCCATCACCGTGTCCTCCTCTGACAGCGCGGGCAACAGGATCGCCTTGGAATTGTGGTTGCCAGCGGATCATATGTCCTGCATCGGGAGGCTCAGGTGGACACTAAAATGGGAGCCGGGCTAATCTTCCTCTCTCTGTTTTTCTCTCTCTCTCTGTTCTTTCTTTCCCTCTCTAATCTTTATTTCTCTTTGTTTCTTTCTTTCTCCGTTCTTTCTTTTTTCTCTCTGTTTCTTTCTCTCTCTCTGCTTCTTTCTCGCTTTGTTCTTTCTTTCCCTATCTACTCTTACATTCTTTCTCTCTCTCTGTTTTTCTTTCTCTCTGTTTCTCTCTCTCTCTGTTCTTTCTTTCCCTCTCTAAACTTTTTTCTTTCTTTGTTCTCTTTCTTTCTCTCTGTTTCTTTCTCTCTCTCTGTTCTTTCCCCTTTTTTTCTTTCTCTTTGTTCTCTTTCTTTCCCCTCTTTCTTTCTCTCTGTTCTTTTTTTCCCCTCTTTCTTTCTCTCTCTGTTCTTCCTTTCTCTCTGTTCTTTCTTTCTCTCTGTTCTTTCTTTCTCTCTGTTCTTTCTTTCTCTCTCTGTTCTTTCTTTCTCTCTCTGTCGTTTCTTTCTTTCCCCTCTTTCTTTCTTTCTCTCTCTCTCTCTGTTTTCTTCTTTATCTCTCTGTTCTTTTTCTTTCTCTTTCTTTCATTCTTTTTCTCTCTGTGTTCTTTCTTTCTCCCTCTCTGTTCTTTCTATTTCTTTCTCTCTCTGTACTTTCTTTCTTTCCCCTATTCCTTTCTCTCTGTTCTTTCTTTCCCTCTCTGTTCTTTCTTTCTTTCCCCTCTTTCATTCTTTCTTTCTTTCTTTCTCTCTCTCTGTTCTTTCTTTCTCTCTGTTCTTTCTTTCCCCTTTCTTTCATTCTTCCTATCTCTGTTCTTTTTTACTGTCCTCTCTTTCTTTCTCTCTTTCTTTCTCTCTCTGTTCTTTCTTTCTCTCTCTCTGTTCTTTCATTCTTTCTCTCTCTCTCTCTGTTCTTTCTTCCCCTCTCTAATCTTTCTTTCTCTTTATTCTTTCTCTGTTCTTTCTTTCTCTCTCTGTTTCTTTCTTTCTCTCTGTTTCTCTCTTTCTGTTCTTTCTTTCCCTCTCTAATCTTTATTTCTCTCTCTGTTCTTTCTTTTCCTCTCTAATCTCTTTTTCCTTTCTCTGTTCTTTCTTTCTCTCTCTGTTTCTTTCTCTCTCTATGTTCTTTCTTTCTCTCTCTAATCTTTCTTTTTTATCTCTGTTCTTTCTTTCTCTGTTCTTTCTTTCTTCTTTTTCTCTCTCTGTTCTTTCATCCTTTTTTTCTCTCTCTTTGTTCTCTTTCTTTCCCCTCTTTCTTTCTCTCTCTGTTCTTTCTTTCCCCTCTTTCTTTCTCTCTCTGTTCTTCCTTTCTCTCTCTCTGTTCTTTCTTTATTTCTCTCTGTTCTTTCTCTCTCTGTCTGTTCTTTCTTTCCCCTCTTTCTTTCTCTCTCTGTTTTCTTCTTTCTCTCTCTCTGTTCTTTTTCTTTCTCTTTCTTTCATTCTTTCTCTCTCCCTTTCTGTTCTTTCTATTTCTTTCTCTCTCTGTACTTTCCTTCTTTCCCCTATTTCCTTCTCTCTGTTCTTTCTTTCTCTCTCTCTGTTCTTTCTTTCTTTCTTTCCCTTCTTTCTTTCTCTCTCTCTCTGTTCTTTCTTTCTCTTTCTGTTCTTTCTGTCTTTCCCCTCTTTCTTTCTTTCTTTCTTTCTTTCTGTGTTCTTTTTTACTGTCCTCTCTTTCTTTCTCTCTATTCTTTCTTTCTGTTTCTCTGTTCTTTCTTTCTCTCTCTCTGTTCTTTCTTTCTCTCTCTCTGTTCTTTCTTCCCCTCTCTAATCTTTCTTTTTCTCTGTTTTTCTTTCTCTGTTCTTTCTTTATTTCTCTCTGTTTCTTTTTTCCCTCTGTTTCTCTCTCTCTGTTCTTTCTTTCCCTCTCTAACCTTTTGTTCTCTCTCTGTTCTTTCTTTCCCTCTCTAATCTTTTTTTCTTTCTCTGTTCTCTTTCTTTCTCTGTTTCTTTCTCTATGTTATTTCTCTCTCTAATCTTTCTTTTTTATCTCTATTCTTTCTTTCTCTGTTCTTTCTCTCTCTCTGTTCTTTCCCCTCTTTCTTTCTCTCTGTTCTTTCTTTCCCCTCTTTCTTTCTCTCTGTTCTTCCTTTCTCTCTCTGTTAATTATTTCTCTCTCTCTAATCTTTCCTTATTTCTCTCTATTCTTTCTTTCTCTCTCTGTTCTTTCCTTCTTTCTTTCTTACTTTCTTTCTTTCTCTGTTCTTTCTTTCTCGCTCTGTGCTTTCTTTCTCTCTCTGTCTGTTCTTTCTTTCCCCTCTTTCTTTCTTTCTCTCTGTTTTCTTCTTTCTCTCTCTGTTCTTTTTCTTTCTCTTTCTTTCATTCTTTCTCTCTCTGTTCTTTCTTTCTCTCTCCCTCTCTGTTCTTTCTATTTCTTTATCTCTCTGTACTTTCTTTCCCCTCTTTCTTTTTATCTGTTCTTTCTTTCTCTCTCTGTTCTTCCGTTCTCTCTCTCTGTTCTTTCTTTTTTTCCCCTCTTTCTTTCTTTCTCTTTCTTTCTATCTCTGTTCTTTTTTACTGTCCTCTTTCTTTCTCTCTGTCCTTTCTTTCGCTCTCTGTTCTTTCTTTGTTTCCTTCTCTCTCTCTCTGTTCTTTCTTGCCCCTCTTTCTTTCTCTCTCTCCATTCTTTCTTTCCCTCTCTGTTTCTTTATTTCTCTCTGTTTTCTTTCTTTCGCTCTCTGTTCTTTCTTTCTCTCTGTTTTCTTTCTTTTGCTCTCTGTGTTCTTCATTCTATCTCTGTTCTTTTTCTTTCTCTTTCTTTCATTCTTTCTCTCTCTCTGTTCTTTCTTTTCCTCAGTACCAGTCAGTGTGCCCACAGTACCAGCCACTGTGCCCTCTGTACCAGTCAGTGAGATCAGCAGTGCTAAATGGGTGCAGTTGGGGTGTGGACATGGGTGTGACTAGTTGTGAAATGGGTGTGTTCGGGGCGTGGCCTAAAATTTGCCATGGCACGCCACAGCCTTTGCCCCTCTTTCCCTTCTTCAAAAGTTGGAAGCAGTGATGAGCAAGTATACTCGTTGCTCGGGTGTCCTCTGAGTATTTTGGCATGCTCGGAGATTTAGTTTTTGTTGTCTCAGCTGCATGATCTGCATGAATGCCTGTTTGTTTGGGAATCTCCACATGTATTCAGCCTGTGTACAAGTCGCAAATCATGCAGCTGAGACGACGAAATCTAAATCTCGGAGCATGCCAAAATACTCGGAGGACACCCGAGCATGCTCAGAAAAACCAGAGCAATTAGTATACTCGCTCATCACTAGTTGGGTATGATGGTGGGCCCCAAGAATGATTTTTCTCTGGTGGGTCCAAGGTACTCTAGTCTGACGCTGACAGTATATAGTAACATTCTAAGTTCTGTGAAGCCTAGTCATAGGCTGGTCTTCACAGGGGCACTGACATGGCAAGCAAGAGACCTTCAGCTGTCTCCAGACAGCCACAGCACCCCGAGGCGATCATGATACGGTGATGATTGGCACATATAGCGTTGCACACCCCAGACCATAAGTTGTCACTCAGATTGACAGCTGCTTCTAGTGGGCTAACCGAAGTGGGCTGTGCTCAGCTTGTAAATCTGCTCCCTATTGTTAGAGGCAGATGTCAGCTGCCTAACACAGCCTGTGTCTACCAATTATGGTGCAGGTTCAGCACCCGACATAGGTGCACAATTATGGATTTAATATATTTATTGGGGATATCTAGTGAAAATTATCTTCATATACTATCTGTAATAGATAATGTTAGGCTAGGTTCACATTGCCTTAGGGGCATCCGTTTAATGGATCTGTTAAAAGGATGCGCTAACGCTGATGTCAATTTTGACATCTTTTGTGCCCTAGCGCTAACATATTCGTTAACGCATGGTAGCAATTCGTTACCATGAGATACCATGCGTTAGCCCATACAGGTCTATGCACAGCGAAAGTGTTCGTTCGCTGTGCGCTAGACCCGATACACCCCCGAATGCTGTAGACCGCGTTCGAGGGTGCGTCATGAAGTAACGCACAATAACTAACGCATGCCGATTTTGGCATGCGTTAGGACACGCTACTGTCATTGCGGGCAATGGGTGCATTAACGCATCCGTTACATAGCGTTAGTGCCACTATGGAACGGATCCCGTCAGCGCATTGCCCCTAACACAATGTGAACCCAGCCGTGGAGATCCGTGACCAAAAGTCTCTATACAGTCCTTAAACACCCACCACTGCTATGCTTTTTTTTGTACTAGGGTTTTAATGAACGATAGTTACTTAAAATGTTTTAAGAGAATTCACAACAGTACCCCCCCTTGAGGAGGGGTCACCGAACCCTCATCCACGTCACCAGGCCAGTCAGGATGGGCCTGGTGAAAAGCACAAACCAGTTTTTCGGCATGAATGTCAGAAGCAGAGACCCAAGAATTATCGTCCTGGCCATAACCCTTCCATTTGACCAGGTACTGGAGTCTCCGTCTAGCCAAACGAGAATCCAATATATTCTCTACCTCATACTCCAAATTACCTTTAACCAATACAGGGTCAGGAGGCGCCGCCATGGGAACTACTGGCTCTACAAACCTCTTCAACAAGGATTTATGGAACACGATATAAATCTTAAACGTAACTGGAAGAGCCAAATGGAAAGAAACGGGATTAAGGATTTCCAAAATCTTATAAGGTCCAATGAATCTTGTCTTGAATTTTGGAGACGCAACCTTCATAGGAATATTCTTTGAAGACAACCAAACCATATCACCCACTTTAAAGAGGGGACCAATGGTCCCATGCTGGTTGGAAAACCGTTGGGCTTTTTCCTGAGAGTGGGACAACTTATCCACCACTTGGTCCCAAATCTGCTGCATTCTCTCTACCACAGAATCAACAATTGAACAGGCCGAAGATTCCACCTGCCCTGAAGAAAATCGAGGATGAAACCCAAAGTTACAGAAAAAGGGCGACATCAAAGTGGCAGAACTAGTCCTATTGTTTAGCGCAAATTCGGCCATGGGCAAAAATGAGACTCAATCATCCTGATCAGCAGATATGAAACATCTCAAATAAGATTCCAAAGTTTGGTTTGTTCTCTCAGTCTGCCCATTGGTCTGAGGATGAAATGCAGAGGAGAAAGATAACTGAATTCCCAGTTTGGAACAATAAGCTCTCCAAAATCTGGAAGCAAACTGGACTCCTCTGTCCGACACAATGTTCTCAGGAATCCCGTGCAACCGAACCACCTGTTGTAAAAACAAGAAGAAGATGGCAACTTTGGGAGTGGTACAAGATGGACCATCTTACAAAATATATTACAGATCACCCAGATAACAGTCATTCTCTGAAAGACAGGAAGATCAGAAATAAAATTCATTGAGATATGAGTCCATGGCCTCCTGGGCACCGGCAGGGGCTTCAGCAACTCACTACAACGAGAACAGGGCTTGGACCGAGGACAAGTCCCACTGGACTGCACAAAATTCCTGACATCACGACATAAGGCAGGCCACCAAAAAGACCGACTCACCAAATCTCTGGTACCAAAAATACCTGGATGACCAGCCAACGCGGAGCAATGAATTTCAGACATTACTCTTTTCCTCCACTGGTCAGGGACATACAATTTTCCCATAGGGCAACGTTCAGGTTTGTCCTCCTGAAATTCCTCCAGGGCACGTCTCAAATCGGGTGAGATGGCAGAAAGAACAACACCCTCATTTAGAACGGTCGTAGGCTCGGTCACATCAAGAGAATCCGCAAAGAAACTCTTAGAAAGGGCATCCGCCTTAACATTCTTAGTGCCTGGAAGAAAAGAGACCACAAAATTAAAACGCGTGAAAAGAAGGCACACCTAGCCTGTCTAGGATTCAAGCGTTTGGCTGATTCAAGATAAATCAAATTCTTGTGGTCGGTGAGGACCACAACTTGATATCTAGCTCCCTCCAACCAATGTCTCCACTCTTCTAGTGCCCATTTCATGGCCAACAATTAGTGTTGAGCGATACCTTCCGATATCGTGAAATATCAGATCAGATTGGATCGGACCGATACCCAAAAAGTATCGGATATCGCCGATTCCGATACCGGAAACCAATGCAAGTCAATGGGACAGAAATATCGGAATTAAAATAAACCCTTTTCTATCCTTGTAGGTTTATTCTACATGAAGGAAGACAACTAAGAATAATGTAGAATGTATTGGGGGAGGTGGAGGAGACATTAAAAGCATAGAGGTTTAGCCGAATCAAATGTAATAGCAGGAATTAATATTTTTTTTAAGACGTTCGGCGTTACAAAGATATTGACTATATTAACCTTTTTTATATTTTGTCAGATATATATGTTTCACTACTTCCATGCTCTTCACCTTCTTTTTTACTTCTCCCACACTTTCTCCTTCATGATCCTCAGCAGGAGCAGCATCTTTTTCATCAACTTCTTCTTCACCTTATTCATCTTCTTCTTCACCTTCTTCCTATTATTCTTTTTTTTTACATTCTTCATATTCTTCTTATTCAACTATTATTCTTCTTCATATTCTACTTCTTCATCTTCTTCCTATTCCTCTTCTTCATCATATTCTTATTTGTGACAGGCATTCCTGTAGTTGTTATCTATAAAAGTTTGAAGATTACACCTTCCATTCTGCCTGTCACAAAAGATTTACAACAGGATTTGTCCGCGTTCAGTTTGGCCTGCAGCAGCAGGCATTTTCCAGGGGCACCACGAGGAGGAACAGACTCACCCCCATACACTGATTAGTCTTCTTCTGCTTATAATTTAGATAATATCTTTTGCTCTGATTTTTAGTCTTATGCTTAATGTTCTTCTGCTTTTTGTTCTTCTGCTTCTTGGTCTTCTGCTTCTTAGTCTTCTGTCTCTTGTTGTTCTGTATCTTGATGGTTGTCTTCATGTTCTTTGTCCTCTTGCTCATCTTCTTCAGGGTCATCTTTTTGGTCTTCTTTGGAGTGGTCTTCAGGGTCGTCGTCTTCAGGGTCATCGTCTTCGGGGTTGTTGTCTTCTTCGGGGTGGTCTTCAGGGTCGTCGTCTTCTGGGTCTTCGTCAGGGAGATACAGAGTGATTACCAAAAACCATTTCAAAAAGTTTGAACTTGGAAATGTAGCAGAAGGTACAAGAAGGCTGAGGAACTGCCGAGAACCAGCTGACAGTACTGGAACCCGGATGGGTAGCAGAAATTACCCCTGAAAAACAACGTTGCAAGGTCGCGAGCCGGCCGCAGTTACCAAAACCCACATCCGTTCACAGGTGTTGATATCCCTATATAGGGTTTCTTCACCTTTGATTCAAAATCAGTTGTTTATGCCATCAAATGCCCTTGTGGTAAGATTTATCAAAGATCGCATATCACACCACAAATCGGATATACGTTGTAAAAAAGATCATCTTCCAATTCCATACCATTTTCATATGGCAGGTCATACAATTGCCCAGTTACGTTTTTTGGTGCTGGAACAAGTCAATGTTAATAGAAGAGGCGGTGACTTGATTAGGAAATTACAATTAAGAGAAACTTATTGGATCCATTACTTACAAAGTTTAGAACCCAAGGGACTTAATAGGGATTATGATATTGTTGGCTTAATTTGAATCATGTGAATATATGTGCATATACATCTACTTGGTTTATGTGTATGCACATTCATATGTTATATTGGGTACTGTATATTTATTATGGGTTGTGTAGAAATCTTTATATATACTTTGATAACTTATACATATATATATTGTTGCATATTATTTTGAGAATTTAAATCTGATATCTTTCTGTACCCTATTAGTCCTTCTATTGGGGATATACACATATACACTCACTGGCCACTTTATTAGGTACACCATGCTAGTAAGGGGTTGGACCCCCTTTTGCCTTCAGAACTGCCTCAATTCTTCGTGGCAGAGATTCAACAAGGTGCTGGAAGCATTCCTCAGAGATTTTGGACCATATTGACATGATGGCATCACACAGTTGGCGCAGATTTGTCGGCTGCACATCCCTGATGCGAATCTCCCGTTCCACCACATCCCAAAGATGCTCTATTGGATTGAGATCTGGTGACTGAGGAGGCCATTTGAGTACAGTAAACTCATTGTCATGTTCAAGAAACCAATCTGAGATGATTCGAGCTTTATGACATGGCGCATTATCCTGCTGAAAGTAGCCATCAGATGTTGGGTACATTGTGGTCATAAAGGGATGGACATGGTCAGCAACAATACTCAGGTAGGCTGTGGCGTTGCAACGATGCTCAATTGGTACCAAGGGGCCCAAAGAGTGCCCAGAAAAAATTCCCCACACCATGACACCACCACCACCAGCCTGAACCGTTGATACAAGGCAGGATGGATCCATGCTTTCATGTTGTTTACGCCAAATTCTGACCCTACCATCCGAATGTCGCAGCAGAAATCGAGACTCATCAGACCAGGCAACGTTTTTCCAATCTTCTACTGTCCAATTTCGATGAGCTTGTGCAAATTGTAGCCTCAGTTTCCTGTTCTTAGCTGAGAGGAGTAGTACCCAGTGTGGTCTTCTGCTGCTGTAGCCCATCTGCCTCAAAGTTCGACGCACTGTGCGTTCAGAGATGCTCTTCTGCCTACCTTGGTTGTAACGGGTGGCAATTTGAGTCACTGTTGCCTTTCTATCAGCTCGAACCAGTCTGCCCATTCTCCTCTGACCTCTGGCATCAACATGGCATTTCCGGCCACAGAACTGCCGCTCACTGGATTTTTTTTCTTTTTCGGACCATTCTCTGTAAACCCTAGAGATGGTTGTGCGTGAAAATCCCAGTAGATCAGCAGTTTCTGAAATTCTCAGACCAGCCCTTCTGGCACCAACAATCATGCCACATTCAAAGGCACTCAAATCACCTTTCTTCCCCATACTGATGCTCGGTTTGAACTGCAGGAGATTGTCTTGACCATGTCTACATGCCTAAATGCACTGAGTTGCCGCCATGTGATTGGCTGATTAGAAATTAAGTCTTAACACACAGTTGGACAGGTGTACCTAATAAAGTGGCCAGTGAGTGTATATGTATATATGTAAAGGAATTTTCTGCAATATAAAGATAAATATAACTTTTGAATTTCATTTATTTTAATACCATCTCCTTAATATCTTGTAGGTCGCGCCATGATTCCTTTTTTCATGAGATTTATCTACACTTTTAGAGTCCAGTAATGAGCCTCATTTTTCATTTTGCACTCTAATTTTTGTCTATACTTAGGTGTATAAGATATATTGAATATATTAATTTGTGACTTGTTATCCATTAGTCCTAATATAGAACTACGTACATCAGTGAGTTTCTTATTATTTGAAATGTGATTTTTTTTTTTTGTCATGAAAATATGTTCCGTTTTGATTTATTTTAAAATTCATGTGAATATATTTTATTTACAGTCTGATGAAGGTCGACAAAGACCGAAACGTTTTTCCTGTTTTCCTTATTTTTTTGCACTTTTGAGACTAGTAGACATTTTGGATTATGTCATTTGAATTAAAAAAAACTTTTGAGCAGCCATTTAATTTGAATGCCGGATATTCTATTCTTATTACCAAAACCTACAGTCCTACAGGGGGTGCTTGTTCTATTGGCACTAATCAGACTTTATTGCCAGATCCTGCAGCCCACATAGGAAGCACCTAAACTGCAGGCACCATAGAGTCGGCTAACCCGACCGCAACACGACAGGACAATGTATTGGTGCCAAAGTGACGTTGACACTTCCCGGAAACAGCTGGCATGCTGGAACCAGGCTGGGCAGGAGGGAGTACCCGTGTCAAAGACACTGCTGTGAACCAGCTGACGGTGCTGGAAACTGGAGGGGCAGCAGAATGAACAAGAGTCAATGGCACTACCGAGGACCAGCTGATGGTACTGGAACCCGGTTACTAAGCAGGAGGTACCTGTGCTAGAAAGCACTACCAAGGACCAGCAGAAGTTGCTGGAACTCGGATACCGAAAAGGAGGCACCTAAGCCAAAGGCACTGCCGAGAACCAGCTGACGGTGCTGGAACCCGGCTGGGTAGCAGAAGGAACAAGAGCCACTGGCAATACCGAGGACCAGCTGATGGTACAGGAACCCGGTTACTAAGAAGGAGGTACCTGTGCTAGAAAGCACAACCAAGGACCAGCAGACGTTGCTGGAACTCGAATACCGAAAAGGAGGCACCTAAGCCAAAGGCACTGCCGAGAACCAGCTGACGGTACTGAAACCCGGATGGGTAGCAGGAGGTACCCATGAAAAACAAAGTTGCAAGGCCGCGAGCCGGCCGCAGTTACGGAAACCCACAGTCCTACAGGGGGTGCTTGTCCTATTGGCACTACGGAACCAGCCTTTATTGCCAGATCCCGCAGCCCACATAGGAAGCACCTAAACTGCAGGCACCATAGAGTCGGTTAACCCGACCGCAACACGACAGGACAACGTATTGGTGGCAAAGTGACATTGACACTAAACGGAAACAGCCGGCGTGCTGGAACCAGGCTGGGCAGGAGGGAGTACCCGTGCCAAAGACACTGCCGAGAACCAGCTGACGGTGCTGGAACCCAGGGTAAATACTACAAACGGAGTGGAGACAGAGGCCTAATTGGAGCAAGTTTAAAATCTGTAGTTGTGTGAGTGTGGACAGAGCAGGAGAAATTGCCGGACACACAGCTGGGGATCAGCTGACATTACTGAACCCCAATAACACTGGAGCATATGTTGACTGTGCAGATGGCACTTCTGAGCAGCAGCTGGCGGTGTTGGAGCCCAGGGTCAATCAGGGTGTAGGCTGAAATCTAATTAGAGCAAGTTTAATATCTGATGTTGTGTGAATGTTGAGGGAGCAGGAGATATTGCCGGACACACAGCAGGGGAGCAGCTGGCGTTACTGAACCCCACTAACACAGGAGCTAGTGTTTTTCTCTGTGCAGACGGCACTTCTGAGCAACTGGCGGTGTTGGAGCCCAGGGTCAATCAGGGTGTAGGCTGAGGCCTAATTGGAGCAAGTTTAATATCTGATGTGTGAATGTGGACGGAGCAGGAGATATTGCCGGACACACAGCAGGGGAGCAGCTGTCGTTACTGAACCCCACTAACAGAGGAGCTAGTGTTTTTCTGTGCAGACGGCACTTCTGAGCAGCAACTGGTTGTGTTGGAGCCCAGAGATTACAGTTCAGTTGGTAGAAACATGAACACAGCAGGAGACCTGGATACTGTTGCCAACCAATTATTTAATCTGGAAGAGGACTAGCAAATTCCGGCGAGATACAGGCCTTGTTCATTTTCAGAAAAGTAAGCCGGTCAACGTTATCGGAGGATAGTCGCATGCGACGGTCTGTTAGTACACCACCTGCGGCACTAAAGACGCGTTCCGCTAATACACTAGCAGCAGGGCAAGCCAGCACCTCCAATGCTTACTGGCTAAGCACTGGCCATGTATCCAGCTTAGAGACCCAAAACTTGAAGGGGGAAGAGCCGTCTGGGAGTACACAGAGAGGGCAAGACATGTAGTCTGTCACCATCTGACGGAAACGTTGCCTCCTGCTGACTGGAGCTGTCTGTGATGGTATAGACATTTGTGGCGGGGACACAAAACTTTGCAACATTTGGGCCATACCGGTCTTGCCTTGTGCTGAGGCGCTGCTTCTGCTCCCTCTTTGTGCAGAGCTTCCTCCACTGCCTTGACGCACAGAGCTGCTTTGTAAAGCACTAGCAGCACTGCTCTCGGGTGGAATGGAGAACATGATGGAATGCACCAGTGTGTCTTGGTACTCCCGCATTTTACTCTCCCGGTTCAACGGTGTTATGAGGCTTTGTAATTTGTCCCAGTAGAGAGGATCTAGGAGGGTGTACACCCAATAGCCATGTTGAAAATGTGGGTGATGCGGCAGTCATTTCTCAGGCAGTGCAGCATGAAATCAACCATGTGCTGCAGACTCCCAACAGGCCAAGAAACGCTGTCCCCTGCTTGAGGCGTCATCTCTGCCTGCTCTGCATCACCCCACCCTCACTCTACATACTGACTACTAAAGCATTGTGTACCTCCCTCCTCTGGAGAGATGTCTTCCTCCTCCATTGACTCCTCCTCATCCTCCTCACAAAGTGTCCCCTGCCCAGGCCTTTGTGAGAAACCACGTTGCGCAGACTGTCCAGAAGCAGATGGCATTTGTGACTCCTCATCCTCCACCTCTTCCACAACCTCCTCCCTTAGTGCTTGCAGTGTTTTTTGAAGCAGGCAGATAAGGGGGACAATCATGCTGACTAGTGCATCATCTGCACTCGCCATCCGCGTGGAATCATCGAAGGCACGCAAAACGTGGCAGATGTCCTTCATAGAGGCCCACTCCGTGGTGGTGAAGTGTGAACGGCACGCAGTGCGACTTGTTTGCGCCTGATGCAGCTGGTACTCCATTACTGCTGCCTGCTGCTCACACAATCGCTCCAACATATGTAACGTTGAATTTCACCTGGTGGGTAGGTCACATATGATGTGATGTTCTGGAAGGCGGAGTCGGCGCTGCAGAGCTGCAATGCGCGATCTTACCATGCTGGAACTCCGCAAGTGAGCGCACGCTATGCGGACCTTGTGCAGCAGTGCATCAAAATCCGGATAGTCCCTCAAAAAACTCTGCACGACCAAGTTGAGCACATGTGCCAGACATGGGATGTGAGTGAGGTTGCCTAGGCCCAGAGCTGCCCCCAGATTTCGGCCATTGTCACACACTACCAAGCCTGGCTGGAGATTCGCTGGCACAAACCACACGTCGCTCTCCTGCTTTATGGCATTCCAGAGCTCCTGCGCTGTGTCGCTTCGCTTCCCCAAAGAAATTAATTTCAGTAAGGCCTGTTGACGTTTGGCCATGGCTGTGCTCATATCGGTCGTAACAGGTAAGCGTTCACGGGTCCATGTGGAGGTAGACCGTGACAGCTCCTGCAGCGCTGATTCAGAGGAACTGGAGTATGAGGAGGAGTCAATGTGTACAGACAGGATTCCTGCAATCCTTGGAGTTGGCAGAACGCGTACAGCGCCACTCTCAAGATCTGAACCCGGCTCCACAACATTTACCCAATGGGCAGTGAGGGAAAGGTATCGTCCCTGTCCATGGTTTCTGGTCCACGTATCGGTGGTCAGGTGGACCTTGCTACTGAAGGCGTTTTGTAGCACATGTTTAATTTTTCCCTCCACATGCTTTTGCAGGGCAGGGACGGCTTGTCTGCAGAAATAAAAGCGGCTGGGCACGTTGCATTGTGGGACTGCCAATGCCATGAAGTTACGGAAGGTGTCAGTCTCCATCAGCCTGAATGAGAGCATTTCAAGGGACAGTAGTTTTGCAATGCCAGCATTCAGAGCCTGTGCTCGGGGATGGTTTGCCGAGTATGGCCGCCTTTTCTCCCATGCCTGTGCTACCGATGGCTGCGCATAAAGGACTGTTCCCTGTTAAAACTGGGGGATGATGAGTCACTGGTGCCCGCAGCAGGCACAGAATCCCCACGTCCTCTCCCTGCTGAAACTCCATGACCACGACCACGTGCCTTACTCCCTGCTTTCTTCATCTTGGGAGACTGATAAAGATAGGCAGAAAAGTACTAAGGGCTTAGTGTGCTTATTCCTGAACAGCTGCTAACAGGTATAAGAAACACTAATTTTATAAAGTGTGGACTACACTTTAATATGAGCTAATGTGGCCTATACAACTGTAAAGTGGAGTGTTTGGTGAACTTTTTTTCACAAAAAAAAAAAGGATGTGACCAAAGATGTAAAAGCGATAGTATCACAAACTTTTTGTAGCTATTACAATGCAATAGATGAGGCTCCAAAAAATAGGCTAATACTAATCCGGCTGGGGCTGCAGGGCACAAGCCAGCAGAAAGGCTCCTCTATCTACTTCTATATAGTGTTTGCAAATATTCTAGCTGGATACAGATGGAACCACACTAATAGGAGAAATTCAGGAAAAATAAGCAGCACTACAGCAAAAAAGGACAATGTATGAGGCAGTGATGCACGCTGAGCGGACTACAACCAGAGGTGGCTGCAGAACACTACAGCGTGAGCTGCACTCACACACACAGACCTTGCAGGCAGCTGTGAATAGCGCTGCATGGCAAAAGAAAGCTACAGCGGTTGATAAAGTAGCCTGGGTAAAGCGCTATATAGAAAATCGCTATCTCTAACTGTCCCTCAGAGTCAGAAGAGCAGCGTCCTGTCCCTAACTGAATTCACAGCAGATTTAACCCAAAATGGCGGCGGCGGCTTTTATAGTGCATCATGACATCATTTCAGCAGCCAGTCACAGCCATGCCATTAGTTAACATGCCTACATGCCTAACAGGATGTGCCCACACTTCTTAGGATTCCTCATTGGCTGAATCAAATCAATCTGGCTCATAGCATTATGGGAACTTCCAATTCCGGTATTCAATATGCAAAACGTATCGGAACTCAGTATCGGAATTCCGATACCGCGAATATCGGCCGATACCCGATATTTGCAGTATCAGAATACTCAACACTACCAACAATTCCCGATTCCCCACGTCATAGTTACGTTCAGATGGGGAGAATTTTCAAGAAAAGAAGGCACAGGGATTCATCTTATAAGTCACCGGATCTCCGCTTAAGATCCTGAAATGCTGAAACTGCTTCTGGAGACCAATTCACCACATCAACGCCCTTTTTGGTCAAATTAGTTTAACAATACCAGAAAAATTACTTATAAATTTACGGTAGAAATTAGCAAAACCCAAAAACTTCTGGAAAGCCTTCAAAGAAGTGGGCTGAACCCAATCATAAATGGCCTGTATCTTGGCAGGGTCCATTTCAATAGCCGACGGGGACAAAATGAATCCCAAAAATGAAATCCTCTGTACACCTAAGAGGCACTTCGATCCCTTAACATACAGAGAATTTTCCCTCAAAATCCGGAACACAGTCCGGAAATGTTCCACATGAGAATCCCAATACCTCTAAAAGATCAAAATATCATCCAGATAAATGATCAAAAACTTGTCCACAAAGTCCCGGAAAATATCGTTCATAAAAGACTGGAAGACAGAAGGGGCATTAGTGAGCCCAAAAGGCATCACCAGGTACTCAAAATGTCCCTCCGGAGTATTAAACGCCGTCTTCCATTCATCCCCATGCTTGATGCAAATAAGATTATACGCCCCCTGAGGTCAAGCTTGGTAAACCAACAGGCACTTTTAACTCTGGAAAATAAATCAGAAATCAGGGGTAACGGGTACTGATATTTAACAGTGATTTTGTTAAGGGAACGATAGTCAATACATAGCCTTAATGAACCATCTTTCTTGGCAACAAAAAAAACCCATCACCTAAAGGTGAAGAGGATGGTCTAATATGACCCTTCTCCAACGACTTCTTGATATAAGATCGCATAGCATCATGTTCAGGTACCAATAAGTTGAAAAGCCGAACCTTGGGAAATTTACACCCGGGCATTAACTCAATTGCACAGTCATAAATCCTATGAGGAGGCAAATATTCAGACTTACTCTCACTGAATACATCAGAAAAATCAGCCATATAGTCAGGAATATCATGACACTGGGGAGAGGTGGAGAAAACAGGAGTGTCACTAAGAACACATTGACAACCCCAACTCACCACAGACACAGATTTCCAATCTAGAACAGGATTATGAGTTTGCAACCAAGGGAAACCCAGAACAATAGTATCATGCAAATTGTGCAACACCAAAAATTTTCAATTTTCTTGGTGGTCCAGGGCGACCAGCTTTATCACCTGGGTCCAAAACTGGGGTTTATTCTCCGCCAAGGGAGTAGCATCAATATCCCTCAAAGGGATAGGAGTCCGCAGGGGTATCATGGGAAAACCACAACATTTAGCAAAGTCCAAATCCATTAGATTCAAAGCTGCTCCTGAATCAACAAAAGCCTTAGCGGAAAATGTAGACAAGGAGCAGATCAGGGTAATCGCCAAAAGGAACTTTGGCTGTACACTGCCCACCTCAAATGTGTGAGCCAAACGCTTTTCTCGTTTAGGGCAGACAGCAATAGTATGAGAGGTGTCCCTGTAGAAAAAACACAACTTATTACGCCTTCTAAACTCCTGATGTTGCGTCCTAGACAAAACTCTATCACATTGCATGGGTTCAGAAGTTCGTTCGAAAGGCGGCAACATTTCTCATGTAGTTTTACGTTCAAGTAAACGCCGATCAATTTGAATGTCCAATGACATAGAGTCATCAAGACCAGAGGGAACAGGAAATCCCACCATAACATCTTTTACGGTTTCTGCCAAACCCTTCTGAAAGAGAGCTGCTAGGGCATTGTCACTCCATTTAGTAAGGACTGCCCACTTTTGGAATTTTTGACAATATAACTCTGCAGAATCCTGACCTTGGTTCAATGCCAATAAAGTTCTCTCAGCTTGATCAATAGCATAGCTTCATCATACAACAACCCCAAGGCTTGAAAAAACGCGTCCACATTAGCCAGAATAGGATCTCCGGGTGTCAAAGAAAAGGCCCAATCCTGGGGATCGCCGCGTAGCAGGGAGATGATCATTTTAACCTGCTGCACAGAGCTCCCTAATGAGTTAGGTTTCAGAGCAAAAAATAATTTACAATTATTCTTAAAATTCAAAAATTTAGACCGATCCCCAGAAAACACATCAGGAGTAGGGATTTTTTGTTCAACAGCAGATGATTGAGCGAGAAAGGCAGAAATTCCCCGCACTTCAGCAGCGAGTTGCTCAACATGATCAGACAATTGCTTAGTCTCCATTTAGACACAAAATATCCTCCTACAGCCCCAGAGAAAAAAGAGGAAAAAATATATGAAAAAGAAAATTCTGACACTTTTTTTTTATTTTTTAAATTCTTTCTTTCTTTAGCGTACCCTAGAGTCTACAGTTAGGCGGGTGATTCTGTTATGAATGGGTCACCGAGGAGGACAGCAGGCCAGGCTAAGCCACAGAAAACCAGAGAGGTTGGTAACTAAGTAGATGCAGAACCCTGATCCAGTCCACACAACTAGCAGTAGCCGTGGAACGTACCTACAATGATCCTAGATGCCTCGGCACAGTCGGAGAGCTAACTAAACCTAAAGCAAGAAAGGGGAAATCTAAACTACCCAGGAGCAGACCCCAAAGGAATAGACAGCCCCCAAACATGTCGGTGAGACAAGATGAAAACACAAACGCAGGCAGGAAAATAGACTGAGCAAATGATGGGGCCCACACTAACTAGACAGGAAAGGATAGGAAAGACACTGCCTGCAATCACACAAAAAGCCCTGCAAAAAGTCCAGCACGTCTGATGCACAAAAACACTGAAGTCGCACGACTTCGCCCACCTATATCAGCACTCTGGTATATTCTGAAAGCAAAGCAAAAAGACAAATATAAAAGGGGACAAAACAAACTGGCACATGCAGTAACATATGGGCGGTGATTCAGCACAGCCCCAGCCGGAGCTAGCTGACCCGCACCTATCAGAGATAAACAACACCAGATCAAATGAAAACAGAATAGCAAATGAACCACATAGCTGAACATGCAGGGAAATAGCAGGAGACCTCAAACCTCAGGAGGCACAGGAAGAAAATCACCAGCAGGGTTAGAGGGAGTCAGGTGTCTTAAATCCCAATCAGAAACCCCAGATCTCCCATCGTCGTCCTCATTATCAGGTGGCATGTCGCTGTCAATCAGATCAGCTCAACTACCTCCAGTAACCACAAGAGGGAGCCCAGAAAGAGAACTCTGAATATGACCAGCTCCACTTTCTTCAGTAATCACCAGAAGGAAGCCAGAGAGAGAATTCACAACAGTAACCCCAGCACAACCCTAACCCAAACACAACCCTAGCACCAACCCCAACCCTAGCCCAGCCCTAACACTAGCTCTAAACCCTCCCCTAATCCCAACACAACCCTAACTCCAACACCACAATCGTAATCCCAACACAACCCTTACCCCAGCCCTAGCCCCAACTCTAACCCTGGCCCAAACCCTAAACTTAGCCCCAACCCTAAACCTAACTGAAAAGAATGGAAAAAAAAATATATTTTTTATTTTATTAATTTTATGCATGTCAGGTCCAATTAGTTATGTTTAAACCTGTCAGATTAAAGTCTGGTACATAAAAGTCATCATTAGCATGCCCTTATTATATACTCTCCTACTTACCCCCAAATTTGCTGGCGTCTGTTGTCACTTCCGGTGGTTGGACTGCACAGTGAAGTGTAGGTCCATCGAAAATGACACGCCTATACCCATCCTGTTGTGTGCAGCCGGTATCCATTGTCACTTCCAGTAATTGGACCGCACAGTGGAGCGCAGGTCCAAAGAAAGTGACATGCCCAATCCCATCCCATTATGTTCGGCCAGAGGTCCCTCGCGCAAGATCCATAGAACATAGGATACTGCACTGTGTTCCGGACGAGTTTCTGGAAGTGACATCCTGCACCCTCTTATCTCTACTACTGGACATCTATTCAGCGGGCTCCTTCCGGTCCATGGAGCGAAAACTGGAGCACTAGGTGTCCGCTCATAAAATGTCCCCAATTGTTTCTGGTTTTTGGATCGCAAGGGGTATACACAGCCCCGTCCTTTACCCTCTTTTTGATTTTAAACCACATAGGAGACTCAATCATATATATGATATAGATATGTGTAATTGGGATATTATAGCCTTTAGGCTGGTTTCACATTAGCGTTGAAACAACGCTGCGCACTGCGTCGGTAAGCCCCGCCCCGATCCGGCTCCCTGCCCGCCCCATCCGGGATCACCGCCTACTATCGCATTTGCACGCATGCGATCGGCGCACCCTATCTTTAGGATAGGGTGCGCAGATCATGCGCTGCCAGTGTGAAAGTAGCGTGCTGCGCACTTTTGATGGTGCGCCGTGCGCGCCGTAATGCAACATGGGGGGATAATAGGGGATAGGGGAGGGGGAGAGGAGGAGTTGTTAAAGCTAATGGTCAAAGCTAAATGAACAATATAGAGAAATATCAAGGGATATTCTATCTATCTATCTATTCTCTTTCTTTCTATCTATCTATCTATCTATTATCTATCTATCTCTCTAGCTATCCTTTCTATCTATCTAGTATTTCTTTCTATCTATCTATTCTTTCTTTCTATCTATTCTTTCTATCTATTCTTTCTTTCTATCTATTCTCTATCTATCTATCTAGTCTTTCTTTCTATCTATACATCTATCTATCCATCTATCTATTCTTTCTTTCTATCTATTATATCTATCTATCTATCTATCTATCTATTCTTTCTATCTATTCTATTCTTTCTATTTATTTATTCTATCTATCTATTCTCTATCTATCTATCTATCTATTCTCTATCTATCGATCCTTTCTATCTAGTATTTCTTTCTATCTGTCCTTTCTTTCTATCTATCCTTTCTATCTATTCTTTCTATCTATTCATCTATCTATCCTTTCTATCTATTATTTTCTATCTATTCATCTATCTATCCTTTCTGTCTCTATTTTAAAAAACGGATCTGTAAAAAAACGGATGAAACGGATGAAAAAACGGATGCGACGGATTGTGACTGACGCCAAAAAACTGATGTGTGAAAGGGGCCTTATTTGGTATTTGTTGAACCTGATTTATACATGTGGTTTGGAGAGCCTTAGTTAGACATGTGTTAGTAAATAGGGCTAGTGGCAATGTTTATTCTGTTACATACGGATAAATTGTCAAATTTGAACTGGCTTCTCAGCAACTGACAACAAATCATCACTTTGTTATTAATGGAAAATATTGAGAATTTGACATTTATCAGATGGTCATCACTTCCTGAGAAGTACATTTTCCATATAGATCCTGCTGCTGATGAAAGAGGTTTTCTCATGATCATAAATGGGAAAATTTGTAAAATGATTGTAAAACTGACAAACTTTGCAATATGCATGTTCATAAAAAGCCTCTTTGTTCTCAAAAAGAGAATTGTTGATTGTTTTCTACTTGTTGCCTAAATTACTGGCCACTGCTGCAGACTATCAGCGGTGGACGATCTAAGTAATGAGCGCAGCACTTACAAGCTCTTTTCTAAGACTAAGTCCATCAGCCTTATCCTATAGGAAAACAGCTTTCCAATGTGAGGTGTTTTACAATTGGAGGAGTCTGAGGGTATGTGCAAACAATCAGTAATTGCTGCCGGTTGGGTGCTGCCTACTTGTGCAGCATCAGACCCGCAGCGGCAGATATTACAGCATAGTGGATGGGATTTCCAGAAATCCAGATTTTCCATAGTCACTTGCGGATCACCCAAGGAGACGGACATGTGGCGCGTATTTCCAGACTGCAGCATGTCAATTTCTCTTGAGGAGATGCTAGACTCCACAAGCGATATTTCACCAATATAATGTATTGAATGTGGTAAATCCTCACGGTTCAGTGATCACATGCGGAATCACCTGCATTCAACAGACGGCAGCACTTTGGACACAGCGAACATACGTTGCATCCGGATCGTGGACACCCGGCCATACAGACTGGTCTGGACACATTACCCCTCCGTCAGCAGCATTTTATGGACAGAAGTGCTGGGCAGTGGAAGTGAAATCCAATTGCAAGACTGATTATTAACCAAAAATACATGTATTTAAGAAAAACAAAAATATTGCCCCCAAAGGCAGACAACCCCTTTAAATTCAGCACCCAGGAACTATGGCTAGCAGTCATGGAGAACTTTATATGTGCTGATTTTTAAAATATACAGATCAAATTATGGAGCTCTCTCCCCCTAAACACTGGTTTAAAGCAAAGTGGAAAAAGTAGTGCAAATACTTTTGTATTTCAAATTCAAATTAAATAGACTTTAACACATCCAATGTCTTTGAATCCTTCTCCATTACACTTGCAGTGTTGATCTATGAATGTACATTAAGTTGCTTAGTCCAGCGGTTTCTCTGACAACAATGACCTTAATAACTCAATATAGGGCAACCAAACTGCACAAGTTGTTTAGGACAAGGATTTAATTATACTCACATAATCCAACTTAATGTAAAATACATATAAAATCACAAAACACATGTGCCATTTTTTGCCTGACCCTAGGCTTCATCTGTTGGCTTATTGCTGGAGCAAGCTGCGGGTGCTCAATGACCTATGATGAAAAAAAATGGAAGCTTGCAGATGTAAGGTCAGAGATCATTGAGCATGTGCAGCTTGACCCAGGAAGAAGCCAACAGGCGAAACCTATGGTTGACCAACAGCTGGCATGATGTATATTCTTTTACTTTAAAATAAGTTGGATTCTGATAATGAAACCCTTATTTTAAAGGGAATCTGTCACCCTTTTTTTGCCCTATCAGCTGCCGGCATTGACATCAGGGGCTTATCTACAGCATTCTGTAATGCTATAGATAAGCCCCCGATGTAACCTGAAAGATAAGAAAAACATGTTCGATTATACTCACCGGAGGGGGCGGTCCGGTCCGATGGGTGTCGCGGTCCGGCTCCTCCCTTCTTCATACAACGCCGTCCTCTTCTTCCCTTCCTGTAGTAGCTCCGGCGCAGGCGCACTGCTCTCTCTGCCCTGTTGAGGGCAGAGCAGAGTCCTGCAGTGCGCAGGCGACGGAAGCTACTACAGGAAGGGAAGAGGACGGCAATGTATGAAGATGGGAGGAGCCGGACCGGACCGCGACACCCATCGGACCGGACCGCCCCCCCCCCCTCCGGTGAGTATAATCGAATGTGTTTTTCTTATGTTTCAGGTTACATCGGGGGCTTATCTATAGCATTACAGAATGCTGTAGATAAGCCCCTGATGTCAATGCCAGCAGCTAATAGGGGAAAAAAAGGATGACAGACTCCCTTTAAACTTGTCTAGCTGGGCTGCCCTACATTCAGTAACTTTCTTGAGTCTACTGTATTGATGTTGGAGAAACTACTGGTCTGGAAATGCATTGGTTCTAGAACACATTTATAAACTGACACAGCAAGTGCGGTGGAGAAGTAGGATTCTGGTGGATTTTCTGACTTGTTGTAGAAATCATAGATGTTGGAAAGCGTATCTAACCCGGGTTTGTGAATAGTAGGGGTCTTATTCATTGCAGTTATCCTCTACGCTATGGAAAGACTGATGTTTTCATTTTGGATCAATCTTGCATCTAAATGAATTGATAAAATTAATTTTTGTTGAAAAGAATAGCATCTTGACAATATAGTAATCTCAGAGCGTGCCTCTACTGGAGCCCCCCATGAATCAACCATAGCCTGTGAAGGAATCACTGCATAAACATAAAGCCTTCCATGCATCTGCCAGGTCCCTCCGGGAGGAGAGACCCTTTTAGTAGCTGCCCTCTACTCTGGCTAATAAGTAAGGGTCTGATATAGCGACCCCTTAAAATTTCCTCATAGTGAATTGGTTTTCCAAAACAGACAAGGGGGGGCGAGTGGGGGGGGGAGTCATTTATTAATATCATCATTTCACAAGCCGGTCTTAATAAAAAGCCCCTTAGAGCAAGATGCAACTAATTTATTAAGATGCGCGCACCCATAATCAATTAAGCACATCCCTGGCAGCCCATGCGCCAAAAGTAAAAGTGATCCCAGACGTAGGATTGCAAGATTTACTATATAATTTACACTGAGTTATGTTAGATTTGTAGCCACCCACTATTTAGGAAAGCTCCTGCCCAAATAAGGTGGGCTCCATTTGTGGTATTTAGGGCTCATACTCACATGCGAGAAACTCGGAAGAGTCTCGCACGTCAATACCCGGCACTCGGGAGCGTAGCGTGCGGCTGCATAGAAATACATGCAGCTGAACGCTCCACTCTGAGTGCCGGCGGCAGTGCTGGGTATTGACGTGCGAGACTCTTCCGAGTTTCTCGCATGCGAGTATGAGCCCTTATAGCGAGAACAATTATTTCCCGACAAAGTCGGGAATTATATATTTTGCTTTTCCTAACTAATGCAAATTAAACCTAAAGTGCATGGCTCTGGCCTATTAATAACCCTTACATGAATACATATTTCATTTACTTTGCAGGAGAAAAGTTATCACGCCTCCCAAAACATAAAGCAGTTTAGATCTTCGCGATGCTTGAAGGAAACGACGCGTTCTTCAAAAGTAAAAGGCGAATTAAGATGGTTAGTAGAGATTTACAGTTTCCAGATAAGCTTGAAAGAAATGTCCTGCAAAGAGATAAAAAAAAATATTCAATGTACATCACACATAGGAGTAGACCCTGATTTCTGGAGTTTCCCAACGCTGAGTGCACACTGTCAGGGGCTGCCTCAATAGCCTGCGCTAGAAGAAAGGGCTTTGTGTTGCCAAGCGATTAGCGCAGATATAATGAGATTTACCCCAATCCTGCTTTGCCCTTTCCTATTTTAAGCAAAATTGTGTGTTTTTGTGAATTTCTCAGTGTGTCTTACACAATGTTGCAAACAGCAGCTTAACTTTCCTTTTAGTTTAATGAGTCTGGATATTTACTATTCAAGAGGCGGCAATAGGGGAACACCTGTCTACACAGGGAAGAACCTCCCACCCCCTCTCTGCGGAGGATGAAACATTATCCTAATGTTATATTCATAGGCAGAAATGACTTGTTACACTTTCTTTGCCTGCCCATACTGACAAAAGGGAAGAGTAAAATGCCCTCCAGAAAAAAAAAAAAATATCATTATTATGTGACAGTAACCAACCAAAGAAAACACTCCAGAAAAACACGTAGGATCAAATAGAATTGGCCTTATGAAATCTGATTATTTGGAAAATTAGGGAAAGGCCCCAAAGTCACTTTCCTGCAGGCAAAATGGAGCCGGGCTTCCTAAATACATGGGGGCCTCTGGAAATAGGAGGAACGGGTGTACAAACAGAGGCAGGACAGATTTGGAGCTGTGTTTGGCATGCCGCCTCCGTGTCCTTTGTTGGGTTTTCTAAGCTGCATTTTGCGCTTTGCTTTCCGCTCGGCTTGGCGCACGCAAACTGAATTTGCAAGTAATTTAGAAAGGGAGCGAGTACCCGGGCGAAGAGAATGGGACTAGCATTCTAGTCACGTCCCTGCTAACTGACAACAAGCTACCCTGCCAAAAAAAAAAAAAGCCCCAATTTCTTTTTTTTTTTTGAATCTTAGTAATTGGGCACTTTTACAGGCAGCTCACGCTTTTTGGATAGAATGACATGCTTATAGATCAGTGTCTCTGATCTAGCTGCCTCCTCCTCCTTTATAGGCTGTCTGTTTCTTGAAAACAGCATGAGATTTAGGATTTAGGAAAAGTTTGCTTTATTGAGAGGGCAAAAACAAAAAAAAAAGCGTTATACGTCCGAGTTATTAAGATCAAGTTTGACTAGAGTTATGGCTAAAATTCCTTTTTTTTTTTGCACATTGTATCTCCTGCACAGAGCCTAGATTATCTATTATGCTGCAGGGTCTGAGAAGAGGAGGGGGCTGCCCCGAGTCCTCACTGGTTGGTATGGAGCGCCCTCTCCTCAGCCCTTTTTTTTTTTTATTTAGTCATTCTTTCTCGGGTGCTGGTTTAAGGACAATAAACCCATTAATCAATCCTTTTGCGCAGCAGCCTTTTCATGTATGGGATGGCAAACAATTGGTCCCCAGCTTTATTGTGTCTGCCTTAAATAGATACATCAGCCTGAACTTTGCCAGCAGCGTTTACAAAGTACGGGAGGACGGAAGAAAACAGAACAAGGCAAAGTTATCTTTTTGTATAAAATATTTTTTTTTCGTTTTATTATGAAACTATTGTGTAAATAAAACAAACAAACAAAAAAAAAAAAAAAACAAAAAACATTTGTTACGAAGGACCTTTGTAATAAAACAGTACAGGACCTTTGTAATAAAACAGTAAGAAAAGGCAGTGGTGTACGGTTCCAAGAGGCAGCATCGAAACAATGGACCACTACAGTATTTCGCTTGTTTGGACAATAGCTGCATAAAACTTTTTGTTCACTGTGAACATTGTTTAATGACACGATTAAGACATTATCAAAAATGTTCTCTAAAGTAAGACACGTCGGTGCTAAAGTACATCTGGTGGAATTCCCACCCCACCTTTAAAGGAGCGTCCTTTCACGTAACCACGCACAAAATGGCGGTTGCAAGGTAATTCGAGCAGGGATGGGCACAGCCTTGGCACCCCCAGCTGACGCTGGACTACACACCCCGTGACAAGTCATGCTGCTCTTGGAGATGTAGTTCACCGTGGCCAGAGCTCCACAGGGTGACTATCACTGAAATATATAGACTACAAGTCTAAATCTGCAGAGGTAATAAGCATTACATAATAACGTACCGAGATATACACATTTGTAAAACATTTGTACAAAACTTCTATAAATCTCTCTTTTATATACAAAAATAGCTTAATACATCCCAAATGTCTGGGACACATAGAAATAGATTTTTATAATAAAAAAAAAAAAAAAAAAAAAAGATTGGAAGCATTTTTAGATGAAAGTGGTATAAAAATAGTAGTAATAGGGTTCTTTGAATATCAGCATAGATTGAATGCAACGTATCTCCACAATTCCAAGATCCTGGATCAAAGATCATCCTTGAACTTAAGACTGGTGTTGTCTCTTGAAGGGCTCAAGTTTCGATTTTTGGGGGGGAAAGCCCTTGACTTGTCGTAAGGATCATTGGGGCCAGAAAGTCTCTTGGTTGTGTTGAGTTGGGCAGTGTAGGCTCCACCACCCATGTCCCAGCACAGGTCTGAGTCTCTGTTCATCCGGTAGACCCCACTGGAGTGCAATGTAGTGCTTCAGTGTTCTTGGAGGGGCGGCTAGCTCCCATGGGCTTCACCTTCTCTTTCTGAGCAGAAAGCTGAACTTGCCATCTGAGCATCAGTCCTGAAATACAAAGCAAGAGTTACTCATTCAGACAACAACAAGGCGGAACATCAAGGCTTGGGTTACACATTAATGTCTTTACTGTCACTGTCTACCCTGACACTTGGAAAGGAGCAGGAGAGGAAGAAGTCACTATGATGACAGTCATGATCAGGACAAGTTACTGGCACACAGGTGGCACCATGCCACAGGCTAACCAAGGAGTGGGATGAAGGAGATGACAACTCACCTGCTCCTCAAAGCTCAGAACCAGGTGGTGAAGTCTAGCAGGTCTTGTTCCTCTGGACTCAGGGGATCATAGGAGCCTTCATCGGAGGAGTAGGAGGAGACAGGGGAGCCTGCCATAGAGTTCATGTCATGGCCATAGTTTGGGGAGATGGTGGGTGACAGCACCCCGGACTGGAAGGCGGCACTGACAGCGTCATGTTCGTCCAGCAGCTGCTGCAGCGCCCTGATGTACTCCACCGCCGAGCGCAGCGTCTCCACCTTGCTCATCTTCTTGTTGGCAGCGCCGTTGGGCACGTGCTCCCGCAGGGTGGCGAAGCCCAGGTTCACCAGCTTCACCCGGTTCCTCTCCCGCTCGTTCCTCCGGGCCACTGCCGCCGGCTGCTGCTGCGGGAGGCTGTAGCCAAAGCCAGTGAAGTTCAGCCTCCTCTTGCACCTCATGAGCTCCGGGGAGGACGAGCGCTGCCGCTTCACCTGCTTTGGTAAAGACTTGGAGCCGGGCTGCCCAGCGTCCCCCGGACTGAGCGGCAAGCTCTGGGCATAGTAGCAGGCTGGCTGCAGGAAGGGCTGGCTGGAGCCGCTCTCTGCCTTGGCAGTGGCGTCCATGTGGCTGGCAGTGAGTGTCCGGGCAGCGGGGGAGACTCGTGTCACTCGCGTGTGTGTCGGGCAGCTCCGTGCCGCACGTTCCCTGGATCAGCGCTCAGTGCTGGGGTCGCCCGGACGCCGCCGCCTTTTCAATGGGCACAAGCTGGACGTGCGCGCTGGCCCCGCCCCTCTCCCCGGGCTGCATTCTCGGCGCTCTGTTGTTCCAGTGCGTGCGCCTGACGCGTGCCGCTCCGAGTCGTGAATAAACAGCTCACTGACACTGAGGACGGGGCAGAGGCTGCCAGCTGTGCCACTCAGGGCGGCCGGGGCACCAGCCCGGCACTGCACACCCACCTGTCACTGAGCCACACATCCACCTGTCACTATAGCACACATACCACCTCACCTGAGACCCCCAACTACTGACACTGAGGACGGGGCAGAGGCTGCCAGCTGTGCCACTCAGGGCGGCCGGGGCACCAGCCCGGCACTGCACATCCACCTGTCACTGTGCCACACATCCACCTGTCACTATAGCACACATACCACCTCACCTGAGACTCCCAACTACTGACACTGAGGACGGGGCAGAGGCTGCCAGCTGTGCCACTCAGGGCGGCCGGGGCACTAGCCCGGCACTGCACACCCACCTGTCACTGAGCCACACATCCACCTGTCACTATAGCACACATACCACCTCACCTGAGACCCCCAACTACTGACACTGAGGACGGGGCAGAGGCTGCCAGCTGTGCCACTCAGGGCGGCCGGGGCACCAGCCCGGCACTGCACATCCACCTGTCACTGTGCCACACATCCACCTGTCACTATAGCACACATACCACCTCACCTGAGACTCCCAACTACTGACACTGAGGACGGGGCAGAGGCTGCCAGCTGTGCCACTCAGGGCGGCCGGGGCACCAGCCCGGCACTGCACATCCACCTGTCACTGTGCCACACATCCACCTGTCACTATAGCACACATACCACCTCACCTGAGACCCCCAACTACTGACACTGAGGACGGGGCATAGGCTGCCAGCTGTGCCACTCAGGGCGGCCGGGGCACCAGCCCGGCACTGCACACCCACCTGTCACTGTGCCACACATCCACCTGTCACTGTGCCACACATACCACCTCACCTGAGACCCCCAACTACTGACACTGAGGACGGGGCAGAGGCTGCCAGCTGTGCCACTCAGGGCGGCCGGGGCACCAGCCCGGCACTGCACACCCACCTGTCACTGAGCCACACATCCACCTGTCACTATAGCACACATACCACCTCACCTGAGACCCCCAACTACTGACACTGAGGACGGGGCAGAGGCTGCCAGCTGTGCCACTCAGGGCGGCCGGGGCACCAGCCCGGCACTGCACATCCACCTGTCACTGTGCCACACATCCACCTGTCACTATAGCACACATACCACCTCACCTGAGACCCCCAATTACTGACACTGAGGACGGGGCAGAGGCTGCCAGCTGTGCCACTCAGGGCGGCCGGGGCACCAGCCCGGCACTGCACACCCACCTGTCACTGAGCCACACATCCACCTGTCACTATAGCACACATACCACCTCACCTGAGACCCCCAACTACTGACACTGAGGACGGGGCAGAGGCTGCCAGCTGTGCCACTCAGGGCGGCCGGGGCACCAGCCCGGCACTGCACACCCACCTGTCACTGAGCCACACATCCACCTGTCACTATAGCACACATACCACCTCACCTGAGACCCCCAACTACTGACACTGAGGACGGGGCAGAGGCTGCCAGCTGTGCCACTCAGGGCGGCCGGGGCACCAGCCCGGCACTGCACACCCACCTGTCACTGAGCCACACATCCACCTGTCACTATAGCACACATACCACCTCACCTGAGACCCCCAACTACTGACACTGAGGACGGGGCAGAGGCTGCCAGCTGTGCCACTCAGGGCGGCCGGGGCACCAGCCCGGCACTGCACATCCACCTGTCACTGTGCCACACATCCACCTGTCACTATAGCACACATACCACCTCACCTGAGACCCCCAACTACTGACACTGAGGACGGGGCAGAGGCTGCCAGCTGTGCCACTCAGGGCGGCCGGGGCACCAGCCCGGCACTGCACATCCACCTGTCACTGTGCCACACATCCACCTGTCACTATAGCACACATACCACCTCACCTGAGACCCCCAACTACTGACACTGAGGACGGGGCATAGGCTGCCAGCTGTGCCACTCAGGGCGGCCGGGGCACCAGCCCGGCACTGCACACCCACCTGTCACTGTGCCACACATCCACCTGTCACTGTGCCACACATACCACCTCACCTGAGACCCCCAACTACTGACACTGAGGACGGGGCAGAGGCTGCCAGCTGTGCCACTCAGGGCGGCCGGGGCACCAGCCCGGCACTGCACACCCACCTGTCACTGAGCCACACATCCACCTGTCACTATAGCACACATACCACCTCACCTGAGACCCCCAACTACTGACACTGAGGACGGGGCAGAGGCTGCCAGCTGTGCCACTCAGGGCGGCCGGGGCACCAGCCCGGCACTGCACATCCACCTGTCACTGTGCCACACATCCACCTGTCACTATAGCACACATACCACCTCACCTGAGACCCCCAATTACTGACACTGAGGACGGGGCAGAGGCTGCCAGCTGTGCCACTCAGGGCGGCCGGGGCACCAGCCCGGCACTGCACACCCACCTGTCACTGAGCCACACATCCACCTGTCACTATAGCACACATACCACCTCACCTGAGACCCCCAACTACTGACACTGAGGACGGGGCAGAGGCTGCCAGCTGTGCCACTCAGGGCGGCCGGGGCACCAGCCCGGCACTGCACACCCACCTGTCACTGAGCCACACATCCACCTGTCACTATAGCACACATACCACCTCACCTGAGACCCCCAACTACTGACACTGAGGACGGGGCAGAGGCTGCCAGCTGTGCCACTCAGGGCGGCCGGGGCACCAGCCCGGCACTGCACATCCACCTGTCACTGTGCCACACATACACCTGTCACTATAGCACACATACCACCTCACCTGAGACCCCCAACTACTGACACTGAGGACGGGGCAGAGGCTGCCAGCTGTGCCACTCAGGGCGGCCGGGGCACCAGCCCGGCACTGCACATCCACCTGTCACTGTGCCACACATCCACCTGTCACTATAGCACACATACCACCTCACCTGAGACCCCCAACTACTGACACTGAGGACGGGGCAGAGGCTGCCAGCTGTGCCACTCAGGGCGGCCGGGGCACCAGCCCGGCACTGCACATCCACCTGTCACTGTGCCACACATCCACCTGTCACTATAGCACACATACCACCTCACCTGAGACCCCCAACTACTGACACTGAGGACGGGGCATAGGCTGCCAGCTGTGCCACTCAGGGCGGCCGGGGCACCAGCCCGGCACTGCACACCCACCTGTCACTGTGCCACACATCCACCTGTCACTGTGCCACACATACCACCTCACCTGAGACCCCCAACTACTGACACTGAGGACGGGGCAGAGGCTGCCAGCTGTGCCACTCAGGGCGGCCGGGGCACCAGCCCGGCACTGCACACCCACCTGTCACTGAGCCACACATCCACCTGTCACTATAGCACACATACCACCTCACCTGAGACCCCCAACTACTGACACTGAGGACGGGGCAGAGGCTGCCAGCTGTGCCACTCAGGGCGGCCGGGGCACCAGCCCGGCACTGCACATCCACCTGTCACTGTGCCACACATCCACCTGTCACTATAGCACACATACCACCTCACCTGAGACCCCCAACTACTGACACTGAGGACGGGGCAGAGGCTGCCAGCTGTGCCACTCAGGGCGGCCGGGGCACCAGCCCGGCACTGCACATCCACCTGTCACTGTGCCACACATCCACCTGTCACTATAGCACACATACCACCTCACCTGAGACCCCCAACTACTGACACTGAGGACGGGGCATAGGCTGCCAGCTGTGCCACTCAGGGCGGCCGGGGCACCAGCCCGGCACTGCACACCCACCTGTCACTGTGCCACACATCCACCTGTCACTGTGCCACACATACCACCTCACCTGAGACCCCCAACTACTGACACTGAGGACGGGGCAGAGGCTGCCAGCTGTGCCACTCAGGGCGGCCGGGGCACCAGCCCGGCACTGCACACCCACCTGTCACTGAGCCACACATCCACCTGTCACTATAGCACACATACCACCTCACCTGAGACCCCCAACTACTGACACTGAGGACGGGGCAGAGGCTGCCAGCTGTGCCACTCAGGGCGGCCGGGGCACCAGCCCGGCACTGCACATCCACCTGTCACTGTGCCACACATCCACCTGTCACTATAGCACACATACCACCTCACCTGAGACCCCCAACTACTGACACTGAGGACGGGGCAGAGGCTGCCAGCTGTGCCACTCAGGGCGGCCGGGGCACCAGCCCGGCACTGCACATCCACCTGTCACTGTGCCACACATCCACCTGTCACTATAGCACACATACCACCTCACCTGAGACCCCCAACTACTGACACTGAGGACGGGGCATAGGCTGCCAGCTGTGCCACTCAGGGCGGCCGGGGCACCAGCCCGGCACTGCACACCCACCTGTCACTGTGCCACACATCCACCTGTCACTGTGCCACACATACCACCTCACCTGAGACCCCCAACTACTGACACTGAGGACGGGGCAGAGGCTGCCAGCTGTGCCACTCAGGGCGGCCGGGGCACCAGCCTGGCACTGCACACCCACCTGTCACTGTGCCACACATCCACCTGTCACTATAGCACACATACCACCTCACCTGAGACCCCCAACTACTGACACTGAGGACGGGGCATAGGCTGCCAGCTGTGCCACTCAGGGCGGCCGGGGCACCAGCCCGGCACTGGACACCCACCTGTCACTGAGCCACACATCCACCTGTCACTATAGCACACATACCACCTCACCTGAGACCCCCAACTACTGACACTGAGGAGGGGGCAGAGGCTGCCAGCTGTGCCACTCAGGGCGGCCGGGGCACCAGCCCAGCACAGCACATCTACCTGTCACTGTGCCACACATCCACCTGTCACTATAGCACACATACCACCTCACCTGAGACCCCCAACTACTGACACTGAGGAGGGGGCAGAGGCTGCCAGCTGTGCCACTCAGGGCGGCCGGGGCACCAGCCCGACACTGCACATCCACCTGTCACTGTGCCACACATCCACCTGTCACTATAGCACACATACCACCTCACCTGAGACCCCCAACTACTGACACTGAGGACGGGGCAGAGGCTGCCAGCTGTGCCACTCAGGGCGGCCGGGGCACTAGCCCAGCACTGCACATCTACCTGTCACTGTGCCACACATCCACCTGTCACTATAGCACACATACCACCTCATCTGAGACCCCCAACTACTGACACTGAGGAGGAGGCAGAGGCTGCCAGCTGTGCCACTCAGGGCGGCCAGGGCACCAGCCCAGCACTGCACACCCACCTGTCACTGTGCCACGCATCCACCTGTCACTGTACCACACATACCACCTCACCTGAGACCCCCAACTACTGACACTGAGGACGGGGCAGAGGCTGCCAGCTGTGCCACTCAGGGCGGCCGGGGCACCAGCCCGACACTGCACACCCACCTGTCACTGTACCACACATACCACCTCACCTGAGACCCCCAACTACTGACACTGAGGACGGGGCAGAGGCTGCCAGCTGTGCCACTCAGGGCGGCCGGGGAACCAGCCCGGCACTGCACATCCACCTGTCACTGTGCCACACATCCACCTGTCACTGTGCCACACATACCACCTCACCTGAGACCCCCAACTACTGACACTGAGGACGGGGCAGAGGCTGCCAGCTGTGCCACTCAGGGCGGCCGGGGAACCAGCCCGGCACTGCACACCCACCTGTCACTGTGCCACACATCCACCTGTCACTATAGCACACTTACCACCTCACCTGAGACCCCCAACTACTGACACTGAGGACGGGGCAGAGGCTGCCAGCTGTGCCACTCAGGGCGGCCGGGGCACCTGCCCGGAACTGCACACCCACCTGTCTCTGTGCCACACATCCACCTGTCACTATAGCACACATACCACCTCACCTGAGACCCCCAACTACTGACACTGAGGATGGGGCAGAGGCTGCCAGCTGTGCCACTCAGGGCGGCCGGGGCACCAGCCCGGCACTGCACACCCACCTGTCACTGTGCCACACATCCACCTGTCACTATAGCACACTTACCAACTCACCTGAGACCCCCAACTACTGACACTGAGGACGGGGCAGAGGCTGCCAGCTGTGCCACTCAGGGCGGCCAGGGCACCAGCCCCGCACTGCACAACCACCTGTCACTGAGCCACACATCCACCTGTCACTATAGCACACTTACCACCTCACCTGAGACCCCCAACTACTGACACTGAGGACGGGGCAGAGGCTGCCAGCTGTGCCACTCAGGGCGGCCGGGGCACCAGCCCGGCACTGCACATTCACCTGTCACTGTGCCACACATGCACCTGTCACTATAGCACACTTACCACCTCACCTGAGACCCCCAACTACTGACACTGAGGACGGGGCATAGGCTGCCAGCTGTGCCACTCAGGGCGGCCAGGGCACCAGCCCCGCACTGCACAACCACCTGTCACTGAGCCACACATCCACCTGTCACTATAGCACACTTACCACCTCACCTGAGACCCCCAACTACTGACACTGAGGACGGGGCAGAGGCTGCCAGCTGTGCCACTCAGGGCGGCCGGGGCACCAGCCCGACACTGCACACCCACCTGTCACTGTACCACACATACCACCTCACCTGAGACCCCCAACTACTGACACTGAGGACGGGGCAGAGGCTGCCAGCTGTGCCACTCCGGGCCGCCGGGACACCAGCCCGGCACTGCACACCCACCTGTCACTGTGCCACACATCCACCTGTCACTATAGCACACATACCACCTCACCTGAGACCCCAACTACTGACACTGAGGAGGGGGCAGAGGCTGCCAGCTGTGCCACTCAGGGCGGCCGGGGCACCTGCCCGGAACTGCACACCCACCTGTCTCTGTGCCACACATCCACCTGTCACTATAGCACACATACCACCTCACCTGAGACCCCCAACTACTGACACTGAGGACGGGGCAGAGGCTGCCAGCTGTGCCACTCAGGGCGGCCGGGGCACCAGCCCGGCACTGCACACCCACCTGTCACTGTGTCACACATCCACCTGTCACTATAGCACACATACCACCTCACCTGAGACCCCCAAATACTGACACTGAGGACGGGGCAGAGGCTGCCAGCTGTGCCACTCAGGGCGGCCGGGGCACCTGCCCGTAACTGCACACCCACCTGTCTCTTTGCCACACATCCACCTGTCACTATAGCACACATACCACCTCACCTGAGACCCCCAACTACTGACACTGAGGACGGGGCAGAGGCTGCCAGCTGTGCCACTCAGGGCGGCCGGGGCACCAGCCCGGCACTGCACATCCACCTGTCACTGTGCCACACATCCACCTGTCACTATAGCACACATACCACCTCACCTGAGACCCCCAAATACTGACACTGAGGACGGGGCAGAGGCTGCCAGCTGTGCCACTCAGGGCGGCCGGGGCACCTGTCCGGAACTGCACACCCACCTGTCTCTGTGCCACACATCCACCTGTCACTATAGCACACATACCACCTCACCTGAGATCCCCAACTACTGACACTGAGGACGGGGCAGAGGCTGCCAGCTGTGCCACTCAGGGCGGCCAGGGCACCAGCCCCGCACTGCACAACCACCTGTCACTGAGCCACACATCCACCTGTCACTATAGCACACTTACCACCTCACCTGAGACCCCCAACTACTGACACTGAGGACGGGGCAGAGGCTGCCAGCTGTGCCACTCAGGGCGGCCGGGGCACCAGCCCGGCACTGCACACCCACCTGTCACTGTGCCACACATCCACCTGCCACTATAACACACATACCACCTCACCTGAGACCCCCAACTACTGACACTGAGGACGGGGCAGAGGCTGCCAGCTGTGCCACTCAGGGCGGCCGGGGCACCAGCCCGGCACTGCACATCCACCTGTCACTGTGCCACACATCCACCTGTCACTATAGCACACATACCACCTCACCTGAGACCCCCAAATACTGACACTGAGGACGGGGCAGAGACTGCCAGCTGTGCCACTCAGGGCGGCCGAGGCACCTGCCCGGAACTGCACACCCACCTGTCTCTGTGCCACACATCCACCTGTCATTATAGCACACATACCACCTCACCTGAGACCCCAACTACTGACACTGAGGACGGGGCAGAGGCTGCCAGCTGTGCCACTCATGGCGGTCAGGGCACCAGCCCCGCACTGCACAACCACCTGTCACTGAGCCACACATCCACCTGTCACTATAGCACACTTACCACCTCACCTGAGACCCCCAACTACTGACACTGAGGACGGGGCAGAGGCTGCCAGCTGTGCCACTCAGGGCGGCCGGGGCACCAGCCCGGCACTGCACATCCACCTGTCACTGTGCCACACATGCACCTGTCACTATAGCACACTTACCACCTCACCTGAGACCCCCAACTACTGACACTGAGGACGGGGCAGAGGCTGCCAGCTGTGCCACTCAGGGCCGCCGGGGCACCAGCCCGGCACTGCACACCCACCTGTCACTGTGCCACACATCCACCTGTCACTATAGCACACATTCCACCTCACCTGAGACCCCAACTACTGACACTGAGGAGGGGGCAGAGGCTGCCAGCTGTGCCACTCAGGGCGGCCGGGGCACCTGCCCGGAACTGCACACCCACCTGTCACTGTGCCACACATCCACCTGTCACTATAGCACACATACCACCTCACCTGAGACCCCAACTACTGACACTGAGGAGGGGGCATCGGCTGCCAGCTTTGCCACTCAGGGCGGCCGGGGCACCTGCCCGAAACTGCACACCCACCTGTCACTGTGCCACACATCCACCTGTCACTATAGCACACATACCACCTCACCTGAGACACCCAACTACTGACACTGGGGACGGGGCAGAGGCTGCCAGCTGTGCCACTCAGGGCGGCCGGGGCACCAGCCCGGCACTGCACATCCACCTGTCACTGTGCCACACATCCACCTGTCACTATAGCACACATACCACCTCACCTGAGACACCCAACTACTGACACTGGGGACGGGGCAGAGGCTGCCAGCTGTGCCACTCAGGGCGGCCGGGGCACCAGCCCGGCACTGCACATCCACCTGTCACTGTGCCACACATCCACCTGTCACTATAGCACACATACCACCTCACCTGAGACCCCAACTACTGACACTGAGGACGGGGCAGAGGCTGCCAGCTGTGCCACTCAGGGCGGCTGGGGCACCAGCCCGGCACTGCACATCCACCTGTCACTGTGCCACACATCCACCTGTCACTATAGCACACATACCACCTCACCTGAGACCCCCAACTACTGACACTGAGGACGGAGCAGAGGCTGCCAGCTGTGCCACTCAGGGCGGCGGGGCACCAGCCCGGCACTGCAGATCCACCTGTCACTGTGCAACACATCCACCTGTCACTATAGCACACATACCACCTCACCTGAGACCCCCAACTACTGACACTGAGGATGGGGCAGAGGCTGCCAGCTGTGCCACTCAGGGCGGCCGGGGCACCAGCCCGGCACTGCACATCTACTTGTCAATGTGCCACACATCCACCTGCCACTATAACACACATACCACCTCACCTGAGACCCCCAAATACTGACACTGAGGACGGGGCAGAGGCTGCCAGCTGTGCCACTCAGGGCGGCCGGGGCACCAGCCCGGCACTGCACATCCACCTGTCACTGTGCCACACATACACCTGTCACTATAGCCCACATACCACCTCACCTGAGACCCCAACTACTGACACTGAGGAGTGGGCAGAGGCTGCCAGCTGTGCCACTCAGGTCGGCCGGGGCACCTGCCCGGAACTGCACACCCACCTGTCACTGTGCCACACATCCACCTGTCACTATAGCACACATACCACCTCACCTGAGACACCCAACTACTGACACTGGGGACGGGGCAGAGGCTGCCAGCTGTGCCACTCAGGGCGGCTGGGGCACCAGCCCGGCACTGCACATCCACCTGTCACTGTGCCACACATCCACCTGTCACTATAGCACACATACCACCTCACCTGAGACCCCCAACTACTGACACTGAGGACGGAGCAGAGGCTGCCAGCTGTGCCACTCAGGGCGGCGGGGCACCAGCCCGGCACTGCAGATCCACCTGTCACTGTGCAACACATCCACCTGTCACTATAGCACACATACCACCTCACCTGAGACCCCCAACTACTGACACTGAGGATGGGGCAGAGGCTGCCAGCTGTGCCACTCAGGGCGGCCGGGGCACCAGCCCGGCACTGCACATCTACTTGTCAATGTGCCACACATCCACCTGCCACTATAACACACATACCACCTCACCTGAGACCCCCAAATACTGACACTGAGGACGGGGCAGAGGCTGCCAGCTGTGCCACTCAGGGCGGCCGGGGCACCAGCCCGGCACTGCACATCCACCTGTCACTGTGCCACACATACACCTGTCACTATAGCCCACATACCACCTCACCTGAGACCCCAACTACTGACACTGAGGAGTGGGCAGAGGCTGCCAGCTGTGCCACTCAGGTCGGCCGGGGCACCTGCCCGGAACTGCACACCCACCTGTCACTGTGCCACACATCCACCTGTCACTATAGCACACATACCACCTCACCTGAGACACCCAACTACTGACACTGGGGACGGGGCAGAGGCTGCCAGCTGTGCCACTCAGGGCGGCCGGGGCACCAGCCCGGCACTGCTCATCCACCTGTCACTGTGCCACACATCCACCTGTCACTATAGCACACATACCACCTCACCTGAGACCCCAACTACTGACACTGAGGACTGGGCAGAGGCTGCCAGCTGTGCCACTCAGGGCGGCTGGGGCACCAGCCCGGCACTGCACATCCACCTGTCACTGTGCCACACATCCACCTGTCACTATAGCACACATACCACCTCACCTGAGACCCCCAACTACTGACACTGAGGACGGGGCAGAGGCTGCCAGCTGTGCCACTCAGGGCGGTGGGGCACCAGCCCGGCACTGCACATCCACCTGTCACTGTGCAACACATCCACCTGTCACTATAGCACACTTACCACCTCACCTGAGACCCCCAACTACTGACACTGAGGATGGGGCAGAGGCTGCCAGCTGTGCCACTCAGGGCGGCCGGGGCACCAGCCCGGCACTTCACATCTACCTGTCACTGTGCCACACATCCACCTGCCACTATAACACACATACCACCTTACCTGAGACCCCCAAATACTGACACTGAGGACGGGGCAGAGGCTGCCAGCTGTGACATTCAGGGCGGCCAGGGCACCAGCCCGGCACTGCAAATCCACCTGTCACTGTGCCACACATGCACCTGTCACTATAGCACACATACCACCTCACCTGAGACCCCCAACTACTGACACTGAGGACGGGGCATAGGCTGCCAGCTGTGCCACTCCGGGCGGCCGGGGCACCAGACCGGCACTGCACATCCACCTGTCGCTATGCCACATATCCACCTGTCACTATAGCACACTTACCACCTCGCCTGAGACCCCCAACTACTGACACTGGGGACGGGGCAGAGGCTGCCAGCTGTGCCACTCGGGCGGCCGGGGCACCAGCCCGGCACTGCACATCCACCTGTCACTGTTCTACACATCCACCTGTCACTATAGCACACATACCACCTCACCTGTGACCCCCAACTACTGACACTGGGGACGGGGCAGAGGCTGCCAGCTGTGCCACTCAGGGCGGCCGGGGCACCAGCCCGGCACTGCACATCCACCTGTCACTGTGCCACACATCCACCTGTCACTATAGCACACATACCACCTCACCTGAGACCCCAACTACTGACACTGAGGACGGTGCAGAGGCTGCCAGCTGTGCCACTCAAGGCGGCTGGGGCACCAGCCCGGCACTGCACATCCACCTGTCACTGTGCCACACATCCACCTGTCACTATAGCACACATACCACCTCACCTGAGACCCCCAACTACTGACACTGGGGACGGGGCTGAGGCTGCCAGCTGTGCCACTCAGGGCGGCCGGGGCACCAGCCCGGCACTGCACATCCACCTGTCACTGTGCAACACATCCACCTGTCACTATAGCACACATACCACCTCACCTGAGACTCCCAACTACTGACACTGAGGATGGGGCAGAGGCTGCCAGCTGTGCCACTCAGGGCCGCCGGGTCACCAGCCCGGCACTGCACAACCACCTGTCACTGTGCCACACATCCACCTGCCACTATAACACACATACCACCTCACCTGAGACCCCCAAATACTGACACTGAGGATGGGGCAGAGGCTGCCAGCTGTGCCACTTTGGGCGGCCGGGGCACCAGCCTGGCACTGCACATCCACCTGTCATTGTACCACACATCCACCTGTCACTATAGCACACATACCACCTCACCTGAGACCCCCAACTACTGACACTGAGGACGGGGCATAGGCTTCCAGCTGTGCCACTCAGGGCGGCCGGGGCACCAGACCGGCACTGCACATCCACCTGTCGCTATGCCACACATCCACCTGTCACTATAGCACACTTACACCTCGTCTGAGACCCCCAACTACTGACACTGGGGACGGGGCAGAGGCTGCCAGCTGTGCCACTCGGGCGGCCGGGGCACCAGCCCGGCACTGCACATCCACCTGTCACTGTGCCACACATCCACCTGTCACTATAGCACACATACCACCTCACCTGAGACCCCCAACTACTGACACAGAGGGCTGGGGCAGAGGCTGCCAGCTGTGCCACTTAGGTGCGGCCGGGGCACCAGCCCGCCACTGCACATCCACCTGTCACTGTTCCACACATCCACCTGTCATTGTACCACACATATCACCTCACCTGATACCCCCAAACTACTTACACTGAGGGATGGGCAGAGGCTGCCAGCTGTGCCACTCAGGGTGGCCGGGGCACTGCACGGCACTGCACATCCACCTGTCACTGTGCCACACATCCACCTGTCATTGTACCACACATACTACCTCACCTGAGACCCCCAAACTGCTTACAATGAGGGACGAGGCAGAGGCTGCCAGCTGTACCACTCAGGGCGGCCGGGGCACCAGCCTGTCACTGCACATCAACCTGTTACTGTACCACACATCCACCTGTCATTGTACCACACATACTACCTCACCTGAGACCCCCCCAACTACTGACACTGAGGGACGTAACAGAGGCTGCCAGCTGTGCCACTCAGGGCGGCCGGGGCACTAGCCCGGCACTGCACATCCACCTGTCACAGAGCCACACATCCACCTGTCACTATGCCACACATATCACCTCCTCTGAGACCCCCCAACTACTGACACTGAGGACCGGGACAGAAGCTGCTAACTGTGCCACTCAGGGCGGCCTGGGCACCAGCCTGTTACTGCACATCCACCTGTCACTGTGCAACACATACCACCTCACCTGAGACCCCCAACTACTGCCACCGAGGGACGGGGCATAGGCTGCCAGCTGTGCCACTCACTGTGGCTATCGCTGTACAGATCCACCTGTTATTGTACCACATCCATTTGTCATACACATCATCGTTTCATACCACAAATCCTCCTGTAATATCACAATCTTACAGTCCCCAACCAACTGCTGACACTATGCATGGCAGCCAACTGTACACAAATCCCTGGACAATCCATAAAAAAAAGACTTTTTTTTGCTCTGTGATTTTTTTTGTTTGCAGTTGAAGAAACATATACCGATCTTTGCGACTGTAATTATGATCATTTACAGTTTGCAGTAAAATGCAGCTAAAGTCTCCATATCAGAATTATGGGCTGTAGACATTGATCACTTCTAATCATAGTGATTTATTATGGTTTTGGCAATGTGTCTGTACAAAATATGGTCTGTTCATTATTTTTTGATAAGATGTCCAGAAAAAATAAATAAAAGTCAGGTTGGCAAACCTTCATTCCAGTTATTACGCAAATGCTATTTTTCTCAGATTTTCCTAAAAGTTTGATGCAATGGAGTCAGAATAATGTTCAAATCATCAATCGTTAGAAAAGAAAAAGGATATCTCTGTTGTGTCAAACAGTGAAATGCTATGGACAATGTATAAAAACATTAGATATTTCACGAAAACTTAATTGTGACCATCTTTCTGTGAAAACAGTTGTGGCAGGTACAGAACACAGATGGATTTGTGCAAATAAATGCATAATGAGGAAGGTTTCTCCCAGATAAATTCATCGGATTAAGAAAGCAGCTGCTAATATACCATTATAAAGCAGCAAACAGCTGTGGTTGCCTCTGGAGTCCCGTGAACTTCAAGGCTTAGGATCCTTCAGAGACTTGTAGTTGTGCATAAACCTCCAATACCTACTATTTGGCCACCTCTAAACAGTACTTGCAAGCAGAAACGGTTGCAATGGGCCCAGACATACATGAAGACTAAATTTAAAATAGTCTTGTCTACTGAGGAGTGCCATGCAAACCTAGATGGTCCAGATGGATGGAGTACTGGGTGGTTGTGGATGGCCACCATGTCCCAAAAAGGCTGCGACGTCAGCAAGACATGACAGAGTCATGTTTTGACCCGGAATCATGGGAAGAGAGCTCGTAGGCTGCATGTGCGAAAATTACCTAGGAGAAGTATATAGAGTTTCTTCCATGGTACAAAAGTACCATGGTATCACTGTCTTCTATGGTATAAAAAGAACTGTGCCATCTATAGCAAAATCATCTTCATGCATGACAATGCACCATCTGATGCTGAAAAGAATATGTCTGAGCCATTGGCTGCTATGGGCATAAAAGGAGATAAACTCATGGGGTGGCCGCCATCCTCCCCTGACATCAACCCTTATGAGAACCTTTGGAGTATCCTCAAACAAAAGATCTATGAGGGAGGGAGGCAGTTCACATCCAAACAGCAACTCTAGGAGACTATTCTGACATCCTGCTAAGAAATTCAAGCAGGAACTATCCAAAACCTCACAAGTTCAATGGATGTTTCTCAATGCTGCAAATTTAAATAATGACGATTTTCAGTTATTTAGAACCTATAAAATGTTTTGAAGCTGTTGAGTATAATAATTTGGAACAGGGCATTTTGAGTTTTAGTTGTGAAGAAAATACTGTTATCATTGGGAGGTTTTCCAATAAGATGTGATTTATTACAAACAATTGTGATCTATTTCAAGTGTTTATTTCTCTTAATGTTGATGATTATGGCTTATATTTCAAGTGTTTATTTCTGTTAATGTTAATGATTATGGCTTACAACCAATGAAAGCTCATTATCTCAGTAAATTAGAATACTTTATAACACCAGCTTGAAAAAATTATTTTAAAATCCAAAATGTTGGCCTACTGAAATGTATATTCAGTAAATGCACTCAATACTTAGTCGGGGCTCCTTTGGCATCAATTACTGCATCAATGTGGCATGGCATGGAGGCGATCAGCCTGTGGCACTGCTGAGGTGTTATGGAAGCACAGGTTGCTTTGATAGCAGCCTTCATCTCCTCTACATTGTGGGGTCTGGTGTCTCTCACCTTCCTCTTAACAATACCCCATTGATTCTCCATGAGGTTTAGATCAGTCGAGTTTGTTGGCCAATCCAGCACAGTGATACTGTTGTTTTTAAACCAGGTATTGGTACTTTTGGCAGTGTGGACAGATGCCAAGTCCTGCTGGAGAATGAAATTTCTATCTCCAAAAAGCTTGTTGGCAGAAGGAAGCATGAAGTGCTCTAAAATTTCCTGGTAGATGGCTGCGCAGACTTCTGTCTTGATAAAACAGTGTAAATGTAAGGGGGTGAAGAGGGAGAAGAGCACAAAAGGGGTTATCTCTCCTGCTCCGTTTCCGGAACCACCAAGCCAGACAGCAGGGTTGCCGGGGGGAAGACTTTCTGACCTGGACCGTGTAGACCATGTGACTGTGGGGGGCTGTGACCGGAAAGAAGGGGCGGTGAAAAGGAAACTGTGCAGTGTATTGGCGCAAAAGCAGATCGTGCGGGACAGAGAGCAGGCTGCTGCACCGCGCTTCCAGAGAGAGAGTTCCCCGTCTGAGGACTAAGACTAAAGGACAAAGCGTTGTGAGCGCAGTCTGTGAGTACGTGGACTCGGTAGCCTCCGTGACCAGAGGAGACTTTCCCCCTGATAGTACAGAGACAGTGACAAGAGCGCATAGTCCCGGGGACCACAGTGACGAGCCGGAGCCCCTGTGCGTGATAAAGAGACTTAACAGTGTGCACAGCATCGCTCCTGCGATGAGACAGGCGAGGTATCATACAGAGACTCAAAGCAGGGAGACCCAGGTTCGTATCAGCTCCCAGCTCCCTGCTTTAACCCCTGGAGGTCCCGACTTCATCTTGAGCAGAGACTTTAGAGATTGCAAGCGCCGCTGTTGCCGGTGCCGACGTGGGAGAAGTAGATTCTTCAATCAAGCTTTCCTCGGACTGATAAGTTATAATTACCTGAGTTTAACCATTTAAATGCTGCATTACTGTTTAATTGTTTCCTTCAGCTCCATTGTTCTGCTTTACTCTTTTACTCTGTCACATTTAACCACCTACTGCTCCTCCCTGCATGGAGAGAAAATCCCTGTAAATAAACCTTTAACTCTTCGTCTGTCTCGGATCCGTGGCGACATCCTCCGTACCTGCAGATTATTACATACCAATACCAGCAGATGACATAACTCCCCAAACCATCACTGACTGTGGAAATTTCACACTAGACCTCAAGGAGCTTGGATTGTCTGTCTCTCCACTCTTCCTCCAGACTCTGGGACCTTGATTTCAAATGTCTAGTATGAAGTTTCCACAATCAGTGATGGTTTGGGGAGCCATGTCATCTGCTGGTATATGTACACTGTGTTTTATCAAGACCAAAGTCAGCACAGCCGTCTACCAGGAAATTTTAGAGCACTTCATGTTTCTCTCTGCCAACAAGCTTTTTGGAGATAGAAATTTCGTTCTCCTGCAGGACTTGGCACCTGTCCACACTGCGAAAGGTACCAATACCTGGTTTAAAAACAACAGTATCACTGTGCTTCATTGGCCAGCATACTCGCCTGACCTTAACCCCATAGAGAATCTATGGGGTATTGTAAAGAGGAAGATGAGTGACACCAGACCCCACAATGCAGACGAGCTGAAGGATGCTATCAAAGCAACCTGGGCTTCCATAACACCTCAGCAGTACCACAGGCTGATCACCTCCAGCAAGTATTCACCCCCTTGGCATTTTTCATGCTATGCTAGCTCACTTTGCATCAGTTCATGTAAAGAACATGCCTACAACTGTGAACAATTGGTTTTCCTTTTTTGTGAAGCAAATAACAAATAGGGCAAAATAGCTGAAAACATCAGCCCCTTAACCCCTTACCTACAATGGACGTAATATTCCGTCCATGTGACCCTGGACCTAATTACCATGGACGGAATATTACGTCCCAGCGATCAGCGGCGCCCACGTGGTGAGCGCCGCTGATCGCGGCCGGGTGTCAGCTGATTATCATCAGCGATCTGTCACAGGACAGTGATGTCCCACCTGGGACAAGGTAATAAAGTAAAAAAAAAAAAAAAAAAGTGTTAAAAATAATTTTAAAAAAATCGCTAAATAAATTAGTAAAAAAAAAAAAAAATTCCCCAATAAATCCATTTTTTCAAAATAAAAAAAAAACCAATAAAAGTAAACATATTTGGTATCACCGCGTCCGTAGCGACCCGCCCTATAAAACTGTCCCATTAGTTAACCCCTTTAGCGAACCCCTTAAAAAATAAAAATAAAAAACGAAGCAAAAAATAATGATTTATTATCATACCACCGAACAAAAAGTGCAATAACGCGCGATCAAAAAGACGCATATAAATATCCATGGTACCGCTGAAAACATCATCTTGTCCCGCAAAAAACGAGCCACCATACAGCATCATCCGCAAAAAAATAAAAAAGTTATAGCTCGCAGAATAAAGCGATACAAAAATAATTATTTTTTGTATAAAATTGTTTTCATTGCAAAAAAACGACAAAACATAAAAAAACGACCTAAATGAGGTATCACTGTAACCATACTGACCCGAAGAATAAAACAGCTTTATCAGTTTTACCGCAGGCGGAACGGTGTAAACGCACCCCCCAAAAGAAATTCATGAAACGCTGGTTTTTGTTCATTCTGCGTCCCAAAAATCGGAATAAAAAGCGATCAAAAAATGTCACGTGCCCGAAAATGGTACCAATGAAAATGTCAACTCGTCCCGCAAAAAATAAGACCTCACATGACTCGGTGGGTCAAAATACGGAAAAATTATAGCTCTCAATATGTGGTGATGCAAAAACTATTTTTACAATAAAAAGCGTCTTTTAGCGTGCGACAGCCGCCAAACATAAAAACCGCCATAAATAGTAAATTAAACCCCCCGTTATCACCCCCTTAGTTAGGGAAAAATAATAAAACTAAAAGAAAATGTATTTATTTCCATTTTCTCGTTAGGGCTAGGGTTAGGGCTAGGGTTAGGGTTAGGGTTAGGGCTAGGGTTAGGGCTAGGGTTAGGGTTAGGGTTAGGGCTAGGGTTAGGGCTCAGATTAGGGTTAGGGGTGTGTTGGGATTAGGGTTGGAGTTATAATTGGGGGGTTTCCACTGTTTGGGCACATCAGGTGCTCTCCAAAGGCAACATGGCGTCTGATCTCAATTCCAGCCAATTCTGCGTTGAAAAAGTCAAATGGTGCTCCTTCCCTTCCAAGCTCTGCCATGCGCCCAGTGTTTTACCCCCACATATGGGGTATCAGCCTACTCAGGACAAATTACAAAACAACTTTTGGGGTCCAATTTCTCCTGTTACCCTTAGGAAAATAAAAAATTGGGGGCAAAAATATAATTTTTGCGGAAAAAAATGATTTTTTTATTTTCACGCCCAGGCGTTATAAACTTCTGTGAAGCACTTGGGGGTTCAAAGTGCTCACCACACATCTAGATAAGTTCTGTGGGGGGTCTAGTTTCCAAAATGGGGTCACTTGTGGGGAGTTTCAATAGTTTAGGTACATTAGGGGCTCTCCAAACACACATGACACCCGCAGACCAATCCATCAAAGTCTGCATTCCAAAACGTCACTACTTTCCTTCCGAGCCCCGACGTGTGCCCATACAATAGTTTTCTCCCACATATGAGGTATCAGCGTACTCAGGACAAATTGGACAACAACTTTTGGGTCCCAATTTCTCCTGTTACCCTTGGGAAAATAAAAAAAATGTGGACTAAAAGATGATGCTTGTTGAAAAAATACGATATTTTTATTTTCACGCCCGGTCGTTATAAATTTCTGTGAAGCACTTGGGGGTTCAAAGTGCTCACCACACATCTAGATAAGTTCATTAGGGGATCTAGTTTCCAAAATGGGGTCACTTGTGGGGGGTTTCCACTGTTTAGGTACATCAGGGGCTCTCCAAAAGCAACATGACACCCGCAGACCATGCCATCAAAGTCTGCATTCCAAAACGTCACTACTTCCCTTCCGAGCCCCGACGTGTGCCCATACAGTAGTTTTCTCCCACATATGAGGTATCAGCGTACTCAGGACAAATTGGACAACAACTTTTGGCATCCAATTTCTCCTGTTACCCTTGGGAAAATAAAAAAAATTGGAGACTAATTGATCATGTTTGTGGAAAAAATACGATTTTTTTATATTCATGCCTGGGCATTATAAACTTCTGTGAAGCCCTTGGGGGTTCAAAGTGCTCACCTCACATCTAGATAAGTTCCACAGGGGGTCTAGTTTCCAAAATGGGGTAATTTGTGGCGGGTTTCCACTGTTTAGGTACATTAGGGGCTCTCCAAAAGCAACATGACACCCGCAGACCATGCCATCAAAGTCTGCATTCCAAAACGTCACTACTTCCCTTCCGAGCCCCGACGTGTGCCCATACAGTAGTTTTCTCCCACATATGGGGTGTCAGCGTACTCAGGACAAATTGGACAACAACTTTTGGGGTCCAATTTCTCCTGTTACCCTTGGGAAAATGAAAAAAATGAGGACTAAAAGATGATGTTTGTGGAAAAAATACGATTTTTTTATTTTCACGCCCGGGCGTTATAAACTTCTGTGAAGCACTGGGGGGTTCAAAGTGCTCACCACACATCTAGATAAGTTCCTTGGGGGGTCTAGTTTCCAAAATGGTGTCATTTGTGGGGGGTTTCTACTGTTTTGGTACATATGGGGCTTTCCAAACGCGACATGGTGTCCGATCTCAATTCCAGCCAAAAACGTCAAATGGTGCTGCTTCCCTTCCGAGCTCTGCCATGCGCCCAAATAGTGGTTTACCCCCACATGTGGGGTATCAGCGCACTCAGGATAAATTGCACAATATCTTTTAGGGTCCTTTTACTCTTGGAAAAATAAGAATTGAGGGTGAAAAGATCATTTTTGTGGAAAAAATATGATTTTTTAATTGTACGGCTGTATGTTATAAACTTCTGTGAAGCCCTTGGGGGTTCAAAGTTCTCACCACACATCTAGATAAGTTCCTTGGGGGGTCTAGATTCCAAAATGGTGTCATTTGTGGGGGGTTTCCACTGTTTTGGTACATCAGGGGTTTTCCAATCGCGACATGGTGTCCGATCTCAATTCTAGCCAAAAACGTCATATGGCGCTGCTTCCCTTCCGAGCTCTGCTATGCGCCCAAATAGTCATTTACACCCACATATGGGGTATCAGCGTACTCAGGACAAATTGCACAATAACTTTTAGGGTCTTTTTAGTCTTGGAAAAATAAGAATTGAGGGTGAAAAGATCATTTTTGTGGAAAAAATATGAATTTTTAATTGTACCGCTGTACGTTATAAACTTCTGTGAAGCCCTTGTGGGTTCAAAGTTCTCACCACATATCTAGATAAGTTCCTTGTGGGGTCTAGTTTCCAAAATGGGGTCACTTGGGGGGTTTCCACTGTTTAGGTACATCAGGGTCTCTCCAAACGTGACATGGCGTCCGATCTGAATTCCAGCCAATTTTGCATTGAAAAAGTCAAACGGCGCTCCTTCCCTTCTGAGCTCTGCCATGCGCCGAAACAGTGGTTCCCCCCCACATGTCAGGTATCAGCGTACTCAGGACAAATTGCACAATAACTTTTGCAGTCCAATTTCTCCTGTTACCCTTGGTAAAATAAAGAAAATTGAACCTGAAGTATTTTTTTTGTGAAAAAAAGTTAAATGTTCATTTTTTTTTTAAATATTCAAAAAATTCTTGTGACGCACCTAAAGGGTTAATAAACTTCTTGAATGTGGTTTTAAGCACCTTAAGGGGTGCAGTTTTTAGAATGGTGTCACTTTTGGGTATTTTCTATCATATAGACCCCTCAAAGTGGCTTCAAATGTGATGTGGTCCCTAAAAATAAAATGGTGTTGCAAAAATGAGAAATCGCTGGTCAATTTTTAACCCTTATAACTTCCTAACAAAAAAAAATTTTGGTTCCAAAATTGTGCTGATGTAAAGTAAACATGTGGGAAATGTTATTTATTAAGTTTTTTGTGTGCCGTATCGCTGTGATTTAAGGGCATAAAAATTCAAAGTTGGAAAATTGCGAAATTTTCAAAATTTTCGCCAAATTTCCGTTTTTTTTCACAAATAAACGCAAGTTATTTGAATGCAATTTTACCACTAACATGAAGTACAATATGTCACGAGAAAACAATGTCAGAATCACCGGGATCCATGGAAGCGTTTCAGAGTTATGACCTCATAAAGGGACAGTGGTCAGAATTGTAAAAATTGGCCCGGGAGTTAACGTGCAAACCACCCTTGGTAGTGAAGGGGTTAAAGCCAGTACTGTGTAGAGCCTCCTTTTGTGGCATTTACAGCTGCAAGTCGCTTTGGATAAGTGTCTATGAGCTTTCCACATCTTGCCACTGGGATTTTTGCCCATTCCTTAAGTCAAAACTGCTCCAGCTCCTTCAAGTTGCATGCTTTTCTCTGATGAACAACATTCTTCAAGTCTGAGCACAGATTCTCAGTTGGAGAATTTACACTCTTCCCCTTATATCACTTGAGTGTTTCTTTATCATTATGCTTTGGGTCATTGTCTTGTTGGAAGGTGAACCTCTGTCCCAGTTTCAAATCACTGACAGACTGAAACAGTTGTTGCTCAATAATCTCTCTGTAATTTGCACCAAGTTCTATTTTAGTCTCAACAGACCACAGTGTCTTCCTCCATACATCTCTGGAGTCTCCCATATGTCTTTTGGCAAACTCAAAATTAGTCTTACAATTTTTGGTTTAAGTTAAGGCTTTATTCTGGCCACTCTTCCATAAAGGCTGTGGAGTATACGGTTTATTGTGGTCGTATGGACAGATACTCCAGTCTCTGCTTGGGAACTCTGCAGCTCCTTTAAGGTTACCTTTGATCTCTGTGCTGCTTCGTTGATTAATGCCCTCCTTGCCCAGGCTGAGAATTTTAGTGAGCGGCCCTCTCTTGGCAAGTTTGTTTTGGTAACTAGTGATGAGCGAGCATACTCGGTAATGCTTGATACTCTCCTGAGCATTGCTGTACTCGTGGTACTCAGCGAGCACTGAGCATTTCCGGCGTTATTCGGCAGGAGCTCTGGTCCCCGCCCTGCATATTTGGCGCTCTTTAGAGCACCAATAAACATGCAGGGATTGTCTGCCATGCACTGTAATGCCACAGCCATCTTTTTTCGACTTTATCGACTTTTTTCTCTACATTTTTATCGACTTTTTTCTTGATTTTTTTTTTACTTTTTTTCTCTACATTTTTCTCGACTTTTTTCCCTACTTTTTTCTTGACTTTTTTCTCCTCCTCCTTTTCAGCCTCCATCTCTGAAATGACCACATCAGTCACAAGCTGGAAGCACTGCAGCACACCCTCAACCAAGCGGCAACAGGCTGTGCTGAAGCTAACATGCTTAGGTGACAAACCGCACAATGCTGAAGAGTTGTGGACAGCTCTGTTCAGCATGGATGTCTTGAGGACAGGGAGGAGGACAGCATGGTCAGTCGTCCTGTTGGTGAAGACACGGAAGTCTGGCCTGTTAGCAGTCTGGCACGCATGGCAGACTTTATGTTGTGCTGCCTATCCCGTGATCCTCGCATTATCAAAATTTTAAGTGACACTCATTACTGGTTGGTGACACTACTAGACCCACGCTACAAGGAGAACTTTCAATCTCTTCTTCCAGAGGCAGATAGGTGTACTAAAATGCTGCAGTACCAGAGGGCCATTGTTGTGGAATTTTTAAAAAAATTCCCACCTGAAAATTCTGGCTGCATAGCTCAGAGTTCGTTGGACAACCAAGGAGTACAGGCGAGAGAGGCACAACTCCAATCCAGTAGAGGCAGGGGAACACTGGCAAAGTTCTGAGAGAGTGCGTGCAAATTTTGGGCAGGCCTTGTATTCACTTCATGGGCAAACTTTAGGTGACTTAAAAAAGTCAGAATAATGGGAACTTTGGTTTCATGTAGCCATCCAGTACGTGTGTTCAAAGGCTTATTGGGGTGCATGTAACTTTGGTGTGGGGCAGGCCTTGCATTCAATGCATAAGCAAACAGTATGGGAGTACCAAATGAATATTTGGAACTTTGGTTGCATGTGGTCATCCATTATGGTTGTTCAGTGGATTGTTGGGGTGCACCCACATTTTGGGCAACCCTGCCACTCACTGCATACACAATAACAGTGTAAGGGACCCACTGTTTAATAATGGGAACAACAAGCAAATTCTGCAGTGCACAGGCGCCAGACTTCTCCCGACGCCTGCACACTGCAGGACTCTGCTCTACCCTCAACAGGGCAGAGCAGTGCGCCTGCGCAGGAGCCATTACAGGATGGGAGAAGAGGACGTCATCGCATGAAGAAGGGAGGCGCCGGACGGGACGGAGACACCCATCGGACCGGACCGCCCACCTCGGTGAGTATAATATAACGTGTTTTTCTCTTTCAGGTTACATCGGAGGCTTATCTACAACATTACAGAATGCTGTAGATAAGCCCCCGATGTCTATGCCGGCAGCTGAAAGGTCAAAAAAAGGGTGACAGATTCCCTTTAACTGGCCCTCATATAGCACAGTTGCATGGTGCACTTTATATTGCTTACTCTGATTGCAAAAAAAATTTTTCAAAATTTTTTTTATTTTTTGTACTGATTATTATGTGGCACAATTGCATGGTGCACATTTCATTGTTTTGTTAGTTACTATACACTGCATTTCATTAAATAGCCCTCGTATAGCGCAGTTGCACGGTGTACTTTATATTGCTTATACTGATTGCAAAAAAACTTTTTCAAAAAATTTTTTTTTATGTTTTGTACTGATTATTATGTGGCACAATTGCACGGTGCACTTTTCATTGTTTTGTTAGTTACATAATATATGTTCATATATATTTCTTTTTTGCGCTATGTGTGTAACTATACAGTCATATGTTAAAGTTTGGGCACCTCTATTAATGTTAACCTTTTTTCTTAATAACAATTTTGGTTTTTGCAACAGTTATTTCCGTTTCATATATCTAATAACTGATGGACTTATATTTCTGGATTCAAATGAGGTTTATTGTACTAACAGAAAATGTGCCATCTGCATTTTAACAAAATTAGACGGGTGCAAAAGTATGGGCACCTCAACATAAAAGTGACATTCATATTTAGTAGATCCTCCTTTTGCAAAAATAAAAGCCTCTAGTCGCTTCCTGTAGCTATTAATGAGTTCCTGGATCCTGGATGAAGGTATTTGTGACCATTCCTGTTTACAAAACAATTCCAGTTCAGTTAAGTTTGATGGTCGCCGAGCATGGACAGCCCTCTTCAAATCATCCCACAGATGTTCAATGATATTCAGGTCTGGGGACTGGGATGGCCATTCCAGAACATTGTAATAGTTCCTCTGCATGAATGCCTGAGTAGATTTGGAGCGGTGTTTTGGATCATTGTCTTGCTGAAATATCCATCCCCTGCGTAACTTCAACTTCGTCACTGATTCTTGCACATTATTGTCAAGAATCTGCTGATACTGAGTTGAATCCATGCGACCCTCAACTTTAACAAGATTCCCGGTGCCGGCATTGGCCACACAGCCCCAAAGCATGATGGAACCTCCACCAAATTTTACTGTGGGTAGCAAGTGTTTTTCTTGGACTGCTGTGTTTTTTAGCCTCCATGCATAACGCCTTTTTGTATGACCAAACAACTCAATCTTTGTTTCATCAGTCCACAGGACCTTCTTCCGAAATGTAACTGGCTTGTCCAAATGTGCTTTTGCATACCTCAGGCGACTCTGTTTGTGGCGTGCTTGCAGAAACGGCTTCTTTCGCATCACTCTCCCATACAGCTTCTCCTTGTGCAAAGTGCGCTGTATTGTTGACCGATGCACAGTAACACCATCTGCAGCAAGATGATGCTGCAGGTCTTTGGAGGTGGTCTGTGGATTGTCCTTGACTGTTCTCACCATTCTTCTTCTCTGCCTTTCTGATATTTTTCTTGGCCTGCCACTTCTGGGCTTAACAAGAACTGTACCTGTGTTCTTCCATTTCCTTACTATGTTCCTCACAGTGGAAACTGACAGGCTAAATTTCTGAGACAACTTTTTGTATCCTTCCCCTGAAAAGCTATGTTGAATAATCTTTGTTTTCAGATCATTTGAGAGTTGTTTGAGGAGCCCATGATGCCACTCTTCATAGGAGAATCAGATAGGAGAACTACTTGCAAGTGGCCACCTTAAATACATTTTCTCATGATTTGATACACCTGGCTATGAAGTTAAAAGCTCAATGAGGTTACAAAACCAATTTAGTGCTTCAGGAAGTCAGTAAAAATTACAGTCATGGCCAAAAGTTTTGAGAATGACACAAATATTAATTTTTACAAAGTCTACTGTTTCATTTTTTCTAATGGCAATTTGCATATACTCCAGAATGTTATAAAGAGTGATCAGCTTAACAGCAATTACTTGCAAAGTAAATATTTGCCTAGAAAATGAACTTTATCCCCCAAAACACATTTCAACATCATTGCAGCCCTGCCTTAAAAGGACCAGCTAACATTATTTCAGTGATTGCTCCATTAACACAGGTGTGGGTGTTGATTAGGACAGGGCTGGAGATCAGTCTGTCATGATTAAGTAAGAATGACACCACTGGACACTTTAAAAGGAGGCTGGTGCTTGGCATCATTGTTTCTTTTCTGTTAACCATGGTTATCTCTAAAGAAACACGTGCAGTCATCATTGCACTGCACAAAAATGGCCTAACAGGGAAGAGTATCGCAGCTAGAAAGATTGCACCTCAGTCAACAATCTATCGCATCATCAAGAACTTCAAGGAGAGAGGTTCCCTTGTTGCCAGAAAGGCTCCAGGGCGCCCAAGAAAGACCAGCAAGCGCCAGGACCGTCTCTTAAAAGTGTTTCAGCTGCGGGATCGGGCTACCAGCAGTGCAGAGCTTGCTCAGGAATGGCAGCAGGCAGGTGTGAGTGCATCTGCACGCACTGTGAGGCGGAGACTCTTGGAGCAAGGCCTGGTCTCAAGGAGGGCAGCAAAGAAGCCACTTCTCTCCAGAAAAAACATCATGGACAGACTGATATTCTGCAAGAGGTACAGGGAGTGGACTGCTGAGGACTGGGGTAAAGTCATTTTCTCTGATGAATCCCCTTTTCGATTGTTTGGGACATCTGGAAAACGGCTTATTCGGAGAAGACGAGGTGAGCGCTACCACCAGTCTTGTCTCATGCCAACTGTCAAGCATCCTGAAACTATTCATGTGTCTGGTTGCTTCTCAGCCAAGGGAATGGGCTCTCTCTCAGTCTTGCCTAAAAACACAGCCATGAATAAAGAATGGTACCAGAATGTCCTCCAAGCTCAACTTCTCCCAACCGTCCAAGAGCAGTTTGGCGATCAACAATGCCTTTTTCAACATGATGGAGCACCTTGCTATAAAGCAAAGGTGATAACTAAATGGCTCAGGGAACAAAACATAGAGATTTTGGGACCATGGCCTGGAAACTCCCCAGATCTTAATCCCATTGAGAACTTGTGGTCAATCAAGAGACGGGTGGACAAACAAAAACCTTCAAATTCAGACAAAATAAAAGCATTGATTTTGCAAGAATGGACTGCTATCAGTCAGGATTTGATCCAGAAGTTGATTGAGAGCATGCCAGGGAGAATTGCAGAGGTCCTGAAGAAGAAGGGTCAACACTGCAAATATTGACTTGCTGCATTAACTCATTCTAACTGTCAATATAACCTTTTGTTACTCATAATATTGTTGCAATTATATTTCTGTATGTGATAAAAACATCTGACAAACACACATAAAAACCAGAGGGCTGCAGATCATGTGAAAATATAATATTTGTGTCATTCTCAAAACTTTTGGCCATGACTGTAGTTACGAGTAGAGTTGAGCGACTTTTGCTTTTTTAGGGTCGCGTTTCGTTTCGTGAAACCCGACTTTTCCAAAAGTCGGGTCGAGCAAGATCGTCCGATTATAGGGAAAAGTCGGGGTCGTCCCGAAACACGAAACCCAATGTAAGTCAATGGGGAATAAAAGTCGGCAGTGAGAGGAGGACAGGAAACACACCTATAGTGCCCATTTGAATGCCAAAAGCATCAATTCTTCTTACTTAAGCTTGTCAACCTTAATTAACTTCATAATACAAGTACTCACTGAAAAATGGGGGTTATTTGGCTAAAGTTGTGGGGGGGGGAGGGCTGGCTGCAGGTTTTCATGTGCCCTGGGCGAAAGAGCGCCCCTTTAACACATACCACAACTCATCATGCTCCGATACGGCAGAGAAATAGCGGTATAGTACAATGAAAAATACCTCACTTTTTACATCTCATGACGAGGCCCATCTATTTCTCCATACAAAATCATTGGTCCCATATAATGTTTGAAACATTATATGATGAGCTCCACATAATGCTACAGTATATGTTGGTCCCCATGGATGAAGCTCCACTGTCTTATGGGCCCAAATAATGCTCCAAACATAATGGGCCCCATTTCTAATGCTCTAGTGTATAATGGGCCCTGTAAATGCTGCTCCAGTGTCTGATGTCCACCTTTGGAATGTTCCAGTGTATGGTGGGCCCCATCTATCATTCTCCAGAGTATAGTGCTCCCCAAAAATTGCTGTCCCAACATAGAAAACAATCAAATAAGTCTCCTCGCTAGGGAATCCCTGTACTTGTCTGGACAGGTGCTTAGCTTGCTTAACAGCTCGCCAGCCGTTCTCACGTCCAGTATGGATTGCACGTGATTGCACAAAGGTTAGAAAGGGTACCGTATCCCCGGATAACATGTATGGATAGCGTACACATTCAAAATATATGTCTATACAGCATGAGGCAGGCTCAGACGGTGTTAGGCCCAGTATGGATTGCACGTCATTGCACAAAGGTTAGAAGGGGTACCGTATCCCCGGATAACATGTATGGATAGCGTACACATTCAAAATATATGTCTATACAGCATGAGGCAGGCTCAGACGGTGTTAGGCCCAGTATGGATTGCACGTCATTGCACAAAGGTTAGAAAGGGTACCGTATCCCCGGATAACATGTATGGATAGCGTACACATTCAAAATATATGTCTATACAGCATGAGGCAGGCTCAGACGGTGTTAGGCCCAGTATGGATTGCACGTCATTGCACAAAGGTTAGAAAGGGTACCGTATCCCCGGATAACATGTATGGATAGCGTACACATTCAAAATATATGTCTATACAGCATGAGGCAGGCTCAGACGGTGTTAGGCCCAGTATGGATTGCACGTCATTGCACAAAGGTTAGAAGGGGTACCGTATCCCCGGATAACATGTATGGATAGCGTACACATTCAAAATATATGTCTATACAGCATGAGGCAGGCTCAGACGGTGTTAGGCCCAGTATGGATTGCACGTCATTGCACAAAGGTTAGAAAGGGTACCGTATCCCCGGATAACATGTATGGATAGCGTACACATTCAAAATATATGTCTATACAGCATGAGGCAGGCTCAGACGGTGTTAGGCCCAGTATGGATTGCACGTCATTGCACAAAGGTTAGAAGGGGTACCGTATCCCCGGATAACATGTATGGATAGCGTACACATTCAAAATATATGTCTATACAGCATGAGGCAGGCTCAGACGGTGTTAGGCCCAGTATGGATTGCACGTCATTGCACAAAGGTTAGAAGGGGTACCGTATCCCCGGATAACATGTATGGATAGCGTACACATTCAAAATATATGTCTATACAGCATGAGGCAGGCTCAGACGGTGTTAGGCCCAGTATGGATTGCACGTCATTGCACAAAGGTTAGAAGGGGTACCGTATCCCCGGATAACATGTATGGATAGCATACACATTCAAAATATATGTCTATACAGCATGAGGCAGGCTCAGACGGTGTTAGGCCCAGTATGGATTGCACGTCATTGCACAAAGGTTAGAAAGTGTACCGTATCCCCGGATAACATGTATGGATAGCGTACACATTCAAAATATATGTCTATACAGCATGAGGCAGGCTCAGACGGTGTTAGGCCCAGTATGGATTGCACGTCATTGCACAAAGGTTAGAAGGGGTACCGTATCCCCGGATAACATGTATGGATAGCGTACACATTCAAAATATATGTCTATACAGCATGAGGCAGGCTCAGACGGTGTTAGGCCCAGTATGGATTGCACGTCATTGCACAAAGGTTAGAAAGGGTACCGTATCCCCGGATAACATGTATGGATAGCGTACACATTCAAAATATATGTCTATACAGCATGAGGCAGGCTCAGACGGTGTTAGGCCCAGTATGGATTGCACGTCATTGCACAAAGGTTAGAAAGGGTACCGTATCCCCGGATAACATGTATGGATAGCGTACACATTCAAAATATATGTCTATACAGCATGAGGCAGGCTCAGACGGTGTTAGGCCCAGTATGGATTGCACGTCATTGCACAAAGGTTAAAAGGGGTACCGTATCCCCGGATAACATGTATGGATAGCGTACACATTCAAAATATATGTCTATAAAGCATGAGGCAGGCTCAGACGGTGTTAGGCCCAGTATGGATTGCACGTCATTGCACAAAGGTTAGAAAGGGTACCGTATCCCCGGATAACATGTATGGATAGCGTACACATTCAAAATATATGTCTATACAGCATGAGGCAGGCTCAGATGGTGTTAGGCACAGTATGGATTGCACGTCATTGCACAAAGGTTAGAAGGGGTACCGTATCCCCGGATAACATGTATGGATAGCGTACACATTCAAAATATATGTCTATACAGCATGAGGCAGGCTCAGACGGTGTTAGGCCCAGTATGGATTGCACGTCATTGCACAAAGGTTAGAAGGGGTACCGTATCCCCGGATAACATGTATGGATAGCGTACACATTCAAAATATATGTCTATACAGCATGAGGCAGGCTCAGACGTGTTAGGCCCAGTATGGATTGCACGTCATTGCACAAAGGTTAGAAGGGGTACCGTATCCCCGGATAACATGTATGGTTAGCGTACACATTCAAAATATATGTCTATACAGCATGAGGCAGGCTCAGACGGTGTTAGGCCCTGTATGGATTGCACGTCATTGCACAAAGGTTAGAAAGGGTACCGTATCCCCGGATAACATGTATGGATAGCGTACACATTCAAAATATATGTCTATACAGCATGAGGCAGGCTCAGACGGTGTTAGGCCCAGTATGGATTGCACGTCATTGCGCAAAGGTTAGAAGGGGTACCGTATCCCCGGATAACATGTATGGATAGCGTACACATTCAAAATATATGTCTATACAGCATGAGGCAGGCTCAGACAGTGTTAGGCCCAGTATGGATTGCACGTCATTGCACAAAGGTTAGAAAGGGTACCCTATCCCCGGATAACATGTATGGATAGCGTACACATTCAAAATATATGTCTATACAGCATGAGGCAGGCTCAGACGGTGTTAGGCCCAGTATGGATTGCACGTCATTGCACAAAGGTTAGAAAGGGTACCGTATCCCCGGATAACATGTATGGATAGCGTACACATTCAAAATATATGTCTATACAGCATGAGGCAGGCTCAGACGGTGTCAGGCACAGTATGGATTTGACGGCCCAGATTACACAGCGGAGGAGCAGGGAGAGGTAAAGATTGCAAATGCTGGGGCCCTGGCCAAGCAAGGGGGGCACACTCGTGGGCGTCGGTACTGGCACTGGGCCCCTCATAGTACAGCGGTGTTTCTGACGGCGGGTGTGCACCACCACCGTCAGAGACACTTGATTGCACTATGAGGGACCCTGTGCCAGTGCCCGCGCCCAAGAGTCGGCCTACCCACCTGTCCAGGGCAACGGCACTCGCACGGTGTCGTGCGCTAGGTGGTGACCCCGGCCATGGGGGGGGAGGCAGCACAGTTAGGGAGTTTTAGAAAGTGGCATATGTTGATGTTGGACATTCAACTGATGCAAAAGGTGAAATAGGTGAAGTACCAGGAAGAGGTGGACCAAAGCAAGCCATTTTTCTGTCACCCTATGTGTCATCAGTGGAAGGTGGGACAAAATCCTTGGAAACCCATGCGTGGTTCATTTTAATGAAGGTTAGATCATCCACATTTTGGGTTGACAGACGGGTCCTTTTTTCTGTCAGGATTGATCCAGCTGCACTGAAGACTCTTTCCGATAGCACACTTGCAGCTGGGCAGGCGAGCTCCTGTAAGGCATATTGGGCCAATTCAGGCCAGGTGTCCAGTTTAGCGGCCCAATAGTCAAAGGGGAATGACCTGTGTGGGAGAACATCGATATGGGAGGAAAAGTAGTTTGTAACCATAGTTGACAACTGCTGTCTCCTGTCACTTTCCATCGATGCAGTATTACCAGTTGTGTGAGCGGTATTTGAAAAATCAGTCCACAACATTGTCATGAAACCCCTGTCTCCAACGCCACTTCTGCTGTGTGCACCACGAACACCTCTGCCAAGCTGCCCCCGGCCCGTACGGCTCGTGTGAGAACCATCACCGCTGCTGTGTGCTGGGAATGCCTCAAGCAACCGATTTACCAGAGTTGCTTGTTTATTAGCCAATATTAGGTCAAGGTTCTCCTGTGGCATGATGTTTTGTAATTTGCCTTTATAGCGTGGATCCAGGATGCTGGCCAACCAGTAGTCGTCATCGTTCATCATTTTGGCAATGCGGGGGTCCCTTTTTAGGATCCGCAAGGCATAATCTGACATGTGGGCCAATGTTCCCGGTGTCAATGATGCACTGCGAGTGCTGGGTGGAGGAGCACTTTCTGGCAAATCCACATCCCTCCAGTCACGCACAAACCCTGTACCAGACCTTGCCACGCCAACATTTTCACTTGCCCCACGAGATGCATCCTCCTCCCCTAAGTAATCATCCCCATCATCCTCCTCCTCCTCCTCCTCTTCTTCCTCCACCTCGTCCAGGAGAGGTCCCTGAGCAGACAATGGCTGAATGTCATCAAGGATTCCCTCCTCCTCTTCCTCCTCATCAACATTGGCTGCAGACGCCTGCTCCTTAAGGTGCGTCAAAGTTTGCATGAGCAGATGCATAAGTGGGATGCTCATGCTTAGGATGGCGTCGTCTGCGCTTACCAGCCGTGTGCATTCCTCAAAACACTGAAGGACTTTACAAAGGTCTTTCAGCTTCGACCACTGCACGCCTGTCAACTCCATGTCTGCTCTCAAAGTGCCTGGCCGTGTATCCTCCCACAAATGCATTATGGCCTGCCTCTGCTCGCACAGCCGCTCCACCATGTGCAGGGTGGAGTTCCACCTTGTTGCAATGTCGATAATGAGGCGGTGGTTGGGAAGGTGGAGCAATCGCTGCAGCTTCTGCATACGAACGGAGTGTACAGGCGACCGGCGGATGTGCGCGCACAGTCTTCGCACCTTCTGGAGCAGGGCTGTTAACTCCGGATAATTTTTGAGGAAGCACTGCACCACCAGGTTCAAGGTGTGAGCCAAGCAAGGTATGTGGCTGAGTTTTGAAAGGGCTATGGCTGCCATAAAATTACGGCCGTTATCACTAACTACCTTGCCTGCCTCAAGATGTACACTGCCCAGCCATGACTCAGTTTGTCGCTTCAAGTACTCGGCCAGCACCTCGGCGGTGTGTCTGTCGCCCAAACACATCATCTGCAACACAGCCTGCTGACGCTTTCCACTAGCTGCTCGATAGGGGGACACATTGCGTGCAACAGTGGCAGCTGCAGATGGAGTGCTCGTACGACTGCGCTCTGTGGACGAGCTGTCGCTTCTGGAGGAGGAGGAGGAGGAGGAGGGTCGAACGCCTACAGCCAACTGTTTCCTATACCGTGGGCTAGGCAGCACTGTCCCACCACCGCTGTCCCCTGTGGACCATGCATCCACCACATTAACCCAGTGCGCAGTGATGGACACGTAATGGCCCTGGCCATGCCGACTGGACCATGCATCAGTTGTGAGGTGCACCTTTCCGCTCACTGACTGCTTGAGTGCATGGACAATGCGGTCTTTCACATGATGGTGGAGGGCTGGGATGGCTTTGCGAGAGAAGAAGTGGCGACTGGGTAGGTCATAGCGTGGTACTGCATAGGCCATGAGTTCGCGGAAAGCTGTGCTTTCCACCAACCGAAAGGGCATCATCTCAAACGAGATTAGTTTGGCAATGTGGGCGTTCAAACCCAGTGTACGCGGATGAGAGACTGAGTACTTTCTTGACCTACTCATAGTGTCTGGGAGGGTGAGCTGGACTTGAGAGCTGCATATGGTGGAAGTAGCGGTGGACAGGGTGGACTGAGAGAGGGTTGATGATGGTGATGGAGTTGGTGTTCTTTCTGATGGCCTAGAATCAGTCTTTCGTTGATATAACAGTGGGATTCCCTGACTGCTGTGGCCTTGCAACGACACCTCAACATTTGCTGCTGTGCTAACCGGTGTGCTTACAGTGGGGAAAACAATGTAGCGTTGCTGACTACCTTCGTTGTGATCAGTTGCACATGTGGCACTTGAGGTTTGGTGTTGTGTCCACGCTTGCAAGTGCATGCTGGTTAAATGTCTAAGCATGCAACTGGTATTCAAATTTTTCAGATTTTTCCCTCGGCTAAAGGTCTTTGCGCACTTCTTACAGATAACCTTGGCCTGATCATGAGGATTTTGTTCAAAAAACTGCCACACTGCACTCTTCCTACTTTGGCAGACATTTTGCGGCCTAGCACGCTGTGATCTTTTGACCCTCTGGACAAGCTGTCCAGCAACTCTTTTGATGTTTGGAACCTGTCTTTGGAGTGCTCCGGGCCTGCCAGATAACAGCTGTTGCGATGTCGATGTCTGCTGTGGATGCTCCTCATCTGAGCTATTGGAAGCAGCACCCTCTTCCCCCAATGGATGCCAATCTGGGTCAACAACTGGGTCATCCATCACCTCCTCTTCTATGTCATGTGCACCTTTCTCTGTGTCACCGTGTATGGTGGTATAGTGTGCGGGAAGGGGCACCTGAGTCTCATCAGGGTCAAAATCTGGCTCTGTACACTGCGAGGACAATGTAGTGCTCTGAGTGAAGGTACCAGCAGAATCATCCATCAGCGGCTGTGCATCAGTGCACTCCATGTCAGATTCATCTTGGCCTGGGTAATTCACCATTTGACTTGATAATCCAGGCATGGTATGTGAAAACAGCTCCATGGAGTAATCAGTAGTATGGCCTGCGTCATCCTTCAATCTTGGTTGGGGTGAAGGACACAAGGAAAGGTGTGGTTCATGAACATGAGCCTCCAATGACGACTCAGTGCTTTTACTTTTTACAACTGAAGAAGAGGAGGCGATAGAGCTGGAGGCAGAGTCAGCAATGTAAGACAAAACTTTTTCCTGATGCTCTGCCTTTAAAAGCGGTTTGCCAACTCCTAGAAAACTTAGCATTCGAGGCCTTATGTAGACAGACGATGATGCAGGGTCAGCACCTCCTGCATTTGGTCCTATTTTGCTCTTGCCACTACCATCAGATCCACCACCAACACCATCATTACCAGCTGCCAACCCCCGCCCAATTCCACGGCCTCTTCCACCAGCCTTCCTCATTTTTGGTAGAAATGTAGACAAAATCCAACAAACTATATAGTAATGTAAAACAAGGTACAAGGTGTCTATAGGACAGGGGAGTTTTAGAATTTCTGCACACACTTGTGGACAGTGGACACTTGTGGATTGTGTGCGGCCCACTGATATCTGAGCGCTATGTGACACGCTCGATGGCACAGCTGCCTGTGACCAAAGTGACGAGAGGATAATGGAGATTTTGAATCTCTGCGTACACTTGTGGACAGTGGACACTTGTGGATTGTGTGCGGCCCACTGATATCTGAGCGCTATGTGACACGCTCGATGGCACAGCTGCCTGTGACCAAAGTGACGAGAAGATAATGGAGATTTTGAATCTCTGCGTACACTTTTGGACACTGGACACTTGTGGATTGTGTGCGGCCCACTGATATCTGAGCGCTATGTGACACGCTCGATGGCACAGCTGCCTGTGACCAAAGTGACGAGAGGATAATGGAGATTTTGAATCTCTGCGTACACTTTTGGACACTGGACACTTGTGGATTGTGTGCGGCCCACTGATATCTGAGCGCTATGTGACACGCTCGATGGCACAGCTGCCTGTGACCAAAGTGACGAGAGGATAATGGAGATTTTGAATCTCTGCGTACACTTTTGGACACTGGACACTTGTGGATTGTGTGCGGCCCACTGATATCTGAGCGCTATGTGACACGCTCGATGGCACAGCTGCCTGTGACCAAAGTGACGAGAGGATAATGGAGATTTTGAATCTCTGCGTACACTTTTGGACACTGGACACTTGTGGATTGTGTGCGGCCCACTGATATCTGAGCGCTATGTGACACGCTCGATGGCACAGCTGCCTGTGACCAAAGTGACGAGAGGATAATGGAGATTTTGAATCTCTGCGTACACTTTTGGACACTGGACACTTGTGGATTGTGTGCGGCCCACTGATATCTGAGCGCTATGTGACACGCTCGATGGCACAGCTGCCTGTGACCAAAGTGACGAGAGGATAATGTAGATTTTGAATCTCTGCGTACACTTTTGGACACTGGACACTTGTGGATTGTGTGCGGCCCACTGATATCTGAGCGCTATGTGACACGCTCGATGGCACAGCTTCCTGTGACCAAAGTGACGAGAGGATAATGGAGATTTTGAATCTCTGCGTACACTTTTGGACACTGGACACTTGTGGATTGTGTGCGGCCCACTGATATCTAAGCGCTATGTGACACGCTCGATGGCACAGCTGCCTGTGACCAAAGTGACGAGAGGATAATGGAGATTTTGAATCTCTGCGTACACTTGTGGACAGTGGACACTTGTGGATTGTGTGCGGCCCACTGATATCTGAGCGCTATGTGACACGCTCGATGGCACAGCTGCCTGTGACCAAAGTGACGAGAGGATAATGGAGATTTTGAATCTCTGCGTACACTTTTGGACACTGGACACTTGTGGATTGTGTGCGGCCCACTGATATCTGAGCGCTATGTGACACGCTCGATGGCACAGCTGCCTGTGACCAAAGTGACGAGAGGATAATGGAGATTTTGAATCTCTGCGTACACTTTTGGACACTGGACACTTGTGGATTGTGTGCGGCCCACTGATATCTGAGCGCTATGTGACACGCTCGATGGCACAGCTGCCTGTGACCAAAGTGACGAGAGGATAATGGAGATTTTGAATCTCTGCGTACACTTTTGGACACTGGACACTTGTGGATTGTGTGCGGCCCACTGATATCTGAGCGCTATGTGACACGCTCGATGGCACAGCTGCCTGTGACCAAAGTGACGAGAGGATAATGGAGATTTTGAATCTCTGCGTACACTTTTGGACACTGGACACTTGTGGATTGTGTGCGGCCCACTGATATCTGAGCGCTATGTGACACGCTCGATGGCACAGCTGCCTGTGACCAAAGTGACGAGAGGATAATGGAGATTTTGAATCTCTGCGTACACTTTTGGACACTGGACACTTGTGGATTGTGTGCGGCCCACTGATATCTGAGCGCTATGTGACACGCTCGATGGCACAGCTGCCTGTGACCAAAGTGACGAGAGGATAATGGAGATTTTGAATCTCTGCGTACACTTTTGGACACTGGACACTTGTGGATTGTGTGCGGCCCACTGATATCTGAGCGCTATGTGACACGCTCGATGGCACAGCTGCCTGTGACCAAAGTGACGAGAGGATAATGGAGATTTTGAATCTCTGCGTACACTTGTGGACAGTGGACACTTGTGGATTGTGTGCGGCCCACTGATATCTGAGCGCTATGTGACACGCTCGATGGCACAGCTGCCTGTGACCAAAGTGACGAGAGGATAATGGAGATTTTGAATCTCTGCGTACACTTTTGGACACTGGACACTTGTGGATTGTGTGCGGCCCACTGATATCTGAGCGCTATGTGACACGCTCGATGGCACAGCTGCCTGTGACCAAAGTGACGAGAGGATAAGGGAGATTGGATTGCTTTTAAAAAAGCAGTTTGTGGAGCAGTGGGTAAACAGCAATGCCAGCGTGTCAGGAAGCCTTAGAAGGCAGCCCAACAACCAACACCACTGATACACCACAATATAGCCTCCCCTTGCACTGCACACACAGTGACTTGTGTGTTGTGCAAGCCAAATCGCTAGCAGCAGAAGCAGTTTTTTTGTCTTCTTCCCTGCCTAACGCTCTCCCTACAGAATCAGCAGCAACCTCTCCCTATACTAAGATCGGCAGAAGTAAGATGGCGGTCGGCGTGCACGCCCTTTTATACCCCCTGTGACGCCCACCAAAGCAAGCCAATCACTTGCATGCCCTTCTGAAAGATGGTGGTGACCCGTGCCTATATCATCACGTTGCCCACAGTGTCCGTGGATCCTGATTGGCTGAAAAAGAGCGCAAAACAAACTTTTGAAACGCGACTTTGGCGCGTAAGTCGCCGACCTCGTGGCCGACCTCATCCTAGGGTCGGGTTTCGTTTCATGAAACCCGACTTTGCCAAAAGTCGGCGACTTTTGAATTTTTTCGACCCGTTTCGCTCAACTCTAGTTAGGAGTGTTCAAATCAAGAAAATGATAAGGGTGCCCATACTTTTGCACCGGTCAAATTTTGTTTAAATGCAGATTGCACATTTTCTGTTAGAACAATAAACCTCATTTGATTCCAGAAATATAACTGAGTCCATCAGTTATTAGATATATGAAACTGAAATAGCTGTTGCAAAAACCAAAATTGTTATAAAGAAAAAAGGTTAACATTAATAGGGGTGCCCAAGCTTTAACATATGACTGTATATCTCATGACATTATAGCTTTCCTGGTTTTTCTATACCTCCGGTTTTTTACCTATGAGGATTCCTTGTTTAGGTGTCATTATTTCAACATGTTTGAATAAAATTATTTTAATTAATACTGTGTTAATGCCTCTATATCCCTGTTCATGTTTGGGGATGTTGTTTAAATTACTTGAATTGAGGTGGTTTTGTTACAAAAGTACTGTGTTTGATGATAATTCAATCCAGGTGACCTGCAATCTGCTTATACAGTATCCAGGTTTCCTTAATACAAAAGCACATCTCCAAAGCTTGCATTTCCAGACCCACCCACACTCAAATGCTCTAGAAAGCTGAGTATTTATCCTCTGGATTCCTCCCACTCTACAGCTGTGCAACCATCCTAGCACTAAACATGGCTTATTAACCCCTCTCAGCACTTACAGTGCGGGGTTATTTTTCCTAGCTTTATATTACTGAAGCTAACAAACTCAGTGCTACTTATCTCCCTTCTAGTACTTCACCAGTGACTTTGCCACATATCCCTCCCACCCCCCTTGCTGCCCAACTGGGGGGGGGTTGGCACCTTCAGTCACCAAACAGGGAAGTCTGGACAGGGTTTCTGCATTGCTGTGCAGCTTCCCAGGCCTGTGTGCCACTTGAAGGGTCAAGTCTTGTATCCCTGAGCTTCAACTCTTGGAACACCATCTCTGCTCCAAAAGACCATTTGGCCATTCGTGCCCTTAAGAATATCAGTCAGGGGTGCAGCTCTCATGGTCAAATTTGGGATACGCTGCTGATAGTATCCTACCATCCTAGAAATGCCTGAATCTGTTTCTCGAAGACCGTTTTTGACCAATTTTAAATTGCCTCCATCTTATTCACTTGCGGCTTTACTTTGCCTCTTATGACGATGTTGCCCAAGTATTTTCCCTTCGTGTTTCCCATGGCACACTTTTTGGGGTTTACTGTAAACCCCACCTTCCTCAACGTATCTAGCAAAGCCTGGACCTTCTGCAGATGATTTTCTCAGTCCTGCCTGAATATCACAATGTTGTGGAGATAAGCTGCAACATATTTTTTGTGAGGGGCTGTGATCTGGTCCACGGTCCTCCGGGAGGTAGCTGGATCTCCTTGCAACCCGAACGGAATTCCGATATACTAAAAGCAATCATCAAGTGTAGCGAAGGCTGTCTTCTCCTTTGCACTTTCAGAGAGAGCGATTTGTCAGTAACTTTTCAATAGGTCCAGGGTGGTGATGTATCTGACTGACCTTAGCTTCTCTATGAGATCATCGATGCGGGGCATCGGATACGCATCACATTTCGACACCACATTTAGTTTCCTGTGGTTGGGGAGACAACTATTCCCTAGGTTTCTGCACAAAGACAGTGGGGCTGGATCTGCCGCTCTTTGACTCCTCGATAATGGCCAGGTTCAACTTTTCAAAATCATGTCATGGTGGGATTCGGGGATTCTATACTGCTATTGGTTCACCCACACATGTGTTTCAATCAGGATTTCATGTTCAACGAGCAAAGTAAGTCCTGGCATCTCTGAAAAGAGGTCCCTGATCCACTGAAGCAGTTCAAGGCACTGTTGACTCTGGGCCTATGACAGTGTCTTTGCCACTGTAACATCTTCAGTGTCAACTTTTTACTAGTCCAACCCACATGGAGTTTCAATGGGGTCCCTCTGTTGCCCTGCCTTGATGGCTATCGGCATGAGAGGATTTTGGAAGTGAAAGGTGGTAGCAGTTAACAGACAGTTGGAACAGGAATTGCAATACCTTAGGATTTCCTGGTGACATCTGGGCCAAAAGAACCAACGCATGACCTGTTCTTGAGTTTTGTCCACCCTGAGATGGCTACCTAAGACATGTGAATGAAACCTTTCCAACAACCTTTGTCTATAGGGTCCTGGAACCAACAATTGCTCCACTATCTCCTCCCTTACCTTAGTAGCCCGGTGCAATAAGTCTCCACTTAGCATGAAATAGGGAAACCTGGCGTCAACCCCTGACTCCTTTGCTATGCTGTTTATGATAGTTACCTTATCGAATGCTTCTTTTAGAGATATGTCCCTATGTTGGGTGATCCCAAAATTTTTTCTGTTAACTCCTATCTCAGGAATGTCTGCCTCAGGGAATACTACTTTCTCCTCTTCTCACATTACACAAAAGGGAAACCCGTCAGACTCTGTGGATGGTGAAATTTGTTTAGGGCCAGCCAACCCATTTCTAACCAGAACTATCGAGGTATTCGCCCCTCCCCCACAAGTCATAAAACAAGACAAAGTCCCTGCCTTTGATAAATGAGTGCAATAAATCTTGGACCACGCCAACATCATGGAACTCAGTACCTCAGGCCATCTCAATGACCACTTTGACCACCAGATAGTCTTTAGCATCCCCATAAATGCAGCAAACGGCCACCTTCTTCCCTGGTATCAAGTGGAAAGGGAGTGTGGCCCTCACGAGGTCACCAAACTCCCTGAGTCTAGTAGCCCAGACATTTGCTGAACATTCACTTTTACAAGACAAGTTTGGGGCCCCTCACCGGGTAGACAGTAGTCACACTGCAAGCGGGATATGCATAGAATGAACACCGGCGTCCCATGCTACAGTCCATTTGATCGGTAGTCAGGGAGCAATGGGCATCTATGCGACCTGTGCTGTGACATCGCTTGCAAATAACATCAACTAATGAGGCCCTTTGCATGACCCATGCTGTGCTCTTGAACTTTGGAACACCTCCACCACACCCTTTTTAACCTCTGCCCACCAGTATGGAAGGAGTTGTTTCCCCAAGGAACCGTCGACCCTCTGATACCTTTTGACCAGTCTGACCAAGTCATTTGACGTTCCGGGGATCTTCCTGTCCAACCCAAGTCTGCATTGAGCTCGGAAGAGAGTGCACAAACTGGTCGATTACAACTCACTCTACCATCTGCACTGGCACTTTTGGACGAGGTGCAGCAGATCAAACATTTGGGAGTGAATAGGTTTGTCATGGTGATATGCCCAGTGGTGGATCCGTTGTGCTCTGACAGTCTTTGTCACCCCCAAACGAGCCAAAATTTATTTTCTTCAATTTTTCATATTTTTTGGCCACCTATAAGGCCTTTTATGGCTCCCCCATTAAGTATGGCTCCAGGACTTCCGCCCATTGCTCTGGCAGGTGTTTCTCCCTATCAGTGACCTTCTCAAAAACTGTTGAAAAGGCCTCTATGTCATCGATTGGGGTTGTTTTCTGCAAAGCTCTTCTTACGACCTTCCGGACAGAGGAATCATCCGCTGACCTTGAGGTTGTAACTGTTGTCGTGCCATGAACCACCTCTGTGAGAAAATAATTCTGTCACTGCTGTTGTCGGAGACGTTGTTGCTGCCGGAGATGTTATTGCTGTTGCTGCTGCATCTGTTGCAGGTGCTGCTGTTGCTGGCTTTGGATCAAATGATTGATCAGCTCCTCATTTTGTCTTACCACTTTTCCATTCTTAGAGCGGCCTTCACCCATGACAGTTTGTCTCCAGCCATCACACTTGCTTCCTGGGGATCTTGCCCACACTTCAAGCACCAACTGTGGTATGTCGACTCACTCAGCTTCTTAAAGAGGTAGACACAGGAACCGTTTCTATTTAAAGTACGCCTGGTTTATTGCAATCCTCATAAACCACGTCACCAGAAAACGTAAATACAGCCTTTTTCTGGTAGAATATAAAATATAAAGTAACAAGTCCATACAATAGTGCTGGTTAGACCACCTGGCTTAGATTCCAGCTTCCATGTGCTTTAGCAAGTGATATTCAATCCAAAGAAACCTGCAATCTCCATAAGTCCAGCTTTCCTTATCACAAAAGCACATCTCCAGAGCATGCACCTCCAGACCCACCCGCACTCTAGAAGGTTGGGCATTTACCCTTTGTACTCCTCCCACTCTATACCTGTTCAATCATCCTAGCACTAAACATGGCTGATAAACCGCTCTGATCGCACGTGCTGGATTATTTTCCTAGCTTTATATTACTGAAGCTAACAACCTCAGTGGTACATATCTCCCCTCTATTACTTTGCCAGTGACATTGTCACACTAAATAGAATGTACTTACAAAAATTAATGGGCCAATTTATGTATGCCCATCAACCAAGGTAAGGTGACCTTTCTCTGAAGGGTATCTAATAGTGATGATCGAACATGCACAGATAACGTCTTAGCCGAGTATGCTCAGGTGTTATCAGAGTATCTCTGGCATGCTCTTATATTATGTTTGAATTCCTGTGGCTGCATGATTGTGGCTGTTATATAGCCTTAACTAGTGTTGAGCATTCCGATACTACAAATATCAGGTATCGACCGATATTCGCGGTATCGGAGTTCCCATACTGAGTTCCGATATTTTTACAATATCGAATACCGGAATCGGAAGTTCCCATAATGCAATGAGCCAGTTGAGGATCCTAAGAAGTGTGGGCACATCCTGTTAGGCATGCTGAAATGATGTCATCATGATGCGTTATAATGGAGTGTGGGTGGTGCGTGGGCGGAGACTGCGTGTCTGTGTGTGTGGGCGGGGTCTGTGCGTGACCGTGGGGGTCTGTGCGGGCCTGCCGGGGGACTGTGCGGGCCTGCTGGGGGTCTGTGCGGGCCTACCGGGAGTCTGTCGGGGGTTGTGTGTGTGTGCAGGCAGTGAGGCTCCGGTGTTTTCCACCTCTCCTCAGTCGCATGATGTTCCTGATTATTTGGCGGACTTTTATGATGTATTTAGTGAGAATGAGTCTGCGTCTCTGCCTCCTCATAGGAGTTATGACTGTGCAATTGAACTGAGCCCGGGGTGTAAATTTCCCAAGGGTCGGCTCTTCAATTTATCTGTACCCGAGCACGAGGCTATGCGATCCTATATTAAGGAGGCGTTGGAGAAGGGTCATATTAGACCATCCTCGTCACCCTTAGGTGCCGTTTTTTTTTTTTGTAGCCAAAAAGGATGGATCATTAAGACCTTGTATTGATTATCGTGCCCTCAACAAAATTACTGTTAAATATCAGTATTCGTTACCCCTGATTTCTGATCTATTCTCCAGAGTTAAAGGTGCTTGCTGGTTTACCAAGCTTGACCTCAGGGGGGCGTATAATCTTATTCGCATTAAGCATGGGGATGAATGGAAGACGGCGTTTAATACTCCGGAGGGACATTTTGAGTACCTGGTGATGCCTTTTGGGCTCACTAATGCCCCTTCTGTCTTCCAGTGCTTCATGAACGATATTTTCCGACATTTTGTCGATAAATTTTTGATTATCTATCTGGATGATATTTTGATCTTCTCCAAGGATTGGGATTCTCATGTGGAACATATTCAGACTGTGTTCCGGATCTTGAGGGAGAATTCCCTGTATGTCAAGGGATCTAAATGCCTTTTTGGAGTACAGAGATTTTCTTTTTTGGGATTTATTTTGTCCCCGTCAACTATTGAAATGGACCCGGCCAAGGTACAGGCCATTCACGATTGGGTTCAGCCCACTTCTTTGAAGGCCCTCCAGAAGTTTTTGGGTTTTGCTAATTTTTATCGGAAATTTATAGCAAAATTTTCTAGTATTGCCAAGCCATTGACTGATTTGACTAAAAAGGGTGCTGATGTGTTAAATTGGTCTCCGGAGGCTGTTTCTTCCTTTCAGGAGCTGAAGCGAAGATTCACCTCCGCCCCGGTTTTGCGGCAACCTGATGTCTCAATTCCATTCCAGGTAGAGGTGGATGCTTCTGAGATTGGTGCAGGAGCTGTTTTGTCCCAAAAGGATCCTGTAACATCTAAAATGAATCCCTGTGCTTTCTTTTCCCGAAAGTTCTCTCCATCTGAACGTAACTATGATGTGGGGAATAGGGAACGGTTGGCCATGAAATGGGCATTTGAGGAGTGGAGACATTTTTTGGAGGGAGCTAAGCATCAAGTCGTGGTCCTCACTGACCACAAGAATTTGATTTACCTAGAGTTGGCTAAGCGCTTGAACCCTAGACAGGCTAGGTGGGCCTTGTTTTTTACACGTTTTGATTTTGTGGTTTCTTTTCTTCCTGGAACAAAGAATGTCAAGGCAGACGCCCTCTCTAGGAGCTTCCTTGCTGATTCTCCTGTGGTGACCAAGCCTGCTACCATCTTAGGCGAAGGGGTAGTTCTATCTGCCATCTCGCCCGATTTGAGACGTGCTATGGAAGAGTTCCAGGAGGACAAACCTGAGCGTTGTCCCAGTGGAAAGTTGTATGTTCCTGACCAATGGAAGAAGAGAGTGATGTCTGAAGTTCATTGCTCTGCTTTGGCTGGTCATCCAGGTATTTTTGGTACTAGAGATCTGGTGAGTCGGTTTTTTTGGTGGCCCTCCTTGTCTCGTGATGTCAGGAATTTTGTGCAGTCCTGTGGGACGTGCTCCCGGTCTAAATCGTGTTCTCGCTCTAGTGGGTTGTTGATGCCTTTGCCTGTCCCCAAGACGCCATGGACCCATATTTCAATGGATTTCATCTCTGATATGCCTGTCTCTCAGAGGATGACTGTTATTTGGGTGATTTGTGATAGGTTCTCTAAGATGGTTCATCTTGTACCACTCCCTAAGTTGCCGTCTTCCTCTGAGTTGGTGCCCCTGTTTTTTCAACAGGTGGTTCGTTTGCACGGGATTCCTGAGAACATTGTATCTGACAGAGGAGTCCAGTTTGTGTCTAGATTTTGGAGAACTTTCTGTTCCAGGCTGGGAATTCAGTTGTCCTTCTCCTCTGCTTTTCACCCTCAGACCAATGGGCAGACAGAGAGAACAAACCAGACCTTGGAGTCATATTTGAGATGTTTTATTTCTGCTGATCAGGATGATTGGGTTTCATTTTTGCCCTTGGCCGAATTTGCTTTAAATAATAGAGCTAGTTCTGCCACTTTGATGTCACCTTTTTTTTGTAACTTTGGGTTTCATCCTCGATTTTCTTCAGGGCAGGTGGAGCCCTCTGCCTGCCCAGGTGTTGACACTGTGGTGGAGAGAATGCACCAGATCTGGAACCAAGTGGTGGATAAGTTATCTCTCTTCCAGGAAAAGGCCCAGCGGTTTTCCAACCGACATAGGACCGTTGGTCCCCAGTTTAAGGTTGGTGATATGGTGTGGTTATCATCAAAAAATATTGCTATGAAGGTGGCTTCTCCTAAGTTTAAGCCTAGATTTATTGGACCTTACAAGATTGTGGAGATTATTAATCTGGTCTCTTTTCGTTTGGCTCTTCCTGTCACATTTAAAATCCATAATGTGTTCCATAAATCTTTGTTGAAGCGGTTTGTTGAACCTGTTGTTCCGGGGGTGGCACCTCCAGACCCTGTATTGGTTGAAGGTAACATGGAATATGAGGTAGAGAAACTACTGGATTCCCGTCTGGCTAGACGGAGACTCCAGTATTTGGTTAAGTGGAAGGGTTATGGTCAGGAGGATAATTCCTGGGTCTCTGCCTCTGATATTCATGCCAAAAGATTGGTGCATGCCTTTCATCGAGCTCACCCTGATCGCCCTGGTGGCGTAGTTGAGGGTTCGGTGACCCCTCCTCAAGGGGGAGGTACTGTTGTGAGTTCATTTTCCCCTTCATTACTGAGGCCTGAGGAACTCCCTCTTCTGGTAAAGAAAGGTAGTGAGCCTGATTGTCAAACACCTGAGGCTGATGATGATGACTGGCTGAGTGGAGTTACGGACTGGATATAAGGCTGCCGACGCCCTTCTGCCCTGCGGGTGATTTCTCTGTGGGATCCTTGGAGACCAGTCTGAGTTCCTGCTCCTCCAAAGCTAAGTTTGCTGCTCGGCCTTTTGCTTTTGTGCTTTGACTTTGTTTTGCTTTGGCTTTCTGAATTTCTGCCATTCCCTGCTGGGGTGTGCTGAATTCTTTTAGCTCTGTCTTCTGAAAATACCTGAGTGCTGATTTAGTTTTTGAAGCCTAGCTGCTTCAGGGCCTTTTTCATATCAGCTTGTTGGCTTATGTCTTTGATAGGGTTTTGGCAGATTGCAGACAGCAGCCTTCCTGTCCTGTCCTATCTAGGTAGTTTTGGGCCCCGTCTTTGCTCAGTCTATCTTTCTGTCTGTGTTAGTGTTTTCATCTTGCTTCACCGTCATTATATGTTTGGGGCTGCCTATTGCTTTGGGGTCTGCTCTGGGGCAGTTTAGATTTCCCCTTTCCTTCTTTAGGCCTATGTAATTCTCCGGCTGTTATCGAGGGGTCTAGGGCATCGTAGGAACCCCCCACGGCTACTGCTAGTTGTGTTGATAGGTTCAGGGGTCTGCAATCTGATAGTTGCCAACTTCTCTGGTTTTCTGGACTTAGCTTGTATTTCTGCTTTTGCCTCCTACGGTGACTCATTCATAACACTAGAGATTGCAATGAGGACCAAAAAAGCTATCCTACATGTTTCAGAGACTCCTGTCTCCTTCCTCAGGGATCCCTGAGGCTGCAGCCCAGTGTATCAGGTGTCTCTGACTTCACACAGGTCCTGTGCTGACGAGCATAGTGTGAAGTTCAGGCACCTAGTTCAGTGTGTTTTCCCACCCAGCCTGCCATTAGAGCGACTGCTGCCACCAGCCGGGGTAGCATCGCTAACAGGATTACTGCAGTTCTTAAGCAATAAGCATTTAATCAGCAACCCACTGGAGGAGTGTTATTATTTACAGAAGGACTTTTGGGATCTCCAAACACAGAATCAGCGTTCACTTGTGAGACTGAGCCCGCCCTCCCCCTCTGTGGCTGTTAACCCCTACTGCTTTACAAGGTAATCTTGGTTTCTTGCTCTACAATTGGCATTAAGCATCCAAAGGGATATATATGACTTTTTTAGTGTTACTTATTGTTGTTCTCTGTCCAAACCTGGTTCTTTTATTGTGCTCTGGACTTTTTTTTTTCTCTTCAAATCCATTTGAGTAAGACAATAGATACCAGTGACTCTAAGCGCAGTAGTAAGTCATTTATCTATACAGACTTTCCCTTTGACATCTATGGTGACTGGTGTCTTTCTGCTTTTGCTGCTGGAGTCTCCTATATATACTTGAGCGCCACTGAGGTTTTTATATTATAATATACTCCCTGATCCGCAGAAATCCACGAGTGTCCCACGACAATCTCCCCTATAGAACAGTGACATCTATAGGACCTTCAGTGACACACTGACAGGAGACAATGGCTCCTGCAGTGCATCACTGAGAGGTTACTATAGTTCACTGGTCTCAGTTTATGGCAAAAGCTGCGTGGGAACTTTCTCACACAGCAATGCCAAAAGTGAGACTAGGCACTATTTTTTTACAGTGGCGGAGGAATACAGTGTGGAAGGATACCCTCCTCCCATCATTGTATTCCTGGAGCCCCTAGAGAGTGGTCGCATCAGCTGATGCTGCTGTTCTCCACGGGAGATCGTCGTGGGACACTCGTGGATTTCTGCGGATCAGGGAGTATATTGTTTGTTTGTTATTTTAATATTTTTTACAGATGACACTGGTTTCGGGTATCAAAGTGACAAGTGATGGTGAGTATGTACTCTAAGTTATATGTACTGTATGTCTATATGTATGTATTGTATGAATGTATTGTATGTAGTATGTATGTAGTATGTATGTATGTAGTATGCATGTAGTATGTTGTATGTAGTATGTATGTAGTATGTATGTTGTATGTAGTGTGTATGTATGTATGTCGTATGTATATTTGTGGGGTTTTTTTTTACATTAAACACATTAGCCGGATGATGGGACTACTACTGTCCCATCATTGGCTAATGTGTCAATCACTGTCATTGTAGCAGGCATAGCCCGATGGGACTTGTAGTCCCATCGGAAGATGCCAGCAGACAGACACAAAGATCCCCAGCAGCCTGCACAGACCCCAGGCAGGCCCGCACAGACCCCTGGCAGCCCGCACAGACCCCCGGCAGGCCCGCACAGACCCCCGGCAGCCCGCACAGACCCCCGGCAGCCCGCACAGACCCCGCCCACACACACAGACATGCACAGTGTCCGCCCACGCACCGCCCACACTCTTCCCCCCTCCCAAACTGGATGTGCAACGAAAGAAAGGGTTTATTTTCATTCCGATATTTGTGTCCCATTGACTTGCATTGGTTTCCAGTATCGGAATCGGCGATACCCGATATTTTTGGGGTATCAGTCTGATCCAATCCGATCCGATATTTCCGGATATCGGAAGGTATCGCTCAACACTAGCCTTAACACATCTGGGGATTTCCTAACAAATAGGAAATCCCTACATGTGTTGAGGCTGTCTAACATCCTCAAATCATGCATGCACAGGGACTCGATTGTCCCTGTTGTTGGATTGTCAATGCAACACTCTTCTCCCACTCTTGACACACTGATAGCAACACCGCAGAAGAAATGCTATATATTGTAATTACAAAAAGGAAAACTATTGACGTGTTCAATACTTATTTCACCCTCTGTGTATGTATGTATGTACACTACCGTGCAAGTTTAGGTTCACTTAAAAATTTCCTTATTTTTTAAAGAAAAGCACAGTTTTTTCTAATGAAGCTAACATTAAATGATTCAGAAATACATTGTTAATGTGGTAAATGACTATTCTAGCTGCAAATGTCTGGTTTGTAATGCAGTATCTTCATAGGTTTATAGAGGTTGATTTCTAACAACCATCACTCCAGTGTTCTTATAGTACTTTGTGTTTGCTAACTGTGTAAGAAGGCTAATGGATGGTTAGAATACCATTGAAAACCCTTGTGCAAGTATGTTAGCACAGCTGAAAACAGTTTGGCTGATTAGAGAAGCTATAAACCTGACCTTCCTTTGAGCTAGTTGAAAATCTGGAGCATTACATTTGTTGGTTCCATTAAACTCTCAAAATGGCCAGAAAAAAGGAACTTTCATGTGAAACTTGACAGTCTATTCTTGTTCTTAGAAATGAAGGCTATTCCATGTGTGAAATTGGCAAGAAACTGAAGATTTCCTACAATGGTGTGTACTACTCCCTTCAGAGGAGAGCACAAACAGGCTCTAACCAGAGTAGAAAGAGAAGTGGGTGGCCCCGCTGTACAACTGAGCAACAAGACAAGTACATTAGAGTCTGTAGTTTGAGAAATCGACACCTCACAGGTCCTCAACTGGCAGCTTCATTAAATAGTATACGCAAAACGCCAGAGTCAACGTCTACAGTGAAGAGACGACTCCAGGATGCTGGCCTTCAGGGCAGAGTGGCAAAAGCAAAAAGAGCCCATCAAGCCAAACCAACTTGTGGTAGGGGCTTCTGGAAGCATAGAGTGAAATTTCTCCAGATTACCTCAGCAAATTAACTGCCAGAATGCCAAATGACTGCAATGCTGTAATTGCTGCAAAGGGAACATTCTTTGACAAAAGCAAAGTTTGAAGGAGAAAATTATTATTTCAAATAAAAAACTTTTTTTCGAACCTTGTCAAATGTCTGGACTAAATTTTAAATTCATTTGGCAGCTCATTTGATTAACAAAAGTATGAGTTTTCATGGAAAACACAAAATTGTCTAGGTGACCCCAAATTTTTGAACAGTAGTGTATGTATGCATATACAGTATATACTGTATATACAGTATATATACTAGTATTTTGGTAGTTCAACTCGCTCATCAGTATACAGAGGTCGACAATTGGAACACTGTCTCTTTAAATCTTTGGTTGGTTTATTGAATGGCGGCATATTCCAACAAGAAGGGGAAAGTAAATCACAGCCCTTCAGGTAAAAACAGGAAAATAGCAAAGAACAAAGAAAACAAAACGCAGGTTCAGTCTTTCCTCCTCAAGACAAAAAACCACTGGAGATCCTTTTTCCAGCCTTGTTGAACCAGCTGTTTAACCCCTTCATGACCCAGCCTATTTTGACCTTAATGACCTGGCCATTTTTTGCAATTCTGACCAGTGTCCCTTTATGAGGTAATAACTCAGGAACGCTTCAATGGATCCTAGCGATTCTGAGAATGTTTTTTCGGGACATATTGGGCTTCATGCTAGTGGTAAATTTAGGTCGATAATTTTTGCGTTTATTTGTGAAAAAATGGAAATTTGCCAAAAATTTTGAAAATTTCGCAATTTTCATGTTTTGAATTTTTATTCTGTTAAACAAGAGAGTTATGTGACACAAAATAGTTAATAAATAACATTTACCACATGTCTACTTTACATCAGCACAATTTTGGAAACAATTTTTTTTGTTAGGAAGTTATAAGGGTTAAAAGTTGACCATCGATTTCTCATTTTTACAACAAAATTTACAAAACCATTTTTTTTAGGGACCACCTCACATTTGAGGGGTCTATATGGCAGAAAATACCCAAAAGTGGCATCATTCTAAAAACTGCACCCCTCAAGCTACTCAAAATCACATTCAAGAAGTTTATTAACCCTTCATGTGCTTCACAGGAACTAAGGCAACATGGAAGGAAAAAATGAACATTTTAATTTTCCAACAAAAATTTTCTTTTAGTATCAATTTTTTCATTTTCACATGGGCAACAGGATAAAATCGATCCTAAAATTTGTTGGGCAATTTCTCCGGAGTACACAGATATCTCATATGTGGTCATAAACCACTGTTTGGGCGCACGGTAGAGCTCAGAAGGGAAGGAGCGCCATTTGACTTTTTTTAATGGAAAATATGCTGGAATATTTAGCGGTTGCCAAGTTGTGTTTGGAGAGCCCCTGTGTGCCTAAACATTGGAGCTCCCCCACAAGCGACCACATTTTGGAAACTAGACCACCCAAAGGAACATATCTAAATGCATAGTGAGCACTTTGAACCCCCAGATGCTTCACAAATTGATCCGTAAATAAAAAAAAATTACTTTTTTTGTCGCAAAAATTTTCTTTTATCCTTAGTTTTTTTCATTTTCACATGGGCAACAGGATAAAATGGATCCTAAAATTTGTTGGGCAATTTCTCCTGAGTACACCGATACCTCATATGTGGTCATAAACCACTGTTTGGACGCACGGCAGGGCCCGGAAGGAAAGGAGTGCCATTTGACTTTTTGAATGTAAAATTAGCTCCAATCGTTAGTGGACACCATGTCGCGTTTGGAGAGACCCTGTGTGCCTAAACATTGGAGCTCCCGCACATGTGATCCCATTTTGGAAACTAGACCCCCCAAGGAACTTATCTAGATGTGTGGTGAACACTTTAAACCCCCAAGTGCTTCACAGAAGTTTATAACACAGAGCAGTGAAAATAAAAAATTAGTTTTTTCCTCAAAAATGATTTTTTAGCCCACTATTTTTTATTTTCCCAAGGGTAACAGAATAAATTAGACCCCAAAAGTTGTTGTCCAGTTTGTCCTGAGTACGCTGGTACCACATATGTGGGGGGGGAACCACTATTTGGGCACACGGCAGGGCTCAGAAGGGAAGGAGCTCCATTTGACTATTTGAATGGAAAATTAGCTCCAAGCATTAGCAGATACCATGTCGTGTTTGGAGAGCCCCTGTGTGCCTAAACTTTGGAGCTCCCTGACAAATGACCCCATTTTGCAAACTAGACCCCCTAAGGAACTTATCTAGATGCATAGTGAGCACTTTGAACCCCCAGGTGCTTCATAGAAGTTTATAATGCAGAGCCGTGAAAATAAAAATAATTTTTTTTCCTCAAAAAATGATTTTTTAGCCCGCTATTTTTTATTTTCACAATGATAACAGGAGAAATTGTACCCCAAAAATTGTTGTCCAGTTTGTCCTGAGTACGCTGGTACCCCATATGTGGGGAGAAACCACTGTTTGGGCACAGGCCAGGGCTCGGAAGGGAAGTAGTGACGTTTTGAAATGCCGACTTGATGGAATGGTCTAGGGGCATCATGTTACGTTTGCAGAGCCCCTGATGTGCCTAAACAGTAGAAACCCCCCACAAGTGACCCCATTTTGGAAACTAGACCCCCAAGGAGCTGATGTAGATGTGTGGTGAGCACTTTGAACCCCCAAGTGCTTCACAGAAGTTTATAACGCAGAGCCGTGAAAATAAAAAATCACTTTTTTCCACAAAACTAATTTTTCAGCCCCCAATTTTTTATTTTCCCAAGGGTAACAAAAGAAATTATACCTCTAAAGTTGTTGTGAAATTTTTCCTGAGTATGCTGATACCCCATATGTTGGGGTAAACCACTGTTTGGGCACACGTCGGGGCTTGGAATGGAGGGAGCACTGTTTGAATGCAAAATTGACTGGAATAAATGGTGGTGCCATGTCACGTTTGGAGACCCCGTGATGTGCCTAAACAGTGGATACAGTGGAAACCCCTCAATTCTATCTCCAACCCTAACCTCAACACACCCCTAATCCCAACCCTAATCATAACCCTAACCACAACCCTAACCCCATCACACCCCTAACCCTAATCCCAACTCTAACCCTAACCACAAGCCTAACCCTAATCCCAACCCCAACCAACCCCTAACCCTAATCTTAACCCTAATATCAACCCTAACCCCAATTCCAGCCCTAATTCCAACCCTAACCCTATTTCTAACCCGAACCCTATTTCTAACCCTAACCCTAATTCCAACCCTAATTTCAACCCTAACCCTAATTCTAACCCTAATGGAAAAATAAAAACATTTTCATTATTTTATTATTTGTGCCTGTCTATGGGGGTGATAAGGGAGGCGGTGATTTACTTTTTTTATCTTGATCACTGTGAGAGTTTATCACAGTGATCAAAAAAATGAATGAATCTGCAGCTTTGCATTTCCCAAGATGGCGGCGCCCATGATCCGAGACGGCGGGTCACCGGGACGGCCAGAGGAACATCGGAAGCACTGTGGAGGGTGAAGGGGGTGATCGGAAGGTGGGGGGAGCGGAGGGAAGGGGAGGGGGAGCAGATGATGATGGCGGTGGCCGATTGGCGCCATCAGTCGGTGTAGGGGGGTCGAATCTCGGTCTCCAGCCATGGCAGATGCTATTGCAGCATCGGCCATGTCTGGATTGTAATATTTCACCAAATTTCATTGGTGAAATATTGCAATCGCTCTGATTGGCGGTTTCAGTTTTGACAACCAATCAGAGCGATTGTAGCCATGGGGGGGGCAAATCCACCCCCCCTGGGGTGAAGCACAAAGGGTCCTGTGCCTGCGGGTTGTGTGACCTTTCAGTGACCCCGGTCACCCGACCCGGAGGAACGCGATTCCTCCATGACACAGCATATGTGTCACAGATTGGAACCGACTTACGCATATGCTGTGTCACAGTTCGGGAAGGGGTTAAGCTCCAGACCATGTCACTCCTCCCCATGTGATTGATCACATGACTGTGAAATCACATTGGTCCTGTCAGCACACCATATGGAAGTCCACATAAAAGTCAGCCCATTTATGCAACTTCGCTTAAACCACGCAACTACTGTTGAGCATTCCGATACTGCAAATATCGGGTATCGGCTGATATTCAAGGTATCGGAATTCCGATACTGAGTTCCGATACTTTTAGCATATCGAATACTGGAATCGGAAGTTCCCATAATGCTATGAGCCAGTTTGAATTGATTCAGCCAATGAGGAATCCTAAGAAGTGTGGGCGCGTCCTGTTAGGCATGTAGGCATGTTAACTAATGGCATGGCTGTGATTGACTGCTGAAATTATGTCATGATGCACTATAAAAGACGCCGCCGCCATTTTGGGTTCAATCTGCTGTGAATTCAGTTAGGGACAGGACGCTGCTCTTCTGACTCTGAGGGACAGTTAGAGATAGCGATTTGCTATATAGTGCTTTACCCAGGCTACTGTAGCAACCCCTGTGTGTAGCTTTCTTTTGCCTTGCAGTGTACACATATTTTTTTTATAGCTGCTCATTTTTCCTGATTTCTCCTATTAGTGTGCATCCATCCGTATCCATCTACATAGATTGCAAACACTATATAGGAGTAGATAGCGGAGCCTTTCTGCAGCCTTTCAGTGCTAGTGCACAGTTCTCTGCACTGTTCATGGCTGTCTGTGAGGTCTCTGTGTGTGAGTGCAGCTCACGCTGTAGTGTGTTCTGCAGCTACCTCTGGTTGTAGTCCGCTCAGCGTGCGTCACTGCCTCATACATTGTCCTTTGTTGCTGTAGTGCTGCTTATTTTTCCTGAATTTCTCCTATTAGTGTGCTTCCATCCGTATCTAGCTAGATTGGTTGCAAACACTATATAGGAGTAGATAGAGGAGCCTTTTTGCTGGCTTGTGCCCTGCAGCCCCAGCCAGATTAGTATTAGCCTATTTTTTGGAGCCTCATTTATTGCATTGTAGGTTACCTTCCTGCATTGTAATAGCTCCAAAAAGTTTGTGATACTATCGCTTTTACATCTTTGGTCACATCCTTTTTGTTTTTTTGAAAAAAAACACGTAAATAAAGTTCACCAAACACTCCACTTTACAGTTGTGTAGGCCACATTAGCTCATATTAAAGTGTAGTCAACACACTTTATAAAATTAGTGCTTCTTATGTCTGTTAGCAGCTGTTCAGGAATAAGCACACTAAGCCCTTAGTACTTTTCTGCCTTTCTTTATCAGTCTACCAAGATGATGAAGGCAGGGAGTAAGGCACGTGGTCGTGGAGTTTCAGCAGGGAGAGGACGTGGGGATTCTGTGCCTGCTGCGGGCACCAGTGACTCAGCATCCCCCAGTTTTAACAGGGAACAGTCCTTTATGCCCAGCTTTGTAGGAGCTCGCCATACCCCACTGCTGCGGGAGGAACAAATTGAAGCCGTTGTCAGATAGATGGCAGCTAACGCATCGACTTCAATGACTTCCACATCCTCTCAGGTCCAGAGCACTGAAGAGCAACTGGGACGCCCTCCCAGGGCTGCGGGGTACTCGGTACCGGGCCGGTGTCAGCGGGATGTGTCACAGCAGCGGTGACCCGGTCTGTGACCCTGGGCGCCCAAGTAATGGGGGAAATTTGTTTTGTAGTTAGTTTGAATGAATAGTTCGTGACGCCACCTATGGTGTTCGGCAAGAGAGGTGTTAAGCAGATGCTGCTTGCAGATACTCTGGGGCTGGTGGTGTGTGGGAGCCAAGATGGTGAAGCTCCCAACAGGTGGAGCTGTAGCCCCAGGGCAGTGTAGGTGTAATGGATGAGGAAAAGCGCAGACAGTGTAGGAGCTGGTACCCAGATGTAGTGGTGCTGTAGGTGTAGGCGCGATAATGAATGGAGGACCCCGGGGCTTGTAGTTCCAAAGCTTTTCTCACAGTCTGTAGTGCACACAGGTGCCTGCCTCCGTGCCATGTCCTCCGGGTCAGAGACTCAGTCAACCTCCAGGCAAGATGGTAGGCTCCCCTCCAACACTCCGCCAACATGTACCTTTCTGAACGTCTCCTCTATAGCGCCTTAAAGTGTGAAGATCTCCTAGTACTGAGTTACACTGGAGTTCCTCTCATCAGATGTTCCCAAGAACTCCCCTTGTACGGCAGACAGCTGTAGCCTGCTTCGGAGACTCCCTTCTCCTGAGCCCTGGCTCTCTATCCAAATGCTGTTGTGCCCCAAGTCTTAGATGGGAGTAGTGCATTTACAGCCAACTACTCCACCGGTGTCTGCTGCAGAACCATAAGTGTCCATACAACCTCGGGGACCGGGCCCCTACCTTGCGCTTAGAACCTATAGGCAGGGTGCTTCCTTCCAACCCACGTCCTCTCTGTTCTATTCTCCTTCGTTCCGTACTATTCTCTCTTTCTTATGGATGCTTAGGTTACAGATCAGTGTCCTTCTTCCTTCCTTCCTTTCCCGTGCCAGCTGGCTCAGGTCACTGAGCCACAATGTGGTTGTACAGAACTACCCTGGTGTGTGGGGTGTGAGTGTTGGAGCATTGAAAGGAGTTCCCACCTTACCTGGATGGTGGTGCACTATACCTTAGGAGAAGGTGCAGTACCTCTGTGGCTACTGAGCCTCAGTGGCACCACATACCCCCCGTTAAACACAGCACGTCCGCGGGCTGCAAGGCAAACAAAGTTGACAATACAGGAACATACAAAATTTTTGTAATGCTGAATAAACATTTCTTATACTAAACTTCCCAATGTGAGAGGCACTGTTTCTTAAACGTTGCAAACAATTTTTAATTATCTTATCTAAAATTCTAAGTCAAAAAGTGCAAAATTTATTTTTCTCTATCATCTGTTACTCCCTATTCTTCACCAATACAATTTTTTCTTTTCACTGTTTCTTCTAGACTCTGGACGATAACCGCAACTACCTGGTTCGTCACATACAATTCTCAATTCTTTATTCAAATTCCTCATCTTCTTCATAAACTTCAATATAAAAGCCATTTACTATCATAAGACACATCATTAAACATTTCACAGTAAAACTTTTCAAAAATTCTTGTAAGTGCTGGACACCGCTCCCAGCCGGGATCTCTTGCAGTGTCCTTTGAGGTAGACTTCTATTCTTCGAAAAGTGTCTTTATGTAAAACCAAGAGAGTGCACCTTAAGAGGTGCAAGTATTTACAATAAAGTTTGTGATGCACTCCAAGTTCATGATCACGGAAGTTTAAATTAGAAGACGCTGCCAATAAAATGGGGCAACACTGGAAAAATAACTAAACCATGATGCAAAAAAAAACAAAAAGGCACAACAGTGCAAAATACCCTCCTGGGTAACGAGAGTTATTGTTATGCTGTGAGGCTGCAAACCTCCGGAAGCTGAACCCTCAGGACCGCGACGACGAACCTCCCCTAGGCGAGCTGACCAGGTGGACCACCCCCTATACAGGGAGTGTTAGGGGCAGACCCAAGGGAGACTATCGCCGCGGAAGCTGATACCCGGGGACAACCGGAGGATGACGTAGGCAGGGGAAGGATTGGAGAAGCGATGGGGAATGAAGACGACCACAGGGGAGACTGCTGTTGCCGCGAGGATGGAGGTGACCACCAGGAGGGATGCTGGAACAGGTAGCAGGACAGGAACGGAGCAGACCTGGAGCCTAGGATCCGAGGGATAGGACGCCTGGTCTGGGGGGGCGTGCGCCTGCGTACCTGGGGAGGAGCAGAGGAGGCGGGACGAGGTGACCGGAAGTGCTTGGTCAGCGTGGAGCCACGGGGGAGAGCGGAGACCGCCGGCGTCATGGCGACAGGGGACACAGCAGAGGCGGGCGGCGTGGCGGTGGCAGGAGCAAGGTCAGGACGCGCTGTGGCGGCAGCGGTCAGAGCGGCGGCTACAGAAGCCGCAGGACACGCCGGAGCCGGGGAGGAGAGCGTGACAGTTATTAATGGTTGTTGTTCCCTCCTGGGGTTCTGGAAGCTGCTGATTGTGAACTGCTACCAGATGTGAGACTTTGGGTATCTTCGTCCTGTTGCTGGTTGCTTGACAGTTCTGGTGCTCTGGTGCGTGGCCTAGCACCGAGGGATGCCTCAGCTTGTTGGCGCTGATAGGCGACTACATGGGGACTCGGCAGCCAAGGTATCCAGAGGTCACTAACCCACAGCGACCTAGACTCCTCCAATCCCCGAAGATGCCGAATCGTGGGCGTCTGTTCCAGCCGTACCCTCCTCAGTAGGGACCTCCTCCACCTCCGATAGTCCAGTGCCCCCAACTGACTCTTCCAACTGCCCCATTTCGAGTTCCCGCAAGCCAGCCTCTGACAACGTGAAGTCGGGGGGCAACCCATTAGGAGGGCCGGGGTATATACCTGGTGCCTCCTGGTGGTGCAGTTTCTGCTCCGGTGCAGGTGTAGTGGCAGTGGATGCTGGTTGGTGTGATACCGGGGATGGCGGTGGAGCCAATGGCGGCTCCGGATCCATGGGGGTCTCCATAGGGACCTGCGCGGCTGCGTCAGGTCTGGACGACGGGGGCTTCTCCTCCGCTTCAGCTCCCTGCGCTGTGTATAACTCCTCCGGTAGTAGCGGCAGTGAGGGAACAAGGTATGCTGACGATGGCATGGCAGCGGTTGCAGGCTCCGCAGGGTCTGCCTGGAAGAGGTCCGGTGCAGCAACGGCGGGTACCGGTGTCACGGGTACCGCTGGTGTAGGCCCCTCCGGGGCGCGCTGCAGATTCAATGTCCATAGTGCTTCCTGCCTCAGTTGCAGGTGACACGATAACTGGGCGATCTCGTCCTCCAGCTGCTGGCGGTTCATCTCGGAGATGGGGTCGGAGCCTTCAGCCATTGCGCCGGGGAGATCCGACTCAACCTCCGCGCGCTCTCCAGGCCTCCTTCCTTCTCTCTCCAAAATGGCGTTCTCGCGTTCTTCTTCCTGCCTCGGCCCCTTTCCCTCCACTGGCTTCTTCTGCCCCTCCTTCTGGGGGCGGCGTCTTCTTCCAGCGCCTCCATACCAAGCCAGTATACAAACCCCTCGGGGGGGGGTGGACCATGTTGCTGTCACATAGTAATTCAGGCAGGGGAGGCCCAAGACTCTTTGCGGTCTTTTCCTAGGACCTCCCATCTCTTCACGCCCTTCTTCTCCACACCAGCGGCCATTTTCAATGTTCATGTCACAGTCTATTAAATTGGGTGTTCTGCACATTTTCAAAAGTTCCAAGTCCAACAAATCTCAGGCACACAGAACCCAATGGCATCGGGTCTCGTCATCCTGTTTGTGACGCCAAGTTGGGACGCCCTCCCAGGGCTGCAGGATACTCTGTACCGGGCCGGTGTCAACGGGATGTGTCACAGCAGCGGTGACCCGGTCCGTGGCTCTGGGTGCCCAAGTAATGGGGGAAATTTGTTTTGTAGTTAGTTTGAATGTATAGTTCATGACGCCACCTGTGGTGTTCGGCAAGTGAGGTGTTAAGCCGACGCTGCTTGCAGATCTTCTGGAGCTGGTGGTGTGTGGCAGCCAAGATGGTGAAGCTCCCCACAGGTGGAGCTGTAGCCCAAGGGTAGTGTAGGTGTAATGGATGAGGAGAAGCGCAGGCAGTGTAAGAGCTGGTACCCAGATGTAGTGGTGCTGAGGGTGTAGGCGCGATAATGAATGGAGGGCACCGGGGCTTGTAGTTCCAAAGCTTTACTCACAGTCTGCAGTGCACACAGGTGCCTGCCTCCGGGCCGTGTCCTCCGGGTCAGAGACTCAGTCAACCTCCAGGCAAGATGGTAGGCTCCCCTCCAACACTCCGCCAACATGTACCTTTCTGAACGTCTCCACTATAGCACCTTAAAGTATGAAGATCTCCTAGTATTGAGTTACACTGGAGTTCCTCTCATCAGATGTTCCCAAGAAATCTCCTTGTACGGCAGACAGCTGTAGCCTGCTTCGGGGACTCCCTTCTCCTGAGCCCCGGCTCTCTATCCAAATGCTGTTGTGCCCCACGTCGTAGATGGGAGTAGTGCATTTACAGCCAACTACTCCACCGGTGTCTGCTGCAGAACCATAAGTGTCCATACAACCTCGGGGACCGGGCCCCTACCTTGCGCTTAGAACCTATAGACAGGGTGCTTCCTTCCAACCCATGTCCTCTCTGTTCTATTCTCCTTCGTTCCGTACTATTCTCTCTTTCTTATGGATGCTTAGGTTACAGATCAGTGTCCTTCTTCCTTCCCTCCTTTCCAGTGCCAGCTAGCTCAGGTCACTGAGGCAGCTGTAGCACTCCTTCCTCCATCCCTTCTTCCAGGGATCCCCACTCCTCTCCAAGTGGCTTCCTTCTCAGACTTCCCTCATGGACTCCCCTAAGGGACTGCCCTCGCAGACTGACCCCTAATTCTAAACTTTCCCAGTCTTTTATGTATTCTAACTCCACCCACCTCCCAGCCCGTCCAGTGTTCCAAGTAGGGAACCACCAAAGGGGCTCTGCTACTCTCTAAGCACTGAGCCGCAATGTGGTTGTGCAGAACTACCCTGGTGTGTGGGGTGTGAGTGTTGGAGCGTGGAAAGGAGTTCCCACCTTACTTGAATGGTGGGGCACTACACCTTAGGAGAAGGTGCAGTACCTCTGTGGCGACTGAGCCTCAGGGGCGCCACACAACCATCTGTCTCTTCACCACCTGCCAAATTGCCCAGGCAGTCAGAGAGCCCTGGACAGGAGCCATCTCATTCTCTACTTCTGTTCTCTGAATCTCTTGGCTTGGAAAGAGGGGGCCAGCCAAGCAGCATTCTAGAATGTGAAGAAGAGGGAGTATGCAGTGATGTGCAACAGCTTTGTCTCTCTGAATCTGAAGAGGCGGATGGGCCAGTGCCTATGGTCAGCACACCTCAGTACGCATCTGATGATGAGACTCAGGTGCCACTTTCTGGTACGTACTGTGCTGGCGAGACTACCCAGGAGAAGCAGGTGTTTGAAGAGGGTTGTGTAGATGATGAGGTCCTTGACCCATCATGGCGTGAGGAACAGGAAGGTGGTGGGAGCAGCTCTGAGGAAGAGATTCCCCGAACGGCCAAGACAGGAGGGAGAGGGAGGGGGCAGACTTGGTTGCCTGTAGCCTCCACTTCGGCACCCATTAGGAGCATTCCTCTTCCAAAACCCAAAACGGGCGCTCCCAGAACTTGCAGTGCGTGGTCCTTTTTTGACACAGTTGCAGATGACATTTGCTTTGTCAAATGCAAGCTGTGTAATCAGAAAGTCAAAAGAGGGAAAAGTGTCAGCAACCTCAATACCACAAATATGTGGAAACGTGCAGACCAAGCATGTGGTGGAGTTACACAGACACACTGAAGACGTAGGCCAACCTACAGCACCACCTACCACCTCTTCAGCACGTGTTGTAACCTCTTCCTCCAGCTCACACACAGCTGGTTCGGCTTCCTTACAGGATCGCCATGGAAGAACCTCTGGCACTGTTGTACAGAGACCCAGTGTAATTCCACCCACAGCACCATGTTCCCTGTCATCCTCACACTCCCAGGCCACTCTACAGCCATCGGTAGCACAGGCATGGGAGAAAATGTGGCCATACTCAGCAAACCATCCCCGAGCTGGCATTGCAAAACTACTGGCCCTTGAAATGCTCTCATTCAGGCTGGTGGAGACTGACACCTTCCGTAACTTCATGGCATTGGCAGTCCCACAATACAGTGTGCCCAGCCGCTTTTATTTCAGCAGGCAAGCCGTCCCTGCCCTGCAAAAGCATGTGGAGGGAAAAATTAAACATGCGCTACTAAACGCCATCAGTAGCAAGGTCCACCTGACCACCGATGCGTGGACCAGTAACCATGGACAGGGACGATACCTTTCCCTCACTGCCCATTGGGTCAATGTTGTGGAGCCGGGTACAGATCTTGAGAGTGGCGCTATACGTGTTCTGCCAACTCCAAGGATTGCAGGAATCCAGTCTGTACACATTGACTCCTCCTCATACTCCAGTTCCTCAGAATCAGTGCTGCAGGAGCCGTCACGGTCTACCTCCACATGGACCCGTGAATGCTTACCTGTTATGACCGATATGAGCACAGCCATGGCCAAGCATCAACAGGCCGTACTGAAATTAATTTTTTTGGGGAATCGAAGCCACACAGCGCAGGAGCTCTGGAATGTCATCAAGCACGAGAGTGACGTGTGGTTTGTGCCAGCGAATCTCCAGCCAGGCTTGGTAGTGTGTGACAATGGCCGAAATCTGGTGGCAGCTCTGGGCCTAGGCAACCTCACTCACATCCCATGTCTGGCACATGTGCTCAATTTGGTCGTGCAGAGTTTTTCAAGGGACTATCCGGATCTTGATGCACTGCTGCACAAGGTCCACATAGAGTGCGCTCACTTGCGGCGTTCCAACATGGCAAGATCGCACATTGCAGCTCTGCAGCGCCGATTCCGCCTTCCGGAACATCGCATCATATGTGACCTACCCACCAGGTGGAATTCAACGTTACATATGTTGGAGCGGTTGTGTGAGCAGCAGCCAGCAGTAATGGAGTACCAGCTGCATCAAGCGCAAACAAGTCACACTGCGAGCCTTTCACACTTCACCACCACTGAGTGTGCCTCTATGAAGGATATCTGCCACGTTTTGCGTGCCTTCGATGATTCCACGCAGATGGCGAGTGCAGATGATGCACTAGTCAGCATGACTAAGAAAAAATGAGGATGATTGACCTCATGGAGATCAACATCCGGCACTGCGGAGACACCATCACGTGTTTCTCAACGCAGTGATTCTGGAGCACTGCCCCCATCCCTTATGGGAAATATGTAAAACGTGCAAAATATATAAGCCGCGGAGACACCATCACATGTTTCTCAATGCAAGCAATGACTAGCCAAGTCTTTCACCGGGAAGGAACAACCACGGGAAGGGCAGTCTCCAATGAAGGAAACCACCTATGCCAAAACATGGTATCCATCCACAGACAGCTGTTTCGGGGTATTGCCCCTCATCAGGCAAGACCAGTATGGCCCAAATGTGGCAAAGTTTTGGGTGTCCGCCACAAATGTCTACACCATCACAGACGGCTCCAGTCAGCAGGAGGCAACGTTTCCGTCAAATGGTGACAGACTTCATGTTTTGCCCTCTCCGTTTACTCCCAGATGTCTCCTCCCTCTTCAAGTTTTGGGTCTCTAAGCTGGATACATGGCCAGAGCTTAGCCAGTATGCATTGGAGGTGCTGGCTTGCCCTGCTGCTAGTGTATTATCGGAACGCGTCTTTAGTAGTGTTGAGCGATACCATCCGATATTCAGAAATATCGGATCGGATAGGATCAGCCCGATACAAAAAAAGTATCAGGTATCACCGATTCCGATCACGGAAGTCCCATTCAAGTCAATGGGACAGAAATATCGGAATTAAAAAAAACCCTTTCTTTCCTTGTACATCCTGTTCGGGAGGGGGGAAGAGTGTGGGCGGTGCGTGGGCAGACACTGTGCGTGTCTCTTGGGGGTCTGTGCTGACTGTCGGGGGCTTGTGTGTGTGCAGGCATTGTCCGATGGGACTACAAGTCCCATCGGGTGATGCCTGCTACAATGACAGTGATTGACACATTAGCCAATGATGGTACAGTAGTAGTCCCATCATCCGGCTAATGTGTTGAATGTAAAAAAAAAAAAGCATACTACATATATACTACATTCATACAACATACATACATACTACATACATACTACATACTACATACATGCTACATATATACTACATTCATACAACATACATACATACTACATACATACTTCATATATACTACATTCATACAACATACATACATACTACATACAGTACATGCTACATATATACTATATTCATACAACATACATACTACATACTACATACATGCTACATACAATACATTCCTACATTTATTCAATACATACATATAGACATACAGTACATATAACATAGAGTACATACTCACCATCACTTGTCACTTTGTTCCCCGAAACCTTCAGGATGGTTGCTGGACCTTCGTGGCGTCAAAAGTCACGTGATATGATCCAGCGAGTGACACGGACCAATTCCTTCCTACCGGTTTCGGAAGTACACGGCTTCCTTCATCAGGGAACCACACCGAGGGAGCAGTGGATATTTCAGCGCAAACATATTTTAATATTTTGTATTTGATTTACAACAACGTGGTGTGTTGTTTTGTTGTGCGGCGGGTATCCCTCCAAGAGTACTAGCGCCCCCAAACATACCATTTTCCTTTAGATTTTAAACTTGCTCCAATTAGGCCTCAACCTACACCATGATTGACCCTGTGCTCCAACACCGCCAGTTGCTGCTCAGAAGTGCTAGCTCCTGTGTTAGTGGGGTTCAGTAACGTCAGCTGCTCCCCTGCTGTGTGTATGGCAATATCTCCTGCTCCCTCCACATTCATCCCAACATCAGATATTAAACTTGCTCCAAATAGGAACACCGCCAGTTGTTGCTCAGAAGTGCCGTCTGCACAGAGAAAAACACTAGCTCCTGTGTTAGTGGGGTTCAGTAACGCCAGCTGCTCCCCGGCTGTGTGTACGGCAACATCTCCTGCTCCTTACACATTCATCCCAACATCAGATATTAAACTTGCTCAAATTAGGCCTCAGTCTACACCATGATTGACCCTGGGCTCCAACACCACCAGTTGTTGCTCAGAAGTGCCGTCTGCACAGAGAAAAACACTAGCTCCTGTGTTAGTGGGGTTCAGTAATGCCAGCTGGTCCCCTGCTGTGTGTACGGCAACATCTCCTGCTCCCTCCACATTCATCCCAACATCAGATATTAAACTTGCTCCAAATAGGCCTCAGCCTACACCATGATTGACCCTGGGCTCCAACACCGCCAGTTGTTGCTCAGAAGTGCCGTCTGCACAGAGAAAAACACTAGCTCCTGTGTTTGTGGGGTTCAATAATGCCAGCTGCCCCCCTGCTGTGTGTCCGGCAACATCTCCTGCTCCCTCCACATTCACACAACATCAAATATTAAACTTGCTCCAATTAGGCCTCAGCCTACTTCATGATTGACCCTGGGCTCCAACACCACCAGTTGCTGCTCAGAAGTGCCGTCTGCACAGAGAAAAACACTAGCTCCTGTGTTAGTGGGGTTCAGTAAAGCCAGCTGCTACCCTCCTGTGTGTACGGCAACATCTCCTACTCCTTCCACATTCATCCCAACAGCAGATTTTAAACTTGCTCAAATTAGGCCTCAATCTACACCATGATTGACCCTGGGCTCCAACACCACCAGTTGTTGCTCAGAAGTGCCATCTGCACAGAGAAAAACACTAGCTCCTGTGTTTGTGGGGTTCAATAATGCCAGCTGCCCCCCTGCTGTGTGTCCGGCAACATCTCTTGCTCCCTCGACATTCACACAACATCAAATATTAAACTTGCTCCAATTAGGCCTCAGCCTACTCCATGATTGACCCTGCGCTCCAACACCACTAGTTGTTGCTCAGAAGTGCCGTCTGCACAGAGAAAAACACTAGCTCCTGTGTTAGTGGGGTTCAGTAGCGTCAGCTGCTCCCCTGCTGTGTGTACGGCAACATCTCCTACTCCTTCCACATTCATCCCAACAGCAGATTTTAAACTTGCTCAAATTAGGCCTCAATCTACACCATGATTGACCCTGGGCTCCAACACCACCAGTTGTTGCTCAGAAGTGCCATCTGCACAGAGAAAAACACTAGCTCCTGTGTTTGTGGGGTTCAATAATGCCAGCTGCCCCCCTGCTGTGTGTCCGGCAACATCTCTTGCTCCCTCGACATTCACACAACATCAAATATTAAACTTGCTCCAATTAGGCCTCAGCCTACTCCATGATTGACCCTGCGCTCCAACACCACTAGTTGTTGCTCAGAAGTGCCGTCTGCACAGAGAAAAACACTAGCTCCTGTGTTAGTGGGGTTCAGTAGCGTCAGCTGCTCCCCTGCTGTGTGTCCGGCAATGTCTCCTGCTCCCCCCACATTCACACAACATCAGATATTACACTTGCTCCAATTAGGCCTCTGGCTCCACTCTGTCTCTAGTATTTACCCTGGGCTCCAACACCGCCAGTTGCTGCTCAGAAGTGCCGTCTGCACAATCAACATTTGCTCCTGTGTTACTGGGGTTCAGTAATGTCAGCTGATCCCCGGCTGTGTGGCCGGCAATTTCTCCTGCTCTGTCCACATTCCCACTAGTAGTAGTCGGAATGTGGACAGAGCAGGAGAAATTGCCGGACACACAGCTGGGGATCAGCTGACATTAGTGTACCCCAATAACACAGGAGCAAGTGCTTACTGTGCAGATGGCACTTCTGAGCAGCAGCTGGCGGTGTTGGAGCCCAGGGTAAATACTAGAAACAGAGTGGAGCCAGAGGCCTAATTGGAGCAAGTTTAAAATCAGTAGTAGTCTACAACAGATATTAATCTTGATCCAATTAGGCCTCTACCTCCACTCTGTTTGTACTATTGACCCTGGGCTCGAACACCGCCAGTTGCTGCTCAGAAGTGCTGTCTGCACAGTCAACATGTGCTCCAGTGTTATTGGGGTTCAGTAATGTCAGCTAATCCCCAGCTGTTGTGAACTCATTTTCTGGTTTACCTCTGGCTTCTGGTGAGGGTGGTGGAGCTGGATGTGTTGACAGAGGAGTCGTGAGTTCTCCATCCGGGCTCCCTCTAGTGGTAACAGTAGGTAATGAAGCTGATCTAAATGGCAGAGACCTGCCACCTGAGGAGGAGGACTGTGAGTGGACATCAGGAGTCTCTGACTGGATTTAAGACAGCCGACTCCCTAATTCTGTGCTGGTTATTTCCCTGCCCTGAGGTTATGGTTTCCAGTTCTGTTCCTGCCTTCTCAAGCTAAGTGTGCTCTGCTATTTTTTCACATGAGATTTGGTCTGGTTTTCTCAGTTTTTGTTGTCAGCCAGCCCCTGTTGGGGCTGTGCTGAATTTCCATTCTTATGTCTCTGTTTATGTCAGTTTGCTTTTTGTCCCTGATCAGATTGGTCTCTTTTTGCTCTGTCTTCAGAATATACCAGAGTGCTGATATAGGGAATTGAAGTCTAGTGACTTCAGGGTTTTTGTTATCAGAAAGTGTTGGACATTTTTTGGCAGGGTTTTGTGCGTGATTGCAGACAGCATCTTTCCTTTCCTGTCCTTTCTAGTTAGTTTGGGCCCTATCGTTTGCTCAGCCTATTTTCCTATCTGTGCTTGTGTTTTCATCTTGTCTCACCGACAATACATGTTTGGGGGCTGCCTATTTCTTTCGGGTCTGCTCTGGGGCAGTTTAGATTTCCCCTTTTCTTGCTTTAGGTTTATCAAGTTCTCCGGCTGTGATGAGGCATCTAGGATCATCGTAGGTACGCTCCACGGCTACTGCTAGTTGTGTGGATAGGATCAGGGGTCTGCAATCCGCTTAGTTACCAACCCCTCTGGTTTTCTGTGGCTTAGCTTGTTTTTGTTTTTCTTCCTCGGTGACTCATTCATAACAGAATCACCAGCCATACTACAGATTCTAGGGTACTCAAAAGCAGGAAAAAAGAAAGTGTCAGAATTTTTTTTTTTATGAATTTTTTCCTCTTTTTCTCTAGGACCGTAGGAGGATTTTTTCCTTAATGGAGATTAAGCAATTGTCTGATCGTGTGGAGCAGCTTGCTGTTGAAGTGCGGGGAATTTCCGCCTATCTCGCTCAATCACATGCGGTTGAACCCAAAATCCCTACTCCTGATGTGTTTTCTGGAGATCGGTCTAAATTTTTGAATTTTAAGAATAATTGTAAATTATTTCTTGCCTTGAAGCCTAACTCATCGGGGAGCTCTGCGCAGCAAGTTAAAATTGTCATCTCCTTGCTGCGCGGCGATCCCCAGGATTGGGCGTTTTCTTTGACACCTGAAGATCCTATTCTGACTAATGTGGATGCATTTTTTCAGGCCTTGGGGTTGTTGTATGATGAACCTAATGCTATTGATCAAGCTGAGAAAGCCCTATTAGCATTGAACCAGGGTCAGGATTCTGCAGAGTTATACTGTCAAAAATTCCAAAAGTGGGCGGTCCTTACTACATGGAATGATGGTGCCTTGGCAGCTCTCTTTCTCAAGGGTTTATCAGATACCGTAAAAGATATTATGGTGGGATTTCCTGTTCCCTCTGGTCTTGACGATTCTATGTCATTAGCCATTCAAGTTTATCGGCGTTTACGTGAACGTAAAACTACACGAGAGGTGTTGCCACCTTTTGAACAAATGTCTGAACCTATGCAATATGATAGTTTTTTTTCTAGGGTGCAACATCAGGAGTATAGAAGGTGTAACAAGCTGTGTTTTTTCTGTGGAGATGCCTCTCATATTATTTCTGTCTGCCCTAAACGAGAGAAACGTTTTGCACACACATTTGCTGTGGGTGGCGTACAACCTAAGTTTCTTTTGGCAATTATTCTGATCTGCTCCTTATCCACATTTTCCGCCAAGGCTTTTGTGGATTCAGGAGCGGCTTTGAATCTGATCGATTTGGATTTTGCTAAACGTTGTGGTTTTCCCATGATACCTCTGCGGATGCCTATTCCTTTGAGGGGTATTGATGCTACTCCTTTGGCGGAGAATAAACCTCAGTTTTGGACCCAGGTGATAATGCGGGTCGCCCCAGACCACCAAGAAAATTGTAGATTTTTGGTACTGCATAATTTGCATGATACTATTGTTCTGGGTTTTCCCTGGTTGCAAATCCATAATCCAGTTTGGGATTTGAAATCTATGTCTGTGGTGAGTTGGGGCTGTCAGTGTGCTCTTGGTGACACTACTGTTTTCTCCACCTCTCCCCAGTCTCATGATGTTCCTGACTATTTGGCTGATTTTTATGATGTATTTAGTGAGAGTAAATCTGCGTCCCTGCCTCCTCATAGGTGTTATGATTGTGTAATTGAGTTGAGACCTGAGTGTAAATTTCCCAAGGGTCGGCTTTTCAACTTATCTGTACCTGAACACAAGGCTATGTGATCTTATATTAAGGAGTCGTTGGAGAACGGTCATATTAGACCATCCTCTTCACCCTTAGGTGCTCGGGTTTTTTTCGTGGCGAAGAAAGATGGTTCATTAAGGCCTTGTATTGACTATCGTTTCCTTAACAAGATTACGGTTAAATATCAGTATCTGTTACCCCTGATTTCTGATTTATTCTCCAGAGTTAAAGGTGCCTGCTGGTTTACTAAGCTTGACCTCAGGGGGGGCGTATAATCTTATTCGCATTAAGCATGGGCATGAATGGAAGACGGCTTTTAATACTCCGGAGGGACATTTTGAGTACCTGGTGATGCCTTTTGGGCTCACTAATGCCCCTTCTGTCTTCCAATCCTTCATGAATGATATTTTCCGGGACTTTGTGGATAAGTTTTTGATCATCTATTTGGATGATATTCTGATATTTTCCACTGATTGGGATTCTCATGTGGAACATGTTCGGACTGTTTTCCCGATTTTGAGGGAGAATTCCATGTATGTTAAGGGATCGAAATGCCTTTTTGGTGTACAGAGGATTTCATTTTTGGGATTTATTTTGTCTCCATCAACTATTGAAATGGACCCGGCTACGGTACAGGCCATTTATGATTGGGTTCAGTCCACTTCTTTGAAGGCCATCCAGAAGTTTTTGGGTTTTGCTAATTTTCATCGTAAATTTATAGCTAATTTTTCTGGTATTGCCAAAACTCTGACTGATCTGTCCAAGAAGGGCGCTGATGTGCTGAATTGGTCTCCAGAGGCTGTTTTGGCATTTCAGGAGCTGAAGCGGAAGTTCACTTCTGCTTCGGTTTTATGGCAACCTGATGTCTCACTTCCATTATAGGTAGAGGTAGATGCTTTGGAGATTGGTGCAGGAGCCGTTTTGTCCCAAAAAGATCCGGTGACTTCTAAAATGAATCCCTGTGCCTTCTTTTCCCGAAAGTTCTCCCCATCTGAATGCAACTATGATGTGGGGAATCGGGAATTGTTGGCCATGTAGTGGGCATTCGAGGAGTGGAGACATTGGTTGGAGGGAGCTAGACATCAAGTTGTGGTCCTTACTGACCACAAGAATTTGATTTACCTGGAGTCGGCCAAACGCTTGAATCCTAGACAGGCTAGGTGGGCCTTGTTTTTCACGCGTTTTGATTTTGTGGTCTCCTTTCTTCCGGGCACTAAGAATGTTAAGGCAGACGTCCTTTCTAGGAGTTTTCTTGCTGATTCTCCTATTGTGACCAAACCCACTACCATCCTAGGTGAGGGGGTAGTTCTTTCTGCCATCTCGCCCGATTTGAGACGTGCCCTGGAAGAAATTGAGGAGGACAAACCTGAGCGTTGTCCTATGGGAAAATTGTATGTTCCTGACCAGCGGAGGAAGAGAGTGATGTCTGAAGTTCATTGCTCCGCGTTGGCTGGTCATCCAGGTATTTTTGGTACCAGAGACTTGGTGAGTCGGTCTTTTTGGTGGCCCGCCTTATCTCGTGATGTCAGGAATTTTGTGCAGTCTTGAGGGACTTGTTCCCGGTCTAAATCCTGTTCTCGTTCTAGTGGGTTGTTGATGCCCTTGCCGGTGCCCAAGAGGCCATGGACCCATATCTCAATGGATTTATTTCTGATCTTCCTGTCTCTCAGAGAATGACTGTTATCTGGGTGATTTGTGATAGATTTTCTAAGATGGTCCATCTTGTATCACTCCCAAAGCTGCCATCTTCCTTAGAGTTGGTGCCCTTGTTTTTACAACAGGTGGTTCGGTTGCATGGGATTCCTGAGAACATTGTGTCGGACAGAGGTGCCCAGTTTGTCTCCAGATTTTGGAAAGCTTTTTGTTTCAAGCTGGAAATTCAGTTATCCTTCTCCTCTGCGTTTCACCCACAGACCAATGGGCAGACTGAGAGAACAAACGAGACTTTGGAGTCTTATTTGAGATGTTTTATATCTGCTGATCAGGATGATTGGGTCTCATTTTTGCCTTTGGCCGAATTTGCCCTAAATAATAGAGCTAGTTCTGCCACATTGATGTCGCCCTTTTTCTGTAACCTTGGGTTTCATCCTTGATTTTCTTCAGGGCAAGTGGAATCTTCAGCCTGCCCAGGTGTTGACACTGTGGTAGAGAGAATGCAGCAGATTTGGGACCAAGAGGTGGATAAGTTGTCCCTCTCTCAAGAAAAGGCCCAGCGGTTTTCCAACCGGCATAGGACCATTGGTCCCCGGTTTAAAGTGGGTGATATGGCTTGGTTGTCATCAAAAAATATCTCTATGAAGATTGCGTCTCCAAAGTTCAAGCCAAGATTTATTGGACCTTATAGGATTTTGGAGATTCTTAACCCGGTTTCTTTTCGATTGGCTCTTCCAGTTACATTTAAGATCCATAACGTGTCTCATAAGTCTCTGTTGAAGAGGTTTGTTGAACCAGTGGTTCCTATGGCGGCACCTCCTGACCCTGTGTTGGTTGAGAGTAATGTGGAATATGAGGTGGAGAAAACACTGGATTCTCGTCTGGCTAGACGGAGACTCCAGTATTTGGTCAAGTAGAAGGGTTATGGCCAGGAGGACAATTCTTGGGTCCCTGCCTCTGACATTCATGCCAACAGATTGGTTTGTGCTTTTCACCGGGCCCATCCTGATCGGCCTGGTGGCGTGAATGAGGGTTCGGTGACCCCTCCTCAAGGGGGGTACTGTTGTGAACTCATTTTCTGGTTTACTTCTGGCTTCTGGTGAGGGTGGTGGAGCTGGATGTGTTGACAGAGGAGTCGTGAGTTCTCCATCCGGGCTCCCTCTAGTGGTAACAGTAGGTAATGAAGCTGATCTAAATGGCAGAGACCTGCCACCTGTGGAGGACTGTCAGGAGTCTTTGACTGGATTTAAGACAGCAGACTCCCTAATTCTGTGCTGGTGATTTCCCTGCCCTGAGGTTCTGGTTTACAGTTCTGTTCCTGCCTTCTCAAGCTAAGTGTGCTCTGCTATTTTTTCACATGAGATTTGGTCTGGTTTTCTCAGTTTTTGTTGTCAGCCAGCCCCTGCTGGGGTTGTGCTGAATTTCCATTTTTATGTCTCTGTTTATGCCAGTTTGCTTTTTTTCCCTGATCAGATTGGTCTCTTTTTGCTCTGTCTTCAGAATATACCAGAGTGCTGATATAGGGAATTGAAGTCTAGTGACTTCAGGGTTTTTGTTATCAGAAAGTGTTGGACATTTTTTGGCAGGGTTTTGTGCGTGATTGCAGACAGCATCTTTCCTTTCCTGTCCTTTCTAGTTAGTTTGGGCCCCATCGTTTGCTCAGCCTATTTTCCTATCTGTGTTTGTGTTTTTATCTTGTCTCACCGACAATATATGTTTGGGGGCTGTCTATTTCTTTGGGGTCTGCTCTGGGACAGTTTAGATTTCCCCTTTTCTTGCTTTAGGTTTATTTAATTCTCCGGCTGTGACGAGGCATCTAGGATCATCGTAGGTACGTTCCACGGCTACTGCTAGTTGTGTGGATAGGATCAGGGGTTTGCAATCCGCTTAGTTACCAACTCCTCTGTTTTTCTGTGGCTTAGATTGTTTTTGTTTTTCCTCCTCGGTGACTCATTCAGAACACCCAGTTGTGTGTCCAGCAATTTCACCTGCTCTGTCCACACTCACACAACTACAGATTTTAAACTTGCTCCAATTAGGCCTCTGTCTCCACTCTGTTGTAGTATTTATCTTGGGTCCAGCACCGCCAGCTGGTTCCCGGCAGTGTCTTTGGCACGGGTACTCCCTCCTGCCCAGCCTGGTTCCAGCACGCCAGCTGTTTCCGGGTAGTGTCAACGTCACTTTGCCTCCAAAACTTTGTCCTGTCGTGTTGCGGTCAAGATAGCCGACTCTATGGTGCCTGCAGTTTAGGTGCTTCCTATGTGGGCTGCGAGATCTGGCAATAAAGGCTGGTTCCGTAGTGCCAATAGGACAAGCACCCCCAGTTGGACTGTTGGGTTTTGGTAACTGCGGCCGGCTCACGGCCTTGCAACTTTGTTTTTCATGGGTACCTTCTGCTACCCATCCGGGTTCCAGTACCGTCAGCTGGTTCTCGGCAGTGCCTTTGGCTTAGGTGCCTCCTTCTCGGTATCCGAGTTCCAGCAACGTCTGCTGGTCCTTGGTAGTGCTTTCTGGCACAGGTACCTCCTGCTTAGTAACCATGTTCCAACACCGTCAGCTGGTCCTCGGTAGTGCCATTGGCTCTTGTTCATTCTGCTGCCCTTCCAGTTTCCAGCACCGTCAGCTGGTTCTCGGCAGTGTCTTTGGCACGGGTACTCCCTCCTGCCCAGCCTGGTTCCAGCACGCCAGCTGTTTCTGGGTAGTGTCAACGTCACTTTGCCTCCAAAACTTTGTCCTGTCGTGTTGCGGTCGGGTTAGCCGACTCTATGGTGCCTGCAGTTTAGGTGCTTCCTATGTGGGCTGCGAGATCTGGCAATAAAAGCTGGTTCCGTAGTGCCAATAGGACAAGCACGCCCTGTAGGACTGTTGGATTTCGGTAACTGTGGCCGGCTCACGGCCTTGCAACTTTGTTTTTCATGGGTACCTTCTGCTGCCCATCCGGGTTCCAGTATCGTCAGCTGGTTCTTGGCAGTGCCTTTGGCTTAGGTGCCTCCATCTTGGTATCCGAGTTCCAGCAACGTCTGCTGGTCCTTGGTAGTGCTTTCTGGCACAGGTACCTCCTGCTTAGTAACCGGGTTTCAGTACCGTCAGCTGGTCCTCGGTAGTGCCATTGGGTCTTGTTCTTTCTGCTGCCCTTCTGGGTTCCAGCACCATCAGCTGGCTCTCGGCAGTGCCTTTCGTTTAGGTGCCTCCTTCTCGGTATCCGAGTTCCAGCAACGTCTGCTGGTCCTTGGTAGTGCTTTCTGGCACAGGTACCTCCTGCTTAACCATGTTCCAGCACCATCAGCTGCTCCTCGGTAGTGCCATTGGCTCTTGTTCATTCTGCTGCCCCTCCGGTTTCCAGCACCGTCAGCTGGTTCTTGGCAATGTCTTTGGCATGGGTACTCCCTCCTGCCCAGCCTGGTTCCAGCACACCAGCTGTTTCCGGGAAGTGTCAACGTTACTTTGGCACCAATACATTGTCCTGTCGTGTTGCGGTTGGGTTAGCCGACTCTAAGGTGCCTGCAGTTTAGGTGCCTTCTATGTGGGCTGCGGGATCTGGCAATAAAGGCCAGTTCCGTAGTGCCAATAGGACAAGCACCCCCTGTAGGAGTGTAGGTTTTGGTAACTGCGGCCGGCTCGCGGCCTTGCAACGTTGTTTTTCAGGGGTACTTTCTGCTACCCATCCGGGTTCTAGCACCATCAGCTCGTTCTCGGCAGTGGCATTGGCTCTTGTTCCTTCTGCTGCCCCTCCGGGTTCCTGCACCGTCAGCTGGTTCTCGGCAGTGCCTTTGGCTTAGGGGCCTCCATCTTGGTATCCGAGTTCCAGCAAAGTCTGGTGGTCCTTGGTAGTGCTTTCTAGCACAGGTACCTCCTGCTTAGTAACCGGGTTATTTACCCTGGGTTTCAGCACCGTCAGCTGGTTCTCGGCAGTGTCTTTGGCATGGGTACTCCCTCCTGCCCAGCCTGGTTCCAGCACGCCAGCTGTTTCCGGGAAGTGTCAACGTTACTTTGGCACCAATACATTGTCCTGTTGTGTTGCGGTCGGGTTAGCCAACTCTATGGTGCCTGCAGTTTAGGTGCCTTCTATGTGGGCTGCGGGATCTGGCAATAAAGGCCAGTTCCGTAGTGCCAATAGGACAAGCACCCCCTGTAGGAGTGTAGGTTTTGGTAACTGCGGCCGGCTCGCGGCCTTGCAACGTTGTTTTTCAGGGGTACTTTCTGCTACCCATCCGGGTTCCAGCACCGTCAGCTGGTTCTCGGCAGTGCCATTGGCTCTTGTTCCTCCTGCTGCCCCTCCGGGTTCCAGCACCGTCAGCTGGTTCTCGGCAGTGCCTTTGGCTTAGGGGCCTCCATCTTGGTATCCGAGTTCCAGCAATGTCTGCTGGTCCTTGGTAGTGCTTTCTAGCACAGGTACCTCCTGCTTAGTAACCGGGTTCCATTACCGTCAGCTGGTCCTCGGTAGTGCCATTGGCTCTTGTTCCTTCTGCTGCCTCTCCGGGTTCCAGTACCGTCAGCTGGTTCTCAGCAGTGCCTTTGGCTTAGGTGCCTCCATCTCGGTATCCGAGTTCCAGCAACGTCTGCTGGTCCTTGGTAGTGCTTTCTAGCACAGGTACCACCTGCTTAGTAACCTGGTTCCAGTACCGTCAGCTGGTCCTCGGTTGGGCCATTTGCTCTTGTTCATTCTGCTGCCCCTCCGGTTTCCAGCAACGTCAGCTGGTTCTCGGCAGTGTCTTTGGCACGGGTACTCCTTCCTGCCCAGCCTGGTTCCAGCACATCAGCTGTTACCGGGAAGTGTCAACGTCACTTTGGCACCAATACGTTGATCTGTCGTGTTGCGGTAGGGTTAGCCGACTCTATGGTGCCAGCAGTTTAGGTGCTTCCTATGTGAGCTGCGGGATCTGGCAATAAAGGCTGGTTCTGTAGTGCCAATAGGACAGGCACCCCCTGTAGGAGTGTGGGTTTCGGTAACTGCGGCCGGCTCGCAGCCTTGCAACGTTGTTTTTCAGGGGTAATTTCTGCTACCCATCCGGGTTCCAGCACCGTCAGCTGGTTCTCAGCAGTGCCATTGGCTCTTGTTCCTTCTGCTGCCCCTCCGGGTTTCAGCACCATCAGCTGGTTCTCGGCAGTGCCATTGGCTCTTGTTTCTTCTGCTGCCCCTCCGGGTTCCAGCACCGTCAGCTGGTTCTCGGCAGTGCCTTTGGCTTTGGTGCCTCCATCTCGGTATCCGAGTTCCAGCAACGTCTGGTGGTCCTTGGTAGTGCTTTCTAGCACAGGTACCTCCTGCTTAGTAACCGGGTTCCAGTACCATCAGCTGGTCCTCGGTAGTGCCATTGACTCTTGTTCCTTCTGCTACCCATCCGGGTTCCAGTACGGTCAGCTGGTTCTCGGCAGTTCCTCAGCCTTCTTGTACCTTCTGCTACATTTCCAAGTTCAAGCTTTTTGAAATGGTTTTTGGTAATCACTATTGATCTCCCTGATGACGACCCTGAAGACCACCCCAAAGAAGACCAGAAAGATGACCCTGAAGAAAATGACCAAGAGGACAAAGAACATGAAGACAACCACCAAGATACAGAACAACAAGAGACAGAAGACCAAGAAGCAGAAGACCAAGAAGCAGAAGAACAAAAAGCAGAAGAACATTAAGCACAAGACTAAAAATCAGAGCAAAAGGTATTATCTAAATTATAAGCAGAAGAAGACTAAGCAGTGTATGGGGGCGAGTCCGTTACTCCTTGTGGTGCCCCTGGAAAATGCCTGCTGCTGCAGGCCAAACTGAGCGCGGACAAATCCTGTTGTAAATCTTTTGTGACAGGCAGAACGGAAGGTGTAATCTTCAAACTTTTATAGATAACAACTACAGGAATGCCTGTCACAAATAAGAATATGATGAAGAAGAAGAATAGGAAGAAGATGAAAAAGTAGAATATGAAGAAGAATAATAGTTGAATAAGATGAATAAGAAGAATGTAAAAAAAAGAATAATTGGAAGAAGGTGAAGAAGAAGATGAATGAGGTGAAGAAGAAGTTGATGAAAACGATGCTGCTGCTGAGGATCATGAAGGAGAAAGTTTGGGAGAGTAAAAAAGAAGGTGAAGAGCATGTAAGTAGTGAAACATACATATCTGACAAAATATAACAAAGGTTAACATAGTCAATATCTTTGTAACTCCAAACGTCTTAAAAAAAAAAATTATTCCTGCTATTCCATTTGATTGGGCTAAACCTCTATGCCTTTAATGTCTCCTCCACCTCCCCCAATACATTCTACATTATTTTTAGTTGTTTTTCTTCATGTAGAATTAACCTACAAGGAAAGAAAGGGTTTTTTTTAATTCCGATATTTCTGTCCCATTGACTTGCATTGGTTTCCGGTATCGGAATCGGCAAATATCCGATACTTTTTGGGTATCGGTCCGATCCGATATTTCACGATATCGGAAGGTATCGCTCAACACTACACGCAACACATAGTGTGCTGGAGGAAAATACTCCGGTTTCACATCACTGACGCCATTAAGCCTAGAGAGTCATATATCTCCCCTCTATTACCTTACCAGTGACTTTCTCACAATATATATTTATATATACTGTATATACACAGCGGATGAGATAAGTGTTGAACATATCAACCAATTTTTTCTAAGTACCATAATTATATTTTTTAAATTTTTTTAAGGTGCTATATATATAGGCACATAGTGTATAATTATTTTATTTTTTTATTATTAAAAGTGGATAGGTAGATAGAGCATGGATAAAAGGCCACAATCGTCACCAGAATTTACTGACATGGACTTTTACTTTTGTGGAATTATCAGAGATTAAGTATATTTAAGAAAACCCTGCACAGTTGATAAAATTATAGTTATAATTTATAATTCAACTATTATTTAGACTATTTAAACTAAATACCTACTTCTGTGCCCACATGTGTATACTGTTTACTGTACATTCACAGGTCGCCACAGGTAACAACACCTTGCTGATGTTGGGTGACCTGTGCCCCAGGCACCTGTCACCACCGCAGTGACCAGATAGATTATAGGGCAAAAAGGGAGGTATAAAAGCCCATTAGTCACACAGCGATCTGTGATCAAGCTGCCGAGCGCTGGCAGTGCCGCCAGTCTGAGTACCATATCAGGATAGGAACTCCCTTATCAGGAGATCACCCTGTGCCTGGCCATGAAGTGTCAGTCTGATGTGTGATGTCACAGGAGGTTCTCCCTCCCTGCTGCTTGACACACAAAGGTCTTCATAGTTTAACCCCTGCACTTCTAGCATGTCATCCAGGGGAAATAGAGCCTTACCAGACAGACTTGGGGTTCAACTAATGTTCCAAGGATTCTATTTAATAGATATACAGCACATTAAATAAAGATCTATCTATCTATCTATCCCATATCTCTTTATCTCATATCTATCTATCTATCTCATATCTATATATCTCATATCTATCTATATCATATCTATCTCATATCTATCTATCTAGCAAATCAGAAAAAATCAGGCAGCACTCCAAAAATTAAAGTGAAAGCCTTGAGAAAGGCAGAGAAATCTGCCGAAACGTTGCTGCTAATGGATCAGTAAAGCCACGATTTTTCACTTTAATTTTTGGAGTGCTGCCTGTTTTTTTCTGATATGCTATTTTGGAGGTTTGGACATTACCTTAACAGGTGTTATTGCACCCGGTTTCTTTTGGTAGTGCTGACAAATTTTCTTTAATTATTATTTATCTATCTATCTGGTATCTATCTATCTACAGGTGCTTCTCACAAAATTAGAATATCATCAAAAAGTTAATTCATTTCAGTTCTTCAATACAAAAAGTGAAAACTCATATTATATAGAGTCATTACAGAGTGATCTAATTCTAGTGTTTATTCCTGTTAGTGTTGATGATGATTATGGCTTACAGCCAATGAAAACCCAAAAGTCATTATCTCAGTAAATTAGAATACTTTATAACTCCAGCTTGAAAAATGATTTTAAAATCCGAAATGTTGGCCTACTGAAATGTGTATTCAGTAAATGAACTCAATACTTGGTTGGGGCTCCTTTTGCATCAATTATTGTATCATTGCGGTGTGGCATGGAGGTGATAAGCCTGTGGCACTGCTGAGGTGTTATGGAAACCCAGGTTGCTTTGATATCAGCCTTCAGCTCGTCTGCATTGTTTGGTCTGGTGTCTCTCATCTTCCTCTTGACAATACACCAAAGATTCTCTATGGGGTTAAGGTCAAGTGAGTATGCTGGCCAATCAAGCACAGTGATACACAGTGTTGTTTTTAAACCAGGTATTTGTACTTTTGGCAGTGTGGACAGGTGCCAATTCCTGCTGGAGAATGAAGTTTCCATCTCCAAAAAGCTTGTCAGCAGAGGGAAGCATGAAGTGCTTTAAAATTTCCTGGTAGACGACTGCGCTGACTTTGGCCTTGATTAAACAAAGTGGACCTACACCAGCAGATGACATGGCTCCCTAAACCATCACTGATTGTGGAAACTTCACACTAAACCTCAAGCAGCTTGAATTGTGTGCCCCTCCACTCTTCCTCCAGGCTCTCGGACCTTGCTTTCCAATTGAAATGCAAAATTTCCTTTCATCTGAAAAAAACACCTTGCACCACTGAGCAACAGACCAGTTCTTTTTCTCCTTGGGCCAGGTAAGACGTTTCTCTGTCCTTGTCTATTGGTCATGAGTGGCTTGACACAAGGAATGCAACACTTGTAGGCCATGTCTTGGATACGGCTGTGTGTGGTGGCTCTTGAAGCAATGACTCCAGCAGCAGTCCACTCCTTGTGAATCTCCCCCAAATTTTTGAATGGCCTTTTCTTAACAATCCTTTCACGGCTGCGGTTACCCCTTTTGCTTGTGCACCTTTTTCTACCACACTTTTTCCTTTCACTCAACTTTCCATTAATATGCTATGATTTAGCACTCTGAGTAGCTAGCTTCTTTAGCCATGACGTTTTGTGGCTTACCCTTCTTGTGGAGTGTGTCAATGACTGCCTTCTGGACATCTGTCAAGTCAGCAGTCTTCCCCATGATTGTGAAGCCTACTGAAACAGACTAAGGGGCCTTTTTGAATGCTTAGGAAGCCTTTGCTGATGTTTTTGTTAATTATTCTAATTTACTGAGATAATGACTTTTGGGTTTTCATTGGCTGTAAGCCATAATCATCAACATTAACACATTAACAGAAATAAATACATGAAATAGATCACTCTGTTTGTAATGACTCTATATATGAGTTTCACTTTTTGTATTGAAGAACTGAAATAAATTAACATTTTGATGATATTCTAATTTTGTGAGAAGCACTTGTATCTATCTAGAGCAAGAAGTTGGAGAAGCATACATATAGCAATTCTTTGGGTGCAGCTCCCCAGGCATGGACTTCCCTCACTGCAATAGGATATAGAGTTTGGCCAAAAGAGGCAGCACTCCAGTGTTTTCAAAAATGCAAAAGAGACTTTAATAGCCCTGGTGGTGTGGTGACATTTTGGCTTCGGCTTCAAAAAGGCTCATTGTAGCCGAAACATCGCCGCACCAGCAGAGCTATTAAAGTCCCTTTTGTATTTTTGAAAACACTGGAGTGCTAATGTAATAAGCAGGTACTGGGACGCAGTAACACAAATGCTGCAGAACAGTTTAACTATATGTAATCTCTTAACAGTAAGGATCTCCTCGCAGGGAGATAACAGGCAAAAAGTGAATGCAACAGTTAAACGTTATAATGAGTGGTTAAGCAGAAAGTCTTTTGTCTCACTTATCGTGGCTTCACAGCTCGTCACTTGCTTAAGATCCCAAGGGTAGTGAAATGCCGGCGGTGGTGGTTGTGGTGTCTTCAGGCGTTCCCACCCTATACACGATCCTACTTCTGATTGCTGCGGGAGGTCTCCGGTTTTGCCCGCAAAGCAAAAGGATAAAGCTCTCCGCTAAGTTCAACTCGGCATGTGTCTTTCTGAGCAGCCGCCCTCACTTGAATGGCTGCTCTGCACAATTGCGCTCTGCGTGTGCGCCTCTGTGTGCCGGCTGACACCCGGACATCCGTGCAGCAATGCTCTGCCTGGCGCACATTACCCTGCACACACGCCGATATCAGTAAGTCCCTCACGCAGCCGCTCCATCTCTGCACGCTGCGGCCTAACGTACCTCTCACTGCGGCTGCAATCCACACCTGCCCAGTGTTCTGGCAGGATTGCCTGTTCCCGTGCAGCACCTTACTGTCCTGGCCATGTCCCCTTCGCCTAGGTTATCGGCTCACTCTGGCTGCAATTGCATTCCCTCCAGCAACAGGCGGTGCGCCCCCAGCAGTTCCAGACTTGGTACTTCAGCAGCCCGGTCCTCCCTTCTACACTGCCTCTTTTTCCAAATCTATCTATCTAAAAAAGAAAAAGTAGAAGAACAGCACAGGTAAGAGTAGGGTGCAAAGCCTCACAGGTACATACCAGTCCTTGTAAGTAAAAAATCAAAAAAGATAGAGGCAGCACACCATATTCAAAAAGAAAAAAGTGATTTTAATAGCCCATGTGGCGACGTTTCTGTCTTGAGTGCAGACCTTTCTCAAGCCTGTAGAAATTTTTGCAAATATATTTAAAAAAACCCCTGAAATATCACATGGTCATAAGTATTCAGTCCCTTTGCTCAGACACTCATAGTTAAGTCACATGCTGTCCATTTCCTTGTGATCCTCCTTGAGATGGTTCTACTCCTTCATTGGAGTCCAGCTGTGTTAAATTAAACTGATAGGACTTGATTTGTAAAGTCACCTGTCTATATAAGACCTCACAGCTCACAGTGTATGTCAGATCAAATGAGAATCATGAGGTCAAAGGAACTGGCCAAGGAGCTCAGAGACATAATTGTGGCAAGGCACAGATCTGGCCAAGGTATCAAAATAATTTTTGCAGCATCATTCTTGACTGGCCAAGCTAGACCCTGACCTAAACCCAACTGAGCATCTCTGGAGAGAACTGAAAAAGGCTTTCCATCAGCGTTCACCATCCAACCTGACGGAACCTGAGAGGATGTGCAAGGAAGAATGTCAGAGGATCCCCAAATCCAGGTGTGAAAAACTTGTTTCATCATTCCCATGAAGACTCATGGCTGCCCGAGCTCAAAAAGGTGCTTCTACTCAATACTGAGCAAATGGTCTGAATACTTATGACCATGTGATATTTCAGTTGTTCTTTTTTAATAAATTTGCAAAAATTTCAACATTTGTTTTTTTCAGTCAAGATGAGGTGCAGAGTGTACATTAATGAGAAAAAAAAAACTTTTATGCATTTACCAAATGGCTGCAATGAAATAAAGTGAAAAATTTAGAGGGGCCTGAATACTTACTGTACCCACTATAGATAGATAGATAAATAGATAGATATATAGATAAAAAACAAAAGCAGGACTCCATTTAAAGAATTAGAAAAATAAGCCATTAATGTGGCTTAATGGCCCATTAGGGCTCAGCAACGTTTTGTTTCAGTTGAGAACATTTTTTTTTCTCTAGATAGATAGAAAGATGTCTGTCAAGATTTCAGTGGGTATTGTATGGTCTTTAGGTGTTGCATGGTTCAGAACTCTCTATGAAGTGATAAATACGTGACCTGTTAGACCTCATTCACACATCCGTTTTTCACATACATGTTTTGTGATATTCTGTGATATTCTTGGTTAGATCACAAACTTATTATAGTCTACGGGGCTGTTCCCATGTCCGTATATATTGAGTACTAATTTGTCCGCAAAAATCATTGTTCTGCCCATTCTGTGCAGCAAGATATTTTTAAAGTGCTGTTCCAGCTATGGCCATTAGGTGTCACAGTTACCTTTCTCTTTCTTATTCATGTCTTTGGAATCTTCTGTTTCCCTAAATGGTTAACTGTTCAGCACCGTCCTTCTTCCTTCCCGGGTTTGCAGCATGTAACTATTTCTTTCGGACTTCTGACAGCTCACATGTGCTCAGCTCTCTGCAAAACCACTGCTTATAACAAGCGGATTCCGGTAAGGTTAATGCAATTATGTGTTATGCATCTGTGTTAGCAGCCATAATGCAGCCCCCCATGATGTTTGCAATGCATGTTTAGCTCCTGTAATGCTATTGCTTATTGCACTGCATGATAGTTATATGCATCCTCTGTTCAGTGAGTGCAAAACTGGCAGCCATGAGTTATTTTAGATATCTCTTTCTCCTTTACTGCTGTGTGTGTTGTATTGCTCAGCTTCTATATAATGCATTCTACTGATATAACAGCATCCTGTATCATTGCTACTTTTGTGATAGTACCTTGTATTGCTATGATATTGTCTACTAGTACTGACATGCTGCATTATCTGACATGCTGCATTATTTTTTTATGGATTTTACGTGAATCATCCATAACTGCGTTCAACAATCTCTGATATCGTCTACAACTTTGTACAACAACCCCTGATCTCATCTACTACTGTGTTCTACTATACCATCTGTTATCATCTCCCATTATAGTCCATATCATCCCAATAAATAATAGACTTAAGCACCCATACAGTCTTGTTACTGGGAGTGGATGAAAGGTTTAGCCATATGCTGGAATCCACACAGCATCATACGTGGAAGAAGGCAGAACAGTAAAAATGGAACCGCCGATCGCAGGTGGTGGTTACACAGGCCGTACGGTGCCACTATCACCCAAACTGCTCTGCATATGGGTACTACAGCAGCCGCCATACAGCCGCAAAGGACAAGAGCTCAGTAAAAACGGACCGCTGGTCACACGCAGTGACTACACAGGATGTAAGGGACCACTATCACCCAGACTGCTCTGCATACGGGTATCACAGCAGCCGCCATACAGCTGCAGGCAATAAGAGCCCAGGGCTCAGTAAAAACGGGCCCGCCGGTCGCAAGCGGTGGTTACATAGGCTTTAAGGGACCGCCATCACCCAGACTGCACCATATATGGGTATTACAGCAGCCGCCATACAGCCGCAGGGAGTAAGAGCCCAGGTCTCTGTAAAGGACCGTCGGTCGCATGCGGTGATTGCATAGACTGTACGGCAGGGTTCCCCAACTCCAGTCCTGAAGGCTCATCAACAGATCATGTTTTCAGGATTTCCTTAATATTGCTCAGGTGATAATTGCTTCACCTGTGCAATCAAAGGAAATCCTGAAAATATGATCTGTTGGTGGGCCTTGAGGACTGGAGTTGGGAAGCCCTGCTGTACAGGACCGCTAACACCAACACTGCTCTGCATACGGGTATCACAGCATCCACCATAAAGCTGCAGAATGCTACTGCAGCCTGCCAAAAAGTGTTTCATCTTTTCCGCCATGCAGAAGCCTGCCATACATAGACTCAGTTTCCCACCAATATACTCAGCAGTTCGCAGCTAAATGCACAATGTCTCAAAACAGCACACCTTCACTCGAAACGAGGTCACGAGTAAGTTCTAGCAGGTCATCAATAGCAGAGCTCGCTGCTGTCGCTCGTGCCAAAGCCGAAGCAGCCAAAGCAAGATCCGCCTTCGCCGAATGAGAGATGCGTCTAAAGCTGAGGCAAACAGAGCACGAGGCACAAAGAGAAGCGGAAGCTGTACGATTGCAGGCAGAGCTAGAAAAACTTGCGGCAGACAAAGAGACAGTAGCTACAAAAGCTAAGGCAGAGTATTTGGAAGCTATGAAGAATCCTGATTCTGAGAGACGCAGCAGCATTCTCGGACCAGATCTAGAGCAGGAAGATCCAGCGCAGCGCATGGCAGAGTATGTCCGTCAACATTCCGGCGTGGATGACAGCTCTGACGCATCATATCGATCAGCTTATGCAGATTACCAGCGATCCAATCCCAAACTTCACTACCATAGGCGAGGAGACATCCAGCACATAGATGTCGACCACAGCTACTGTTCCATTGAGAAGAAGGTACAGCTCCCATCCTGCCTTAAAGAGACACCTTCTTCACCGACAAGGTACCGCACAGACTATCCGGAGTCAGAAGCGTCTTACAGGTATGGTGATGCACCACACACTGGACATGACGATTACACACCGGCTCATGCCAGCGCTGATGGAGCCACCCATGACTTTGCAAAGTTCTTTGCCTGCTGAGAACTGGTTACAAAGGGACGTGTAAAGTTCACTGACAAACCCAAGAACTATAGGTCATGGCGAACCTCGTTCTGGAATGCTATTCATGGTCTGGACCTTTCTTGTAGTGAGGAGTTAAATCTCCTGGTAAAGTGGCTCAGAAGTGAGTTGGTCGAGCATGCCAAAAGACTGAGAGACATTAATGTAAAGCATCCTCGCACAGGCCTACGTAAAGTGTGGGAAAGACTAGATGAATGCTATGGGACAGTAGAAGTCATAGAGAATGCTTTAAATAAAAGAATTGATGATTTTCCTAAGATAGGACCTAAAGGTTATCTAAAGCTTAGAGAACTGAGTGATTTATTGATTGAGTTACAGATTGCTCAGGAGGAAGGAGACTTGCCCGGATTGGCATTGTTAGACACCGCTAAGGGTAACAATCCGATAATACAGAAACTTCTTACAACCTACAAGAAAAGTGGATTACATGTGGTTCACGGTATAAGCAAAATCATAATGTATCATTCCCTCCTTTCACTGTATTTGTTGATTTTGTTACCGAACAATCTAGGATCAGAAATGACCTTAGTTTTGACTTTACTCTGTCATGTTCCACTGTCCCTTGTGTCAAACCAGATAAGACACCTGTGGCAGTCCACAAAACTAACATTGTTTCAACAGGCCCTCCTCACAAGGTGAATAAACCCCCTCCAGATAAGAGCAAACCTCAGGATGTCAGTAAACATTGTCCTCTACACAAGAAACCACATCCTCTACTGAAATGCAGAGCCTTCAGGGAGAAGTCTTCGAAGGATCACAATAGTTTCCTCAAGGAGAGCAATATCTGCTTCAAATGTTGTGCCACAACCTCTCACTTGACCAGGAACTGTGAAGCTAGCGTGAAAAGTACAGAATGCAGCAGCACGAATCACAATACAGCCTTGCACACTGGATCACCTCCATGAGTGTTGTCGCAAGCAGAGGAGCACGATAGGAAGCACAAGAACACTGACAAAGACACCCATGAGGTCAGCTCTAAATGTACGGAGATCTGTAACAGACTCACAGGAGGAAGGTCCTGTTAAAAAATCTGCCTTGTCCGAGTCTCTCCTGCAGGCCACAAGGACAAAGCCTTCAAAATATATGCAATCCTGGATGACCAAAGTAACAGGTCCCTAGCCAGGTCCATCCTCTTTGACAACTTCAGCATTGTAGGCCCTGGTTCTCCCTACACCCTGAGGACTTCTTTGGGTACCGTTCAGATGGCAGGGAGAAAAACAATCTGATACAAAGTAGAGTCCATAGATGGCCAAACCTGCCTATCATTACCGAACATCCTGGAGTGCAACCAGATTCCTGACAACAGGTCAGAGATACCTTCACAGGAGGTGGCGACATATCACCCCCATCTGAAGCATATAGCCCACCTGATACTTGAAATGGATCCAGGAACCCCAATAGCTCTACTCCTGGGAAGAGATAAACTAAGAGTCCACAAGACTAGAGAATGTATAAACGGCTCCAGGAGCGCTATGCACAGAGGCTCGACCTTGGATGGGTGATCATAGGAGACGTCTGTCTAGGAGGTGCACACAAGCCGGCCTCAGTCAACAGTATGCTTACCAGCATACTAGAAAATGGACGGCTGTCTCTCTTCCAGCCATGCCACAATAGTCTGCTGGTAAAGGAATGGCCAAACAGCACCCAATACCTTGCCCTTTCTCAGCACCTACCAACAAAGACCACGCCTGTGAAGGTGAACAAAACCACATGGGATGTACTGTCTTCCACAGGACAAACGTAGCGATGTCCATAGAAGATAGGATGTTCCTGTACATCATGGATGGACAAATAGTCAAATACGAATCAAACAGTTGGGTCGCACCTTTACCATTTCAGCCTCAGAGAAGACGCCTACCCAACAATAGGGAACTGGTCTACAACCGATTCATCTCCCTCAGGCACAAGCTTCAGAAGTCACCTGAAATGAAAGAACACTTCTTTACCTTCATGGGGAAGATATTCCAAAACAACCATGCAGAGATTGCACCTGCACTTCAGCCCTCAGAGGAGTGTTGGTACCTGCTCATCTTTGGAGTATACCATCCTAAAATGCCAGGTCCAATACGAGTGGTATTCGACTCAAGCACCAAATGCGAAGATGTTTCGTTGAATGAAGTCCTACTGTTGGGTCCAGACCTCAACAACGGACTTCTGGAAGTACTACCCTCTTTCCGCAGAGATACAGTGGCATTTATGGCTGACATACAACAGATGTTCCACTGTTTTCTCGTCAAAGAGGAACACAGAAACTACTTGAGGTTCTTTTGGTACCGTGACAACAATCCGGACAAAGACATCACAGAATACCGGATGAGGGTGCACATCTTCAGAAACAGCCCTTCCTGTTGTGAATTCACTTTCTGGCCTACCTCTGGTTACTAGTGAAGGTAGTGGAGCTGGTTATATTGACAGAGGGATCGCGAGTTCTCTTTCCGGGCTCCCTCTGGTGGTTACAGGAGGTAATGGAGCTGATACAATTAACAGAGGCCTGCCACCTGATAATGAGGAGGACGATTGGACATCTGGAGTTTCTGATTGGATTTAAGACAGCTGACTCCCTCTATCCCTGCTGGTGATTTTTTCCTGCCTCCTGAGGTCTTAGTTTCCAGCTCAGTCCCTGCATGCTCAAGCTAAGTGTTCTTTTGCTATTGTTCACATTTTATTTGGTTTTGTCTATTTCAGTTTTGTGTGGTCAGCCAGCCCCTGCTGGGGCTGTGCTGAATTTCCTTCCTTATGTTGCTGTTTGTGCCAGTTTGTTTTTGTCCCTTATTAGATTGGCCTCTCTTTGCTGTGTTTTCAGAATATACCAGAGTACTGATATAGTGGGCGAAGTCTAGTGACTTCAGGGTTTTTTTATATCAGACGTGTTGGGCATTTATTGTAGGGTTTTTTGCGTGATTGCAGACAGTGTCTTTCCTTTCCTGTCCTGTCTAGTTAGTTTGGGCCCCATCGTTTGCTCAGTCTATTTCATACCTGCGTTTGTGTTTTCATCTTGTCTCACCAACAATATATGTTTGAGGGCTATCTATTCCTTTGGGGTCTGCTCTGGGGCAGTTTAGATTTCCCCTTTCTTGCTTTAGGCTTATCTAGTTCTCCGGCTGTGTCGAGGTGTCTAGAATCATCGTATTTACGCTCCACGGCTACTGCTAGTTGTGTAGATAGGATCAGGGGTCTGCAATTCGCTTAGTTACCAACATCTCTGGTTTTCTGTGGCTTAGCTTGGTCTTGCTTTCCTCCTCGGTGACCCAATCATAACAGAATCACCAGCCTAAACCGTAGATTCTGGGGTACTCAAAAGCAGGAGAGAATTGTAAAAAAAAAAAAAAGTGTCAGAATTTTTTTTTTTTTTTTTATAGATATTTTTTCCTCTTTTTCTCTGGGGCCGTAGGAGGATTTTTTTTTCCTTAATGGAGATTAAACAATTGTCTGATCGTGCTGAGCATTTCACTGCTGAAATGTGGGTAATTTCTGCCTATCTCGCTCAATCACCTGCTATTGAACCAAAAATCCCTAATCCTGATGTGTTTTCTGGGGATCGGTCTAAATTTTTGAATTTTATGAAAAATTGTAAACTATTTCTTACCTTGAAGCCTAACTCATCGGGGAGCTCTGTGCAGCAGGTTAAAATTGTCATCTCTTTGCTGCGCGGCGATCCCCAGGATTGGGCTTTTTCTCTGATACCTGGAAATCCTATTCTGACTAATGTGGATGCATTTTTTCAAGCCTTGGGGTTGTTGTACGATGAACCTAATGCTATTGTTCAAGCTGAAAAAACCCTATTGGCATTGAACCAGGGCAGGATACTGTCAAAAATTCCGAAAGTGGGTGGTCCTTACTACATGGAATGACGGTGCCTTAGCAGCTCTCTTTCGGAAGGGTTTAGCAGAAACCGTAAAAGATGTTATGGTGGGATTTCCTGTTTCCTCTGGTCCTGATGATTCTATGTCATTAGCCATTCAAGTTGATCGGCGTTTACGTGAACGTAAAACTACACGAGAGGCGTTGCTGCCATTTGAACAAACGTCTGAACTGATGCAATGTAATAGGGTTTTGTCTAGGACCCACGTCAGGAGTTTAGAAGGTGTAATAAGCTGTGTTTTTTCTGTGCAGATGCCTCTCATACTATTTTTGTCTGCCCTAAATGAGAGAAACATTTTGCGCACACATTTGCTGTGGGCAATGTACAACCTAAGTTCCTTTTGGCAATTACTCTGATCTGCTCCTTATCTACATTTTCCGCTAAGGCTTTTGTGGATTCAGGAGCAGCTTTGAATCTGATGGATTTGGACTTTGCTAAACATTGTGGTTTTCCCATGATACCCCTGTGGACTCATCCCTTTTAGGGGTATTGATACTACTCCTTTAATGGAGAATAAACCCCAGTTTTGGACCCAGGTGATAATGTGGGTCGCCCCGGACCACAAAGAAAATTGTAAATTTTTGGTGCTGCACAATTTGTATGATACTATTATTCTGGGTTTTCCCTTGGTTGCAAACTCATAATCCTGTTTTGGATTGGAAATCTGTGTCTGTGGTGAGTTGGGGTTCTTAATGACACTCCTGTTTTCTCCACCGCTCCCCAGTCTCATGATATTCCTGATTATTTGGATGATTTTTCTGATGTATTTAGTGAGAGTAAGTCTCTGTCTTTGCCGCCTCATAGGAATTATGACTGTGCAATTGAGTTAATGCCCGGGTGTAAATTTCCCAAGGGTCGGCTTTTCAACTTATCGGTACCCGAACATGATGCTATGCGATCTTATATCAAGGAGTTGTTGGAGAAGGGTCATATTAGACCATCCTCTTCACCCTTAGGTGCTGGTTTTTTTGTGACCAAAAAAGATGGTTCATTAAGGCCTTGTATTGACTATCGTTCCCTTAGCAAAATCACTGTTAAATATCAGTACCCGTTACCCCTGATTTCTGATTTATTTTCCTGAGTTAAAAGTGCCTGCTGGTTTACCAAGCTTGACCTCAGGGGGGCATATAATCTTATTCGCATCAAGCACGGGGATGAATGGAAGACGGCGTTTAATACTGCGGAGGGACATTTTGAGTACCTGGTGATGCCTTTTGGGCTCACTAATGCCCCTTCCATCTTCCAATCTTTTATGAACGATATTTTCCGGGACTTTGTGGATAAGTTTTTGATCATTTATCTGGATGATATTTTGATCTTTTCCAGTGATTGGGATTCTCATGTGGAACATGTCCGGACTGTGTTCTGGATTTTGAGGGAAAATTCCCTGTATGTTAAGGGATCGAAATGCGTCTTTGGTGTACAGAGGATTTCATTTTTGGGATTTATTTTGTCTCCGTCGGCTATTGAAATGGACCCGGCCAAGGTACAGGCTATTTATGATTGGGTTCAGCCCACTTCTTTGAAGGCTCTCCAGAAGTTTTTGGGTTTTGCTAATTTCTATCGTAAATTTATAGGTAATTTTTCTGGTATTGTTAAACCACTGACTGATCTGACCAAAAAGGGCGCTGATGTGGTGAATTGGTTGCCTGAGGCAGTCTCGGCATTTCAGGAGCTTAAGCGGAGATTCACTTCTGCTCCGGTTCCACGGCAACCTGATGTCTCACTTCCATTTCAGGTGGAGGTAGATGCTTCTAAGATTCGTGCAGGAGCTGTTTTGTCCCAAAAAGATCCGGTGACTTCTAAAATGAATCCCTGTGCCTTCTTTTCTCGAAAATTCTCCCCATCTGAACGTAACTATGATGTGGGGAATCAAAAATTGTTGGCCATGAAATGGGCATTTGAAGAGTGGAGACATTGGTTGGGGGGAGCTAGACATCAAGTTGTGGTCCTCACCGACCACAAGAATTTGATTTATCTTGAATCAGCCAAACGCTTGAATCCTAGACAGGCTAGGTGGGCCTTGTTTTTCATGCGTTTTAATTTTGTGGTCTCTTTTCTTCCGGGCACTAAGAATGTTAAGGCGGACACCCTTTCTAGGAGTTTCTTTGCGGATTCTCTTATTGTGACCGAGCCTACTGCCATTCTAGGTGAGGGGATAGTTCTTTCTGCCATCTCGCCCGATTTGAGACGTGCCCTGGAGGAATTTCAGGAGGACAAACCTGAGTGTTGCCCTATGGAAAAATTGTATGTTCCTGACTAGTGGTGGAAGAGAGTAATGTCTGAAATTCATTGTTCCGCGTTGGCTGGTCATCCAGGTATTTTTGGTACCAGAGATTTGGTGAATCGATGTTTTTGGTGGCCTGCCTTATCTCGTGATGTCAGGAATTTTGTGCAGTCCTGTGGGACTTGTTCTCGGTCTAAACCCTGTTCTCGTTCTAGTGGGTTGTTGATGCCCGTGCCAGTGCCCAAGAGGCCATGGAACTATATCTCAATGGATTTTATTTCTGATCTTCCTGTCTCTCAGAGAATGACTGTTATCTGGGTGATTTGTGATAGATTTTCTAAGGCCTGTTTCACACATCAGTTTTTAGGCGTCAGTCAAAATCTGCCAATTTCTGACAAAAAACGGATCAGACGAAAAAGGGGCGGATCAGTTTTTTCGCCCATAGACTTACATTAGTGGCGGATCTTGACTGATGGTCGTCCGTCACACCCGTTTTTTGACGGATCCGCCAATATTTTAGCGTCTCCCGGGCGGATGAAACGGACTCTGCAACGTTTTTTTTTGTTGACGGTCCGCTATTTTCAACTGCGCAGGCCCGGCAGCTTTTCTCCGGGAACATTTTTAACCCTGAATGCCGTTCTGGGATCGTGAAAAATTCTCCTTCGCCGGATCCGTCAAAACAACGGTCCGGTGGCACACTTTGTGAGAACGGAGACGGTTCAGTTTTCCGCCATTTTCGTGGATTGCAACTGACATCAAAAACGTATGTATGAAAACAGGCCTTAGATGATCCATATTGTACCACTCCCAAAGTTGCCATCTTCTCCAGAGTTGGTGCCCTTGTTTTTACAACAGGTGGTTCAGTTTCGTTGGTTTCCTGAGAACATTGTGTTGGACAGAGGAGTCCAGTTTGTTTCCAGATTTTGGAGAACTTTTTGTTCCAATCTGGGAATTCAGTTATCTTTCTCCTCTGCGTTTTATCCTCAGACCAATGGGCAGACTGATGGAACAAACCAGACTTTGGGTCCTATTTGAGTTGTTTATATCTGCTGATCAGGATGACTGGGTCTCATTTTTGCCCTTGGCCGAATTTGCGCTAAACAATAGAACTAGTTCTGCCACTTTGATGTCGCCCTTTTTCTGTAACTTTGGGTTTCATCCTCGATTTTCATCAGGGCAAGTGGAATCTTCGACCTGCCCAAGTGTGGACACTGTGGTAGAGAGAATGCAGCAGATTTGGGACCAAGTGGTGGATAAGTTGTCCCTCTCAGGAAAAAGCCCAACGGTTTTCCAACCGGCATAGGACCATTGGTCCCCGGTTTAAAGTGGGTGATATGGTTTGGTTGTCGTCAAAGAATATTCCTATGAAGGTTGCGTCTCCAAAGTTCAATCCAAGATTCATTGGACCTTATAAGATTTTGGAGATTCTTAATCCTGTTTCTTTTCGATTGGCGCTTCCAGTTACGCTTAAGATCCATAACGTGTTTCATAAATCTCTGTTGAAGAGGTTTGTGGAGCCAGTAGTTCCTATGGCGGCAGCTCCTGACCCTGTATTGGCTAAAGGCAGTGTGGAATATGAGGTAGAGAAAATATTGGATTCTCGTTTGGCTAGACTGAGACTCCAGTACTTGGTCAAATGGAAAGGTTATGGCCAGGAGGATAATTCTTGGGTCTCTGCTTCTGATATTCATGCCGATAGATTGGTTCGTGCTTTTCACCGGGCCCATCCTGATCAGCCTGGTGGCGTGGATGAAGGTTCGGTGACCCCTCCCCAAGGAGGGGGTACTGTTGTGAATTCACTTTCTGGCCTACCTATGGTTACTAGTGAAGGTAGTGGAGCTGGTTATATTGACAGAGGGATCGCGAGTTCTCTTTCCGGGCTCCCTCTGGTGGTTACAGGAGGTAATGGAGCTGATCTAATTAACAGTGGTCTGCCACCTGATAATGAGGAGGACGATTGGACATCTGGAGTTTCTGTTTGGATTTAAGACAGCCGACTCCCTCTATCCCTGCTGGTGATTTTTTCCTGCCTCCTGAGGTCTTAGTTTCCAGCTCAGTCCCTGCATGCTCAAGCCAAGTGTTCTTTTGCTATTGTTCACATTTGATTTGGTTTTGTCCATTTCAGTTTTGTGTGGTCAGCCAGCCCCTGCTGGGGCTGTGCTGAATTTCCATCCTTATGTTACTGTTTGTGCCAGTTTGTTTATGTCCCTTATTAGATTGGCCTCTCTTTGCTCTGTTCTCAGAATATACCAGAGTGCTGATATAGTGGGCGAAGTCTAGTGACTTCTGTGTTTTTTCTATCAGACGTGTTGGGCATTTTTTGCAGGGTTTTTTGCGTGATTGCAGACAGTGTCTTTCCTTTCCTGTCCTGCCTAGTTAGTTTGGGCCCCATCGTTTGCTCAGCCTATTTTCCTACCTGTGTTTGTGTTTTCATCTTGTCTCACCGACAATATATGTTTGAGGCCTATTTATTCCTTTTGGGTCTGCTCTTGGGCAGTTTAGATTTCCCCTTTCTTGCTTTAGGCTTATCTAGTTCTCCAGCTGTGTTGAGGCATCTAGAATCATCGTATGTATGCTCCACGGCTACTGTTAGTTGTGTGGATAGGATCAGGGGTCTGCAATCCGCTTAGTTACCAACATCTCTGGTTTTCTGTGGCTTAGCTTGGTCTTGCTTTCCTCCTCGGTGACCCAATCATAACACCTTCCCCAGCAGTCGCTATCTACGGCCTCCGAAATTCTGCCAAAGAGGGCTAAGAAAAGTATGGGTCAGATGTCAGATCCTTTGCAGAAAAAGACTTCAACGTAGACGATTGTTTGAAGTCCACACTGACAAATAAGGCTGCAATCAGTCTACTAAAAAGGGCTCAGGAAATGCTTGCCCAGTCGAACCTAAGGTTACACAAGATTTCCTCCAACAGCCGAGAGTTGATGGAAGGATTTCCCTCTCAAGACTTTTCCAGCGATCTAAAGGACCTAGACCTAAGCATCGACTCCCTTCCCATGCAGCGGAGCCTTGGATTGCTTTGGGATCTAAAGACAGATACCTTCACCTTCCAGATCAGCAAAGAAGAGAAACCTTTCATGCGCAGAGGAGTCCTCTCTTTTGTGAATAATCTATACGATCACGTGGGATTCGTGGCTCCAGTAACTTTCCAAGGATAAATGATGCTAAGAGACTTCACCCAAGATACGTATGATTGGGACAATCCACTTCCAGCAGAAAAGCAGACCTGTGAGAAGAGTGGAGGAGTTCTCTTGAGGCCTTGACCAACCTTCGTGTTAACCGACCATATGCTCCTGTGCCATCCACAAATGTCAAGACACAAAGACTTTGTATCTTCTGTGAGGCATCAGTCAAAGCGATCACAGCAGTAGCATACCTCAAAACTATAGACATGGACAAACAGAGCCACATCGGGTTTGTGATGAGCCGGACTAAACTGGCACCACTCTGTGAACACACGATAACCAGACTGGAACTCTGTGCTGCTGTCCTCGCAGTCGAGTTGGTCGAGCTTATCTCGGATGCTATGAATCTGGAGATCAAAGATGCAGAGTTCTACACTGACAGCAAGGTGTACTAGGATACATCTGTAACGAAACTCGACGCTTTTAGGTCTACGCCAGCAACCGGGTACTGAGGATAAGAAGATCCACCTGCCCTAATCAGTGGCACTATGTGCCTACTCACCTCAATCCTGCGGGCCATGCGACTATATCCCTCGCTCCAAGTTATCTTAAGGAAACTATGTGGTTCGCAGGCCCTGCTTCCTTATACCGTTCTATGCCCCACATCGACAGGCCCAATACGTTCGAACTACTGGATCCTGATGCTGACGCAGAGCTCCGTATTCAAGTGTCTGCTCTGCATACAGGGGTTTCAAGCTATCACCTGGAATCTGATTGGTTCAGCAGGTTCTCAAGCTAGAAATCACTTGTTTGAACCATCGCCTGTCTACATCATGTGGCCCAGTCCTGCAAGTCAGCATCACCTGCAAGCCAAGGAATCCGGTAAAGGATGGCATCACGGCAAGCATGCGCTTACCGCCCTCAGCCAAAAGAGCCAAATTGTGGCATCTGTTGATGCCAAGCGTGGAGCGTTCTGCCCATTCTGTGCAGCAAGATATTTTTTAAGTGCTGTTCCAGCTATGGCCATTAGGTGTGTCATAGTTACCCTTCTCTTTCTCATTAATCTGTTTGGAATCTTCTGTTTCTCTAAATGGTTAACTGTTCAGCACCGCCCTTCTTACTTCCCGGGTTTGCTGCACGTAACTATTTCTTCTGGACTTCTGACGAACTCACTTGTGCTCAGCTCTCTGCAAAACCACTGCTTATAACAAGCGGATTCCGGTAAGGTTAATGCAATTATGTGTTATGCATCTGTGTTAACAGCCATAATGCAGCCCCCATGATGTTTCAACAATCTCTGATATCATCTACAACTTTGTGCAACAACCCCTGATCTCATCTACTACTGTGTTCTACTATACCACCTGTTATCTCCCATTGTTGTCCATATCATCCCAATAAATAGTAGACATAAGCACTAGAGTTGAGCGACTTTTGGTTTTATAGGGTCGCGTTTCGTTTCGTGGAACCCGACTTTTCCAAAAGTCGGGTCGAGCAAGATCGTCCGATTGTAGGGAAAAGTCGGGGTCGTCCCGAAACGCGAAACCCAATGTAAGTCAATGGGGAATAAAAGTCGGCAGTGAGAGGAGGACAGGAAACACACCTACAGTGCCCATTTGAATGCCAAAAGCATCAATTCTTCTTACTTAAGCTTGTCAACCTTAATTAACTTCATAATACAAGTTACGCACTGAAAAATGGGGGTTATTTGGCTAAAGTTGTGGGGGGGAGGGCTGGCTGCAGGTTTTCAAGTGCCCTGGGCGAAAGAGCGCCCCTTTAACACATACCACAACTCATCATGCTCCGATACGGCAGAGAAATAGCGGTATAGTACAATGAAAAATACCTCACTTTTTACATCTCATGACGAGGCCCATCTATTTCTCCATACAGAATTATTGGTCCCATATAATGTTTAAAACAGTATATGATGAGCTCCACATAATGCTACAGTAGATGTTGGTCCCCATGGATGAAGCTCCACTGTCTTATGGGCCCAAATAGTGCTCCAAACATAATGGGCCCCATTTCTAATGCTCTAGTGTATAATGGGCCCTGTAAATGCTGCTCCAGTGTCTGATGTCCACCATTGGAATGTTCCAGTGTATGGTGGGCCCCATCTATCATTCTCCAGATTATAGTGCTCCCCAAAAATTGCTGTCCCAACATTGAAAACAATCAAATAAGTCTCCTCGCTAGGGAATCCCTGTACTAGTCTAGACTCCTCGTCGTCCCCATCTTCCATCTCACTGCACAGTATTTCAACTTTGCAAGTGCTGTGATCCTGGGCAAGCAGAGGGGGCCCACTCGTTGGCGACGGCACTGGCACAGGGCCCCTGATAGTACGGTGGTGTGTCTGATGGCGGGTGGGCCGAACCTGCACTTTCATCTGCAGCTTCCTCTTTGTCACCGTGTAAGATGGAACTGTATATGGGAAGGGTAACCTGAGTTTCATCAGGGTCAGATTCAGGCCGGGTAGCGTGCGAGGGGAATGTAGTGGTCTGGGTCAATGTACCAGCAGATTCATCGAGCAGTGGCTGGGCAACAGTGCACTTGTGTCGCCCCCAGGAGTACGGTCGCCACAGTGGCATTACCTTCTTCCTAGGGATTGTGATGTCATGCTTGGGAGCAACGAAGGATCTCTCTAGCAGGTTAACTGATTGTGCGGCATTATTCCCACAAGTCATGACCCTCCAAACAGCGTTCATGAAGGCAAAGTGTTTGTTTTACGTGGCCAGTATGGTTGCAAAGCTGAACCTTAAAGGAATGTCCAGAAGGGCACCACCAGGAGTGGAGCCTACGGTTAAATTCGACTCCACCTGGGAAACCTCAACCATGCCAGCTACAGAACAGATGCACACCTTGCAAGCTTAATTCCGTTAACGAACGAGACTCCGTCATGCCCCGCGGTCCGAGTCCGGCTTACTAGAGGGACACGTGAGGCTCTGGCACATGAGATTGGCCAATAACTGGTGTGTCATGCCCTTACATGTCCGTGGCTGCATGTGCGCTACACTGAAAAGGCCAGCGTTTGTCGCTTACAGGTGCAGATAACCCGCTGAACAACGTTAGTGATGGGGATCACTGATTACAATTATTACCCGCGAACAATGATTTCCCAGTAAGTGCAGGTCAACCGCAGTTCCGGAATTAGGCCTAACCGTCATTCCTGAAAAAATGAAAAACTTGCGTGTGCAAACCACAGGTGCTGTAGCTTGCTTAACAGCTCGCCAGCCGTTCTCATGCCCAGTATGGATTACACGTGATTGCACAAAGGTGAGAAAGGGTACCGTATCCCCGGATAACATGTATGGATAGCGTACACATTCAAAATATATGTCTCAGGATGCAGGCTCAGACGGTGTTAGGCCCAGTATGGATTGCACGTGATTGCACAAAGGTTAGAAAGGGTACCGTATCCCCGGATAACATGTATGGATAGTGTACACATTCAAAATATATGTCTATACATCAGGAGGCAGGCTCAGACGGTGTTAGGCCCAGTATGGATTGCACAAAGGTTAGAAAGGGTACCGTATCCCCGGATAACATGTATGGATAGCGTACACATTCAAAATATATGTCTATACATCAGGAGGCAGGCTCAGATGGTGTTAGGCCCAGTATGGATTGCACGTTATTGCACAAAGGTTAGAAAGGGTACCGTATCCCCGGATAACATGTATGGATAGCGTACACATTCAAAATATATGTCTCAGGAGGCAGGCTCAGACGGTGTTAGGCCCAGTATGGATTGCACGTGATTGCACAAAGGTTAGAAAGGGTACCGTATCCCCGGATAACATGTATGGATAGCGTACACATTCAAAATATATGTCACAGGAGGCAGGCTCAGACGGTGTTAGGCCCAGTATGGATTGCACGTGATTGCACAAAGGTTAGAAAGGGTACCGTATGCCCGGATAACATGTATGGATAGCGTACACATTCAAAATATATGTCTCAGGAGGCAGGCTCAGACGGTGTTAGGCCCAGTATGGATTGCACAAAGGTTAGAAAGGGTACCGTATCCCCGGATAACATGTATGGATAGCGTACACATTCAAAATATATGTCTCAGGAGGCAGGCTCAGACGGTGTTAGGCCCAGTATGGATTGCACGTGATTGCACAAAGGTTAGAAAGGGTACCGTATCCCCAGATAACATGTATGGATAGCGTAGACATTCAAAATATATGTCTATACATCAGGAGGCAGGCTCAGACGGTGTCAGGCCCAGTATGGATTTGACGGCCCAGATTACACAGCGGAGGAGCAGGGAGAGGTAAAGATTGCAAATGCTGGGGCCCTGCCCAAGCAAGGGGGGCCCACTCGTGGGCGTCGGTACTGGCACTGGGCCCCTCATAGTACAGCGGTGTGTCTGACGGCGGGTGTGCACCACCACCGTCAGAGACACTTGATTGCACTATGAGGGACCCTGTGCCAGTGCCCGCGCCCAAGAGTCGGCCTACCCACCTGTCCAGGGCAACGGCACTCGCACGGTGTCGTGCGCTAGGTGGTGACCCCGGCCATGGGGGGGGAGGCAGCACAGTTAGGGAGTTTTAGAAAGTGGCATATGTTGATGTTGGACATTCAGCTGATGCAAAAGGCGAAATAGGTGAAGTCCCAGGAAGAGGTGGACCAAAGCAAGCCATTTTTCTGTCACCCTATGTGTCATCAGGGGAAGGTGGGACAAAATCCTTGGAAACCCATGCATGGTTCATTTTAATGAAGGTTAGATCATCCACATTTTGGGTTGACAGACGGGTCCTTTTTTCTGTCAGGATTGATCCAGCTGCACTGAAGACTCTTTCCGATAGCAGACTTGCAGCTGGGCAAGCGAGCTCCTGTAAGGCATATTGGGCCAATTCAGGCCAGGTGTCCAGTTTAGCGGCCCAATAGTCAAAGGGGAATGACCTGTGTGGGAGAACATCGATATGGGAGGAAAAGTAGTTTGTAACCATAGTTGACAAATGCTGTCTCCTGTCACTTTCCATCGATGCAGTATTACCAGTTGTGTGAGCGGTATTTGAAAAATCAGTCCACAACATTGTCATGAAACCCCTGTCTCCAACGCCACTTCTGCTGTGTGCACCACAAAAACCTCTGCCAAGCTGCCCCCGGCCCGTACGGCTCGTGTGAGAACCATCACCGCTGCTGTGTGCTGGGAATGCCTCAAGCAACCGACTTACCAGAGTTGCTTGTTTATTAGCCAATATTAGGTCAAGGTTCTCCTGTGGCATGATGTTTTGTAATTTGCCTTTATAGCGTGGATCCAGGATGCTGGCCAACCAGTAGTCGTCATCGTTCATCATTTTGGCAATGCGGTGGTCCCTTTTTTTGGATCTGCAAGGCATAATCTGACATGTGGGCCAATGTTCCCGGTGTCAATGATGCACTGCGAGTGCTGGGTGGAGGAGCACTTTCTGGCAAATCCACATCCCTCCAGTCACGCACAAACCCTGTACCAGACCTTGCCACGCCAACATTTTCACTTGCCCCACGAGATGCATCCTCCTCCCCTAAGTAATCATCCCCATCATCATCCTCCTCCTCCTCTTCTTCCTCCACCTTGTCCAGGAGAGGTCCCTGAGCAGACAATGGCTGAATGTCATCAAGGATTCCCTCCTCCTCTTCCTCCTCATCAACATTGGCTGCAGACGCCTGCTCCTTAAGGTGCGTCAAAGTTTGCATGAGCAGACGCATAAGTGGGATGCTCATGCTTAGGATGGCGTCGTCTGCGCTTACCAGCCGTGTGCATTCCTCAAAACACTGAAGGACTTTACAAAGGTTTTTCAGCTTCGACCACTGCACACCTGTCAACTCCATGCCTGCTCTCAAAGTGCCTGGCCGTGTATCCTCCCACAAATGCATTATGGCCTGCCTCTGCTCGCACAGCCGCTCCACCGTGTGCAGGGTGGAGTTCCACCTTGTTGCAATGTCGATAATGAGGCGGTGGTTGGGAAGGTGGAGCAATCGCTGCAGCTTCTGCATACGAACGGAGTGTACAGGCGACCGGCGGATGTGCGCGCACAGTCTTCGCACCTTCTGGAGCAGGGCTGTTAACTCCGGATAATTTTTGAGGAAGCACTGCACCACCAGGTTCAAGATGTGAGCCAAGCAAGGTATGTGGCTGAGCTTTGAAAGGGCTATGACTGCCACAAAATTACGGCCGTTATCACTAACTACCTTGCCTGCCTCAAGATGTTCACTGCCCAGCCATGACTCAGTTTGTCGCTTCAAGTACTCGGCCAGCACCTCGGCGGTGTGTCTGTTGCCCAAACACATCATCTGCAACACAGCCTGCTGACGCTTTCCACTAGCTGCTCGATAGGGGGACACATCGTGTGCTACAGTGGCAGCTGCAGATGGAGTGCTCGTACGACTGCGCTCTGTGGACGAGCTTTCGCTTCTGGAGGAGGATTAGGAGGAGGAGGAGGAGGAGGGTCGAACGCCTACAGCCAACTGTTTCCTATACCGTGGGCTAGGCAGCACTGTCCCACCACCGCTGTCCCCTGTGGACCCTGCATCCACCACATTAACCCAGTGCACAGTGATGGACACGTAACGGCCCTGGCCATGCCGACTGGACCATGCATCAGTTGTGAGGTGCACCTTTCCGCTCACTGACTGCTTGAGTGCATGGACAATGCGGTCTTTCACATGATGGTGGAGGGCTGGGATGGCTTTGCGAGAGAAGAAGTGGCGACTGGGTAGGTCATAGCGTGGTACTGCATAGGCCATGAGTTCGCGGAAAGCTGTACTTTCCACCAACCGAAAGGGCATCATCTCAAACGAGATTAGTTTGGCAATGTGGGCGTTCAAACCCAGTGTACGCGGATGAGAGACTGAGTACTTTCTTGACCTACTCATAGTGTCTGGGATGGTGAGCTGGACTTGAGAGCTGCATATGGTGGAAGTAGCGGTGGACAGGGCGGACTGAGAGAGGGTTGATGATGGTGATGGAGTTGGTGTTCTTTCTGATGGCCTAGAATCAGTCTTTCGTTGATATAACAGTGGGATTCCCTGACTGCTGTGGCCTTGCAACGACACCTCAACATTTGCTGCTGTGCTAACCGGTGGGCTTACAGTGGGGGAAACTATGTAGCGTTGCTGACTACCTTCGTTGTGATCAGTTGCACATGTGGCACTTGAGGTTTGGTGTTGTGTCCACGCTTGCAAGTGCATGCTGGTTAAATGTCTAAGCATGCAACTGGTATTCAAATTTTTCAGATTTTTCCCTCGGCTAAACGTCTTTGCGCACTTCTTACAGATAACCTTGGCCTGATCATGAGGATTTTGTTCAAAAAAGTGCCACACTGCACTCTTCCTACTTTGGCAGACATTTTGTGGCCTAGCACGCTGTGATCTTTTGACCCTCTGGACAAGCTGTCCAGCAACTCTTTTGATGTTTGGAACCTGTCTTTGGAGTGCTACGGGCCTGCCAGATAACAGCTGTTGCGATGTCGATGTCTGCTGTGGATGCTCCTCATCTGAGCTATTGGAAGCAGCACCCTCTTCCCCAAATGGATGCCAATCTGGGTCAACAACTGGGTCATCCATCACCTCCTCTTCTATGTCATGTGCACCTTCCTCTGTGTCACCGTGTATGGTGGTATAGTGTGCGGGAAGGGGCACCTGAGTCTCATCAGGGTCAGAATCTGGCTCTGTACACTGCGAGGACAATGTAGTGCTCTGAGTGAATGTACCAGCAGAATCATCCATCAGCGGCTGTGCATCAGTGCACTCCATGTCAGATTCATCTTGGCCTGGGTAATTCACCATTTGACTTGATAATCCAGGCATGGTATGTGAAAACAGCTCCATGGAGTAATCAGTAGTATGGCCTGCGTCATCCTTCAATCTTGGTTGGGGTGAAGGACACAAGGAAAGGTGTGGTTCATGAACATGAGCCTCCAATGACGACTCAGTGCTTTTACTTTTTACAACTGAAGAAGAGGAGGCGATAGAGCTGGAGGCTGAGTCAGCAATGTAAGACAAAACTTTTTCCTGATGCTCTGGCTTTAAAAGCGGTTTGCCAACTCCTAGAAAACTAAGCGTTCGAGGCCTTATGTAGCCAGACGATGACGCAGGCTCAACACCTCCTGCATTCGGTCCTATTTTGCTCTTGCCACTACCATCAGATCCACCACCAACACCATCATTACCAGCTGCCAACCCCTGCCCAATTCCATGGCCTCTTCCACCAGCCTTCCTCATTTTTGGTAGAAATGTAGACAAAATCCAACAAACTATATAGTAATGTAAAACAAGGTACAAGGTGTCTATAGGACAGGGGAGATTTTGAATTTCTGCAGACACTTGTGTACACTGGACACTTTTGGATTGTGTGAGGCCCACTGATATCTGAGCGCTATGTCACAGGCTCGATGGCACAGCTGTGACCAAAGTGACTAGAGGATAAGGGAGATTTTGAATCTCTGCACACACTTTTGGACACTGGACACTTTTGGATTGTGTGAGGCCCAATGAATATCTGAGCGCTCTGTGACAGGCTCGATGGCACAGCTGTGACCAAAGTGACTAGAGGATAAGGGAGATTTTGAATCTCTGCACACACTTTTGGACACTGGACACTTTTGGATTGTGTGAGGCCCACTGATATCTGAGCGCTATGTCACAGGCTCGATGGCACAGCTGTGACCAAAGTGACTAGAGGATAAGGGAGATTTTGAATCTCTGCACACACTTTTGGACACTGGACACTTTTGGATTGTGTGAGGCCCAATGAATATCTGAGCGCTATGTGACAGGCTCGATGGCACAGCTGTGACCAAAGTGACTAGAGGATAAGGGAGATTTTGAATCTCTGCACACACTTTTGGACACTGGACACTTTTGGATTGTGTGAGGCCCAATGAATATCTGAGCGCTATGTGACAGGCTCGATGGCACAGCTGTGACCAAAGTGACTAGAGGATAAGGGAGATTTTGAATCTCTGCACATACTTTTGGACACTGGACACTTTTGGATTGTGTGAGGCCCAATGAATATCTGAGCGCTATGTGACAGGCTCGATGGCACAGCTGTGACCAAAGTGACTAGAGGATAAGGGAGATTTTGAATCTCTGCACACACTTTTGGACACTGGACACTTTTGGATTGTGTGAGGCCCACTGATATCTGAGCGCTATGTCACAGGCTCGATGGCACAGCTGTGACAATAGTGACTAGAGGATAAGGGAGATTGGATTGCTTTTAAAAAAGCAGTTTGCGGAGCAGTGGGTAAACAGCAATGCCAGCCTGTCAGGAAGCCTTAAAAGGCAGCCCAACAACCAACACCACTGATACACCACTATATAGCCTCCCCTTGCACTGCACACACAGTGACTGGTGTGTTGTGCAGGCCAAATTGCTAGCAGCAGAAGCAGTTTTTTTTTCTTCTCAGCAGGACAAAAAAAAAAAAATTGGGATTGCTTTTAAAAAAGCAGTTTGCGGAGCAGTGGGTAAACAGCAATGCAGGAATGTCAGGAAGCCTTAGAAGGCAGCCCAACAACCAACACCACTGATACACCACTATATAGCCTCCCCTTGCACTGCACACACAGTGACTGGTGTGTTGTGCAGGCCAAATCGCTAGCAGCAGAAGCAGTTTTTTTGTCTTCTTCCCTGCCTAACGCTCTCCCTACAGAATCAGCAGCAACCTCGTCCTATACTGAGATCGGCAGAAGTAAGATGGCGGTCGGCGTGCACGCCCTTTTATACCCCCTGTGACGCCAACCAAAGCAAGCCAATCACTTGCATGCCCTTCTGAAAGATGGTGGTGACCCGTGCCTAGGTCATCACGTTGCCCACAGTGTCCGTGGATCCCGATTGGCTGAAAAAGAGCGCAAAACAAACTTTTGAAACGCGACTTTGGCGCGTAAGTCGCCGACCTCGTGGCCGACCTCATCCTAGGGTCGGGTTTCGTTTCATGAAACCCGACTTTGACAAAAGTCGGCGACTTTTGAAATTTTTCGACCCGTTTCGCTCAACTCTAGTAAGCACCCATACTGTCTTGTTACTGGGAGTGGATGAAAGGTTTAGTTGTATGCTGGAATCAACACAGCGTCATACGTGGAAGAATGCATAACAATCATGGTGATATATCCAACTCACGGATCAAAATGTCCCTTAGGCTATGTTTAGATGACCGTATTTTTGGTGCAAGTGCTGTCCATGAAAAAACTGGCAACACTCAGTTAGTTAGTTTGTTTACTGTAAGTGATACCTGTAATTTGTTTGTAACATCTTGTCATGTGAAGCACCATGGAATCAATGGTGCTTTATAAATAAATAATAATAATAATGATTGATTAGTAGATACGGTATTTCTCCTGGACATCAATGCCCCGATTACTTGTAGCTGTAGCCCAGAAATTAGCCCTTGATTATTTAGTTGTGCCCATTTTGTACGGTATGGTGGTAGTACCAATTATAATATATATGTATATATATTTTACATACATGTGTGCATTACACCACTTAGATCATTGTAAAAACTACCAGCAGATGAATGGTCTGTGTATGAGGGTAATAACGTACTGAAAAGATCAGATAGAGATGAATGCAAATACCTCAGAAGAAACCTTTCATGAGTGAACTTTGGACATCCATAAAATAAAAGTGCTCATTAAAGCTACCTCGGAAGTACAAAGCATTGTTATAGGCATTGGTAGGTCCAGTATCCCGTAATGGTAGATATATAAACAGTAAACACATTGGCCTACAATATTTGATGTCACAGGGGGCAAACATTTACAGTATAATATATTATCATGGTGTAACTCGTTTCTTAGTAGAGATCTGGCTTCGCATAACTACCAATAATAGAAATAAAGCAGTTTTATATTAGAGGGGATCACACTGGTTAGATCAAATTCTATTGGAAATATGCATTAATGGGGCTGTCTTATTACATAAATTGGTGGCATATCGCCAGTATATGTCACTAGTTTCCAACAGGAACAAACAGTACCCCGACAAATGTGCCATGCCACACAGCTAATATGGGGCCAGTGCAGAACAGCCCCAACCGCTGGCAGGTGTCCTCCCACTTCTCCTGGCATCTGTTGTATACTTCTGACAGAAATTAGGTTATGAAGGAGATGTGTGGAGTGAATTCACATGCTCATTTAAGAGGTTAAACTGCTGAGATCAGATATAGCTCTCAAATCAGAAGTTACTGGCTACTGGCGAGTGTAAATGCTTTGTAAATTAGCGATCTCCTATCAGTAGGTCTGATAGTTTAACTTAGATACTATGATTAACAGCTACCACAGCATTTAAGTGGCTAGACAAAGGACCCCAACCCCTCTGTCAACTATATTGCGCTTCCACGTCACAATTGTGGGAACCTGATTGGCTGTTGCCATGATTGCAGGGGCCTCAAAATGCAGGTGGACCAATTCAGTACATTGCTATGGGGGCCCAAGATTATCTAGGTATATCCCTAATTGCTATCAAATAAAATTGACTGTAAAGGGTGACCATGCAACCACCTGGAAAGGCACAGTAGGCAGGTGATCGAGTGACACAGAGCTTTGCAAGTGCTGCTATTATTTTTACTACTGATCAGCAGGGATTGTGGAGGTATGCCACCAATGTTTGTCGTGTGGCATAACAAATTAACTGGTCACAATATGAGAATTTTCAGACAAAAAAAATGAATTGGACAATGTTGTAAATTTTTTTACCTTGATAGATTTTACCAAACTTGGGTGAAGAACACTAAAATTCATCTTCCCCATCTTCCTTAACAGGGGACCATTCACTCACCAACCTGGATTGAAAGGCCAGAATTCACCTTAGAACATGGAATGGAATACCTCATTCTCAGATTTACAAGTTCCCGACATGAATCGCACATCTATGAGATGAAGTCCATGTAACTGTTTGGGTTTGGCAGCCCAACCATCCAGCATTTCCCAACCTGTCATCTGTGTGACAGTGAGAGAAACACCGGGTCTGATCAGCGGTAAGTTCATTGCTGACGGGCAGAGCGCTGCAATTCCCACATTGTCATACAAATGACAGCATGTGATCCAGCAGCTGTGACCGGCGGTAAAAAGGTTGCCGCTAGTCACAGGCATTGGAAGAGGAGAGTACTACTCTCATCATTGTATGCCTGGTCTCACTGACAGCAACGAGAGCAGATGTACAACGGTGAGAATGTTCATCAGCCGGTGCGGTGCAATAAAAAAATAAAATAAGAAAATGCAGTGGGGTCCTCTCTATTTTTGCTAACCAGTGCAGGCAAAGCTGACAGCTGCGGTCTGCAGCCCTTAGCTTTTAGCGTTATCTTAGCTGGTTATCAAAAATAGAGGGGCTCCCACTCCATTTTTTAAAAAATAATTTATATAATTTTAAAAAAATGGCATGGGGAAGCAGACAGACTAGGAAGGGCCCATAGGTATTGACCCTCCCCAGCCTAAAAATAGCTGTCTGCAGCCACCCCAGAAAAGGCTCATTTATTAGATGCGCCAATTTTTGCACTTTGCCCGGCTCTTCCCGCTTGCATTGGTGGGGTGGCAAGTGGGGTAATATTTGTGGGTTTGATGTAAGATTTGTAATGTCAGCTGGCATCAAACCCAGGGGTTAGTAATTATCTTGTCATCTTCTTTTTTGCACTTTTTACTATCTTTTTGCAGGATGCAGCCGGGACTCTTTTTGATGGCTGGGTATACTGGGGCGTCATTCCTAGTATGTTGCATTTTTTTGGTGCTGGGCAGCCCGCCTATTATAAAATTTTGGGCGTCATCAATTGGCTGCAAGCCAGACACCTGCATCACACATATCTATGTGAATAGCGTCCTATGCATACACATATGCTAGTGTTTTTTTTACTAGGCAGCCACCCCCTCCATAATTTTGGTAGGTTTGTGAGTGGCTGCTTTTATCAGTAGGTAGCACCTGTGCTACTCCAGCCTATATAATGGAGGCCGGCTGCATCCTGTCAGTGCATTTGTCATTTGATTGGGCTTGGTTAGGCTGTTTCCTCATGATTTGTTTTTTTTACTTTTTTATGTTCAGGTGGTTAGTAATGGAGTTTTCTAACATAAGTTTACGTTAAAAAACACACAGAAAAAAGTCCTTTAACTGAAATAAACATACAGAAAAAAATTCCCTTAATTGATATTAACACTCCTTTCTCTCTTTTGCTCATTACTGTAAAATTAAAAATAATAAGAACACCATATTCCTCACCTGTCCGACGACAATTCATTTTTCCAACAAAGAGGCCAACTCAGCTACATCTAGATTGCATGGCTGAGCGCTGGCATGATGCCACCATTCAGCTGTCAATCCAGGAGACACTAAGCTGAGATTACCAGCGGTCACAGGCAGCAGATTAGCTTGGCTGGTTATCAAAAATGAAGGGGAACCTCATGCCATAATAAAAAAAAAGGCGTGGGGACCCCTCTATTTTGGAAAGCCAGCCAAGATATCACTTAAAGCTGAGGGCTGCAGCCCGCATTTGTCGTTTTTTTCTGCACTACTAGACAAAAATAGAGGGGTCCCCAGGTCATTTTATTTAATTATTTAATTTATTGCACAGGCGCCGACTGATGAATACTCTCTTGAACACTGCTGTCAGCGAAACCAAGCGTACGATGCCTGCTACCTGCTAACCTTTTTACCGCTGGTCACAGCTGCTGGCTCACATCATATCAGCATGGAAACCGGAGCACTCTGATCGTCAGTAACGAACTTACCGCCGATCAAAGCCGGTGTTTCTTGCAGTGTCACACAGAAGACACCAGTGGGAAAAGACGGATGTTCTGATCCCCATTAATTTGAATGGGTTCCCGATTTGAGTACCCAAACCAAACTTTTTTAAGTGTTCGGCTGAACCCGACGGACCCAAACATCCATGGTCCTCCGATCACTACATACTAATAGTTCAATCATAGGGATGAGCGAGTAGTGAAATACTCGGACTCGCTGTACTCGTTACGAGTAGCTCCTAATACTCGGGTACTCATAACGAGTACTGAGTCCAATGAAAGTCTATGGGAAATGCGAGTAATTGGCAGAGAATGTGTGTGGGCGGAGACTATGTGTGCGTGGAGAATGTGTTCTGGGGTCGGTGGGGCTGTGTGTGTGTGTGGGGCTGTGCGGAGCTGTGGGGCCTGTGGGGGCTGTGCCGGCTTTGCTGGCTCTGTGCGGGCATCGTCCGATGGGACTACTTGTCCCATCCGGCTATGCCCGCTACAGTAACAGAATTAGCGGATGATGGGAAAGTAGTATGCCCATCATCCGGCTTATGTGGTTAATGTAAAAAAAAAAAATACATACAGAACATACAACATATAACATACAGTACATACACATAACATACAACACATAACATAGAATACATACTCACCGCACACACCTAATTCCCTGAAGCCATTGATCACCTGTAAAAAAATTTAAATAATAATGCAACCTATACTTACCTTTCCGCCGTAATCCAATAATAACGAGGGTCCCATGTCGATCTCCCTTGGAGAGCTGCCACATCAGCTGATACAACCGCTCTCCATAGGCTCTAGTGATACAGTGACGCTGCACAGCCAGCCAATCACAGTAATGCCACAACAAAAAAGGCAGCGGCTTTACTGTGATTGGCTAAAACTTGCCGGGCGGGAGATATGAATATTGCGAGGCGAGTAGTGAAATTTACTCGCTAGGATTCGAGTACCGCGAGTACCTCATTACTCGCCGAGTACCAAATCCTAACGAGTATACTCGCTCATCCCTATTCAATCAGCTTATCCAAGTCATTAGTAAGGAATCCCAGATGGTGAATACCCATGGATCTGTAAGGAATGGCATATTTTAGTGATATGCCAAAAGTTGCTTTGAAAAAAAAAAACAAACAAATATCTGTTATTCATGATTAACTCAATACACTCCATTTAAATTTTTTTCTAAGACAGTGACCTGAGTTTAAAAAAAATGGACATGATATTTTAATTTACATTTTTCCGTTTAATCACATAAAGCGTTTTATTCTCAGCAAATCAACATGATTAGCACAATGATTGTTTGTGAGACCTCTAAATATTAGGAGCTGGGTATGGCTGACTGGGATAAGTGTACCTAATTTTACCAGCCAGAATAATCCTTTTTACCTATTTCTTTTTTTCGATTTAATCCTGAACTGTCACCATTTTATTAGCTTAGAACCCCCCTTAGAAACCACTCTACGTAGTCCTTTTTATGTCCCATATAGACGGATAAGCTGTGTGTTTTTTTTCTTCTTTCTTAAAGAGCCATTTACATTAAATACCTTTTCTTGAACTGGCAGAATAAAGTCGTTCGTCTGTAAATGACTACAATCCATTAGGAGCGTCTGTACATTTGTTACACATCATTTTGTTACAGTAGGACCGGTCGGAGTTGTAGGACCGAGTCTTTCTTTACTCGGAGGAGAGAAAATAAAATAAGGGTCTTTCATGGTAAACAAATCCAGCTGATTCTCCCCACACAACACCATGAATAGCTGGAAGAAACTTTCAATAAATGGTGCATTTTTTTCTTTCTCTGCTGGGTATAGCATTCAAGATCAGGCCTGTATTCAAGATGCAGTCCATTTTTTGCTCAGCAAGAGAGTTTAGAAAAGAAGCGTGGGGTCTATTCACAGGCCTCTTCCCCCTTTCACAATTGCCTGGCTGTATGAAACCTATCTTCCATGCCTTGTCAGACTATTTCTGCAGACCAATTAATGCTTTGTTGTAAGCCTTCCTTTTCGAAATCTTTGAGCACCAAGAAAGGCCTCTCTTGAGTTCCCTCACCCCCTCCTTATTTTGACTATTTCAGTCATTACCCTGTGTAATAATTAATATGACAACTGGACGCTGTAGTTTGTAAAGAAACACCTCATCTACAGGAGAAGAGATGCAGTGGGTGGCAACACAGTCTCCGTCAGACATGCCGACAACCAGATAGCCCAATAGAAAAGTGTAATAAAATTCACATTATTATCGTCTATGCAAATCTCTGAGTATTTTCCATAGTTGAGGGCTGTTATATGAAAATGTTATTTGCATCTTGAAGCTGAAGTCTATACATTGCTCACATGTCATCACTCGTTCTGTTTATTCTTTTACTTTTATTGTTTTTGCATAGATTGCACTTAGGGTGGATTTGGGATAAAAATAAACTGAAGTGTAAAGAATTTAACATAAAATGTTTGTAGAAGTAAAGGTCACCCTGATTTAGATTTGCATGTTCTACAGCTTTCAGGATGAATGCTACAAGTGAGTGGGAATTGCTCTCGTTTAGGAAAGTATCAACAGTCATGTACAAAAGGAGAGGACACAGATGGCAGAGGGCCGCCATACAAGAATTTATGGACCCCTTGCCCTTAAATAGTTAAACATACCCTACTCCCTAATTCAGGACACAGACAGAAGAGGGCCCCTGTGCAAGAACAATATATGGGCCCTTTCCAGTGGCTCATCATGATACACAAATCCACCTTTAAAGGTGGCCACCTTACCTTTTGGACTCCTGTGTGGTTGCCCAGATTGCACCAATGATATGTCTGCCCCTGCCCAAATTCATGCTCTAATCCACCTGTAATTGTGAGCCATGAAAATTAACTTAGACAATAGGCAGTTTTTTAAGGTGATAGTGGGCACCCTCATCTATTAAGCTCCTGTGCAGAGGTTGAACACGTGGTACGCCACTAAATGTGTATTTTTTAATTTAAATAAAATGGTTATATAATTTACTTGTCATTGAAAACGCTCTATGACTCCTCTTCTTATTCAATTGGCTCATTATTTTTAGTTTATTGGGTTTACGTCCAGGGCAGTCCTCTTTAATGAAGCCCCCTTAGAAACTCACAGATAGGTTTTCCTTTACCTAGATCAAATATTCAGTTCACTGTCCCAGTCTTGTAGCTAAATAAACCAAAGATGGTGACTTGTATTTTCCCACTCAGCACCTAAGGCACATGATGCAGAAGCCACTTAAATCACAGCTATGGATGCTCAGTGGATGAATACCCCAACAGGTAGAATCTGGGGAATCTTCCAAAAAATCACGGCTTGCCCAAGGCGGACATCTCATTTTATGGAGTTTTCCAGGTTCAGAATATTAACACTAGGACTACTGGACTCGTGACCCCGCCTAGAACTACTGAAAGGAGTCATTTTGACTCCTTGCTTGTTTTCGTTTATTTTTAGAGTTTCATTTGTGGTTATTTATTAATAATTATATTTTTTGTAATGTATTATTATTGTGAGATCCAACAGTAATGCTTTTGATTGTTTTTTTTCTGCTTTTCTTATTTTTCTACAGAAAATAACAATAATTATAATAGACGTTTTTCAAACATTTTTTTTTATTCAAGTGCACACATATAAACAACAACTGAAGAACAAAAAGCAGAGAAAATGTAGGTGGAGGAGCATAAAAATGAAAATATGGCGCAGAATTCACCTTCTAAACATTTGGTGTTTCGCATTTTAGGCATTGCCTTTGATTTATGGCAGTACATTGCCCACACAAAGACTTACCACAAGTCTTACAATTGCTGACAGATCTATTTTTCTTGCACTTTTCTTTGATCTGGCATAATTTTGTTTGAACCATCACTTCTGAGCATGTAGAAACTTGGGACGTGGAACCCTTTTCCCTATCTGTGACATAAGGACCACTCTACTCTCTCACAAGCGTTTGCAAAAATGCCTTGTGTGACATTTTTTGGTGAGTAATCTCCTTGAATATTATTCATGCATTTATACCCGCAAAGTCTAAGGCATTTTCAAATGCATGAACAGGCCATCTCCTTGTGCATGTTCGTGTGGTATATTTTCGTGCCATCTGATCCACTACATCTACTCCATATTTTGTTTCATTGTAAAACTTTACCGTTTCTGGAGTTTTTTTAGCGGAATCAGACGCAACAACAACATCTGGATGGACGGAACTCAAAATGACAACATTTTTGTTGGGCTTTCCTTGATATACTGTAAGTGTAAAATTGTCTTCATTTCTAAACACTTTAGTGTTGTACAATTCCTCTTTCATGGATTTTATTTCTTTAGGCACTTCTCGCCTTATCTTGTTCAGTGTTCCCACGATGGTTGTTCCTTTGCTTTTTAGCTGTTTAGCTAATTTTACTGAAGTAAAATAATTATCAGTTGTAACATTGCGACCTTTTTTCAAAAACGGGTCCAATAACTTCATTACCACATGGTCAGCTAAACGGTCCTCAGCACGGCGTGTGTCATCTTTTGCCTAGATAAGGGAAGCCATTTGCCAGATATTTGCTCTCCTTACCAACAGCTAGCCAATATTTGTGGCCATATTTATCTGGTTTGGAAGGCATGTACTGCGTGAATGGACACCTAGTTTTGCTTGGGAAAAGTTGCTCATCCACCGTTATGTATGGGCCAGGTTTGTAACACGCAATACAATTTTCAATAAACCTGTCCCACACAGTAGAAAATAGAGCAAACTTGTCCGTTTGCAGTCTCTCCGATCGAGTAGATTTCTCATCAAATCTGATAAGATAAGAGCCTAGAGTAAACAAGCTATTTTGTTCAGTATTACACAGTAATACAAGCAGGTAAAACACAAGGAAAATGTGAAAAGTTGACATGTAAATTGAACTACATCTATATGAACATCAGGGTAAATAAGACAGAGTGAAAAAATTATGCACAAAACTTTATAGCAACACTTAGTGACAAAAGGACCTCAAAATATAGTAGGTAGTCAAAATGACTCCCTTCAGTAGTTCTTGGTAAATTTTGAAAAAAACGCGCAAATTTTTCACCAAAATTATTTATTCTCACAAAATCTTTTTTCACATCATATTTGAGGAAAATTCACCGAGTTTCAAGCCGGAATTCTGAAAAATGTAGTCACAGAAGAGAAATAAAAAACGAAAGGAGTCAAAATGACTCCATCAGTAGTTCTAGTTAATGTTCTCTTCTTACGGTAGACCATCAATAACCAATTAGTGGAGGTCCAACTCTTGGCACCCCTCACAATTAGCTATTTCTCTTCTGCTCTGTTTACCTGCATGACTTCTATGTACCAGCAGATTTACAAGATTTTGAAGCGTTTTGCAATACCCAATACAGCTGCTACAAAGATGGCATGAAGGTAAGCAGAGCAGAACACAACCGCCACTTGGAACAGATGGTTGGCAAATGTGCTGAGACTTGGACCTCCATAGATCATATATTGATGGCCTGTTCTAAAAAATTGTCCAAACTTAGAAAACCCCTTTAAGAGAAATTATTAAATGATGTGTATTATTTAGTTATTGTGCTATTTTGTTTCTTAATACCAAACCAGAATTGTATTTTTATTTAGAAATATCTCTTATTGTATTAATGTTCTAGAAACAGCAAATCATTTTTACAAATCTTTTTACCTGCTACCGTCACAACCCTAGCAGGGCCGAGCACCAAACACTTTCCAAATAGTTGTATCCACATTTTATTATACATCAAATAGTGGTTTTAATAGAAAAGACAAGACACAGTGGCGGAATAAATTTGATGAGAAAGGTACATTTACTAGATAAAACTTGTTCTCAAGCAACTGGTATTTCCTCCCTACCTGGACTTTATAGGAGCTTGGCCACAGATTTTGCTCTCTGCATTTCAACTTGGGAAATTTGTTGCAAATTCTGAAAAACATATACTTTGTTGTAGAGTTGCAGGCATTAAAGTCAGCATAATTATGCCACATGGTAAAATAACCATTAGCTGGTCAAAAGCATGATGATTTTTGATAAAGGGGTTGATGTAAAATAAATTACATCTACCTATTGAAGCCCTGCAACCTTCGTCCCTTTTCCATTGCTCCCCCTTATCGGTCTTTGTTTACAGGGCTGCAGTGGTAAATTTCCATATACAACAAGTGTTTCCTGGTGCGATCACTGTCTACAGTAGTGATGCCAAGTTAGACAGCAGAAGAGCGCTAAGACCAATTTATTTATTTATTACACTTATATAGCTCCTTTAATTCAAGAGGACTTTACAGACTTTATTGGCACTGTTGCCATTGGGACTCACAACCTAGATTCTCTATCAGGATACCTTTGGGGTGTGGGAGGAAACTCAAGGAAACACAGGGAGAACGTACAACCTCCCTGCAGATGTTGTCCTTGGTGGGATTTGAACCCACCAGCGTGCTGACCAATGATTAGCTGTAGTGACTATATCTATAATGATGATGTCTTCTTATGTGGCAGAGGATTCTTGGGCTCCAGACACAACTGCTACCTCTGCCTCCCACCATTAATACACTTAATACACCCCTCATCATGATTACTAACTGCACTCAACAAAATATTGTTTAGACATGTCCAAAAATTTGCAGTCATGATTTTAATGATTTCAGCTGATTGTATCTGACTGTTTTGGAACCATAGATGTTGCCATCTAATCTCCATCTTCATCAACTGTCTGGTGTTATGTTTATGAATGCAAAGAGGAAAGAGCTTCTTGGAAATGTCTGGACATTCCTACTTGGAGCTTATCAGCTATGTGTGTCTAGTCTAGCAGGCAGAAAGCCAAGGCTCTCAAGATCCATTCCTCAAAGAGTAACATTACAGCCCAGGTGTTTGTTTACCCTATTACTAGCTTGTTCTTCCACCTCTTTAAGAAGTGGAAATTACTTTTAGACATAGCAGCCAGTGGCTGAGGTCAGTCGTGTGTCTCCATTGTGTGGTCACATGTTCTCTGTCCATCATCTCCGTAAGTCCATAGGAGACCCACCCTTCTTCTCCACAAAGTAGTGAGCACACAGGGGAAAAGCCACTTCTGGTCTATAAATCATTTCTCTCCTCTCTTTTAGCCCTGTATGTCAACCAATAATGGATAAATATTGACTTATTGCAGCGCTGGAAAGGAACTGTATAGAAATAATACTTAACCTCTGTACTCTGGGCTGAGGTCCTTCAGATTATTTCAAGCGTTAACTCTTTCTCTACTTCACCCTTTGTTTAGGGAAATCTATGCAAATAAGACCGGTAGAAATACAAATGACCTAACTGTTGTACACCATTGAGGTAAATATTAGTGGGGATAGGTTTAACTCTTTCAGATAATGTGTAAGGAAATACGGTCCTGAATTATTTATTCCAAGCTTTGATTTAGCTATATTTCAAATATTTCAGAATTCAGCATGAGATTAAAATGTTTGCAGAGATATGTCTGGTTTCCTTTTCACTCCCTGTTCAGACAAGGCTGGTTTGGCACATAGAGAATTAAGACATATAGTGGTTAGGGAACATCCACATTAAAAGGTACAGCTTGAAGTGGTTGAATGTCTTTTGGGCTCTTTGATAAAAAAAAACTCTAACTAAGTACCTTGCCTCCTTAATGTCTACAGAAATATTGAAATTTATGTATCAATTAATCTCAGTGTGCTGACACATTGTGTATGTACATTCATTTTATTCTAAAGGTGTGCGGGCCCTATTTTTATATTTTGTAGTATATATCAGGGTGGCGGCACCCTCCAGGGTTCAGCGCCCTTATCAGCCCATCCTTCCCATGCAAGGTTTTAATTCCGAGCTATTCCTGCTTTCCTTATTACTCACTATTCAGATGATGTGGCATATGGAAAGATAGGTTATTGGTGTTTAGGGACCATCCATATTAACCCCATCATGACCTTGGGATTTTCCAATTTTGCATTTTCATTTTTTGCTCCCCTTCTTCCCAGAGCCATATTTTTTTTTTATTTTTCTATGGCCATGTGAGGGCTTGATCTTTGCGGGACGAGGTGTACGTTTGAACGACACCATTGATTTTACCATATAGTGTACTGGGAAACGGGGAAAAAAATTCCAAGTGTGCTGAAATTGCAAAATATGTGCAATTCCCCAATTGCATAATTTTTTTTATTTACAATGTTCACTAAAAGCTAAAACTGACCTGCCATTATGAGTTTGTAGATACCAAACATGTATTAGTCCTTTTTTTTATTTAAGTGGTGAAAAAAAAATCCAAAATTTGTTAGGGCATGTGCACATGTCGCGGATTTGGCTGCGGATCCGCAGCGGATTTGACCCTGTGGATCTGCAGCAGTTTTCCATGTGGTGTACACTACCATGTAAACCTAAGGAAAACAAAAACCGCTGTGCACATGGTGCGGAAAATTCTGCGCAGAAATGCAGCGGTTTTTTTCCTGCAGCATGTCAATTCTCTGTGCAGAATCCACAGCGTTTTTACACCTCTTCCATTATAGGAATCCGCAGCTGCAAAAATGCAGGCAAAATCCGCACAAAATCTGCAGAAAACCCGCAGGGAATCCGCAGGTAAAATGCAGGTAATTTTACCTGTGGATTCAGCAGAATCTGCGCGGAAAAATCCGCAATGGAATCCGCAACTTGTGAACCCTAAGAAAAAAATATGTTGCTTATGTTGTCATTTTCCGAGACCCATAGCGTCCCCATTTTTCCTGATCTGGGATGGTGTGGGAGTTTATTTTTTGCACCCTGAGCTGACATTTTTATTGATACCATATTGGGGTAGATACAATGTTTTGACCTCCTGTTACTGCATTTTATTGCAATGTGGTGGTTACCAAAAAACTTGATTTTGGCCTTTTCGAACCACTTCTACCTCCAAAGTTTGGCACCGTCTTCCTTATCTAAAAATCTAGTTTAATTACCCAAGTCACCACTCCCGGTTGGCTAAAAAGATTTTGATTTATGTACAGGGAAGAGAGGGCCATATCGCTGGATTTGAGAGGCTCACGGACAAAAAAAATAAGCAACGCCAGATTTAGGCGAATAGTGGCCTTTACACCAGGTAAAAATGAAATACGGTAAGTGACAGGTCCCATTTAAGGCCAATAGAATAGCTAATAAATATGGATTGATTTACTGAATGAGCATGAATGGATGGAAGAGTAATAAGCTTCTTGAGCAATGCACTCAGGAGTAGAAACCAGTTGTGACAGGCTGACACGTTCCTTTTCTTTTATCATTAACCTCTTTACCCACAGAACATGATACAGACAGGTGCAGCTTCCTGAGGTAAAAACAAGTTCACTTCCAAGTTTTCCGATTCAATGTCCTCTCTAGTGTATTTAATGAGCATAGAGCACCCTCTAGGGGACAAATGTCTACAACGCCACGCGCAATGCAATCTCATGAATGGATTTAGCTATAAAGAAATACTGCAGGTGATCCTAAGCTCACACTTGTGTCAGAGCCTGTGTTAGGAGGCTTTGTTGCATGTTCCACAAGTTTTGCTAGAAAAAAAGCAATACTGCACATTATTTTCAGAGTAAAAATGACAGCCAAATGGATTCCATCATAGTTAATCAAGGCCATATGGCGCCGCCGTTTGTGTCAGTCATACAACAGATCTATTTTTCATATTTTTACTGTTCATATAAAAGAACAGAAAAATGGAACTCCAGACACCAATGTGAATTCAACCGAAGGCCGGAGACACACTAGCGCTCACATCGGATGTGATACACTAATGTCAATCGGCTCCTATGCTTGTGTTCTCAATGGCGTTTTTTTCCTGCTCTGATGGGATCGCAATCGGACGAGAAAAAAACGCAGCATGCAAAGTTTGAATCGCACGCACCCATATACAGTAAGTGTATATCGCCAGAGTGCAGTGCAATTCACTCAGACGCCGGCAGTAGATGAGATGGAGAAATTACTTTCTCTGTCTCCTCTATAGCTGTGCTACAATACTTTCATGAGAGCCGATCGGAGCACACTCGGCTCCCGCTCACAACAGAGAAGGAGCCAAGCGATATCAACGTATCGATGTGACACGCTAATGTGACTCTGACCTAGCACTACTACATGCAACACGTTTGCAACTCACTTTAGGCCTTCTTCATACATCTGTTTTTGGGCATGTATGTGGGCCGTCTTTTAAGGGCCGCAAATACTGACTCATGCACACCCATTGTATCTATTGGATCACATGGACCGTGTGTCTGTGTGAATAACCCACAGACATGACAGTTTTTTTTGCTCAGCACAGACAAAATGCATGCCGCACACGTGCACATTGATGACACATGGATGACATTCATGTGTTATGAGCGTGACACGTATCGGTGCCTGGAAATAAGCGGTACAGTTCATGCTGTTACCATGTGCCAGTTGCTGACGGCATCTCTCATCATTGTCCCCTGCTCGCGCTGAGATCAGAGTGATCAGGAGACAATGATGAGAGTTGTCTTCAGTCGCCGGCGCCTGGGAAAAAGTAGTACAGTGTGCGTTGTTCCCAGATGCGGACTGCTGAAGGCAGCTCTCATCATTGTCATCTGGTCTCCAGTGATAAGTTCGACCAGGCTACAATGCTGGGAGTTGTATTCACCAGCAGCTGTGTAACTCCGATGCAAAATAAAGAATTAAATTAAAAAATGGTGTGGGCTCCTGTGCAATTTTCATAACCAACAGAGGGAAAGCCCATGACTGGGGGCTGATTTTAATGATCTGGGAAAAGGGACAATATGCAAAAAGGTTCCCAGACTATTAATAACAGCTCACAGATGTTTGCTTAGCCTTTCCTGATGAATTTACAGGGGACTCCAGAAAAAAATTTCATAGACTCCTCCTATAAATTCAAACCAGCAAAGGCTAAACAGACAGCTGTCGGTTGATATCAATAGCCTGGGAAGTGGTCAGAGATATTGCCCCCCCAGGCTACCAATATCAGCCCTTAGCCACCCCAGAAATGGCGCATCCATAAGATGCGCCAAATCTGGTGCTTAGCATCACTCTTCCCACTTACACTGTGACGGTGGCAAGTGGGGTAATAGGGTTGGGGTTGATGCCACCTTTGTTTTGTCAGGTGACATCAAGCCTAGGGGTTAGTAATGGAGTGGCGTCTACAAACTTTTTTACTTTAATTCTTCATTTTACACAGGAGTTACACAGCTGCTGCTTAATACAACTCTCATTGCCTGGTACATGTCGCTGTGACCAGTGGGGTGCCGCAGGGGTCGGTGTTGGGACCTATTCTCTTCAACACATTTATTAACGATCTGGTAGAAGGTTTACACAGTAAAATATCGCTATTTGCAGATTATATAAAACTATGTAAAGCAGTCACTACAAGAGAAGATAGTATTCTGCTACAGATGGATCTGGATAAGTTAGGAACTTAGGCCGAAAGGTGGCAGATGCGGATTAACAATGATAAATGTAAGGTTATACACATGGTAAGAAGGAATCAATATCACCATTACACACTGAACGGGAAACCACTGCGTAAATCTGACATGGAGAAGGGCTTGGGGATCCTAGTTAATAATAAACTTACCTGGAGCAGCCAGTGCCAGCAGTGGCTGTCAAGGGAAACAGGATCATGGGGTTCTTTAAAGGAGGTGTGGATATACATGATGAGAGCATTACACTGCCTCTGTACAAATCCCTGGTAAGACCGCACTTGGAGTATTGTGTACAGTTTTGGGCACTGGTGCTCAGGAAGGATATAATGGAACTAGAGCGAGTACAAAGGAGGGCAACAAAATTAATAAAGGGATGGAGGAACTTCAATACCCAGAGAGATTAGCAAAATTAGGATTATTTAGTCTAGAAAAAAGGCGACTGAGGGGCGATCTAATAACCATGTATAAGTATATAAGGGGACAATACAAATATCACCGGGAATCTGTTTATACCAAGGAAGGTGACGGTCACAAGGGGGCATTCTCTGCATCTGGAGGAGAGGTTTTTCCACCAACATAGAAGAGGATTCTTTACTGTTAGAGCAGTGAGAATCTGGAATTCCTTGCCTGAGGATGTGGTGATGGCAAACTCAGTCGAGGGGTTCAAGAGAGGCCTGGATGTCTTCCTGGAGCGTAACAATATTGTATCTCACAGTTATTAGGTTCTTTAGAAGGTCAAACATCTGGGGATTTAGTCTGATGGAATAAAGGCTGAACTGGGTGGACAAAGGTCTTTTTCGGCCTTGCTAACTATGCAACTATGTAAGGACACACTGACACACGGACAGCAAGCACGGAAACACGGATGTCACATGGATGTCACCTATGTACACATGTTTTATCCTTAACAGGAACCACAAGGAAGTGAGAAGGAGGCCTTAGGCTGTGTGCCAATGATGAGTTTTTGATGCTACATATTTTCAATATGTTCAAAATGAGGCAACTTGCAGTTGCAGTAAAGTGGATGGAATTTAGTTTTTTTTAACTCCACATAAACTGACCTGATATGTGTTCTTCAAATCCGTAACATGGCAGTGTCTCTTGTGAGGAAGCTGAGTTTTATGTGTGAATTTTCCCCTTAGACATGCATTAGATGTGGAAAATTCGCATGTGAAAAATGCACAAGAATTTTTAGTTAATTTCCGCTGCCGACCGAAATGCATCGAAGACACATGCAATCCACATATAACTATATCAATAAAGTTTTGTCAAAGCAAAATACCAGGAAGTATAAAAAACAAAACAGCTTTATTTAACATATGACATACCAATAAGAGATAAAGAAAAACCGTAGCATCACAACACAACCAGACACATGTAAAAAAAAACACACTAAAAAATGCAATGAAAAAAATGCAAGTAACCTAATTTACTTTATTGGTGCAGAAATGATGCAGAAAATCTCCAACATCAAAAACGCGTTTTTTTAAAATCTCTTGTTGATATGTCATGTTTTTAACTTATCTGCTTCGTTGTTGATTCTTCCTGGCATTTGGCTTTGACAAAACTCTTGGTTATATGCAGCAAAGATGTGTGCTGGCACCATCCACAGATACTCCCTTTAATGAGTTGGATATGCAGGGAACCAGACCTTGGAGGAACATGGATGTGTATAAAATAGTATGAACAGCATAATAGGAAAAAGAAGAAAAAACGCACTCACCATCCTTTAAAATGTTTCTTCTTTATTGGAAAATTAAAACATAGGGTTTGCAGGGGTAAATGGAATGCTTGCAGGATGACAACCATTTCTCACCAACTGTTGCTTCAACAGGGCAGTTCTTGCAACCTTCATACAACCATGCAGCCTACCATCTAGATGTAGCAGAGCTGGACCCATCGTGGGACAAATGGATTGTCATCATCTCTGCGGAAAGGTAAGGAATATTGTTGTTAGTTTTTTTAACTCTTTTTCAGACGGCAATGGCTTCAGTGGAATGGATGAGGTCATAAGTATGGTTTAATTAAGATTATTAAAGAAGTCTGTGTCATTCTTTCAATTAAAGGACTTTTTTCTGGGTGTCTGTGTTTTTATGACTTTGGGGTTAGTAATGGGGGCATCTTATTGATGCCTCTCCATTACTAACCTCAGGGCTTGATGTCACCAGACAGTACAAAGGTGACATAAACCCCCAAATTATTACCCCACTTAACACCGCTACAGGGCAAGTGGGAAAAGCGAGGCTAAGTGCCTTTTCTGGGGCAGTTGAGAGCTGATGTTTTTAGCCATTGGGGGCAGTATCCATGGCTCCTTCCTAGGCTATTAATATCAGCCTGCAGCTCTCCACATAACCTTTGCTTGGTATTATTTATAGGGGGACAATACATCATTTTTTAGGGTCCCCCATTTTAATAGCCAGTCAAGGCTAAGTATACAGTATGAGCTGATATTAATCACCTGGAAAGCTCCATGGGTATTACCCCCTTCCCAGGCTATAAATATTAGCCCCCCCAGCTGTCAGCTTTCCCTTTGCTGGCTAAGAAAATTACATGGGAGCCCACCCCGTTTTTTCTCAGGAAAATAATCTTCTATTAATTAAATGCATGTATAGTAAGCTGCACACACACTGTACTAATTGTATTTGAGACAGACATCTGTATTTCTACCTATTCTATGTGTAGTTACTGTATAATCCATCTATTCTATCCTGTCGGCTCCTGCTGTGATTTTACATTACACCTTTGCTGAATTGCCGGCTTTTCTTCTATCTATGTAAAATATATATATATATATATATATATAAAATATATATATATATACACATATATATCCATACTGTATATACATGTGTGTCACTGACAACTATATATCTATGTATTATATGTGCATATATCTAGTCTATCTATTCTTTTCTAACCTGTCACTGTGATTTTATTGTATGCAGCAGATGAATTGCCGGCTTTTCAAAGGACATCGGTGTGTAAAAATCAGACTGCACTCACATGGTCTGATTGCTGTGTGATTTTTTTTTGCACCCATAGGCTTGCATTGGCGAGTATCAGCTGAGTCTTGGTGCCAATTGCAGCATGCTGCGATTTTACATGCATGTCGAGTATACCTGGGAAAATATATGGTGATGTGATCGGCCACATAGATTAACACTGGGCCAAGTGCTTCTTGATGTTTTCTCGCATAGCACTCGGTAGTGTGACTCCGACCTTAGACATAAAGGAGGGCCTCATACACATTCTGTTAATATTGTTAGGTAGTGGGACTCCTAGACTCATAAAGCCTAGGCACTAAGTGCAAGGGCTGACAAAATTTAGATGAAGGGAAGACACGTACAGGAGGGCCTCAACAAAACATTTTTCCCCATTTTTTAAGAAGTGAGACTCCTAGACTATGCCTATACACTGAGTGCAAGGGCTGAAATACATTTACCTCCTAGGGGTATATGTATGGCTATAACTAAAATGTTGTTATGGTACTGCTACACTTATAGTGTATTACAACTCTTAGGAAGGGTATTGCTGCACCTACTGGTGTATTACCTTAGAAGTTAAATCTATAATATGTACCGTATATATGTTTTGCTATGTCTTTATGTATACTGTCTTATATCTTGTTGCTGCCATGTACATAGGTTGTGCACTGTGGTTTATAGGGAGAGTGCAGTACCTTCATTTGGCAACAAGATGGAGGGCATTTCAGTGCACACAGTTCTTCAAATAATAGACAAGTCAGGACATGTTTAGCTTAGGATGGGCTTACTGTAAGTTAAGCTGCAAGATTTCCTGTATTGAGTCAGTCGGGCTAGGGAGCTGGAGCAGCTCAGTTGGGGCCAGAGAGCCCTCCACCGTCCAGGGGGCTAAAGCCCTGGGGACAACACAGTGGCCCCGTAACATTTGAAGCTTAAGCCCAGCCATCCAGGGCCAGTGGGAAGAAAACTGCAGCAGTGACAGCAGTGAGAGCAGTGTCAGTGCAAGGAGAAGCCTGTGCTCTAATTGTGAACACAGCAGAAAGGATGGGCAGGTCACTCACCATGTGGCAGATCTCATCCTGGGCGCATTCTCTCACAGCCAGGGCGAGACAGCTAAGGGAACCACCAATGAAAGTGTGTCTGAATGGGGAGGACGCTGAGGGGCCGTGTGTCACGGTCCGACCTGGGTACGTGCTGTGCAACAGTGAGAGAAGAGAAGTACAGAGAAAGTGGAAGATATGTACTGCTTGAAACGTGACGCTAATGCTGTAACAGAACTGGATGTGCTGTGTCCTAAAGTCAGTAAAGTTGTTAAAGTTGGTATGGACTGTGTTTCAATTCTTGCAAATCTGTCTGGCGAGGGTCTCCTGCAGCAGAGGGAAGATCCTGAAGGAGCTGGACCAGGAAACACAGGTATGCTGATTAATGGACATCATTTTCATGTAAGAGGAGGTCAGGGCACAGAGATGAATAAGTGTGCGGCCATGACTACAGCCCTGGCCCTCCCTTACATATATATATATATATATATATATATATATATATGTAAAAGAATTGTAGAGGTAGACCTCATACACAAAAATTATAAAGGAAGGCATCATAAACACCTTGGAAAAATTAAGAGTGAGAGTTGCATGATGACCCCCTAAAGCAATCTGAAAATCTGCCCTTTTATTGTTTGAGCTTGTGGGTTGGTGGCTTGGTATTTTCGCTTGCGCTCAAAGATCTGGGGTAGGGACAGCTGAATGATGCACCTGGACAAGAACTGGACAATGTGGAATGACAAGTAAAAAGCAGGAGGCATCTACATCTGCGTTATGGACCAGACGTTTGGTCCACCTGGTCGGATGCTTTCACGACATGAGCCTGAGCATACTGGTGGTCAGGCTGCTAGTGGTCAGGCCCCTGCTGATCTTGGTATGGCCCAAATTGCAAATGACCATTCTTTTATCTTCTGCACTTTCTTTAGAAAAACAATTGAACTTGAATAGTGAGGGTGCTCTGGGGAACAGTTACCCACCTTCTCTCTCTGGCCACCCCACTGCCTCTTCCTGTCTGTTGTGGTGCTGTGGATCCCTCCCCATCTGCGCTTCTTGCTTCGTTCTGCATGGCACTGATATAGAAGGGTTACCATTAACCCTTCTATATCAGCATCTACCCAGGTTGGGTCAGTGACTTCATTGTCCACCACCTCGTCTTTCACTTTTGCACTCTGGTCCTCCTGACTTGTTGACTTAACATCATCACTTATTGACAACTGTGTCTCGTCATCATCTACCTCTTGTGACACTAATTGCCTTTTCCCACCATCATCTACTTCTGACTGTGGCTGCTGAAATATTTGGGCATCACTACACCTAAGCTCCTCATGTCCCTCTTGAAATATGCATGGTAAGAGGCCAGAATCAATGAATAAAAATGTAAGGAGCTCCTCAGAGTGTCCAATTGTGCGATCAATTGTCACCTGGGACTCACCATGGTGGGAGGAAGGAGGAGCAGAGTTCGAACAGTGATGTGGTCAATACCATTGACTAGTGAGAAGGGACCACGTGGAATACAAGGTGGTGCTGGGAAACATACTGGAAACATCTCTGCCAACGAGCCGAACACCTGTTCTCACTGTTCTGGCTTCAAGAGTGGTGTCCCGCGACCCCCTGCAGAGTGAGACAGCAAACTAGTTCTCATGGATGAGCATGTTTGTTGTGCTCCTGCAGCAGGCACAGTTTCACCTGGCACATGGCCGCAGCCTCTGCATGCATCATCAGCAGCTCGTCCACTTCCCCATCCATTACAGCACGCTTTGCCACTTTAACTTAGGTATTTATTTATATGTCTGTAAACTGTACAGTATTAATAGCAAAAAGAAAATATGTAGCCCTTCAAAGGATGCTTCTTTTAATGGTGCAGCAGCGGTATACAAGTTCGCAATAGGAGTATTAAGCTCTGCCCAGCTCCTCCCACTTGCCCTGTGGCGATGGCAATTGGGGTTCATATTTGTAGGGTTGATGTCACTTATTTATTGTCCGGTGAAATCAAGCCTATGGCTTAGTAATGGAGAGGTTTCTATGAGACGCCTAATCCTATAGTTATATTGTAACTAGTGTTGAGCATTCCGATACCGCAAGTATCGGGTATCGGCCGATACTTGCTGTATCGGAATTCCGATACCGACTTCCGATATTTTTTCAATATCGGAATTCGGCATCGGAATCGGAAGTTCAGTTGATTGACGGCCTGACGTCATCATGATGCGCGGTGTGTGCGCATCATGATGCGCCGTCATTTCGGGCCTTCCGGGGGTCTCTGCCGGCCTGCCGGGGGGCTGTGCCGGCCTGCCGGGGGGCTGTGTGGACTGCCCGGGGTCTCTGCCGGCCTGCCGGGGGGCTGTGCCGGCCTGCCGGGGGGCTGTGCACCCTGTGGGGGTCTGTACCGGCCTGCCGGGGGGCTGTGCCGGCCTGCCGGGGGGCTGTGCTGATGTCCGGGGGTCTGTGCAAGCATCGTCCGATGGGACTACAAGTCCCATCGGGCGATGCCTGCTACCATGACAGTGATTGACACATTAGCCAATGATGGGACAGTAGTAGTCCCATCATCCGGCTAATGTGTTAAATGTTAAAAAAAAAAAAAAAAAATACTACATACATACTACATGCTACATACATACTACATATATACTACATACATACTACATACATGCTACATACATACTACATGCATGCTACATACATACTACATATATACTACATACATACTACATATATACTACATGCATGCTACATATATACTACATACATACTACATATATACTACATACATGCTACATACATACTACATACATACTACATATATACTACATGCATGCTACATATATACTACATGCTACATACATACCACATACATACTACATACATGCTACATATATACTACATGCATGCTACATACATACTACATGCATGCTACATACATACTACATGCTACATGCATGCTACATACATACTACATACATACTACATGCTACATACATACCACATATATACTACATACATACAATACATTCATACAATACATACATAGACATACAGTACATATAACATAGAGTAACATACTTACCAATACTTGTCACATTGTTCCCCGAAGCCATTGTCGTCTACGGAATAAATATTAACATAACAAACCACAAAAATACTCACCCACGATCCGAAGCAGTCCACGAGTGTGTCCCACGACGATCTTGGGTAGAGAACTGCAGCATCAGCTGATGCTGCCGTTCTCTACGGGCTGCAGGAATCCAATGACGGAAGGTAGGTATCCTTCCGCACTGTATTCCTCCGCCACTTAAAAAAAAAAAAGTCCCTAGTCTCACTTTATGCCATTGCTGTGTGGGAAATTCCCACACAGCAATGGCATAAAGTGAGACTAGGGACTTTTTTTTTTTTTAAGTGGCGGAGGAATACAGTGCGGAAGGATACCTACCTTCCGTCATTGGATTCCTGCAGCCCGTAGAGAACGGCAGCATCAGCTGATGCTGCAGTTCTCTACCCAAGATCGTCGTGGGACACACTCGTGGACTGCTTCGGATCGTGGGTGAGTATTTTTGTGGTTTGTTATGTTAATATTTATTCCGTAGACGACAATGGCTTCGGGGAACAATGTGACAAGTATTGGTAAGTATGTTACTCTATGTTATATGTACTGTATGTCTATGTATGTATTGTATGAATGTATTGTATGTATGTAGTATATATGTGGTATGTATGTAGCATGCATGTAGTATATATGTAGTATGTATGTTGCATGTAGTATGAATGTAGCATGTATGTAGTATGTAGTATGAATGTAGCATGTATGTAGTATGTAGTATGAATGTAGCATGTATGTAGTATGTAGTATGAATGTAGCATGTAATTTTTTTTACATTTAACACATTAGCCGGATGATGGGACTACTACTGTCCCATCATTGGCTAATGTGTCAATCACTGTCATGGTAGCAGGCATCGCCCGATGGGACTTGTAGTCCCATCGGACGATGCCTGCACAGACCCCCGGAGCCTGCACAGACCACCGGCAGGCCGGCACAGCCCCCCGGCAGGCCGGCACAGCCCCCCGGCAGGCCGGCACAGCCCCCCGGAGCCTGCACAGACCACCGGCAGGCCGGCACAGACCACCGGAGCCTGCACAGACCCCCTGGCAGGCCGGCACAGCCCCCCGGCAGGCCGGCACAGCCCCCCGGCAGGCCGGCACAGCCCCCCGGAGCCTGCACAGACCACCGGCAGGCCGGCACAGACCACCGGAGCCTGCACAGACCCCCTGGCAGGCCGGCACAGCCCCCCGAAAGGCCCGTACAGACCCCAGAGAGGCTGTACAAGGGCAGGAAAGGGTTTTTCTTATTCCGATACCGGAAGTCCCATAGACTTGAATGGGACTTCCGGTATCGGAATCGGCGATACCGATACTTTTTTTAAAGTTCGGCCGATACCATCCGATACGATACTTTGAAGTATCGGATGGTATCGCTCAACTCTAATTGTAACTAAACACACAGCCAGAGTAAAATTCTTTTATTGAAATAATGACATAGACTCCTTTATTTAATCTAAATTATACCATACTCACATCATCACCCATTCCACAGAAGCCATGGTCTCCTGTAATAAAACAAAAATGAAAAATAACCATATCCCTCACCTGTCCGCCATTGTGTCCCATGGGCGAATCTACTCGTTAGGACTCGTTACTCTGCGAGTAGTAGGGGACTCGCAGGAGTCGGTACTCTGCGAGTTTCCAAGCGATTACTCGCACAGTAACGAGTCCAATGCAAATGAATGGCAATCCTAGTTTTTGCAGAGTTTCTTAGTGATTTTGTGTCAGCAGCTGGACACAAAATCGCTAAGAAACTAGGATTGCTTGTATTAAACTGTGAAAAAACTAGCTAGGAGTTCTCTCTCTCTGTTTTGCAGCGATTCCTGTGCTGGGGGATTCCTGTGCTGGGGAGGAGGAGAATGGGGATGCGAGTTTTGCAGCGATTCCTGTGCTGGAGGGGAGAGAGAGAGAGTGAACTCCTAGCTAGTTTTGTGTGTCCTAGCTGGACACAAAATCGCTAAGAAACTAGGATTGCTTGTATTAAACTGTGAAAAAACTAGCTAGGAGTTCGTTCGCTCTCTCTCTCTCTCTCTCTCTCCTCGCATCCCCATTCTCCTCCTCCCCAGCACAGGAATCGCTGCAAAACAGAGAGAGAGAACTCCTAGCTAGTTTTTTAACAGTTTAATACAAGCAATCCTAGTTTCTTAGCGATTTTGTGTCCAGCTGCTGACACAAAATCGCTAAGAAACTCTGCAAAAAAAAAAAAATCTGCATCCCCATTCTCCTCCTCCCCAGCACAGGAATCGCTGCAAAACTCGCATCCCCATTCATTAACATTGGACTCGCTAGACTTGCAACGAATAGCGAGTTTCCAAGTCGGACTCGTTACAGCCTAGCGATTCCGAATATTTCAGGATTCGCCCATCCCAATGTCCCACCTCTAATCCATGATAAACAGTTTTCAACCTGGTCGGTGCCAAGATGTGACTGTCCATGCTGAGAACCACAGAGGAATAAGCTGCTACGAGAGCAGCATCGGTGACTAGTGGTGACGTCAAAGTGCCTTTTCTGGGTCTGCTATTTTTAGGCTGGATGACCAATATCAATGGCCCCTTACCAAATAGGGGGAACTCCGTGCCGTTTTTTAAAATTATTTATTTAAATAATTAAAAAAATATATCATGGGGGACCCTCTATTCTCGATAACCAGCCTTTCTAATGCTGACAGCGGAGGGTTGCAGCCTGCAGCTGTCAGCTTTGCCTGGCTGGTTATCAAAAATACAGGTCATTTTATTTTTATATTTTTTTTATTTATAGCGCAGGCGGCGGCTAATGATTATTCCCATCATTTGCCACCTGCTTTTGCTGTTAACACATGAATACAACTCTGAATATTGTCCCCTGCTAGCGCTGATTGCAGAGCAAGCAGGGAACAGTGATGAGAGCTGTCTTTTTCAGCAACCAGCGCCAGGAAACAGCGCAAACAGTATTGCTGATTCCAAGGCGCCAGTACGTTTCACACAGATGACAAAGGGTTGTCATCCTTGTGTCATCAGTGTTTATGGGTGCGGGACGTTTTGTGGCTCATGCTGAATCACTGATGTCTGAAAGAGCCCTTAGTGAACTCCGTCATTTACCAAACTTTGGCAGAGTTTTGCTGATTTTTAGGAAAAAAAAGCTTGGGAATCTGAACACGAATACGAATGTGCAACGTTCGTGCCTAATTTGAGATTGGCAACTTTTTCCAAACAAGATCACTCTTCTCTACTCCCGAATCCAAATGACCCTCTCTTCTGAGCCTCAGTGTGCCTAAACCACATTTAGCGTCCACAAGTTTGTCAGCACTGTAGTAATGATAGCTTGCTTAATTTACGAGGGGTGTGTCTCCAGAAGCATGAGCTGGGTATAATGTATGTGCACTACAAGGAACTGGGCACTACAATGTACTGGGCATCACAATGGCAGATTTGCAATTTTCGCTCAGCAACATATTGCTGTTTGTTTTTGGAAAACACCCATGGACCCAAAATCATCACTACATCTGTAGATAAATTCCCAGAGGGATGTGATTTACAAAATGGAGTCACATGTCTGCTGTTCTGCAACTTAAGGGGTCACTTGTGTGCGGTTTCTACTTTTTAGGCCCATCAAGGCTGTGCAAAATCGCAATGGCGTCTGCTGTCTGTTCCAGATAATTTAGAGCTTCATAAGTCAAATGGTGCTCCTTCCCTTCTGAACCCTGCCGTGTCCACAAACAGTAGTTTTTCACCACATATGGAGCATTAACGTACTCAGGAGAAATTGAGTAATAAATGTTATTGTCCATTTTCTCTTGTTACCCTTGTGAATATGAAGAATTTAGGGATAAAGCAACATTTTTGTGGGAAAATGTAATATTTTCATGGTTTTTTTCCACATTGCTTTAATTCCTGTGAAGCACCTAAAGGGTTAATAAACTTCTTGAATGTGGTTTTGAGCACTCTGAGGGGTGCAATTTTGGGTATTTTCTGTCACATAGACCTCTCAAAGTCACTTAAAATGAAGTTTTTTTTTTTTTTTTTACTTGTAACCTTTTTGAATAAACCAAAAATATTGGAATAGCAAAGTGTTCCCATCAGTATGGTTATTCAGTTGAAGGCCAGATTAGACTACATTCTGGGATTACACCTTTAACCTCTTCGCGACCGCCCACAGTAGATAAACGTTGGCGCTTGCTGGGCTTTGTGCAGCGCCGACGTTTATCTACTGTCAGCGGTTTTGTGCCCCCCGGGACCCCCTCATACCTTATAATGCGGGGATCCCGGTGCACAATGCATGCTGGGACCCCCAACGTCATCGAGACCTGATTGGTTCAGGTCCTGATGACGTCGCGTCACAGCAGCCAATGAGAGAGCTCGCTGGGAAAGCTGCTTGTTTCCTGGTGATCTCCCTCATTATAACGCGACTTCTCCTCTGAGCTCATGCTGACAGATGAGCAGAGGTGAAGCAGCGTTACAGTGTGACTAGATCGCTGCCTGGCACAGCTGATCGCTGCCTGGCACAGCTGTGTCAGGCAGCGATCTTGTCACACAGTAACGCTGCTTCTCCTCTGATCATCTGTCAGTGTGAGATCAGAGGAGAAGTGGCGTTACTATGTGCCGGGCAGCGATCTTGTCACATAGTAACGCTGCTTCTCCTCTGATCATCTGCCAGTGTGAGATCAGAGGAGAAGTGGCGTTACTATGAGTCAAAAATACAAAAAATAAAAAACACAAAAATAAAAAAAAAAGTAAAGAAAAAAAAAGCAGGTAGGCAGGCTAGGGCTATGTCTAGGGTTAGGGCTAGGGTTAGGGTTAGGGCTAGGGTTAGGGCTAGGGGTGTGTTGGGGTTAGGGTTGGAATTCGAATTGGGGGTTTCCACTGTTTAGGTACATCAGGGGCTCTGTAAATACAATATGACGCCCGCAGACCATTACATCAAAGTCTGCATTCCAGAACGTCACTACTTCCCTTCCGAGCCCCACCGTGTGCCCAAACAGTGGTCCCCCCCCACATGTGGGGTACCAGCGTACTCAGGACAAATTGGACAACAACTCTTAGGGTCCAATTTCTCCTGTTACCCTTGTGAAAATAAAAATTGGGAGCTAAAAGATCATTTTTGTGGAAAAAAAATGATTTTTTTATTTTCACGGCTCTACATTATAAACTTTAGTGAAACACTTGGGGGTTCAAAGTGCTCACCACACATCTAGATAAGTTCCTTGGGGGGGTCTAGTTTCCAAAAAGGGGTCACTTGTGGAGGATTTCCACTGTTTAGGCACATCAGGGGCTCTGCAAACGCGACATGACACCCGCAGACCATTCCATCAAAGTCTGCATTCCAAAACGTCACTACTTCCCTTCCGATCCCCACCGTGTGCCCAAACAGTAGTTTTCTTCCACATATGGGGTACCAGTGTACTCAGGAAAAATTGGACAACAACTTTTGGGGTCCAATTTCTCCTGTTACCCTTGTGAAAATAAAAAATTGGGGGCTAAAAGATCATGTTTGTGGAACAAAAATGATTTTCTATTTTCATGGCTCTACGTTATAAACCTCTGTGAAGCACTTGGGGGTTCAAAGTGATCACGACACATCTAGATAAGTTCTTTAAGGGGTCTAGTTTCCAAAATGGGGTCACTTGTGGGGGTTTCCACTGTTTAGGCACATTAGGGGCTCTCCAAATGCGACATGGCATCCAATCTCAATTCCAGCCAATTCTGCATTGAAAAAGTCAAACGGCACTCCTTCCTTTCTGAGCTCTGCCGTGTGCTCAAACAGTGGTTTAGCCCCACATACAGGGTATCGGCGTATTTGGGAGAAATTGCACAAAAAATTTTGTGGTTCATTTTCTGTTTTTACACTTGTGAAAATAAAAAAAATGGTTCTGAAGTAAAATGTTTGTGAAAAAAAGTTAAATGTTTATTTTTTCCTTCCACATTCCATTCATTCATGTGAAGCACCTGAAGGGTTAATAAACTTCTTGAATGTGGTTTTGAGTACATTGAGAGGTGCAGTTTTTAGAATGGTGTCACTTTTGGGTATTTTCTGTCATATTGATCCCCCAAACTCACTTCAAATGTGAGGTGGTCCCTAAAAAAAATGGTGTTGTAAATTTTGTTGTAAAAATGAGAAATCGCTGGTCAACTTTTAACCCTTATAACTTCCAAAAAAAAAATATTATGTTTCCAAAATTGTGCAGATGTAAAGTAGACATGTGGGAAATGTTATTTATTAACTATTTTGTGCGATATCACTCTCTGATTTAAGGGCATAAAAATTAAAAGTTTGAAAATTGCAAAATTTTCACAATTTTTGCCAAATTTCGATTTTTTTAACATATAAGCGCAGTTCATATCTAAGAAATTTTACCACTATCCTGAAGTACAATATGTCATGAGTAAACAGTGTCAGAATCAGCAGGATCCGTTGAAGCGTTCTAGAGTTATGGCCTCATAAAGTGACACTGGTCAGAATTGAAAAAATTGGCCTGGTCACGAAGACAAAAACAGGCTCAGGCGCGAAAGGGTTAAACGGAAGCACCTCAGGAATTTTTATCCATATAAGCTCTTATTACAATGATTTTTATTGAACAGCATTTATAAAAATTACGGCATATATACTGTATATACATTTTTTTTAATTTCCTTTTTTGGGTAGTTTTTCATAGTCAGAAGGACAAATTATCTAATGTCAAATCATTTGCTTTAAAGCCATCTGAATCCTTTGTGACAGTTGCATTTTATACCCTCCATCTCGATTTAAACCTCCTTTCTATTTTGTTAAGGAATACTCATTGGTTTGCTTACAATATGCACAGTTCCTGTAGGTATAAAACGTAACTTTTTACACAGTGAACTTTAACTCTGTGAGAATTTTCCTGTATAATACTACTGTATGTCATGGCATGTTGGCTATTGACATGCAAATATGCTACAATAGAGTTACACTTTGTTTCAGAGAATCAGGATAAATAACTTCAATGCTTCGTATGGTAAATAATTGCCCTCCACTTTTCCCCATAGAGGAACCAAATGTAATTTGCATGTTGAATGTAAAGCACAAAAAAAACATTTTCTGCAGAATTCACTATAGCTTTCATTACGGTAGTAAAACCAGGACGCTTTCAATCACTTAAACACGTTTGATAGACAACCTCCTTTCATGTTCACTATTACCGTGTGTTTAATTAATAGGGGGAATTTCACAGTTTCGGAAATCCCCCCCCCCATTTTCTGACATTGCTTTTCCTCTAGATGACCATAACCATCAATAAAATCAGTAGACTTTTTTTGAAGAAGATAACTTGTAGCAAAAAGAAAACCTTAGCAATGCCATATATGTTGTCCTCAAATCCATGTCTGCTATTTATGAGAAAATTTGTTTTCAATAAGTGAGAATCCATATTCATATCCATTCACATATGCACTAAACAAGGGATTTGCAACCTGTATTTTTCCAGTTGTACTAAAATTCCAATCCCAGCATGCCTTTACCCTCAAATCTCCTAAGCCGTCTGTATGAGCATGCAAGTCGTAAAAAGTTGAATAAAATTACCGTATATACTCATGTATAAGCCACCCCGTGTATAAGACGACCCCTTTAATTTTGCCACAAAAAGCTGGGAAAACTTATTGACTCGCGTTTAAGCCTAGGGTGGAAAATGCAGCAGCTACTGGTAAATTTCAAAAATAAAACTAGATACCAATAAAAGTAAAATTAATCAGTAGGTTAAATGTTTTTGAATATCCATATTGAATCAGGAGCCCCATATAATGCTTCATACAGATCATGATGGCCCCATAAGATGCTCCATACAAAATACATCCCATATAATGCTGCACAAAAGTTAATAATGCCCCCATAAGATGTTCCATAGAATAATATGCCCCATATGCTGCTCCATAAAGGTTATGGCCCCGTAAGATGTTCCATAGATTATGCCCGACGATATGCTGCCCCATAAAATATCCCATAGAATAGGCCCCATAAGATGCTCCATAGAATATGCCCCCATATGCTGCCCCCATAAGATGCTCCATAGAATATTCCCCCGTATGCTGCCCCCATAAGATACTCCATTGAATATGCCCTTATATATGCTGCCCCATAAGATGCTCCAATGAATATGCCCCATAAAATGCTCCAATGAATATACCCCCCATAAGATGCTCCAATGAATATATCCCCATATGCTTCCCCCATAAGATGCTCCAATGAATATGCCCCCATATGCTGCCCCCATAAGGTGCTCCATTGAATATACCCCCATATGCTGCCCCTATAAGATGCTCCAATGAATATGCCCCATAAGATGCTCCAATGAATATGCCCCCATATGCTGCCCCCATAAGATGCTCCAATAAATATGCCCCATAAGATGCTCCAATGAATATGCCCCCATAAGATGCTCCATTGAATATGCCCCCATATGCTGCCCCCATAAGATGCTCCAATGAATATGCCCCCATATGCTGCTCCCATAGATTATGTCCCCATACATTGCTGCTGCCGCTGCTGCAGCTATTAAAAAAAAGAAGAAAAAAAAAGACATACTCACCTCTTGTCCCTGGGGGCCAGGTGCAAGTGTGCTGAGCAGGCGGACATCAGAGCGCTATGGGGGACAGGTGTCGCCGCTGGCTCAGGACCCGGCACCTAAGATATTCACCTGTCTTGGTTCCAGCACTGCTCACCACTGTCTGCCTGCTGGGTCCCTCTGTCAGTTAGTGTACAGGCAGAGGGCGTGCACTGGCTATGTCATCGCATCCTCTGCTGCCTGAACGTCACTGACAGAGGGACCCAGTGGCCAGACAGCCGCGAGCAGCATTGGAACAGGGACAGGTGAATATATCATATACTTACCTCCCCCTGGCACATCTCTGCAGCCCCGTTCTCCTACGGTCTCCCTTCCTACCTTCAGCGGTCATGTGGTACCGCTCATTAAAGTCATAAATATGCGCATATTCATGACTTTAATGAGTGGTACCACGTGACTGCTGAAGGAAGGAAAGGAGACCGTGGGACAAGCAGGGGGCTGCAGAAACGTGTCGGGGGGTAAGTATGATCTGACACCCGCGCTCCCCCTCCCCCCGCCGAACCCCCGGTATGTGACTCGCGTATAAGCCGAGAGGGGGACTTTCAGCCCAAAAAATGGGCTGAAAATCTCGGCTTATACGCGAGTATATACGGTATATCTTGATATCTGCGATCTGATGTCTTATTCCAGAGAAATCCACATTTTTGTTATATGCAAATGAGCTGCTCTGGACTATGGGCCGGATACTGATCTGCATGAGAATCTGCCTCCAGGGCTTGTTTTAAATGAAAGGGGTCATTATTAGTGATGATCGAATAGTGAAATATTCAGATTTGGGAAAATCGGCACAAATCATTTCTAATATCCGTGTATTTGTACCGAATAACAAATTCTATGCAAGTCAATGGGAAAGCCGAATATTTTTCTGCTGGATCCAACAAACAGTTCTGGGAGCATGAGAAAAAAGGTGAAATTGATGGGAAAGAGCTAAAACTAAATGGGAACAGCATGGAGAAGATGCCTGCATGCCTTTCTGACTCACAACTGGAAAAAATGTAAGATTATTGCACCGGTTTTAGGCTAGTTTCACACTTGCTTTTTTTTGCAGCGCGTTTTTCCCGCAAAAAAACGCATTGAAAAAACGCATACAAAAGCATACAACTGCTGCGTTTTTTTCAAGCATTTTTATGAGCATGCATGAAAAAAACGCAGCGTTTTTATGCGTTTGTATGCATTTTTAGTGCGTTTTTACCGCGTTTGCGTTTTTTTCCAACATTAGGTGGCCCCTCACACTAACCCAAACCATGACTTTACTAACCCTGACCCTAACCCTAACCCTAACCCTAACCCTGACCCTAACCCTTAACCAAACCATACTTAACCCTAACCCAAACCCTAAACCCTAACTAACCCTAACCCTAACCCTAACCCTGACCCTAACCCTAACCCTAACCCTGACCCTAACCCTAACCCTAACCCTGACCCTAACCCTTAACCAAACCATACTTAACCCTAACTAACCTTAACCCTAACCCTAACCCTGACCCTAACCCTTAACCAAACCATGCTTAACCCTAACCCTGACCCTAACCCTAACCCTAACCCTGACCCTAACCCTTAACCAAACCATACTTAACCCCAACCCTGACCCTAACCCTAACCCTAACCCTGACCCTAACCTTTAACCAAACCATACTTAACCCTAACCCTGACCCTAACCCCAACCCTAACCCTGACCCTGACCCTAACCCTAACCCTAAACCCCCTTAACTAACCCTAACTCTAACCCAAACCCCTAAATTCCATGGTTAACCAAAAAAAAACGCATGTGCAAAAAAACGCATACATGAGCATGCCAGTGCGCATGTATGCGCATCCATAGGCTATAATGGCCATTTTTAGCTCAAAACGTGCGCATATGTGCGCATGCGCTTTTTTGCAGGGCCAAAAAATGCAACATGCTGCGTCTGGAAAATACAAACGCACACCCCAAAAAACCGCAGCGCATGAAAATCGCATACATGCGCTTACCAGCGCGCAGGTATGCGCACCCATGTTAAATATAGGGGAAAAACGCATGCGCACATATGCGTTTTTTTCCAGCGCTAAAAAACGCAAATGTGAAACCAGCCTTACGGATTTTTAAAAATACTTACCAAACCAAAATTTTTTTTTAAAGGAAAAAATGCTAAGAAACATTTTTTCCTTCATAATTACATGTATATAACGCTAAATAAAAATGCAAAAAAAGTGTACCTCCCTTTAGCATATGTTCACATGGAGCATTTTGGCTTTAGTTTTTCCTTTAACATTTGTGAGGGCTCTCACTCCTACATTTTGGAAGGACCCTCCTTCATGCCAAAAAGTTATAAAGATAGTTGAATACATATTCCCCAACACCTTATAATGCCAGCTAAAATGCCCATTTGAATTTTGGGTTTCACCTGCCACCACCACCGCCATCTCATTATGTTTCCCTCGCTTCACATTTTCAGAGGGCCAGCAGGTGCTGTGAAATCTGTGTTTTGTAAGCTCAACAGTTCATTTTTGCCACCGGATCCCAATGGAACAACTGTCATAGCGAGTGAAGCCACTGTAAGGCTGGTTTCACATTAGCGCTTTTTAAGCGCACGCACGGCCGGGGGTAGCTCCGCCCCCGAGCCGACTCTCTGCCCGGCGTGCCCGCCCCTTGCTTGTAGCGCCGCCTCCTAGCGCACAGCGGCGCCTGCGATCGGCGCACCCCATCTTTAGCATAGGGTGCGCAGATCGTGTGCAGGCCGTGCGCTAGTTGCGCTTTGACCTGCGCTGCGCACTTTTGACGGTGCGCCGTGCGCACCAAAATCTGAAAAGTTTGATTTTGGCGCGCACGGCGCACCGTCAAAAGTGCGCAGCGCAGGTCAAAGCGCAACTAGCGCACGGCCTGCACACGATCTGCGCACCCTATGCTAAAGATAGGGTGCGCCGATCGCAGGCGCCGCTGTGCGCTAGGAGGCGGCGCTACAAGCAAGGGGCAGGCACGCCGGGCAGAGAGCCGGCTCGGGGGCGGAGCTACCCCCGGCCGTGCGTGCGCTTAAAAAGCGCTAACGTGAAACCAGCCTAAGGTGAATATAATACAGGAGTTGGGTGAGCTGTATGCTCAATGTCAGTAAATTGGATTTTACTAGACACCAAAAGCATTAGAATTAAATTCTGAATACAGTGTATGCAAGCGAGGGCCTGTATTGTGGTCAGTCTGTCAGGCTTGAAACCCATGTCAGGAACATGTACAAGCCTCATTTTACTTGGAAGCAGCCTCCTCAAAGGAAAGGGACAAGAGTGCTATTGTGCAATTTGCACAAGTCTACGCACTGCTGGAAACTACCCAAGCAGGCATAATGTATCTTTAGCATGATTTTGAGCAACAAGGGCGTAACTGCAGGATATAGTGGGTACGGAAAGTATCCAGACTACGTTACATTTTTTACTCTTTGTTTCATTGCAGCCATTTGGTAAATTCAAAAAATTTCATTTTTTTCTCATTAATGTACACTCTGCACTCAATCTTGAATGAAAAAAGCAAATGTAGAAATTTTTGCAAATTTACTAAAAATGAAAAAATGAAATATCACATGGTCATAGATATTCAGACCCTTTGTTCAGTATTGAGTAGATGCACCCTTTTTAGCTAGTACAGCAATGAGTCTTCTTGCGTAAGATGCAACAAGTTTTCACACCTGGATTTGGGGATCTTCTGCCATTCTTTCTGACAGATCCTCTCCAATTCCGTTAGGTTGAATGATGAGCGTTGGAGGACAGCTATTTTCCAGTTTTTCCAGAGATGCTCAATTTGGTTTAGGTCAGGGCTCTTGCTGGGCCAGTCAAGAATGGTCACAGAGTTGTTCTGAAGCCACTCCTTTGTTATTTTAGCTATGTGCTTAGGGTCATTGTCTTGTTGGAAGGTGAACCTTCGGCCAAGTCTGAGGTCCAGAGCACTATGGAAGGGGTTTTCATTCAGGATATCTCTGTACTTGGCCGGATTCATGTTTCCTTCAATTGCAACCAGTCATCCTTTCCTTACAGCTGAAAAACACCCCCGTAGCATAATGGTGCCACCACCATGTTTCACTGTTGGGATTGTATTGGACAGGTGATGAGCAGTGCCTGGTTTTCTCCACACATACGCTTAGAACTTTTTGGTGATAATTCTATCTTTGTCTCATAGAATCATAGAATGGTAGAGTTGGAAGGGACCTCCTGGGTCATGTGGTCCAACCCCCTGCTCAAAGCAGAATTCACTAAATCATCCCAGACAGATGTCTGTCTAGCCTCTGTTTGGAGACTTCCATGGAAGGAGAACTCACCACCTCTTGTGGCAGCCTGTTCCACTCATTGATCACCTTAACAGTTAAAAAGTTTTTTCTAATATCTAATCTGTGGCTCCTCATCAAACCAGAGAATCTTATTTCTCATAATCTGGGAGTCCTTCATGTATTTTAAGTAAATTCTATGCGGGTTTCATACGTCTTGCACTGAGGAGAGGCTTCCGTTGGGCCACTCTGTCATAAAGGCCCGAATGGTGGAGTGCTGCAGTGATAGTTGACTTTGTGGAACTTTATCTTATCTCCCTACTGCATCTGTGGAGCTCAGCCACAGTGATCTTGGGGTTCTTCTTTACCTCTCTCACCAAGGCTCTTCTCCCACGATTGCTCAGTGGCTGAATGGACAGGTCTTGGAAGACTTCTGGTGGTCCCAAACTTCTTCCAGTTAAGGATTATGGAGGCCACTGTGCTCTTAGGAGCCTTGAGTACAGCAGAAATTCATTTGTAACCTTGGCCATATGTGTGCCTTGCCAGAATTCTATCTCTGAGCTCCTTGGCCAGTTCCTTTGACCATAATTCTCATTTTGTCTGACATGCACTGTGAGCTGTGAGGTCTTATATAGACAGGTGTGTGCTTTTACAAATCAAGTCCCATCATTTTAGTTAAACACAGCTGGACTCCAATAAAGGAGTAGAACCATCTCAAGGAGAATCACAAGGAAATGGACAGCATGTGACTTAAATATTAGTGTCTGAGCAAAGGGTCTGAATACTTATGACCATGTTATATTTCAGTTTTTCTTTTTTAATAAATTTGCAAAAATTTCTACATTTCTGTTTTTTTTAAGTCAATATAGGGAGCAGAGTGTACAGTAATGAGGAAAAAAATGAACTTTTTTGAATTTACCAAATAACTGCAATGAATCAAAGAGTGAAAAATGTAATGGGGTCTGAATACTTTCTGTACCCTCTTTATCCCTGAAAGTGTCGAGGTCTATGGAGTGTATTACTCAGGTAACAATAGGTCTGTCGAGCATATTAACCCAGTCTCTTAGACGTGCTTAAAATATGCAGAAACTGGCAAATACCCCACCACCTTATTTGTAAGGACCCAAATTTAGAAAATGTAAAGGAAGCAACAGTTTAATAAAGAGACACAAGACTCATTTAGGAGCCTGGAAAAGTCAGCAATGGTCTTTGTCCAGTACCGGACATTGTAAATTGCTAACGAATATGCATGCCCTATCTAACAAACAATTTATGAACACACATACTGTGTATGCTGACAAAGGACAATTGAACGCTGTGCTGGGGCAATGAACTGGACATGGCTGCTGACTTTTGTGTCTGAGTAATCGCAGGTTGTGGACAGGAAGCCTCAGCGCCTCCTTCCTGGACAAAAGATTGGGAATGACATAACACAGGGGAAGGGCCAGTTGTTTCACTGTCATACACATATTTTGTACCCAGGCGCACTGCTCACTGTTTTGCCAAGTGCTTAAAGGGGTCAGATATGGCTTTAGAGAAGGCGATTCATTTTATTCAATAATTAAAAGATTACAGAAAATAGGAAATAGTGTGATATTGCACACACTTTTGCATGATTCAAATTACAAAGGTAAAGTACTTGCATTGCACATTACATGAGAAAAACTTGACCAGGAATAACGCATCATCAGTCCGGAAACATCAACTGTGAGAAGCAGAACAGTGAGGACAGAGAAATTCCTGGGATATCCACACTGTGGAACCACAGGCATCCTCTTCTTAGTCCACAGGTTAACAGGCTTCTGTGTTACCTGAAATCTTCCCCAGCTTATGTCTTGTTTGGAAAAAACAATGCCTGTGTAACCAAATGTTACACAAGCTCTGACAGGTTCTATTTGTCCAAAACTATATCCCTCGTACTGAGTGGCCAGCTCTGTAGATGTCAATCAACACCAGACAAATACGTCACCAGATAAACCATACCAAAAGCTCTCCTGATTCTCACTAAACATTAATAACGAAACTATGCAGTAACTAGATGGTGGCCCGATTCTATCACATCAGGTATTCTAGAGTCTCTGTTAAAATAAAAAATACTCACCTCCCGACAGCCCCCGGACTCTTTCTCTCCTCTCTGCAGTCACTATTCTGCTGTTACCTAATGTACTCCTGCTACACCCAGAGCTGCAGTCACTGTTTTGCTTTTATCAAATGTAGTGTACTCCAGTTACACCCAGATCTGCAGTCACTGTTCTGCTGTTATCTAATGTATTGTAGTCCATTTACACCCAGAGCTGCAGTCACCGTTCTGCTCTTACCTAATGTATTATACTCCTGGTACAGCCAGAGCTGCAGTCACTGTTCAGATCTTACCTAATGTATTGTACTCCAGTTACACCCAGAGCTGCATTCACTTTTCTGCTGTCACCTATTGTGTTGTACGCAAGTTACATCCAGAGCTGCAGTTACTATTCTACTGTTACCTAATAACCTAATATATTGTACTCCAGAATATATACAGGACTGTGCCCGTGTAATGAGCAACGCAGCAGTGATGCCTTTAATGGCTGTAATGTGCTTGTACAATAAGCAATGCGGCAGTGCTGCCACGACGACTAAGCAACTGTCACTGATTGGTCGTGGCTAGAGTTGAGCGACTTTTGCTTTTTTAGGGTCGCGTTTCGTTTCGTGAAACCCGACTTTTCCAAAAGTCGGGTCGAGCAAGATCGTCCGATTATAGGGAAAAGTCGGGGTCGTCCCGAAACACGAAACCCAATGTAAGTCAATGGGGAATAAAAGTCGGCAGTGAGAGGACAGGAAACACACCTACAGTGCCCATTTGAATGCCAAAAGCATCAATTCTTCTTACTTAAGCTTGTCAACCTTAATTAACTTCATAATACAAGTTACGCACTGAAAAATGTGGGTTATTTGGCTAAATTTGTTGGGGGGGAGGGCTGGCTGCAGGTTTTCATGTGCCCTGGGCGAAAGAGCGCCCCTTTAACACATACCACAACTCATCATGCTCCGATACGGCAGAGAAATAGCGGTATAGTACCATGAAAAATACCTCACTTTTTACATCTCATGACGAGGCCCATCTATTTCTCCATACAAAATCACTGGTCCCATATAATGTTTGAAACAGTATATGATGAGCTCCACATAATGCTACAGTATATGTTGGTCCCCATGGATGAAGCTCCACTGTCTTATGGGCCCAAATAATGCTCCAAACATAATGGGCCCCATTTCTAATGCTCTAGTGTATAATGGGCCCTGTAAATGCTGCTCCAGTGTCTGATGTCCACCTTTGGAATGTTCCAGTGTATGGTGGGCCCCATCTATCATTCTCCAGAGTATAGTGCTTCCCAAAAATTGCTGTCCCAACATAGAAAACAATCAAATAAGTCTCCTCGCTAGGGAATCCCTGTACTTGTCTGGACAGGAGCTGTAGCTTGCTTAACAGCTCGCCAGCCGTTCTCACGCCCAGTATGGATTGCACGTGATTGCACAAAGGTTAGAAAGGGTACCGTATCCCTGGATAACATGTATGGATAGCGTACACATTCAAAATATATGTCTATACAGCATGAGGCAGGCTCAGACGGTGTTAGGCCCAGTATGGATTGCACGTCATTGCACAAAGGTTAGAAGGGGTACCGTATCCCCGGATAACATGTATGGATAGCGTACACATTCAAAATATGTGTCTATACAGCATGAGGCAGGCTCAGACGGTGTTAGGCCCAGTATGGATTGCACGTCATTGCACAAAGGTTAGAAGGGGTACCGTATCCCCGGATAACATGTATGGATAGCGTACACATTCAAAATATATGTCTATACAGCATGAGGCAGGCTCAGATGGTGTTAGGCCCAGTATGGATTGCACGTCATTGCACAAAGGCTAGAAAGGGTACCGTATCCCCGGATAACATGTATGGATAGCGTACACATTCAAAATATATGTCTATACAGCATGAGGCAGGCTCAGACGGTGTTAGGCCCAGTATGGATTGCACGTGATTGCACAAAGGTTAGAAAGGGTACCGTATCCCTGGATAACATGTATGGATAGCGTACACATTCAAAATATATGTCTATACAGCATGAGGCAGGCTCAGACGGTGTTAGGCCCAGTATGGATTGCACGTCATTGCACAAAGGTTAGAAAGGGTACCGTATCCCCGGATAACATGTATGGATAGCGTACACATTCAAAATATATGTCTATACAGCATATGGCAGGCTCAGACGGTGTTAGGCCCAGTATGGATTGCACGTCATTGCACAAAGGTTAGAAGGGGTACCGTATCCCCGGATAACATGTATGGATAGCGTACACATTCAAAATATATGTCTATACAGCATGAGGCAGGCTCAGACGGTGTTAGGCCCAGTATGGATTGCACGTCATTGCACAAAGGTTAGAAGGGGTACCGTATCCCCGGATAACATGTATGGATAGCGTACACATTCAAAATATATGTCTATACAGCATGAGGCAGGCTCAGACGGTGTTAGGCCCAGTATGGATTGCACGTCATTGCACAAAGGTTAGAAAGGGTACCGTATCCCCGGATAACATGTATGGATAGCGTACACATTCAAAATATATGTCTATACAGCATGAGGCAGGCTCAGACGGTGTTAGGCCCAGTATGGATTGCACGTCATTGCACAAAGGTTAGAAAGGGTACCGTATCCCCGGATAACATGTATGGATAGCGTACACATTCAAAATATATGTCTATACAGCATGAGGCAGGCTCAGACGGTGTTAGGCCCAGTATGGATTGCACGTCATTGCACAAAGGTTAGAAAGGGTACCGTATCCCTGGATAACATGTATGGATAGCGTACACATTCAAAATATATGTCTATACAGCATGAGGCAGGCTCAGACGGTGTTAGGCCCAGTATGGATTGCACGTCATTGCACAAAGGTTAGAAAGGGTACCGTATCCCTGGATAACATGTATGGATAGCGTACACATTCAAAATATATGTCTATACAGCATGAGGCAGGCTCAGACGGTGTTAGGCCCAGTATGGATTGCACGTCATTGCACAAAGGTTAGAAGGGGTACCGTATCCCCGGATAACATGTATGGATAGCATACACATTCAAAATATATGTCTATACATCAGGAGGCAGGCTCAGACAGTGTCAGGCACAGTATGGATTTGACGGCCCAGATTACACAGTGGAGGAGCAGGGAGAGGTAAAGATTGCAAATGCTGGGGCCCTGGCCAAGCAAGGGGGGCACACTCGTGGGCGTCGGTACTGGCACTGGGCCCCTCATAGTACAGCGGTGTGTCTGACGGCGGGTGTGCACCACCACCGTCAGAGACACTTGATTGCACTATGAGGGACCCGGTGACAGTGCCCGCGCCCAAGAGTCGGCCTACCCACCTGTCCAGGGCAACGGCACTCGCACAAAATCCTTGGAAACCCATGCGTGGTTCATTTTAATGAAGGTTAGATCATCCAAATTTTTGGTTGACAGACGGGTCCTTTTTTCTGTCAGGATTGATCCAGCTGCACTGAAGACTCTTTCCGATAGCACACTTGCAGCTGGGCAAGCGAGCTCCTGTAAGGCATATTGGGCCAATTCAGGCCAGGTGTCCAGTTTAGCGGCCCAATAGTCAAAGGGGAATGACCTGTGTGGGAGAACATCGATATGGGAGGAAAAGTAGTTTGTAACCATAGTTGACAACTGCTGTCTCCTGTCACTTTCCATCGATGCAGTATTACCAGTTGTGTGAGCGGTATTTGAAAAAATCAGTCCACAACATTGTCATGAAACCCCTGTCTCCAACGCCACTTCTGCTGTGTGCACCACGAACACCTCTGCCAAGCTGCCCCCGGCCCGTACGGCTCGTGTGAGAACCATCACCGCTGCTGTGTGCTGGGAATGCCTCAAGCAACCGATTTACCAGAGTTGCTTGTTTATTAGCCAATATTAGGTCAAGGTTCTCCTGTCCCATGATGTTTTGTAATTTGCCTTTATAGCGTGGATCCAGGATGCTGGCCAACCAGTAGTCGTCATCGTTCATCATTTTGGCAATGCGGGGGTCCCTTTTTAGGATCCGCAAGGCATAATCTGACATGTGGGCCAATGTTCCCGGTGTCAATGATGCACTGCGAGTGCTGGGTGGAGGAGCACTTTCTGGCAAATCCACATCCCTCCAGTCACGCACAAACCCTGTACCAGACCTTGCCACGCCAACATTTTCACTTGCCCCACGAGATGCATCCTCCTCCCCTAAGTAATCATCCCCATCATCCTCCTCCTCCTCCTCTTCTTCCTCCACCTCGTCCAGGAGAGGTCCCTGAGCAGACAATGGCTGAATGTCATCAAGGATTCCCTCCTCCTCTTCCTCCTCATCAACATTGGCTGCAGACGCCTGCTCCTTAAGGTGTGTCAAAGTTTGCATGAGCAGACGCATAAGTGGGATGCTCATGCTTAGGATGGCGTCGTCTGCGCTTACCAGCCGTGTGCATTCCTCAAAACACTGAAGGACTTTACAAAGGTCTTTCAGCTTCGACCACTGCACGCCTGTCAACTCCATGTCTGCTCTCAAAGTGCCTGGCCGTGTATCCTCCCACAAATGCATTATGGCCTGCCTCTGCTCGCACAGCCGCTCCACCATGTGCAGGGTGGAGTTCCACCTTGTTGCAATGTCGATAATGAGGCGGTGGTTGGGAAGGTGGAGCAATCGCTGCAGCTTCTGCATACGAACGGAGTGTACAGGCGACCGGCGGATGTGCGCGCACAGTCTTCGCACCTTCTGGAGCAGGGCTGTTAACTCCGGATAATTTTTGAGGAAGCACTGCACCACCAGGTTCAAGGTGTGAGCCAAGCAAGGTATGTGGCTGAGTTTTGAAAGGGCTATGGCTGCCACAAAATTACGGCCGTTATCACTAACTACCTTGCCTGCCTCAAGATGTACACTGCCCAGCCATGACTCAGTTTGTCGCTTCAAGTACTCGGCCAGCACCTCGGCGGTGTGTCTGTCGCCCAAACACATCATCTGCAACACAGCCTGCTGCCGCTTTCCACTAGCTGCTCGATAGGGGGACACATCGTGTGCAACAGTGGCAGCTGCAGATGGAGTGCTCGTACGACTGCGCTCTGTGGACGAGCTTTCGCTTCTGGAGGAGGAGGAGGGTCGAACGCCTACAGCCAACTGTTTCCTATACCGTGGGCTAGGCAGCACTGTCCCACCACCGCTGTCCCCTGTGGACCCTGCATCCACCACATTAACCCAGTGCGCAGTGATGGACACGTAACGGCCCTGGCCATGCCGACTGGACCATGCATCAGTTGTGAGGTGCACCTTTCCGCTCACTGACTGCTTGAGTGCATGGACAATGCGGTCTTTCACATGATGGTGGAGGGCTGGGATGGCTTTGCGAGAGAAGTGGCGACTGGGTAGGTCATAGCGTGGTACTGCATAGGCCATGAGTTCGCGGAAAGCTGTGCTTTCCACCAACCGAAAGGGCATCATCTCAAACGAGATTAGTTTGGCAATGTGGGCGTTCAAACCCAGTGTACGCGGATGAGAGACTGAGTACTTTCTTGACCTACTCATAGTGTCTGGGAGGGTGAGCTGGACTTGAGAGCTGCATATGGTGGAAGTAGCGGTGGACAGGGCGGACTGAGAGAGGGTTGATGATGGTGATGGAGTTGGTGTTCTTTCTGATGGCCTAGAATCAGTCTTTCGTTGATATAACAGTGGGATTCCCTGACTGCTGTGGCCTTGCAACGACACCTCAACATTTGCTGCTGTGCTAACCGGTGTGCTTACAGTGGGGGAAACAATGTAGCGTTGCTGACTACCTTCGTTGTGATCAGTTGCACATGTGGCACTTGAGGTTTGGTGTTGTGTCCACGCTTGCAAGTGCATGCTGGTTAAATGTCTAAGCATGCAACTGGTATTCAAATTTTTCAGATTTTTCCCTCGGCTAAAGGTCTTTGCGCACTTCTTACAGATAACCTTGGCCTGATCATGAGGATTTTGTTCAAAAAACTGCCACACTGCACTCTTCCTACTTTGGCAGACATTTTGCGGCCTAGCACGCTGTGATCTTTTGACCCTCTGGACAAGCTGTCCAGAAACTCTTCTGATGTTTGGAACCTGTCTTTGGAGTGCTCCGGGCCTGCCAGATAACAGCTGTTGCGAGGTTGATGTCTGCTGTGGATGCTCCTCATCTGAGCTATTGGAAGCAGCACCCTCTTCCCCCAATGGATGCCAATCTGGGTCAACAACTGGGTCATCCATCACCTCCTCTTCTATGTCATGTGCACGTTTCTCTGTGTCACCGTGTATGGTGGTATAGTGTGCGGGAAGGGGCACCTGAGTCTCATCAGGGTCAAAATCTGGCTCTGTACACTGCGAGGACAATGTAGTGCTCTGAGTGAATGTACCAGCAGAATCATCCATCAGCGGCTGTGCATCAGTGCACTCCATGTCAGATTCATCTTGGCCTGGGTAATTCACCATTTGACTTGATAATCCAGGCATGGTATGTGAAAACAGCTCCATGGAGTAATTAGTAGTATGGCCTGCATCATCCTTCAATCTTCGTTGGGGTAAAGGACACAAGGAAAGGTGTGGTTCATGAACATGAGCCTCCAATAACGACTCAGTGCTTTTACTTTTTACAACTGAAGAAGAGGAGGCGATAGAGCTGGAGGCTGAGTCAGCAATGTAAGACAAAACTTTTTCCTGATGCTCTGCCTTTAAAAGCGGTTTGCCAACTCCTAGAAAACTAAGCGTTCGAGGCCTTATGTAGACAGACGATGACGCAGGGTCAGCACCTCCTGCATTTGGTCCTATTTTGCTCTTGCCACTACCATCAGATCCACCACCAACACCATCATTACCAGCTGCCAACCCCCGCCCAATTCCACGGCCTCTTCCACCAGCCTTCCTCATTTTTGGTAGAAATGTAGACAAAATCCAACAAACTATATAGTAATGTAAAACAAGGTACAAGGTGTCTATAGGACAGGGGAGATTTTGAATTTCTGCAGACACTTGTGGACACTGGACACTTGTGGATTGTGTGCGGCCCACTGATATCTGAGCGCTATGTGACACGCTCGATGGCACAGCTGCCTGTGACCAAAGTGACGACAGGATAATGGAGATTTTGAATCTCTGCGTACACTTTTGGACACTGGACACTTGTGGATTGTGTGCGGCCCACTGATATCTGAGCGCTAAGTGACACGCTCGATGGCACAGCTGCCTGTGACCAAAGTGACGAGAGGATAATGTAGATTTTGAATCTCTGCGTACACTTTTGGACACTGGACACTTGTGGATTGTGTGCGGCCCACTGATATCTGAGCGCTATGTGACACGCTCGATGGCACAGCTGCCTGTGACCAAAGTGACGAGAGGATAATGGAGATTTTGAATCTCTGCGTACACTTTTGGACACTGGACACTTGTGGATTGTGTGCGGCCCACTGATATCTGAGCGCTATGTGACACGCTCGATGGCACAGCTGCCTGTGACCAAAGTGACGGGAGGATAATGGAGATTTTGAATCTCTGCGTACACTTTTGGACACTGGACACTTGTGGATTGTGTGCGGCCCACTGATATCTGAGCGCTATGTGACACGCTCGATGGCACAGCTGCCTGTGACCAAAGTGACGAGAGGATAATGGAGATTTTGAATCTCTGCGTACACTTGTGGACAGTGGACACTTGTGGATTGTGTGCGGCCCACTGATATCTGAGCGCTATGTGACACGCTCGATGGCACAGCTGCCTGTGACCAAAGTGACGAGAGGATAATGGAGATTTTGAATCTCTGCGTACACTTGTGGACAGTGGACACTTGTGGATTGTGTGCGGCCCACTGATATCTGAGCGCTATGTGACACGCTCGATGGCACAGCTGCCTGTGACCAAAGTGACGAGAGGATAATGGAGATTTTGAATCTCTGCATACACTTTTGGACACTGGACACTTGTGGATTGTGTGCGGCCCACTGATATCTGAGCGCTATGTGACACGCTCGATGGCACAGCTGCCTGTGACCAAAGTGACGAGAGGATAATGGAGATTTTGAATCTCTGCGTACACTTGTGGACAGTGGACACTTGTGGATTGTGTGCGGCCCACTGATATCTGAGCGCTATGTGACACGCTCGATGGCACAGCTGCCTGTGACCAAAGTGACGAGAGGATAATGGAGATTTTGAATCTCTGCGTACATTTTGGACACTGGACACTTGTGGATTGTGTGCGGCCCACTGATATCTGAGCGCTATGTGACACGCTCGATGGCACAGCTGCCTGTGACCAAAGTGACGAGAGGATAATGGAGATTTTGAATCTCTGCGTACACTTGTGGACAGTGGACACTTGTGGATTGTGTGCGGCCCACTGATATCTGAGCGCTATGTGACACGCTCGATGGCACAGCTGCCTGTGACCAAAGTGACGAGAGGATAAGGGAGATTGGATTGCTTTTAAAAAAGCAGTTTGCGGAGCAGTGGGTAATCAGCAATGCCAGCGTGTCAGGAAGCCTTAGAAGTCAGCCCAACAACCAACACCACTGATACACCACAATATAGCCTCCCCTTGCACTGCACACACAGTGACTTGTGTGTTGTGCAGGCCAAATCGCTAGCAGCAGAAGCAGTTTTTTTGTCTTCTTCCCTGCCTAACGCTCTCCCTACAGAATCAGCAGCAACCTCTCCCTATACTAAGATCGGCAGAAGTAAGATGGCGGTCGGCGTGCACGCCCTTTTATACCCCCTGTGACGCCCACCAAAGCAAGCCAATCACTTGCATGCCCTTCTAAAAGATGGTGGTGACCCGTGCCTATGTCATCACGTTGCCCACAGTGTCCGTGGATCCTGATTGGCTGAAAAAGAGCGCAAAACAAACTTTTGAAACGCGACTTTGGCGCGTAAGTCGCCGACCTCGTGGCCGATCTCATCCTAGGGTCGGGTTTCGTTTCATGAAACCCGACTTTGCCAAAAGTCGGCGACTTTTGAATTTTTTCGACCCGTTTCGCTCAACTCTAGTCGTGGCCTAACTGCCGCGTCCAATCAGTGAGGTGGGATTTCCATTACATGCAGACAGACAGAATTAGACAATTATATAATAGATTGGATGAATGCTTGAAATATACACTTACCCACTAAAAGAAATTGTGTGGTACTGGATGATACTATAAACATGCATGTTCTCACTAGAAACTATGCGGTTCAGGTGTTGGGAAAATTACAGAAAATAGAAGGCTAATTTAAGCTGAACTGTTACTGTCTAATATCTTTAATGTTCCTTAAAGACAGGCTACCAATATAGGTTCTTGATGGCCATTAACAGCTTAGCACTACACTCACCTACTGGGGTGCTGCACATATGAGCAGTATATGGCGTATGCTAACAGGTACAGTTGTGGCCAAAAGTATTGACACCCCTGCAATTGTGTCAGATAATACTCAGTTTCTTCCTGAAAATGATTGCAAACACAAATTCTTTGGTATTATTATCTTTATTTAATTTTTCTTAAATGAAAAAACACAAAAAGAATTGTCCTAAAGCCAAATTGGATACAATTCCACACCAAACATAAAAAAGAGGGTGGACAAAAGTATTGGCACTGTTCGAAAAATCATGTGATGCTTCTCTAATTTGTGTAATTAACAGCACCTGTAACTTACCTGTGGCACCTAACAGGTATTGGCAATAACAAAATCACACTTGCAGCCAGTTGACATGGATTAAAGTTGACTCAACCTCTGTCCTGTGTCCTTGTGTGTACCACATTGAGCAGGGAGAAAAGAAAGAAGACCAAAGAACTGTCTGAGGACTTGAGAAACCAAATTGTGAGGAAGCATGAGCAATCTCAAGGCTACAAGTCCATCTCCAAAGATCTGAATGTTCCTGTGTCTACCGTGCGCAGTGTCATCAAGAAGTTTAAAGCCCATGGCACTGTGGCTAACCTCCCTAGATGTGGACGGAAAAGAAAAATTGACAAGAGATTTCAACGCAAGATTGTGCGGATGTTGGATAAAGAACCTCGACTAACATCCAAACAAGTTCAGGCTGCCCTGCAGTCCGAGGGTACAACAGTGTCAACCCGTACTATCTGTCGGCGTCTGAATGAAAAGGGACTGTATGGTAGGAAACCAAGGAAGACCCCACTTCTTACCCCGAGACATAAAAAAGCCAGGCTGGAGTTTGCCAAAACTTACCTGAAAAAGCCTAAAATGTTTTGGAAGAATATTCTCTGGTCAGATGAGACAAAAGTAGAGCTTTTTGTGCAAAGGCATCAACATAGAGTTTACAGGAGAAAAAAAGAGGCATTCAAAGAAAAGAACACAGTCCCTACAGTCAAACATGGCGGAGGTTCCCTGATGTTTTGGGGTTGCTTTGCTGCCTCTGGCACTGGACTGCTTGACCGTGTGCATGGCATTATGAAGTCAGAAGACTACCAGCAAATTTTACAGCATAATGTAGGGCCCAGTGTGAGAAAGCTGGGTCTCCTTCAGAGGTCATGGGTCTTCCAGCAGGACAATGACCCAAAACACACTTCAAAAAGCACTAGAAAATGGTTTGAGAGAAAGCACTGGAGACTTCTAAGGTGGCCAGCAATGAGTCCAGACCTGAATCCCATAGAACACCTGTGGAGAGATCTAAAAATGGCAGTTTGGAGAAGGCACCCTTCAAATATCAGGGACCTGGAGCAGTTTGCCAAAGAAGAATGGTCTAAAATTCCAGCAGAGCATTGTACGAAACTCATTGATGGTTACCGGAAGTGGTTGGTCGCAGTTATTTTGGCTAAAGGTTGTGCAACCAAGTATTAGGCTGAGGGTGCCAATACTTTTGTATGGCCCATTTTTGGAGTTTTGTGTGAAATAATCAATGTTTTGCTTTATTCTCTTTTGTGTTTTTTCATTTAAGACAAATTAAATGAAGATAATACCAAAGAATTTGTGTTTGCAATCATTTTCTGGAAGAAACTGAGTATTATCTGACAGAATTGCAGGGGTGTCAATACTTTTGGCCGCAACTGTATTATGTTGAATTTCCCTTTATAAAGGAATGTGTGGGTAAGATTTTCAAACTATTAGCATATATAGATCGTGTTTCATTACTGATATTATTCTGCTTAAGGCTGAAACCTGAAGAATTGTGTTTAGCATATAAGTGCATTTATGTTCCAAAATGTCCAAGTGCAGACCCAAAAAACATCAGGCTACCAGAGACATACTTAAAGAGAGCTTGAGAAGGGCAACACAATAATAAAAATATAGTAATAGAATATATAGAGACTGAGAGTAGAAATTTGACCATTGCACAATGTACAAAGGTTTCCAAAAATTACCCCAAGGGAGCTGTATCATACAGGCTGAAAGAGACCGTGATGGGAACCTCCCAAAACATTTTACAGTTTTTACAATAGGTAGAGATAGGGAGTGCAAGTTTCACCATCGCACAATGTGCAAAAGTTTGAAAAAAAAAAGGCATGGGGTCTCTCTCAGACCATCTGAAAGATGCCGTGATGGGGACATCACAATACACTTAGCAGTAATTACAAGAGGTAGAGATATAGAGTAGAAGTTTCACCATTGCACAATGTGCAAAGGTTTCAAAAGGTGCAGAACATTACCCACGTGGGGTATACATAGATGAACACTAAGTACTTGTTGTAGAAGCAGGAGGAGTTGATTTCCTGAACAAAATGGTTTTGGATGGTAAGGGATGGAGACTACTTCCCCCCAAAAAATTTGGCCTGCATTTACATAACGTTGCTATCATCCGTAGGGCTTACAAAGTCGGAGAAAATCCAGCCCTTGTTCAATTTTAGAAGAGTCAGACTGTCTGTATTTTCCTTTGACAGCCATGTGCGGGAGGAAATCCTGTTCCTCCTCCTCCTGTGCCTTGTCATCACACAATGTGGTTTGAGAATACTGTGTGTGAGACTGGGTAGCGTGGTATCAGCCACTGTACAATCTTGTTCAATAGCCACCTGCTTGGCATTCAAAGCTTCCTCTTTGAGATTCTGCAATGATCATTTCAATAGACAGAGCAGCGGGATGGTTACACTGATAATAGCATCATCAGCATTCACAATCTTAGTGCAGTACTAAAAGTTTTGAAGAACCTCACATATGTCAGTGATCCACATCGACTCAGCAGTTGTTATGTGTGAGGGCTGAGTGTTACTCTGAAGGGCATTGAGAAGCTGGAATTCAGACACTACCCTCTGCTGCTCCTTAAGCCTTGCCAACATATGAAAGGTCGAATTCCAGGTGTGGGCAGGTCACAAATCAGTCAGTGACTAGGCTAATTAAAGTGCTGATGCAGCAAAGCTAGTCCGGCGAAAGCCTGAGATGACTTTTGGAAATGTGCGCTGACACGGCATACCTTGATAAATAAGTTCAGCAAGTAAGGGTATGTTATTAAATACCGCTGTGCAACCAAGTTTAGCACGTGGGCCATGCATGGAATGTGTACCAGCTTGCCAAGCTTTAAAGCCGCCACCAAGTTACGCCCATTGTTGCACACAACCAGACCTGGCTGGAGGTTCAACAGGAAGAGCCACTGATCAGTCTGTTCTTTTGTCCCTTTCACCAGCTCTGCTGCGTTGTGAGCGTTGTCTCAGCACCTAAACATATGAGCTTTAGCAGAGTGTGCTGCCACTCTGCCAAGGTAGTGCTGCAGACCTCCCAGCTGAAGAGTGATGGGTGAGGCTAGTTCCGAAGAAGAGGAGAAGAGACAGGAACGGGAATACGAGGAGACTGAAACCCTGATGGAAGTTGGGCCTGCTATTCTTGGTGTGGGTAAAATGTGTTATGTCCCACCCTCCGACTCTGTCCCAGACTCCACCAGGTTCACCCAGTGTGCCATCAGGGAAATGTATCATCCCTATCCACAAGAACTGTCCACGTATCTGTGGTTAGGTGGACCTTCCCTGTGACTGCTTTGGCCAGAGCATGGCTGAAATTTAGAGTTGAGCGATACCAGCCGATACTTGAAAATATCGGATCGGAATGGATCGGCCGATCTTTAAAAAAAGTATCGGTATCGCCGATTCCGATACCGGGAACCAATGCAAGTCAATGGGGCCAAAATATCGGAATTAAAAAAAAACCTTTCTTTCCTTGTAGGTTAATTCTACATGAAGAAAAACAACTAAGAATAATGTAGAATGTATTGTGGGAGGTGGAGGAGACATTAAAGCCATAGAGGTTTAGCCCAATCAAATGGAATAGCAGGAATTAAACTTTTTTTTTAAAGATGTTAGGAGTTACAAAGATATTGACTATGTTAGCCTCATTTATATTTTGCCAGACATGTATGTCTTCTTCTTCTTTCTTCTTCTTTCTTATTCTTCTTCCTTTTTTTTACCTTCTTCTTCTTCTTATTCCTTTTTTTACATTCTTCTTCTTCTTCTTCCTCCTTTTTTTACATTCTTCTACTTCCTTTTTTTACATTCTTCTTCTTCCTTTTTTTACATTCTTCTTCTTATTCCTTTTTTTACATTCTTCTTCTTCCTTTTTTAAATTCTTCTACTTCCTTTTTTTACATTCTTCTTCTTCTTCTTCTTCCTTTTCTTACATTCTTCATATTCTTCTTATTCAACAATTATTATTCTACATATTCAACTTCTTCATCTTCTTCCTATTCTTCTTCATCATATTCTTGTTTGTGTCAGGCATTCCTGTAGTTGTTATCTGGAAAAGTTAGAAGTTTACACCTTCCGTTCTGCCTGTCACAAAAGATTTACAACAGGATTTGTCCGCGTTCAGTTTGGCCTGCAGCAGCAGGCCTTTTCCAGGGGCACCACGAGGAGGAACGGACTCACCCCCATACACTGCTTAGTCTTCTTCTGCTTATAAATAAGATAATATCATTTGCTCAGAGTATTAGTCTTATGCTTAATGTTCTTCTGCTTTGTTTTTTTTATGCTTCTTGGTCTTCTCTCTCTTGTTGTTCTGCATCTTGGTGGTTGTCTTCCTGTTCTTTGTCCTCTTGAACCAGCTGACGGTACTGGCACCGGGAGGGGCAGCAGAAGGAACAAGAGCCAATGGCACTACCGAGGACCAGCTGACGGTGCTGGAACCCGGTTACTAAGCAGGAGGTACCTGTGCTACAAAGCACTACCAAGGACCAGCAGACGTTGCCGGAACTCGGATACCGAGATGGAGGCACCTAGGCCAAAGGCTCTGACGAGAACCAGCTGACGGTGCTGGAACACGGAGGGGTATCAGAAGTTACCCCTGAAAAGCAAAGTTGGCATGCCGCAAGCTGGCCGCAGTTACCGAATCACACAGTCCTACAGGGGGTGCTTGTCCTACTGGCACTATGGAACAAGCCTTTCTTACCAGAACCCGCAGTCCATATAGGAAGCACCTAAACTGCTGGCACCCTAGCCTCGGCTAACCCAACCGCAACACGACATGGCAACTTGGGGTGGCAAACTGACATTGACACTTCCCGGAAACAGCAGGCAGGGCTGGAACCAAGCTGGGCAGGAGGGAGTACCCGTGCCAAAGTCAGTTATGAGCAGCAACTGGCGATGTTGGAGCCCAGGACAAGCACTTAGCAGGCTGAGGCCTGATGTGCTGTCAATTGGGAGGCAGCAGGACAGATTGCCATCAAAACAGCAGGGGAACAGCTGACGTTACTGAACCCCACAAACACAGGAGCTAGTGTTTTACTCTGTGAAGACGGCACTTCCGAGCAACAACTGGCTGTGTTGAAGCCCAGGGACAAGCATGGAGCAGGCTGAGGCTGCATTGAAGAAATTTTAAGATCGGTTGTAGACTACTAATTTGAACCAAGCTCCACTTAGGCCTGTGGCTTCACTGATTTTCGTATTTCCCCTGTCCTCCAACCCCGCCAGTTACAGCTCCGAAGTGGCGTCTGCACAATCCACACTTGTTCCTGTGTTACAGGTGTTCAGTCCGGTCAGTTAATCCCCTGATGTGTGTCCGGCAATGTCGCCTGCTCTGTCCACATTCCCATAATGGGAATGTGGACAGAGCAGGCGACATTGCCGGACACACATCAGGGGATTAACTGACCGGACTGAACACCTGTAACACAGGAACAAGTGTGGATTGTGCAGACGCCACTTCGGAGCTGTAACTGGCGGTGTTGGAGGACAGGGGAAATACGAGAGACAGTGGAGCCACAGGCCTAATTGGAGCACGGTTAAAAATCAGTAGTGGTATGACTGTGTAGGCAGCAGGAGACTTTGCCATCTACACAGCAGGGGATCAGCTGACGTTACTGAACCCCACTGAGACACGGGAGCAAGTGTCTCTTTCCGTGTGGACGGCACTTCCGAACTACAACTGGCTGTGTTGAAGCCCAGGAAATAGGAGGGTGTAGGCAGAGGCCTACTGTATTTTGAATGAGGTGACAGCAGGAGAGACTGCCATCCACACAGCAGGGGATCAGCTGACGTTACTGAACCCCACTGAGACACGGGAGCAAGTGTCTCTTTCCGTGTGGACGGCACTTCCGAACTACAACTGGCTGTGTTGAAGCCCAGGAAATAGGAGGGTGTAGGCAGAGGCCTACTGTATTTTGAATAAGGTGACAGCAGGAGAGACTGCCATCCACACAGCAGGGGATCAGCTGACGTTACTGAACCCCACTGAGACACGGGAGCAAGTGTCTCTTTCCGTGTGGACGGCACTTCCGAGCTACAACTGGCTGTGTTGAAGCCCAGGAAATAGGAGGGTGTAGGCAGAGGCCTACTGTATTTTGAATAAGGTGACAGCAGGAGAGACTGCCATCCACACAGCAGGGGATCAGCTGACGTTACTGAACCCCACTGAGACACGGGAGCAAGTGTCTCTTTCCGTGTGGACGGCACTTCCGAACTACAACTGGCTGTGTTGAAGCCCAGGAAATAGGAGGGTGTAGGCAGAGGCCTACTGTATTTTGAATAAGGTGACAGCAGGAGAGACTGCCATCCACACAGCAGGGGATCAGCTGACGTTACTGAACCCCACTGAGACAAGGGAGCAAGTGTCTCTTTCCGTGTGGACGGCACTTCCGAGCTACAACTGGCTGTGTTGAAGCCCAGGAAATAGGAGGGTGTAGGCAGAGGCCTACTGTATTTTGAAAGAGGTGACAGCAGGAGAGACTGCCATCCACACAGCAGGGGATCAGCTGACGTTACTGAACCCCACTGAGACACGGGAGCAAGTGTCTCTTTCCGTGTGGACTTCACTTCCGAACTACAACTGGCTGTGTTGAAGCCCAGGAAATAGGAGGGTGTAGGCAGAGGCCTACTGTATTTTGAATAAGGTGACAGCAGGAGAGACTGCCATCCACACAGCAGGGGATCAGCTGACGTTACTGAACCCCACTGAGACACGGGAGCAAGTGTCTCTTTCCGTGTGGACGGCACTTCCGAACTACAACTGGCTGTGTTGAAGCCCAGGAAATAGGAGGGTGTAGGCAGAGGCCTACTGTATTTTGAATAAGGTGACAGCAGGAGAGACTGCCATCCACACAGCAGGGGATCAGCTGACGTTACTGAACCCCACTGAGACACGGGAGCAAGTGTCTCTTTCCGTGTGGACGGCACTTCCGAACTACAACTGGCTGTGTTGAAGCCCAGGAAATAGGAGGGTGTAGGCAGAGGCCTACTGTATTTTGAATGAGGTGACAGCAGGAGAGACTGCCATCCACACAGCAGGGGATCAGCTGACGTTACTGAACCCCACTGAGACACGGGAGCAAGTGTCTCTTTCCGTGTGGACGGCACTTCCGAACTACAACTGGCTGTGTTGAAGCCCAGGAAATAGGAGGGTGTAGGCAGAGGCCTACTGTATTTTGAATAAGGTGACAGCAGGAGAGACTGCCATCCACACAGCAGGGGATCAGCTGACGTTACTGAACCCCACTGAGACACGGGAGCAAGTGTCTCTTTCCGTGTGGACGGCACTTCCGAGCTACAACTGGCTGTGTTGAAGCCCAGGAAATAGGAGGGTGTAGGCAGAGGCCTACTGTATTTTGAATAAGGTGACAGCAGGAGAGACTGCCATCCACACAGCAGGGGATCAGCTGACGTTACTGAACCCCACTGAGACACGGGAGCAAGTGTCTCTTTCCGTGTGGATGGCACTTCTGAACTACAACTGGCTGTGTTGAAGCCCAGGAAATAGGAGGGTGTAGGCAGAGGCCTACTGTATTTTGAATAAGGTGACAGCAGGAGAGACTGCCATCCACACAGCAGGGGATCAGCTGACGTTACTGAACCCCACTGAGACACGGGAGCAAGTGTCTCTTTCCGTGTGGACGGCACTTCCGAGCTACAACTGGCTGTGTTGAAGCCCAGGAAATAGGAGGGTGTAGGCAGAGGCCTACTGTATTTTGAAAGAGGTGACAGCAGGAGAGACTGCCATCCACACAGCAGGGGATCAGCTGACGTTACTGAACCCCACTGAGACACGGGAGCAAGTGTCTCTTTCCGTGTGGACGGCACTTCCGAACTACAACTGGCTGTGTTGAAGCCCAGGAAATAGGAGGGTGTAGGCAGAGGCCTACTGTATTTTGAATAAGGTGACAGCAGGAGAGACTGCCATCCACACAGCAGGGGATCAGCTGACGTTACTGAACCCCACTGAGACACGGGAGCAAGTGTCTCTTTCCGTGTGGACGGCACTTCCGAACTACAACTAGCTGTGTTGAAGCCCAGGAAATAGGAGGGTGTAGGCAGAGGCCTACTGTATTTTGAATAAGGTGACAGCAGGAGAGACTGCCATCCACACAGCAGGGGATCAGCTGACGTTACTGAACCCCACTGAGACACGGGAGCAAGTGTCTCTTTCCGTGTGGACGGCACTTCCGAACTACAACTGGCTGTGTTGAAGCCCAGGAAATAGGAGGGTGTAGGCAGAGGCCTACTGTATTTTGAATAAGGTGACAGCAGGAGAGACTGCCATACACACAGCAGGGGATCAGCTGACGTTACTGAACCCCACTGAGACACGGGAGCAAGTGTCTCTTTCCGTGTGGACGGCACTTCCGAGCTACAACTGGCTGTGTTGAAGCCCAGGAAATAGGAGGGTGTAGGCAGAGGCCTACTGTATTTTGAAAGAGGTGACAGCAGGAGAGACTGCCATCCACAAAGCAGGGGATCAGCTGACGTTACTGAACCCCACTGAGACACGGGAGCAAGTGTCTCTTTCCGTGTGGACGGCACTTCCGAACTACAACTGGCTGTGTTGAAGCCCAGGAAATAGGAGGGTGTAGGCAGAGGCCTACTGTATTTTGAATGAGGTGACAGCAGGAGAGACTGCCATCCACACAGCAGGGGATCAGCTGACGTTACTGAACCCCACTGAGACACGGGAGCAAGTGTCTCTTTCCGTGTGGACGGCACTTCCGAACTACAACTGGCTGTGTTGAAGCCCAGGAAATAGGAGGGTGTAGGCAGAGGCCTACTGTATTTTGAATGAGGTGACAGCAGGAGAGACTGCCATCCACACAGCAGGGGATCAGCTGACGTTACTGAACCCCACTGAGACACGGGAGCAAGTGTCTCTTTCCGTGTGGACGGCACTTCCGAGCTACAACTGGCTGTGTTGAAGCCCAGGAAATAGGAGGGTGTAGGCAGAGGCCTACTGTATTTTGAAAGAGGTGACAGCAGGAGAGACTGCCATCCACACAGCAGGGGATCAGCTGACGTTACTGAACCCCACTGAGACACGGGAGCAAGTGTCTCTTTCCGTGTGGACGGCACTTCCGAGCTACAACTGGCTGTGTTGAAGCCCAGGAAATAGGAGGGTGTAGGCAGAGGCCTACTGTCTTTGTAATGCGGAGACAGCAGGAGAGACTGCCATCTCCACAGCAGGGGAACAGCTGGCAGTGCTGAACCCCACTAACACTTGAACGAATGTGTTTGGCTCTGTGGAGACGACACTTCTGAACACCAACTGACGCTGTTGGAGCCCAGGATTAGGCGAGGAGCAGGCTGGGGCCTACTGGATTTTGGCAGGTGAATGCAGCAGGAGACTTGCCATCTCCACAGCAGGGGAACAGCTGGCAGTGCTGAACCCCACTAACACTTGAACGAATGTGTTTGGCTCTGTGGAGACGACACTTCTGAACACCAACTGACGCTGTTGGAGCCCAGGATTAGGCGAGGAGCAGGCTGGGGCCTACTGGATTTTGGCAGGTGAATGCAGCAGGAGACTTGCCATCTCCACAGCAGGGGAACAGCTGGCAGTGCTGAACCCCACTAACACTTGAACGAATGTGTTTGGCTCTGTGGAGACGACACTTCTGAACACCAACTGACGCTGTTGGAGCCCAGGATTAGGCGAGGAGCAGGCTGGGGCCTACTGGATTTTGGCAGGTGAATGCAGCAGGAGACTTGCCATCTCCACAGCAGGGGAACAGCTGGCAGTGCTGAACCCCACTAACACTTGAACGAATGTGTTTGGCTCTGTGGAGACGACACTTCTGAACACCAACTGACGCTGTTGGAGCCCAGGATTAGGCGAGGAGCAGGCTGGGGCCTACTGGATTTTGGCAGGTGAAGGCAGCAGGAGACTTGCCATCTCCACAGCAGGGGAACAGCTGGCAGTGCTGAACCCCACTAACACTTGAACGAATGTGTTTGGCTCTGTGGAGACGACACTTCTGAACACCAACTGACGCTGTTGGAGCCCAGGATTAGGCGAGGAGCAGGCTGGGGCCTACTGGATTTTGGCAGGTGAATGCAGCAGGAGACTTGCCATCTCCACAGCAGGGGAACAGCTGGCAGTGCTGAACCCCACTAACACTTGAACGAATGTGTTTGGCTCTGTGGAGACGACACTTCTGAACACCAACTGACGCTGTTGGAGCCCAGGATTAGGCGAGGAGCAGGCTGGGGCCTACTGGATTTTGGCAGGTGAAGGCAGCAGGAGACTTGCCATCTCCACAGCAGGGGAACAGCTGGCAGTGCTGAACCCCACTAACACTTGAACGAATGTGTTTGGCTCTGTGGAGACGACACTTCTGAACACCAACTGACGCTGTTGGAGCCCAGGATTAGGCGAGGAGCAGGCTGGGGCCTACTGGATTTTGGCAGGTGAAGGCAGCAGGAGACTTGCCATCTCCACAGCAGGGGAACAGCTGGCAGTGCTGAACCCCACTAACACTTGAACAAATGTGTTTGGCTCTGTGGAGACGACACTTCTGAACACCAACTGACGCTGTTGGAGCCCAGGATTAGGCGAGGAGCAGGCTGGGGCCTACTGGATTTTGGCAGGTGAAGGCAGCAGGAGACTTGCCATCTCCACAGCAGGGGAACAGCTGACAGTGCTGAACCCCACTAACACTTGAACGAATGTGTTTGGCTCTGTGGAGACGACACTTCTGAACACCAACTGACGTTGTTGGAGCCCAGGATTAGGCGAGGAGCAGGCTGGGGCCTACTGGATTTTGGCAGGTGAAGGCAGCAGGAGACTTGCCATCTCCACAGCAGGGGAACAGCTGACAGTGCTGAACCCCACTAACACTTGAACGAATGTGTTTGGCTCTGTGGAGACGACACTTCTGAACACCAACTGACGCTGTTGGAGCCCAGGATTACGCATGCCGCATGCAGAGGCCAATGGGCATCGGTTTTTATGGAGGTTGTGGACTACTACTGATTCTAACCATGCTCCACTTAGGCCTCTGGCTCCACTGTCTCTACTATTTACCTTGGCCTCCAACCCCGCCAGCTACATCTCTGAAGTGGCGTCAGCACAATCTACACTTGTTCCTGTGTTACTGGTGCTCAGTCCCATCAGTTGATCCCCTGATGTTTGTCCGGCAAGTTAGCCAGCTCTGTCCTCATTCCCACTTCTGGTTATGGGAATGTGGACAGAGCAGGAGACCTTGCCGGACACACATCAGGGGATAAACTGATGGGACTGAGCCACAGGAACACAGGAACAAGTGTAGATTGTGCTGACGCCACTTCAGAGATGTAGATGGCGGGGTTGGAGGTCAGGGGAAATAGTAGAGACAGTGGAGCCAGAGACCTAAGTTGGGCACGGTTAAAAATCAGTAGTGGTTTGAATGTTGATGGAGCTGGTGACTCTGCCGTCCACACAGCAGGGGATCAGCTGGCATTACTGAACCCCAGTAACACAGGAGCTAGTGTGTTTCTCTGTGCAGACGACACATCTGAGCGACAACTGGCTGTGTTGAAGCACAGGGATTATAGTTCAGGTGGTAGAAAAATGAACACACCAGCAGACCTGGATACAGTTGCCAACCACTAATTTAGTCTGTAAGAGGAATGGCAAAGTCTTTGGAGATCCAGGCCTTGTTCATTTTCAGAAAAGTCAGCCGGTCAACATTATCGGAAGATAGTCGCGTGCGACGGTCTGTTAGTACACCACCTGCGGCACTAAAGACACGTTCCGATAATACACTGGCAGCAGGGCAAGCCAGCACCTCCAATGCATACTGGCTAAGCTCTGGCCATGTATCCAGCTTAGAGACCCAAAACTTGAAGGGGGAAGAGCCATCTGGGAGTACAGCGACAGGGCAAGACATGTAGTCTGACACCATCTGACGGAAGCGTTGCCTCCTGCTGACTCGAGGCGTCGCTGATGGTGTAGACAATTGTGGTGGACACACAAAACTTTGCCACATTTGGGCCATAGTGGTCTTGCCTTGTGCTGCGGCGCTGCCTCTGCTCCCTCTTTGTGCAGAGTTTCCTCCACTGCCTCGACGCACAGAGCTGCTTTGTAAAGCACTAGCAACAATGCTGTCGGGTGGAATGGAAAACATTATGGACTGCACCAGTGACTCTTCGTACTCCCGCATTTTACGCTCCCGGTTCAACGTTGATATGAGCCTTTGTACGCTGTCCCGGTAGCGAGGATCTAGGAGGGTGTACACCCAATAATCAGCCGAGACGAGAATGTGGGCGATGCGGCGGTCGTTTCTCAGGCACTGCAGCATGAAATCAACCATGTGCTGCAGACTCCCAACTGCCAAAGAACCGCTGTCCCCTGTTTGAGGCGTGACCTCGACCTGCTCTGCATCACCCCACCCTCGCTGTACATACTGAGTAGAGGTTTGTGTACCTCCCTCCTCTGGAGAGATGTCTTCCTCCTCCATCGACTCCTCCTCATCCTCCTCACAAAGTGTCCCCTGCCTAGGCCTTTGTGAGGAAACACGTAGCGCAGACTGTCCAGAAGCAGATGGCATTTGGGACTCCTCATCCTCCACCTCTTCTGAAACCTCATCCCTTAGTGCTTGCAGTGTTTGTTGAAGCAGGCAGATAAGGGGGACAGTCATGCTGACTAGTGCATCATCTGCACTCGCCATCCGCGTGGATTCATCGAAGGCACGCAAAACGAGGCAGATGTCCTTCATAGAGGCCCACTCAATGGTGCTGAAGTGTGAACGGCGCACAGTGCGACTTGTTTGCGCCTGATGCAGCTGGTACTCCATGACTGCTGCCTGCTGCTCACACAACCGCTCCAACATATGTAACGTTGAATTCCACCTGGTGGGTAGGTCACATATGATGCGATGTTCCGGAAGGCCAAATCGTCGCTGCAGAGCAGCGAGGCGCGATCTTGCCGTGCTGGAACGTCGCAAGTGAGCGCACTCTATGCGGACCTTGTGCAACAGTGCATCAAGATCCGGATAGTCCCTCAGAAAGCTCTGCACGACCAAGTTAAGAACATGTGCCAGACATGGGATGTGTGTGAGGTTGCCTAGGCCAAGAACTGCCACCAGATTTCGGCCATTGTCACACACTACCAAGCCCGGCTGGAGATTCGCTGGCCCAAACCACACATCGCTCTCCAGCTTGATAGCATTCCAGAGCTCCTGCGCTGTGTGGCTTCGATTCCCCAAAGAAATTAATTTGAGTACAGCCTGTTGACGTTTGGCCACGGCTGTGCTCATATCGGTCGTAACAGGCTCCTGCTCTGCTGTTTCTGAGGAACTTGAGTAGGAGGAGGAGTCTATGTGTACAGACTGGAGTCCTGCAATCCGTGGCGTTGGAAGAACACGTACAGCGCCACTCTCCAGATCCATACCCGGCTCCACAACATTGACCCAGTGGGCAGTGAGGGAAAGGTATCGTCCCTGTCCATGGTTACTGGTCCACGCATCGGTGGTCAGGTGGACCTTGCTACTAACGGCGTTTAGTAGCGCATGTTTTATTTTGCCCTCAACATGTTTCTGCAGGGCAGGGACGGCTCGCCTGCTGAAATAAAAGCGGCTGGGCACGTTGTATTGGGGGACTGCCAATGCCATTAAGTCCCGGAAGGTGTCAGTGTCCACCAGCCTGAATGACAGCATTTCAACTGCCAGAAGTTTGGCAATGCCAGCATTCAGAGACTGTGCTCGGGGATGGTTTGCCGAGTAAGGGCGCCTTTTATCCCATGCCTGTGCTACCGATGGCTGTGATGGATGGGAACGTGCTGTTATGGGTGGAATCTGACAGGGTCTCCGGACAACAGTGGCAGAGGTTCTTCATTGGCGATCCTGTGAGGAAGCCGAACCAGCAGTGTGTGAGCTGGAGGAAGAGGGCCCAACACGAACTGAAGAGGTGGTAGGTGGTGCTGTACGTTGGCCTACGTCTTCAGGGTGTCTCTGCAACTCCAACTCGTGCTTGGTGCGCACATGTTTCCACATATTTGTGGTATTGAGGTTGCTGACATTTCTCCCTCTTTTGACTCTCTGATGACACAGCTTGCATTTGACAAAGCAAATGTCATCTGCAACTGTGTCAAAAAAGGACCACGCACTGCAACTCTTGTGAGCGCCCGGTTTGCCTTTGGAAGGAGGAATGCTCCTAACGGGTGCCGAAGTGGAGGGTACAGGCAACCAAGTCTTCCCCCTCCCTCTGCCTCCTGTTTTGGCCGGTAGGGGAATCTCTTCCTCCGAGCTGCTCCCACCACCTTCCTGTTGCTCACGCCATGATGGGTCAAGGACCTCATCATCTTCCCTCCCCTCTTCAAACAGCTGCTTCTCCGGGGTTGTCTCGCCAGCACCGTACGCACCAGAAAGTGGCAACTGAGTCTCGTCATCATCTGATGCGTACTGAGGTGTGCTGACCATAGGCACTGGCCCACTCGCCTCTTCAGATTCAGAGGGACAAAGAAGTTGCGCATCACTGCATACTCCCTCTTCTTCACATTCAGGAATGCTGCTTGGCTGGCCCCCTCTTTCCAAGCCAACAGATTCCGAGAACAGAAGTAGAGACTGTGATGGCTCCTGTCCATGTCTCTCTGACTGCCTGGGCACTTTGGCAGGTGGTGAAGAGACAGATGGTTGCTCTTCGGTGCTCTGACCCTGAGAGGATGCGGAAGTAATTGAAGTCGATGCGTTAGCTGCCATCCATCCGACAACGGCTTCAATTTGTTCCTCCCGCAGCAGTGGGGTACGTTGAGGTCCTACAAAGCTGCGCATAAAGGACTGTTGCCTGCTAAAACTGGGGGATGCTGATCCACTGGTGCCCGCAGCAGGCCCAGAATCCCCACGTCCTCTACCTGTAGAATCCCCACGTCCTCTCCCTGCAGAATCCCCACGTCCTCTCCCTGCTGAAACTCCACGCCCACGCCCACGCCCCCGCGCCTTACTCCCTGCCTTCTTCATCTTGCAAGACTGCTTAAGATAGGCAAAAAAGTACAAAGGGGGGCCTTAGTGTGCTTATTCCTGAACAGCTGGTTACAGGTACAAGAAACACTAATTTTATGAAGTGTGTGTGTGGACTAGACTTTAATAGGAGCTGATGTGGCCTACACAAGTTCAAAATGTAGTGTTTGGTGAACTTTTTATGTGGTTTCTTTGTTTGAAACAAACTCAAAGTATGAGAACAAAGAATTGAAACTGATAGTATCACCAACTTTTTGGAGCTATTACAATGCAGGCAGGTAACCTACAATGCAAAAGATGAGGCTCCCAAAAAATTGGGTAATACTAATCTGGCTGCGCCGGCAGGGCACAAGCCAGAAAAAAAGGCTCCTCTATCTACTCCTATATAGTGTTTGCAACCAACCAATGTTGATGGATACGGATGGATGCACACTAATAGGAGAAGAAAAAATGAGCTGCACTCAGAGACAAATATGTGTGAGGCAGTGACGCACGTTGAGCGTCCTACAACCAGACGTAGCTGCAGGACACTCTACTCAGCGTGAGCTGCACTCACACACAGTCAGAGACCTCTCAGACAGCCGTCAACAGTGCAGCTAAGTGGGCACTGGCACTGACAGGCTGCAGAAAGGCTCCGCTGTGTACTCCTATATAGTGTTTGCAACCACCGTAGATGGAGACGGATGGATGCACACTAATAGAAGAAAAAATGAGCTGCACTCAAATAAAAATATGTGTGAGGCAGTGACGCACGCTGAGCGTCCTACAGCCAGACGTAGCTGCAGGACACACTACTCAGCGTGAGCTGCACTCACACACAGTCAGAGACCTCTCAGACAGCCGTGAACAGTGCAGCAAAGTGGACACTAGCACTGAAAGGCTGCAGAAAGGCTCCGCTGTCTACTACTAGTGTTTGCAACCAATGTATATGGATATGGATGGAAGCACACTAGATTGAAATTATTTAAAAAATGCAGCTCAAAAAATAAAAGATGTATGAGGCAGCAGTGATCACACTGGGTGGCCTACAGCCTGACGTGGCTGCAGGACCCACTCCACAGCGTGAGCTGCACTCACACAGCCCTTGCAGACAGCTGTGAACACTGCTGCTAGGGCAAAGAAGGCTACAGTGGTGGTTTATGTAGCCTGGGTAAAGCACTAGATGTTTGGTGGAATCGCTATTTCTAACTGTCCCTCACAGTCTTCTACAGCAGCCTGTCCCTAACTGAATTCACAGCAGAGTGACCAGAAATGGCGGCTGCGGTGGCTTTTATAGTGCATCATGACATCATTTCGGCAGCCAATCACAGCCATGCCAATAGTTAACATGCCTACATGCCTAACAGGATGTGCCCACACTTCGGAGGATTCCCATTGGCTTAATCAAAGCAAGCAGGCTCATAGCATGATGGGAACTTCCTATTCCGATTCCGATCCCGGAATCCGATATGAAAAAAGTATCGGAATTAAGTATCGGAATTCCGATACCGCTAATATCGGCCGATACCCGATACTTGCGGTATCGGAATGCTCAACACTACTGAAATTGTGTAACAGGTGCTTATGTTACACGGGGACAGCACACTGGGAAAAATATTGGCAGGTGGGAATCAAGTACCATGGGGCTGCCACGGTCAAGAGGTCACGGAAAGTCTCAGTTTCCATAAGCCAAAATCGCAACATTTCCAGGGCTAGAAATCTGGCAATGTGAGTGTTAAGCGTTTGGACCTGTGGGTGGCTGGATGTTTCTGCTTCCTGTAAAATGTCAGGGACAGGGACAACAGAACGCTGCACTTGGAAAATGAACTGAGTGTGGTTGCTGACTGTTGTGTCTGTGGAACCGCAGGTTGTGGGCAGGAGGCATCAGTTGACCAAGTTCTCCCTCTAGTCAAACCACTACCTCTTCTTGCCTGTTTTTGTGCTATGGATACAACTCTCTTTGCATCGTCTTCCAATTCATCAATCTGATCCTCTTTCTGAGTTGCGATTTTAGGCTGATCTGATGGCAACTGTGAATCATAATTATCTTCCACCTCTTCAGACTCCTGGCCGTGGGTGCTCAAATTTTTGGGCATCACTGCACTACACCCCTGTCATGACCCTCTTTAATGGTGCATGTTGAGAGGCCTGAATAATTACAAGGGAATGTAAACAGTTCTTTGGAGTGACCAGCGTTGGGGTCATATGTCTCCTGGGACTCTTGATGGGGGAGGAAGGAGGACCAGGTTGAGGATTCAGAGTCTCAGCCTCTTGGCTACTGAGACTGGACTATGTGGAAGACTTTGTGGTGCTGCTTGTCAACACACTGGCTCCTTTGTCTGCTATGCAACCCACAACATCCTCGCCCTTGTCTGGGTTCGACAGTGGTGTAGCACTCACACAGCACATTAACCTCATTGCTAAGGACTTCACAATTACGCCTGAAAGAGCACTTCTTTCATTAGACATGGAACAATTTGATGATTCGGTAAGACATATTATCATCCACATCCTCTTAGTGACTAAGACCATGTTAGCACAATGGTGGAAGAAATTCGAGGTTCCTAAGTTTTCGGACATACTTGATAAAATAGGCCAAAATAGTGATTTAGAACTCAGATTTGCGATTAACAACAATCACATCCACAAATATACAAAAAATGGAAGACTTGGAACAACAAATTCCATATCAAATACACCTATTAAGAGGTATTATATTTTGAGGCCTAAACATGGCCGATGTATCTCCTTCCAAGAATGTTACCCCATAATAAGGATTGTCGATTTTCTTTTCCTTTTTTGTTGTTATTTGCTATATGCTATTCAATGCCTATTTGTGGGTTCTCTAGTTTTAAATTTTTTCCGTACCTGTACAAGGTTCTTTACTTCCCATTCCCTTTCTTTCCTCCCTTCCTACCTGAAAACCAATAAAATTATTTGAAAAGACAGTGGTGTAGCACACTGACCAAATTTTGACAGAAAGCTAGAATGAGATACATTCACCTTCTGATCTGTCACACGGCCTTGACGGGAACCAAAACATCCACGTCCCTTAACGTCACCCTTTGCCATATTGAGTGCGTTATGGAAAAAAAAATCCTGGCTTTATTTTTCACAAGTACCCTCGCAGAAGTATTATGTACAAATTCCCTGTATCTAGCAATGTGTGGCTAATTCTTTTTTCAGATATCAGCTTTACTACACACGGCAACAGTAGACTAAGTAAAATTATTGCCACTGATAAATTGTGACATTTTCTTATCTCTGCACGGATTGTGCCAGTCGCACAACTGCTAGATAAAGATACACTATTTAACCAATGGAAAACTAGTATTTTTTTCATATTGCCTTGCTGCCAAATGGCAACAGCAGACTAGAGAAAATTATTGCAACTGGTAAATTGTGACGTTTGCGTATCTCTGCACGGACTGCTCCAGTCATACAACTGCTAGATAAAGTTATGCTATTTATTTGACCAATAGAAAATTTGCATTTTTTTATACCGCCTTGCTGACACGTGGCAACAGCAGACCAAGTAAAATTATTGCCACTGGTAAATTGTGACATTTGCTTATCTCTGCACGGATTGCGCCAGTCACACAACTGCTAGATAAAGGTACTGTTAGGTCCATATATATTTGAACAGAAACAACATTTATCTAATTTTGGTTCTAGACATTACCACAATGAATTTTAAACAAAACAATTCAGATGCAGTTGAAGTTCAGACTTTCAGCTTTCTTTTGAGGGTATCTACATTAAAATTGGATGAAGGGTTTAGGAGTTTCAGCTCCTTCACATGTGCCACCCTGTTTTTAAAGTGACCAAAAGTAACTGGACAATTGACTCCGAGGCTATTTCATGTACAGGTGTGGGCAATCCCTTCGTTATGTCATTTTCAATTAAGCAGATAAAAGGCCTGGAGTTGATTTGAGGTGTGGTGCTTGCATTTGGAAGGTTTTGCTGTGAAGGAAACATGCGGTTAAAGGAGCTCTCCATGCAGGTGAAACAAGCCATCCTTAAGCTGCAAAAAACAGAAAAAACCCATCTGAGAAATTGCTGCAACATTAGGAGTGGAAAAATCTACAGTTTGGTACATCCTGAGAAAGAAAGAAAGCACTGGTGAGCTCATCAATGCAAAAAGACCTGGGCGCCCACGGAAGACAACAGTGGTGGATGATCGCAGGATCGCAGAATAGTCTCCATGGTGAAGAGAAACCCCTTCACAATAGCCAACCAAGTGAGCAACACTCTCCAGGGGGTAGGCGTATCAATATTCAAATCTACCATAAAGAAGACTGCATGAAAGTAAATAAAGAGGGTTCACTGCACGGTGCAAACCACTCATAAGCATCAAGAATCAAAAGGCTAGACTGGACTTTGCTAAAAAACATCTAAAAAAGCCAGCACAGTTCAGGAAGAACATTCTTTGGACAGATAAAACCAAGAGCAACCTCTACCAGAATGATGGAAAGAGAAAAGTATGGCAAAGGCGTGGTACAGCTCATGATGCAAAGCATACCACATCATCTGTATAACACGGCGGAGGCAGTGTGATGGCTTGGGCATGCATGGCTGCCAGTGGCTCTGGGTCACTAGTGTTTATTGATGATGTGACACAGGACAGAAGCAGCTGAATGAATTCTGAGGTATTCAGAGCCATACTGTGAGCTCAGATCCAGCCAAATGCAGCCAAACTGATTGGTCGTCGTTTCTTACTACAGATGGACAATGACCCAAAACATAAAGCCAAAGCAACCCAGGAGATTATTAAAGCAAAGAAGTGGAATATTCTTGAATGGTCAAGTCAGTCACCTGATCTCAACCCAATTGAGCATGCATTTCACTTGTTAAAGACTAAACTTCAGACAGAAAGGCCCACAAACAAACAGCAGCTGAAAACCACCGCAGTGAAGGCCTGGCAGAGCATCAAAAAGGAGGAAACACAGCGTCTGGTGATTTCCATGAGTTCAAAACTTCAGGCAGTCATTGCCAGCAAAGGGTTTTCAACCAAGTACTAGAAATGAACATTTTATTTACAATTACTTAATCTATCCAATTACTTTTGGTCCCTTTAAAAACAGGGTGGCACATGTTAAGGAGCTGAAACTCCTAAACACTTCATCCAATTTTAATGTGGATACCCTCAAATGAAAGCTGAAAGTCTGAACTTCAACTGCATCTGAATTGTTTTGTTTAAAATTCATTGTGGTAATGTCTAGAACCAAAATTAGAAAAATGTTGGTCTGTCCAAATATATATGGACCTAACTATGCTATTTATTTAACCAATAGAAAAATAGTATTTTTTTTATATTTATTGCTGACACATGGCAAAAGAAGACTAAGGCTGGGGTCACACTTGCGAGTGTGATGCGCGAAAGTCGCACGAGTCTCTTGCATCAATACCCAGCACTGCCGGCGGCGATTCGGAATGGAGTGTGCGGCTGCATAGAAATTCATGTAGCCACACACTACATGGCAACAGCAGAGTAAGGAAAATTATTTGCGTATCTCTGCAGTGTTTGCGCCAGTCGCACAACTGCTAGATAAAGAGACGCTATTTATTTAACCAATAGGTTTTTTTTTAATTTTTATATTGCCTTTATGAGACACACCAACAGCAGACTCAGGTAAATTACTGGTAAATAGTGACATTTCCATAGCTTTGTAGGTTTTGCGCAAGTCGCACAACTGCTAGATAAATATTAGCTATTTCAGCAATAGGCGAGTAATATTATTTAGTAATTACCTTTTAAAAAGGATTTTACTATATGCTGGAACTGAGGAATATTATTTAGCTGTAAAAAAAAGGTTTTCTTTAATATACTGGTATTCAGCCATATTATGTAGCTCCAAAAAATTGGCTTAGTATATGCTGGTACTAACTAATCACAGGTCTACAAAAAAATATTTTTTGTAATCATCGCAGGTGATTTTGTACTTTTCTGAATCATCATTTTGTCCTGATTTCAAAAATGTATATAGTTTTTCTGTAGCATGTATAGTTTCCATGGATCAGCATCATTATTATTATAAGTCATAGGAAATATACTGACGACCTTCAGAAAACAGTTATCTACAAATCAGAAATAAATGCTTCACCTTACAAAACAGTTTTTATTGAACCAAAATAATTTCACATGCAAAATAGAAACCAAACTATTAGCAGAAATTAAGGCTGAGTGCAGACGTACTTTTTGGCCCTGCGGATTTTTCCGCGCAGAATGGAAGAAATCCGCAGGTCAAATGACCTGCATTTTTCCTGCGGATTTATTCCATTTTTCATGCGGTTTTCATGCGGTTTTCCCCCTGCGGATTTGGTGACAGGGGAGATGGAAAACCGCACAAAAGAAGTAACATGCTGCGGATTTTGTACCGTGGGAAAACCGCGCGGAAAAATCCGCAGCGTCTGCACAGCGGTTTTTTTTTTACATTGATTTTAAGGCTACTGTTAGAGTTGAGCGATACCAGCCGATACTTGAAAATATCGGATCGGAATGGATCGGCCGATCTTAAAAAAAAGTATCGGTATCGCCGATTCCGATACCGGGAACCAATGAAAGTCAATGGGGCCAAAATATCGGAATTAAAAAAAAAACTTTCTTTCCTTGTAGGTTAATTCTACATGAAGAAAAACAACTAAGAATAATGTAGAATGTATTGTGGGAGGTGGAGGAGACATTAAAGCCATAGAGGTTTAGCCCAATCAAATGGAATAGCAGGAATTAAACTTTTTTTTTAAAGATGTTAGGAGTTACAAAGATATTGACTATGTTAGCCTCATTTATATTTTGCCAGACATGTATGTCTTCTTCTTCTTTCTTCTTCTTTCTTATTCTTCTTCCTTTTTTTTACCTTCTTCTTCTTATTATTCCTTTTTTTATATTCTTCTTCTTCTTCTTCCTCCTTTTTTTACATTCTTCTACTTCCTTTTTTTACATTCTTCTTCCTTTTTTTACATTCTTCTTCTTATTCCTTTTTTTACATTCTTCTTCTTCTTCCTTTTTTAAATTCTTCTACTTCCTTTTTTTACATTCTTCTTCTTCTTCTTCCTTTTCTTACATTCTTCATATTCTTCTTATTCAACAATTATTATTCTACATATTCAACTTCTTCATCTTCTTCCTATTCTTCTTCATCATATTCTTGTTTGTGTCAGGCATTCCTGTAGTTGTTATCTGGAAAAGTTAGAAGTTTACACCTTCCGTTCTGCCTGTCACAAAAGATTTACAACAGGATTTGTCCGCGTTCAGTTTGGCCTGCAGCAGCAGGCCTTTTCCAGGGGCACCACGAGGAGGAACGGACTCACCCCCATACACTGCTTAGTCTTCTTCTGCTTATAAATAAGATAATATCATTTGCTCAGAGTATTAGTCTTATGCTTAATGTTCTTCTGCTTTGTTTTTTTTATGCTTCTTGGTCTTCTCTCTCTTGTTGTTCTGCATCTTGGTGGTTGTCTTCCTGTTCTTTGTCCTCTTGAACCAGCTGACGGTACTGGCACCGGGAGGGGCAGCAGAAGGAACAAGAGCCAATGGCACTACCGAGGACCAGCTGACGGTGCTGGAACCCGGTTACTAAGCAGGAGGTACCTGTGCTACAAAGCACTACCAAGGACCAGCAGACGTTGCCGGAACTCGGATACCGAGATGGAGGCACCTAGGCCAAAGGCTCTGACGAGAACCAGCTGACGGTGCTGGAACCCGGAGGGGTAGCATAAGCTGCAAGAGCAAATGGAAATAGCGAGGACCAGCTGACAGTGCTGGCACCCGGAGAGGCAGCAGAAGGAATAAGAGCCAATGGCACAACCAAGGACCAGCTGACGGTGCTGGAACCCGGTTACTAAGCAGGAGGTACCTGTGCTACAAAGCACTACCAAGGACCAGCAGACGTTGCCGGAACTCGGATACCGAGATGGAGGCACCTAGGCCAAAGGCTCTGACGAGAACCAGCTGACGGTGCTGGAACCCGGAGGGGTAGCATAAGCTGCAAGAGCAAATGGAAATAGCGAGGACCAGCTGACAGTGCTGGCACCCGGAGAGGCAGCAGAAGGAATAAGAGCCAATGGCACAACCAAGGACCAGCTGACGGTGCTGGAACCCGGTTACTAAGCAGGAGGTACCTGTGCTACAAAGCACTACCAAGGACCAGCAGACGTTGCCGGAACTCGGATACCGAGATGGAGGCACCTAGGCCAAAGGCTCTGACGAGAACCAGCTGACGGTGCTGGAACCCGGAGGGGTAGCATAAGCTGCAAGAGCAAATGGAAATAGCGAGGACCAGCTGACAGTGCTGGCACCCGGAGGGGCAGCAGAAGGAATAAGAGCCAATGGCACAACCAAGGACCAGCTGACGGTGCTGGAACCCGGTTACTAAGCAGGAGGTACCTGTGCTACAAAGCACTACCAAGGACCAGCAGACGTTGCCGGAACTCGGATACCGAGATGGAGGCACCTAGGCCAAAGGCTCTGCCGAGAACCAGCTGACGGTGCAGGAACCCGGAGGGGTAGCATAAGCTGCAAGAGCAAATGGAAATAGCGAGGACCAGCTGACAGTGCTGGCACCCGGAGGGGCAGCAGAAGGAATAAGAGCCAATGGCACAACCGAGGACCAGCTGACGGTGCTGGAACCCGGTTACTAAGCAGGAGGTACCTGTGCTACAAAGCACTACCAAGGACCAGCAGACGTTGCCGGAACTCGGATACCGAGATGGAGGCACCTAGGCCAAAGGCTCTGACGAGAACCAGCTGACGGTGCTGGAACACGGAGGGGTATCAGAAGTTACCCCTGAAAAGCAAAGTTGGCATGCCGCAAGCTGGCCGCAGTTACCGAATCACACAGTCCTACAGGGGGTGCTTGTCCTACTGGCACTATGGAACAAGCCTTTCTTACCAGAACCCGCAGTCCACATAGGAAGCACCTAAACTGCTGGCACCCTAGCCTCGGCTAACCCAACCGCAACACGACATGGCAACTTGGGGTGGCAAACTGACATTGACACTTCCCGGAAACAGCAGGCAGGGCTGGAACCAAGCTGGGCAGGAGGGAGTACCCATGCCAAAGTCAGTTATGAGCAGCAACTGGCGATGTTGGAGCCCAGGACAAGCACTTAGCAGGCTGAGGCCTGATGTGCTGTCAATTGGGAGGCAGCAGGACAGATTGCCATCAAAACAGCAGGGGAACAGCTGACGTTACTGAACCCCACAAACACAGGAGCTAGTGTTTTACTCTGTGAAGACGGCACTTCCGAGCAACAACTGGCTGTGTTGAAGCCCAGGGACAAGCACGGAGCAGGCTGAGGCTGCATTGAAGAAATTTTAAGATCGGTTGTAGACTACTAATTTGAACCAAGCTCCACTTAGGCCTGTGGCTTCACTGATTTTCGTATTTCCCCTGTCCTCCAACCCCGCCAGTTACAGCTCCGAAGTGGCGTCTGCACAATCCACACTTGTTCCTGTGTTACAGGTGTTCAGTCCGGTCAGTTAATCCCCTGATGTGTGTCCGGCAATAATGGGAATGTGGACAGAGCAGGCGACATTGCCGGACACACATCAGGGGATTAACTGACCGGACTGAACACCTGTAACACAGGAACAAGTGTGGATTGTGCAGACGCCACTTCGGAGCTGTAACTGGCGGGGTTGGAGGACAGGGGAAATACGAGAGACAGTGGAGCCACAGGCCTAATTGGAGCACGGTTAAAAATCAGTAGTGGTATGACTGTGTAGGCAGCAGGAGACTTTGCCATCTACACAGCAGGGGATCAGCTGACGTTACTGAACCCCACTGAGACACGGGAGCAAGTGTCTCTTTCCGTGTGGACGGCACTTCCGAACTACAACTGGCTGTGTTGAAGCCCAGGAAATAGGAGGGTGTAGGCAGAGGCCTACTGTATTTTGAATGAGGTGACAGCAGGAGAGACTGCCATCCACAAAGCAGGGGATCAGCTGAAGTTACTGAACCCCACTGAGACACGGGAGCAAGTGTCTCTTTCCGTGTGGACGGCACTTCCGAACTACAACTGGCTGTGTTGAAGCCCAGGAAATAGGAGGGTGTAGGCAGAGGCCTACTGTATTTTGAATGAGGTGACAGCAGGAGAGACTGCCATCCACAAAGCAGGGGATCAGCTGACGTTACTGAACCCCACTGAGACACGGGAGCAAGTGTCTCTTTCCGTGTGGACGGCACTTCCGAACTACAACTGGCTGTGTTGAAGCCCAGGAAATAGGAGGGTGTAGGCAGAGGCCTACTGTATTTTGAATGAGGTGACAGCAGGAGAGACTGCCATCCACACAGCAGGGGATCAGCTGACGTTACTGAACCCCACTGAGACACGGGAGCAAGTGTCTCTTTCCGTGTGGACGGCACTTCCGAACTACAACTGGCTGTGTTGAAGCCCAGGAAATAGGAGGGTGTAGGCAGAGGCCTACTGTATTTTGAATAAGGTGACAGCAGGAGAGACTGCCATCCACACAGCAGGGGATCAGCTGACTTTACTGAACCCCACTGAGACACGGGAGCAAGTGTCTCTTTCCGTGTGGACGGCACTTCCGAACTACAACTGGCTGTGTTGAAGCCCAGGAAATAGGATGGTGTAGGCAGAGGCATACTGTATTTTGAATGAGGTGACAGCAGGAGAGACTGCCATCCACACAGCAGGGGATCAGCTGACGTTACTGAACCCCACTGAGACACGGGAGCAAGTGTCTCTTTCCGTGTGGACGGCACTTCCGAACTACAACTGGCTGTGTTGAAGCCCAGGAAATAGGAGGGTGTAGGCAGAGGCCTACTGTATTTTGAATGAGGTGACAGCAGGAGAGACTGCCATCCACACAGCAGGGGATCAGCTGACGTTACTGAACCCCACTGAGACACGGGAGCAAGTGTCTCTTTCCGTGTGGACGGCACTTCCGAACTACAACTGGCTGTGTTGAAGCCCAGGAAATAGGAGGGTGTAGGCAGAGGCCTACTGTATTTTCAATGAGGTGACAGCAGGAGAGACTGCCATCCACACAGCAGGGGATCAGCTGACGTTACTGAACCCCACTGAGACACGGGAGCAAGTGTCTCTTTCCGTGTGGACGGCACTTCCGAACTACAACTGGCTGTGTTGAAGCCCAGGAAATAGGAGGGTGTAGGCAGAGGCCTACTGTATTTTGAATGAGGTGACAGCAGGAGAGACTGCCATCCACACAGCAGGGGATCAGCTGACGTTACTGAACCCCACTGAGACACGGGAGCAAGTGTCTCTTTCCGTGTGGACGGCACTTCCGAACTACAACTGGCTGTGTTGAAGCCCAGGAAATAGGAGGGTGTAGGCAGAGGCCTACTGTATTTTGAAAGAGGTGACAGCAGGAGAGACTGCCATCCACACAGCAGGGGATCAGCTGACGTTACTGAACCCCACTGAGACACGGGAGCAAGTGTCTCTTTCCGTGTGGACGGCACTTCCGAACTACAACTGGCTGTGTTGAAGCCCAGGAAATAGGAGGGTGTAGGCAGAGGCCTACTGTATTTTGAATGAGGTGACAGCAGGAGAGACTGCCATCCACAAAGCAGGGGATCAGCTGAAGTTACTGAACCCCACTGAGACACGGGAGCAAGTGTCTCTTTCCGTGTGGACGGCACTTCCGAACTACAACTGGCTGTGTTGAAGCCCAGGAAATAGGAGGGTGTAGGCAGAGGCCTACTGTATTTTGAATGAGGTGACAGCAGGAGAGACTGCCATCCACAAAGCAGGGGATCAGCTGACGTTACTGAACCCCACTGAGACACGGGAGCAAGTGTCTCTTTCCGTGTGGACGGCACTTCCGAACTACAACTGGCTGTGTTGAAGCCCAGGAAATAGGAGGGTGTAGGCAGAGGCCTACTGTATTTTGAATGAGGTGACAGCAGGAGAGACTGCCATCCACACAGCAGGGGATCAGCTGACGTTACTGAACCCCACTGAGACACGGGAGCAAGTGTCTCTTTCCGTGTGGACGGCACTTCCGAACTACAACTGGCTGTGTTGAAGCCCAGGAAATAGGAGGGTGTAGGCAGAGGCCTACTGTATTTTCAATGAGGTGACAGCAGGAGAGACTGCCATCCACACAGCAGGGGATCAGCTGACGTTACTGAACCCCACTGAGACACGGGAGCAAGTGTCTCTTTCCGTGTGGACGGCACTTCCGAACTACAACTGGCTGTGTTGAAGCCCAGGAAATAGGAGGGTGTAGGCAGAGGCCTACTGTATTTTCAATGAGGTGACAGCAGGAGAGACTGCCATCCACACAGCAGGGGATCAGCTGACGTTACTGAACCCCACTGAGACACGGGAGCAAGTGTCTCTTTCCGTGTGGACGGCACTTCCGAACTACAACTGGCTGTGTTGAAGCCCAGGAAATAGGATGGTGTAGGCAGAGGCCTACTGTATTTTGAATGAGGTGACAGCAGGAGAGACTGCCATCCACACAGCAGGGGATCAGCTGACGTTACTGAACCCCACTGAGACACGGGAGCAAGTGTCTCTTTCCGTGTGGACGGCACTTCCGAACTACAACTGGCTGTGTTGAAGCCCAGGAAATAGGAGGGTGTAGGCAGAGGCCTACTGTATTTTGAATGAGGTGACAGCAGGAGAGACTGCCATCCACACAGCAGGGGATCAGCTGACGTTACTGAACCCCACTGAGACACGGGAGCAAGTGTCTCTTTCCGTGTGGACGGCACTTCCGAACTACAACTGGCTGTGTTGAAGCCCAGGAAATAGGAGGGTGTAGGCAGAGGCCTACTGTATTTTGAAAGAGGTGACAGCAGGAGAGACTGCCATCCACAAAGCAGGGGATCAGCTGACGTTACTGAACCCCACTGAGACACGGGAGCAAGTGTCTCTTTCCGTGTGGACGGCACTTCCGAACTACAACTGTCTGTGTTGAAGCCCAGGAAATAGGAGGGTGTAGGCAGAGGCCTACTGTATTTTCAATGAGGTGACAGCAGGAGAGACTGCCATCCACACAGCAGGGGATCAGCTGACGTTACTGAACCCCACTGAGACACGGGAGCAAGTGTCTCTTTCCGTGTGGACGGCACTTCCGAGCTACAACTGGCTGTGTTGAAGCCCAGGAAATAGGAGGGTGTAGGCAGAGGCCTACTGTCTTTGTAATGCGGAGACAGCAGGAGAGACTGCCATCTCCACAGCAGGGGAACAGCTGGCAGTGCTGAACCCCACTAACACTTGAACGAATGTGTTTGGCTCTGTGGAGACGACACTTCTGAACACCAACTGACGCTGTTGGAGCCCAGGATTAGGCGAGGAGCAGGCTGGGGCCTACTGGATTTTGGCAGGTGAATGCAGCAGGAGACTTGCCATCTCCACAGCAGGGGAACAGCTGACAGTGCTGAACCCCACTAACACTTGAACGAATGTGTTTGGCTCTGTGGAGACGACACTTCTGAACACCAACTGACGCTGTTGGAGCCCAGGATTAGGCGAGGAGCAGGCTGGGGCCTACTGGATTTTGGCAGGTGAAGGCAGCAGGAGACTTGCCATCTCCACAGCAGGGGAACAGCTGACAGTGCTGAACCCCACTAACACTTGAACGAATGTGTTTGGCTCTGTGGAGACGACACTTCTGAACACCAACTGACGCTGTTGGAGCCCAGGATTAGGCGAGGAGCAGGCTGGGGCCTACTGGATTTTGGCAGGTGAAGGCAGCAGGAGACTTGCCATCTCCACAGCAGGGGAACAGCTGACAGTGCTGAACCCCACTAACACTTGAACGAATGTGTTTGGCTCTGTGGAGACGACACTTCTGAACACCAACTGACGCTGTTGGAGCCCAGGATTAGGCGAGGAGCAGGCTGGGGCCTACTGGATTTTGGCAGGTGAATGCAGCAGGAGACTTGCCATCTCCACAGCAGGGGAACAGCTGACAGTGCTGAACCCCACTAACACTTGAACGAATGTGTTTGGCTCTGTGGAGACGACACTTCTGAACACCAACTGACGCTGTTGGAGCCCAGGATTAGGCGAGGAGCAGGCTGGGGCCTACTGGATTTTGGCAGGTGAATGCAGCAGGAGACTTGCCATCTCCACAGCAGGGGAACAGCTGACAGTGCTGAACCCCACTAACACTTGAACGAATGTGTTTGGCTCTGTGGAGACGACACTTCTGAACACCAACTGACGCTGTTGGAGCCCAGGATTAGGCGAGGAGCAGGCTGGGGCCTACTGGATTTTGGCAGGTGAAGGCAGCAGGAGACTTGCCATCTCCACAGCAGGGGAACAGCTGACAGTGCTGAATCCCACTAACACTTGAACGAATGTGTTTGGCTCTGTGGAGACGACACTTCTGAACACCAACTGACGCTGTTGGAGCCCAGGATTAGGCGAGGAGCAGGCTGGGGCCTACTGGATTTTGGCAGGTGAAGGCAGCAGGAGACTTGCCATCTCCACAGCAGGGGAACAGCTGGCAGTGCTGAACCCCACTAACACTTGAACGAATGTGTTTGGCTCTGTGGAGACGACACTTCTGAACACCAACTGACGCTGTTGGAGCCCAGGATTACGCATGCCGCATGCAGAGGCCAATGGGCATCGGTTTTTATGGAGGTTGTGGACTACTACTGATTCTAACCATGCTCCACTTAGGCCTCTGGCTCCACTGTCTCTACTATTTACCCTGGCCTCCAACCCCGCCAGCTACATCTCTGAAGTGGCGTCAGCACAATCTACACTTGTTCCTGTGTTACTGGTGCTCAGTCCCATCAGTTGATCCCCTGATGTTTGTCCGGCAAGTTCGCCAGCTCTGTCCTCATTCCCACTACTGGTTATGGGAATGTGGACAGAGCAGGAGACCTTGCCGGACACACATCAGGGGATAAACTGATGGGACTGAGCCACAGGAACACAGGAACAAGTGTAGATTGTGCTGACGCCACTTCAGAGATGTAGATGGCGGGGTTGGAGGTCAGGGGAAATAGTAGAGACAGTGGAGCCAGAGACCTAAGTTGGGCACGGTTAAAAATCAGTAGTGGTTTGAATGTTGATGGAGCTGGTGACTCTGCCGTCCACACAGCAGGGGATCAGCTGGCATTACTGAACCCCAGTAACACAGGAGCTAGTGTGTTTCTCTGTGCAGACGACACATCTGAGCGACAACTGGCTGTGTTGAAGCACAGGGATTATAGTTCAGGTGGTAGAAAAATGAACACACCAGCAGACCTGGATACAGTTGCCAACCACTAATTTAGTCTGTAAGAGGAATGGCAAAGTCTTTGGAGATCCAGGCCTTGTTCATTTTCAGAAAAGTCAGCCGGTCAACATTATCGGAAGATAGTCGCGTGCGACGGTCTGTTAGTACACCACCTGCGGCACTAAAGACACGTTCCGATAATACACTGGCAGCAGGGCAAGCCAGCACCTCCAATGCATACTGGCTAAGCTCTGGCCATGTATCCAGCTTAGAGACCCAAAACTTGAAGGGGGAAGAGCCATCTGGGAGTACAGCGACAGGGCAAGACATGTAGTCTGACACCATCTGACGGAAGCGTTGCCTCCTGCTGACTCGAGGCGTCGCTGATGGTGTAGACAATTGTGGTGGACACACAAAACTTTGCCACATTTGGGCCATAGTGGTCTTGCCTTGTGCTGCGGCACTGCCTCTGCTCCCTCTTTGTGCAGAGTTTCCTCCACTGCCTCGACGCACAGAGCTGCTTTGTAAAGCACTAGCAACAATGCTGTCGGGTGGAATGGAAAACATTATGGACTGCATCAGTGACTCTTCGTACTCCCGCATTTTACGCTCCCGGTTCAACGTTGGTATGAGCCTTTGTACGCTGTCCCGGTAGCGAGGATCTAGGAGGGTGTACACCCAATAATCAGCCGAGACGAGAATGTGGGCGATGCGGCGGTCGTTTCTCAGGCACTGCAGCATGAAATCAACCATGTGCTGCAGACTCCCAACTGCCAAAGAACCGCTGTCCCCTGTTTGAGGCGTGACCTCGACCTGCTCTGCATCACCCCACCCTCGCTGTACATACTGAGTAGAGGTTTGTGTACCTCCCTCCTCTGGAGAGATGTCTTCCTCCTCCATCGACTCCTCCTCATCCTCCTCACAAAGTGTCCCCTGCCTAGGCCTTTGTGAGGAAACACGTAGCGCAGACTGTCCAGAAGCAGATGGCATTTGGGACTCCTCATCCTCCACCTCTTCTGAAACCTCATCCCTTAGTGCTTGCAGTGTTTGTTGAAGCAGGCAGATAAGGGGGACAGTCATGCTGACTAGTGCATCATCTGCACTCGCCATCCGCGTGGATTCATCGAAGGCACGCAAAACGAGGCAGATGTCCTTCATAGAGGCCCACTCAATGGTGCTGAAGTGTGAACGGCGCACAGTGCGACTTGTTTGCGCCTGATGCAGCTGGTACTCCATGACTGCTGCCTGCTGCTCACACAACCGCTCCAACATATGTAACGTTGAATTCCACCGGGTGGGTAGGTCACATATGATGCGATGTTCCGGAAGGCCAAATCGTCGCTGCAGAGCAGCGAGGCGCGATCTTGCCGTGCTGGAACGTCGCAAGTGAGCGCACTCTATGCGGACCTTGTGTAACAGTGCATCAAGATCCGGATAGTCCCTCAGAAAGCTCTGCACGACCAAGTTAAGAACATGTGCCAGACATGGGATGTGTGTGAGGTTGCCTAGGCCAAGAGCTGCCACCAGATTTCGGCCATTGTCACACACTACCAAGCCCGGCTGGAGATTCGCTGGCCCAAACCACACATCGCTCTCCAGCTTGATAGCATTCCAGAGCTCCTGCGCTGTGTGGCTTCGATTCCCCAAAGAAATTAATTTGAGTACAGCCTGTTGACGTTTGGCCACGGCTGTGCTCATATCGGTCGTAACAGGCTCCTGCTCTGCTGTTTCTGAGGAACTTGAGTAGGAGGAGGAGTCTATGTGTACAGACTGGAGTCCTGCAATCCGTGGCGTTGGATGAACACGTACAGCGCCACTCTCCAGATCCATACCCGGCTCCACAACATTGACCCAGTGGGCAGTGAGGGAAAGGTATCGTCCCTGTCCATGGTTACTGGTCCACGCATCGGTGGTCAGGTGGACCTTGCTACTAACGGCGTTTAGTAGCGCATGTTTTATTTTGCCCTCAACATGTTTCTGCAGGGCAGGGACGGCTCGCCTGCTGAAATAAAAGCGGCTGGGCACGTTGTATTGGGGGACTGCCAATGCCATTAAGTCCCGGAAGGTGTCAGTGTCCACCAGCCTGAATGACAGCATTTCAACTGCCAGAAGTTTGGCAATGCCAGCATTCAGAGACTGTGCTCGGGGATGGTTTGCCGAGTAAGGGCGCCTTTTATCCCATGCCTGTGCTACCGATGGCTGTGATGGATGGGAACGTGCTGTTATGGGTGGAATCTGACAGGGTCTCCGGACAACAGTGGCAGAGGTTCTTCCTTGGCGATCCTGTGAGGAAGCCGAACCAGCAGTGTGTGAGCTGGAGGAAGAGGGCCCAACACGAACTGAAGAGGTGGTAGGTGGTGCTGTACGTTGGCCTACGTCTTCAGGGTGTCTCTGCAACTCCAACTCGTGCTTGGTGCGCACATGTTTCCACATATTTGTGGTATTGAGGTTGCTGACATTTCTCCCTCTTTTGACTCTCTGATGACACAGCTTGCATTTGACAAAGCAAATGTCATCTGCAACTGTGTCAAAAAAGGACCACGCACTGCAACTCTTGTGAGCGCCCGGTTTGCCTTTGGAAGGAGGAATGCTCCTAACGGGTGCCGAAGTGGAGGGTACAGGCAACCAAGTCTTCCCCCTCCCTCTGCCTCCTGTTTTGGCCGGTAGGGGAATCTCTTCCTCAGAGCTGCTACCACCACCTTCCTGTTGCTCACGCCATGATGGGTCAAGGACCTCATCATCTTCCCTCCCCTCTTCAAACAGCTGCTTCTCCGGGGTTGTCTCGCCAGCACCGTACGCACCAGAAAGTGGCAACTGAGTCTCGTCATCATCTGATGCGTACTGAGGTGTGCTGACCATAGGCACTGGCCCACTCGCCTCTTCAGATTCAGAGGGACAAAGAAGTTGCGCATCACTGCATACTCCCTCTTCTTCACATTCAGGAATGCTGCTTGGCTGGCCCCCTCTTTCCAAGCCAACAGATTCCGAGAACAGAAGTAGAGACTGTGATGGCTCCTGTCCATGTCTCTCTGACTGCCTGGGCACTTTGGCAGGTGGTGAAGAGACAGATGGTTGCTCTTCAGTGCTCTGACCCTGAGAGGATGCGGAAGTAATTGAAGTCGATGCGTTAGCTGCCATCCATCCGACAACGGCTTCAATTTGTTCCTCCCGCAGCAGTGGGGTACGTTGAGGTCCTACAAAGCTGCGCATAAAGGACTGTTGCCTGCTAAAACTGGGGGATGCTGATCCACTGGTGCCCGCAGCAGGCCCAGAATCCCCACGTCCTCTACCTGTAGAATCCCCACGTCCTCTCCCTGCAGAATCCCCACGTCCTCTCCCTGCTGAAACTCCACGCCCACGCCCACGCCCCCGCGCCTTACTCCCTGCCTTCTTCATCTTGCAAGACTGCTTAAGATAGGCAAAAAAGTACAAAGGGGGGCCTTAGTGTGCTTATTCCTGAACAGCTGGTTACAGGTACAAGAAACACTAATTTTATGAAGTGTGTGTGTGTGGACTAGACTTTAATAGGAGCTGATGTGGCCTACACAAGTTCAAAATGTAGTGTTTGGTGAACTTTTTATGTGGTTTCTTTGTTTGAAACAAACTCAAAGTATGAGAACAAAGAATTGAAACTGATAGTATCACCAACTTTTTGGAGCTATTACAATGCAGGCAGGTAACCTACAATGCAAAAGATGAGGCTCCCAAAAAATTGGGTAATACTAATCTGGCTGCGCCGGCAGGGCACAAGCCAGAAAAAAAGGCTCCTCTATCTACTCCTATATAGTGTTTGCAACCAACCAATGTTGATGGATACGGATGGATGCACACTAATAGGAGAAGAAAAAATGAGCTGCACTCAAAGACAAATATGTGTGAGGCAGTGACGCACGTTGAGCGTCCTACAACCAGACGTAGCTGCAGGACACTCTACTCAGCGTGAGCTGCACTCACACACAGTCAGAGACCTCTCAGACAGCCGTCAACAGTGCAGCTAAGTGGGCACTGGCACTGACAGGCTGCAGAAAGGCTCCGCTGTGTACTCCTATATAGTGTTTGCAACCACCGTAGATGGAGACGGATGGATGCACACTAATAGAAGAAAAAATGAGCTGCACTCAAATAAAAATATGTGTGAGGCAGTGACGCACGCTGAGCGTCCTACAGCCAGACGTAGCTGCAGGACACACTACTCAGCGTGAGCTGCACTCACACACAGTCAGAGACCTCTCAGACAGCCGTGAACAGTGCAGCAAAGTGGACACTAGCACTGAAAGGCTGCAGAAAGGCTCCGCTGTCTACTACTAGTGTTTGCAACCAACGTATATGGATACGGATGGAAGCACACTAGATTGAAATTATTTAAAAAATGCAGCTCAAAAAATAAAAGATGTATGAGGCAGCAGTGATCACACTGGGTGGCCTACAGCCTGACGTGGCTGCAGGACCCACTCCACAGCGTGAGCTGCACTCACACAGCCCTTGCAGACAGCTGTGAACACTGCTGCTAGGGCAAAGAAGGCTACAGTGGTGGTTTATGTAGCCTGGGTAAAGCACTAGATGTTTGGTGGAATCGCTATTTCTAACTGTCCCTCACAGTCTTCTACAGCAGCCTGTCCCTAACTGAATTCACAGCAGAGTGACCAGAAATGGCGGCTGCGGTGGCTTTTATAGTGCATCATGACATCATTTCGGCAGCCAATCACAGCCATGCCAATAGTTAACATGCCTACATGCCTAACAGGATGTGCCCACACTTCGGAGGATTCCCATTGGCTTAATCAAAGCAAGCAGGCTCATAGCATGATGGGAACTTCCTATTCCGATTCCGATCCCGGAATCCGATATGAAAAAAGTATCGGAATTAAGTATCGGAATTCCGATACCGCTAATATCGGCCGATACCCGATACTTGCGGTATCGGAATGCTCAACACTAGCTACTGTACATCACAATGCGGATATGCAACGTTTCTGCGCGGTAAAATCCGCTGCGGAACCGCTGCAAATCTGCATCGTGTGCACACAGCCTAAAAGTGCTTGACATTTTTCAGAGTTGTCCTTATATAACATCCAACAGTAATCTGCCATCATTGAGTCATTGAAAAAACCCTGGTAGCAGTGTTCCATTACTTTAATGTCCTGGTGAAACCGCTCGCTTTTTTTATCGCTTACATCCTCAAGATTTTGAGGGAGGAAATATAAATAAGAATGCAAACATTTTCAGAGACATGCGACATCCAAGACAGTGGTATGCATTCAGAAGTTCCTCAACACCTTCAACGTATTCTGGAGATTTTTGTTTTCCTTTGAAGTTTTCACTAGAGTTGAGCGAAACGGGTCGAAAAAATTCAAAAGTCGCCGACTTTTGGCAAAGTCGGGTTTCATGAAACGAAACCCGACCCTAGGATGAGGTCGGCCACGAGGTCGGCGACTTACGCGCCAAAGTCGCGTTTCAAAAGTTTGTTTTGCGCTCTTTTTCAGCCAATCAGGATCCACGGACACTGTGGGCAACGTGATGACATAGGCACGGGTCACCACCATCTTTCAGAAGGGCATGCAAGTGATTGGCTTGCTTTGGTGGGCGTCACAGGGGGTATAAAAGGGCGTGCACGCCGACCGCCATCTTACTTCTGCCGATCTTAGTATAGGGAGAGGTTGCTGCTGATTCTGTAGGGAGAGCGTTAGGCAGGGAAGAAGACAAAAAAACTGCTTCTGCTGCTAGCGATTTGGCCTGCACAACACACCAGTCACTGTGTGTGCAGTGCAAGGGGATGCTATATAGTGGTGTATCAGTGGTGTTGGTTGTTGGGCTGCCTTCTAAGGCTTCCTGACATTCCTGCATTGCTGTTTACCCACTGCTCCGCAAACTGCTTTTTTAAAAGCAATCCCAATTTTTTTTTTTTGTCCTGCTGAGAAGAAAAAAAAACTGCTTCTGCTGCTAGCAATTTGGCCTGCACAACACACCAGTCACTGTGTGTGCAGTGCAAGGGGAGGCTATACAGTGGTGTATCAGTGGTGTTGGTTGTTGGGCTGCCTTCTAAGGCTTCCTGACATTCCTGCATTGCTGTTTACCCACTGCTCCGCAAACTGCTTTTTTAAAAGGAATCCAATCTCCCTTATCCTCTAGTCACTTTTGTCACAGCTGTGCCATCGAGCCTGTCACATAGCGCTCAGATATTCATTGGGCCTCACACAATCCAAAAGTGTCCATCCAGTGTCCAAAAGTGTGTGCAGAGATTCAAAATCTCCCTTATCCTCTAGTCACTTTAGTCACAGCTGTGCCATCGAGCCTGTGACATGGCGCTCAGATATCAGTGGGCCTCACACAATCCAAAAGTGTCCATCCAGTGTCCAAAAGTGTGTGCAGAGATTCAAAATCTCCCTTATCCTCTAGTCACTTTGGTCACAGCTGTGCCATCGAGCCTGTCACATAGCGCTCAGATATCAGTGGGCCTCACACAATCCAAAAGTGTCCAGTGTCCAAAAGTGTGTGCAGAGATTCAAAATCTCCCTTATCCTCTAGTCACTTTGGTCACAGCTGTGCCATCGAGCCTGTCACATAGCGCTCAGATATCAGTGGGCCTCACACAATCCAAAAGTGTCCATCCAGTGTCCAAAAGTGTGTGCAGAGATTCAAAATCTCCCTTATCCTCTAGTCACTTTAGTCACAGCTGTGCCATCGAGCCTGTGACATGGCGCTCAGATATCAGTGGGCCTCACACAATCCAAAAGTGTCCATCCAGTGTCCAAAAGTGTGTGCAGAGATTCAAAATCTCCCTTATCCTCTAGTCACTTTGGTCACAGCTGTGCCATCGAGCCTGTCACATAGCGCTCAGATATCAGTGGGCCTCACACAATCCAAAAGTGTCCAGTGTCCAAAAGTGTGTGCAGAGATTCAAAATCTCCCTTATCCTCTAGTCACTTTGGTCACAGCTGTGCCATCGAGCCTGTCACATAGCGCTCAGATATCAGTGGGCCTCACACAATCCAAAAGTGTCCAGTGTCCACAAGTGTCTGCAGAAATTCAAAATCTCCCCTGTCCTATAGACACCTTGTACCATGTTTTACATTACTATATAGTTTGTTGGATTTTGTCTACATTTCTACCAAAAATGAGGAAGGCTGGTGGAAGAGGCCGTGGAATTGGGCGGGGGTTGGCAGCTGGTAATGATGGTGTTGGTGGTGGATCTGATGGTAGTGGCAAGAGCAAAATAGGACCGAATGCAGGAGGTGCTGACCCTGCGTCATCGTCTGGCTACATAAGGCCTCGAACGCTTAGTTTTCTAGGAGTTGGCAAACCGCTTTTAAAGCCAGAGCATCAGGAAAAAGTTTTGTCTTACATTGCTGACTCAGCCTCCAGCTCTATCGCCTCCGCTTCTTCAGTTGTAAAAAGTAAAAGCACTGAGTCGTCATTGGAGGCTCATGTTCATGAACCACACCTTTCCTTGTGTCCTTCACCCCAACCAAGATTGAAGGATGACGCAGGCCATACTACTGATTACTCCATGGAGCTGTTTTCACATAACATGCCTGGATTATCAAGTGAAATGGTGAATTACCCAGGCCAAGATGAATCTGACATGGAGTGCACTGATGTAGAGTTGAGCGACTTTTGGTTTTTTAGGGTCGCGTTTCGTTTAACCCGACTTTTCCAAAAGTCGGGTCGAGCAAGATCGTCCGATTATAGGGAAAAGTCGGGGTCGTCCCGAAACACGAAACCCAATGTAAGTCAATAGGGAATAAAAGTCGGCAGTGAGAGGAGGACAGGAAACACACCAACAGTGCCCATTTGAATGCCAAAAGCATCAATTCTTCTTACTTAAGCTTGTCAACCTTAATTAACTTCATAATACAAGTTACGCACTGAAAAATGGGGGTTATTTGGCTACAGACTGTGGGGGTGGAGGGCTGGCTCCAGGTTTTCATGTGCCCTGGGCGAAAGAGCGCCCCTTTAACACATACCACAACTCATCATGCTCCGATACGGCAGAGAAATAGCGGTATTGTACAATGAAAAATACCTCACTTTTTACATCTCATGACGAGGCCCATCTATTTCTCCATACAGAATCATTGGTCCCATATAATATTTGAAACAGTATATGATGAGCTCCACATAATGCTACAGTATATGTTGGTCCCCATGGATGAAGCTCTACTGTCTTATGGGCCCAAATAATGCTCCAAACATAATGGGCCCCATTTCTAATGCTCTAGTGTATAATGGGCCCTGTAAATGCTGCTCCAGTGTCTGATGTCCACCTTTGGAATGTTCCAGTGTATGGTGGGCCCCATCTATCATTCTCAGACGGTGTTAGGCCCAGTATGGATTGCACGTGATTGCACAAAGGTGAGAAAGGGTACCGTATCCCCAGATAACATGTATGGATAGTGTACACATTCAAAATATATGTCTATACATCAGGAGGCAGGCTCAGACGGTGTTAGGCCCAGTATAGATTGCCCGTGATTGCACAAAGGTTAGAAAGGGTACCGTATCCCCAGATAACATGTATGGATAGCGTACACATTCAAAATATATGTCTCAGGAGGCAGGCTCAGACGGTGTTAGGCCCAGTATGGATTGCACGTGATTGCACAAAGGTTAGAAAGGGTACCGTATCCCCAGATAACATGTATGGATAGCGTACACATTCAAAATATATGTCTCAGGAGGCAGGCTCAGACGGTGTTAGGCCCAGTATGGATTGCACGTGATTGCACAAAGGTTAGAAAGGGTACCGTATCCCCGGATAACATGTATGGATAGCGTACACTTTCAAAATATATGTCTATATATCAGGAGGCAGGCTCAGACGGTGTCAGGCACAGTATGGATTTGACGGCCCAGATTACACAGCGGAGGAGCAGGGAGAGGTAAAGATTGCAAATGCTGGGGCCCTGCCCAAGCAAGGGGGGCCCACTCGTGGGCGTCGGTGCTGGCACTGGGCCCCTCATAGTACAGCGGTGTGTCTGACGGCGGGTGTGCACCACCACCGTCAGAGACACTTGATTGCACTATGAGGGACCCTGTGCCAGTGCCCGCGCCCAAGAGTCGGCCTACCCACCTGTCCAGGGCAACGGCACTCGCACGGTGTCGTGCGCTAGGTGGTGACCCCGGCCATGGGGGGGGAGGCAGCACAGTTAGGGAGTTTTAGAAAGTGGCATATGTTGATGTTGGACATTCAGCTGATGCAAAAGGCGAAAAAGGTGAAGTACCAGGAAGAGGTGGACCAAAGCAAGCCATTTTTCTGTCACCCTATGTGTCATCAGGGGAAGGTGGGACAAAATCCTTGGAAACCCATGCGTGGTTCATTTTAATGAAGGTTAGATCATCCACATTTTGGGTTGACAGACGGGTCCTTTTTTCTGTCAGGATTGATCCAGCTGCACTGAAGACTCTTTCCGATAGCACACTTGCAGCTGGGCAAGCGAGCTCCTGTAAGGCATATTGGGCCAATTCAGGCCAGGTGTCCAGTTTAGCGGCCCAATAGTCAAAGGGGAATGACCTGTGTGGGAGAACATCGATATGGGAGGAAAAGTAGTTTGTAACCATAGTTGACAACTGCTGTCTCCTGTCACTTTCCATCGATGCAGTATTACCAGTTGTGTGAGCGGTATTTGAAAAATCAGTCCACAACATTGTCATGAAACCCCTGTCTCCAATACCACTTCTGTTGTGTGCACCACGAACACCTCTGCCAAGCTGCCCCCGGCCCGTACGGCTCGTGTGAGAACCATCACCGCTGCTGTGTGCTGGGAATGCCTCGAGCAACCGATTTACCAGAGTTGCTTGTTTATTAGCCAATATTAGGTCAAGGTTCTCCTGTGGCATGATGTTTTGTAATTTGAATTTATAGCATGGATCCAGGATGCTGGCCAACCAGTAGTCGTCATCGTTCATCATTTTGGCAATGCGGGGGTCCCTTTTTAGGATCCGCAAGGCATAATCTGACATGTGGGCCAATGTTCCCGGTGTCAATGATGCACTGCGAGTGCTGGGTGGAGGAGCACTTTCTGGCAAATCCACATCCCTCCAGTCACGCACAAACCCTGTACCAGACCTTGCCACGCCAACATTTTCACTTGCCCCACGAGATGCATCCTCCTCCCCTAAGTAATCATCCCCATCATCATCCTCCTCCTCCTCCTCTTCTTCCTCCACCTCGTCCAGGAGAGGTCCCTGAGCAGACAATGGCTGAATGTCATCAAGGATTCCCTCCTCCTCTTCCTCCTCATCAACATTGGCTGCAGACGCCTGCTCCTTAAGGTGCGTCAAAGTTTGCATGAGCAGACGCATAAGTGGGATGCTCATGCTTAGGATGGCGTCATCTGCGCTTACCAGCCGTGTGCATTCCTCAAAACACTGAAGGACTTTACAAAGGTCTTTCAGCTTCGACCACTGCACACCTGTCAACTCCATGTCTGCTCTCAAAGTGCCTGGCCGTGTATCCTCCCACAAATGCATTATGGCCTGCCTCTGCTCGCACAGCCGCTCCACCATGTGCAGGGTGGAGTTCCACCTTGTTGCAATGTCGATAATGAGGCGGTGGTTGGGAAGGTGGAGCAATCGCTGCAGCTTCTGCATACGAACGGAGTGTACAGGCGACCGGCGGATGTGCGCGCACAGTCTTCGCACCTTCTGGACTAGGGCTGTTAACTCCGGATAATTTTTGAGGAAGCACTGCACCACCAGGTTCAAGGTGTGAGCCAAGCAAGGTATGTGGCTGAGTTTTGAAAGGGCTATGGCTGCCACAAAATTACGGCCGTTATCACTAACTACCTTGCCTGCCTCAAGATGTACACTGCCCAGCCATGACTCAGTTTGTCGCTTCAAGTACTCGGCCAGCACCTCGGCGGTGTGTCTGTCTCCCAAACACATCATCTGCAACACAGCCTACTGACGCTTTCCACTAGCTGCTCGATAGGGGGACACATCGTGTGCAACAGTGGCAGCTGCAAATGGAGTGCTCGTACGACTGCGCTCTGTGGACGAGCTTTCGCTTCTGGAGGAGGAGGAGGAGGAGGAGGAGGGTCGAACGCCTACAACCAACTGTTTCCTATACCGTGGGCTAGGCAGCACTGTCCCACCACCGCTGTCCCCTGTGGACCCTGCATCCACCACATTAACCCAGTGCGCAGTGATGGACACGTAATGGCCCTGGCCATGCCGACTGGACCATGCATCAGTTGTGAGGTGCACCTTTCCGCTCACTGACTGCTTGAGTGCATGGACAAAGCGGTCTTTCACATGATGGTGGAGGGCTGGGATGGCTTTGCGAGAGAAGAAGTGGCGACTGGGTAGGTCATAGCGTGGTACTGCATAGGCCATGAGTTCGCGGAAAGCTGTGCTTTCCACCAACCGAAAGGGCATCATCTCAAACGAGATTAGTTTGGCAATGTGGGCGTTCAAACCCAGTGTACGCGGATGAGAGACTGAGTACTTTCTTGACCTACTCATAGTGTCTGGGAGGGTGAGCTGGACTTGAGAGCTGCATTTGGTGGAAGTAGCGGAGGACAGGGCGGACTGAGAGAGGGTTGATGATGGTGATGGAGTTGGTGTTCTTTCTGATGGCCTAGAATCAGTCTTTCGTTGATATAACAGTGGGATTCCCTGACTGCTGTGGCCTTGCAACGACACCTCAACATTTGCTGCTGTGCTAACCGGTGGGCTTACAGTGGGGGAAACAATGTAGCGTTGCTGACTACCTTCGTTGTGATCAGTTGCACATGTGGCACTTGAGGTTTGGTGTTGTGTCCACGCTTGCAAGTGCATGCTGGTTAAATGTCTAAGCATGCAACTGGTATTCAAATTTTTCAGATTTTTCCCTCGGCTAAAGGTCTTTGCGCACTTCTTACAGATAACCTTGGCCTGATCATGAGGATTTTGGTCAAAAAAGTGCCACACTGCACTCTTCCTACTTTGGCAGACATTTTGCGGCCTAGCACGCTGTGATCTTTTGACCCTCTGGACAAGCTGTCCAGCAACTCTTTTGATGTTTGGAACCAGTCTTTGGAGTGCTCCGGGCCTGCCAGATAACAGCTGTTGCGATGTTGATGTCTGCTGTGGATGCTCCTCGTCTGAGCTATTGGAAGCAGCACCCTCTTCCCCCAATGGATGCCAATCTGGGTCAACAACTGGGTCATCCATCACCTCCTCTTCTATGTCATGTGCACCTTTCTCTGTGTCACCGTGTATGGTGGTATAGTGTGCGGGAAGGGGCACCTGAGTCTCATCAGGGTCAGAATCTGGCTCTGTACACTGCGAGGACAATGTAGTGCTCTGAGTGAATGTACCAGCAGAATCATCCATCAGCGGCTGTGCATCAGTGCACTCCATGTCAGATTCATCTTGGCCTGGGTAATTCACCATTTCACTTGATAATCCAGGCATGTTATGTGAAAACAGCTCCATGGAGTAATCAGTAGTATGGCCTGCGTCATCCTTCAATCTTGGTTGGGGTGAAGGACACAAGGAAAGGTGTGGTTCATGAACATGAGCCTCCAATGACGACTCAGTGCTTTTACTTTTTACAACTGAAGAAGAGGAGGCGATAGAGCTGGAGGCTGAGTCAGCAATGTAAGACAAAACTTTTTCCTGATGCTCTGGCTTTAAAAGCGGTTTGCCAACTCCTAGAAAACTAAGCGTTCGAGGCCTTATGTAGCCAGATGATGACGCAGGGTCAGCACCTCCTGCATTCGGTCCTATTTTGCTCTTGCCACTACCATCAGATCCACCACCAACACCATCATTACCAGCTGCCAACCCCCGCCCAATTCCACGGCCTCTTCCACCAGTCTTCCTCATTTTTGGTAGAAATGTAGACAAAATCCAACAAACTATATAGTAATGTAAAACAAGGTACAAGGTGTCTATAGGACAGGGGAGATTTTGAATTTCTGCAGACACTTGTGGACACTGGACACTTTTGGATTGTGTGAGGCCCACTGATATCTGTGCGCTATGTGACAGGCTCGATGGCACAGCTGTGACCAAAGTGACTAGAGGATAAGGGAGATTTTGAATCTCTGCACACACTTTTGGACACTGGACACTTTTGGATTGTGTGAGGCCCACTGATATCTGTGCGCTATGTGACAGGCTCGATGGCACAGCTGTGACCAAAGTGACTAGAGGATAAGGGAGATTTTGAATCTCTGCACACACTTTTGGACACTGGATGGACACTTTTGGATTGTGTGAGGCCCACTGATATCTGAGCGCTATGTGACAGGCTCGATGGCACAGCTGTGACCAAAGTGACTAGAGGATAAGGGAGATTTTGAGTCTCTGCACACACTTTTGGACACTGGATGGACACTTTTGGATTGTGTGAGGCCCACTGATATCTGAGCGCTATGTGACAGGCTCGATGGCACAGCTGTGACCAAAGTGACTAGAGGATAAGGGAGATTTTGAATCTCTGCACACACTTTTGGACACTGGATGGACACTTTTGGATTGTGTGAGGCCCACTGATATCTGAGCGCTATGTGACAGGCTCGATGGCACAGCTGTGACCAAAGTGACTAGAGGATAAGGGAGATTTTGAGTCTCTGCACACACTTTTGGACACTGGATGGACACTTTTGGATTGTGTGAGGCCCACTGATATCTGAGCGCTATGTCACAGGCTCGATGGCACAGCTGTGACCAAAGTGACTAGAGGATAAGGGAGATTTTGAATCTCTGCACACACTTTTGGACACTGGACACTTTTGGATTGTGTGAGGCCCACTGATATCTGAGCGCTATGTGACAGGCTCGATGGCACAGCTGTGACCAAAGTGACTAGAGGATAAGGGAGATTTTGAATCTCTGCACACACTTTTGGACACTGGATGGACACTTTTGGATTGTGTGAGGCCCACTGATATCTGAGCGCTATGTGACAGGCTCGATGGCACAGCTGTGACCAAAGTGACTAGAGGATAAGGGAGATTTTGAATCTCTGCACACACTTTTGGACACTGGACACTTTTGGATTGTGTGAGGCCCAATGAATATCTGAGCGCTATGTGACAGGCTCGATGGCACAGCTGTGACAAAAGTGACTAGAGGATAAGGGAGATTGGATTGCTTTTAAAAAAGCAGTTTGCGGAGCAGTGGGTAAACAGCAATGCAGGAATGTCAGGAAGCCTTAGAAGGCAGCCCAACAACCAACACCACTGATACTCCACTATATAGCCTCCCCTTGCACTGCACACACAGTGACTGGTGTGTTGTGCAGGCCAAATAGCTAGCAGCAGAAGCAGTTTTTTTTTCTTCTCAGCAGGACAAAAAAAAAAATTTGGGATTGCTTTTAAAAAAGCAGTTTGCGGAGCAGTGGGTAAACAGCAATGCAGGAATGTCAGGAAGCCTTAGAAGGCAGCCCAACAACCAACACCACTGATACTCCACTATATAGCCTCCCCTTGCACTGCACACAGTGACTGGTGTGTTGTGCAGGCCAAATCGCTAGCGGCAGAAGCAGTTTTTTTGTCTTCTTCCCTGCCTAACGCTCTCCCTACAGAATCAGCAGCAACCTCTCCCTATTCTAAGAACGGCAGAAGTAAGATGGCGGTCGGAGTGCACGCCCTTTTATACCCCCTGTGACGCCCACCAAAGCAAGCCAATCACTTGCATGCCCTTCTGAAAGATGGTGGTGACCCGTGCCTATGTCATCACGTTGCCCACAGTGTCCGTGGATCCTGATTGGCTGAAAAAGATCGCAAAACAAACTTTTGAAACGCGACTTTGGCACGTAAGTCGCCGACCTCGTGGCCGACCTCATCCTAGGGTCGGGTTTCATTTCATGAAACCCGACTTTGCCAAAAGTCGGCGACTTTTGAATTTTTTCGACCCGTTTCGCTCAACTCTACACTGATGCACAGCCGCTGATGGATGATTCTGCTGGTACATTCACTCAGAGCACTACATTGTCCTCGCAGTGTACAGAGCCAGATTCTGACCCTGATGAGACTCAGGTGCCCCTTCCCGCACACTATACCACCATACACGGTGACACAGAGGAAGGTGCACATGACATAGAAGAGGAGGTGATGGATGACCTAGTTGTTGACCCAGATTGGCATCCATTGGGGGAAAGAGGGTGCTGCTTCCAATAGCTCAGATGAGGAGCAGACATCGACATCGCAACAGCTGTTATCTGGCAGGCCCGGAGCACTCCAAAGACAGGTTCCAAACATCAAAAGAGTTGCTGGACAGCTTGTCCAGAGGGTCAAAAGATCACAGTGTGCTAGGCCGCAAAATGTCTGCCAAAGTAAGAAGAGTGCAGTGTGGCACTTTTTTGAACAAAATCCTCATGATCAGGCCAAGGTTATCTGTAAGAAGTGCGCAAAGACCTTTAGCCGAGGGAAAAATCTGAAAAATTTGAATACCAGTTGCATGCTTAGACATTTAACCAGCATGCACTTGCAAGCGTGGACACAACACCAAACCTCAAGTGCCACATGTGCAACTGATCACAACGAAGGTAGTCAGCAACGCTACATTGTTTCCCCCACTGTAAGCCCACCGGTTAGCACAGCAGCAAATGTTGAGGTGTCGTTGCAAGACCACAGCAGTCAGGGAATCCCACTGTTATATCAACGAAAGACTGATTCTAGGCCATCAGAAAGAACACCAACTCCATCACCATCATCAACCCTCTCTCAGTCCGCCCTGTCCACCGCATGCAGCTCTCAAGTCCAGCTCACCCTCCCAGACACTATGAGTAGGTCAAGAAAGTACTCAGTCTCTCATCCGCGTACACTGGGTTTGAACGCCCACATTGCCAAACTAATCTCGTTTGAGATGATGCCCTTTCGGTTGGTGGAAAGCACAGCTTTCCGCGAACTCATGGCCTATGCAGTACCACGCTATGACCTACCCAGTCGCCACTTCTTCTCTCGCAAAGCCATCCCAGCCCTCCACCATCATGTGAAAGACCGCATTGTCCATGCACTCAAGCAGTCAGTGAGCGGAAAGGTGCACCTCACAACTGATGCATGGTCCAGTCGGCATGGTCAGGGCCGTTACGTGTCCATCACTGCGCACTGGGTTAATGTGGTGGATGCAGGGTCCACAGGGGACAGCGGTGGTGGGACAGTGCTGCCTAGCCCACGGTATAGGAAACAGTTGGCTGTAGGCGTTCGACCCTCCTCCTCCTCCTCCTCCTCCAGAAGCGAAAGCTCGTCCACAGAGCGCAGTCGTACGAGCACTCCATCTGCAGCTGCCACTGTTGCACACGATGTGTCCCCCTATCGAGCAGCTAGTGGAAAGCGTCAGCAGGCTGTGTTGCAGATGATGTGTTTGGGCGAAAGACACACCGCCGAGGTGCTGGCCGAGTACTTGAAGCGACAAACTGAGTCATGGCTGGGCAGTGTACATCTTGAGGCAGGCAAGGTAGTTAGTGATAACGGCCGTAATTTTGTGGCAGCCATAGCCCTTTCAAAACTCAGCCACATACCTTGCTTGGCTCACACCTTGAACCTGGTGGTGCAGTGCTTCCTCAAAAATTATCCGGAGTTAACAGCCCTGCTCCAGAAGGTGCGAAGACTGTGCGCGCACATCCGCCGGTCGCCTGTACACTCCGTTCGTATGCAGAAGCTGCATCGATTGCTCCACCTTCCCAACCACCGCCTCATTATCGACATTGCAACAAGGTGGAACTCCACCCTGCACATGGTGGAGCGGCTGTGCGAGCAGAGGCAGGCCATAATGCATTTGTGGGAGGATACACGGCCAGGCACTTTGAGAGCAGACATGGAGTTGACAGGTGTGCAGTGGTCGAAGCTGAAAGACCATTGTAAAGTCCTTCAGTGTTTTGAGGAATGCACACTGCTGGTAAGCGCAGACGACGCCATCCTAAGCATGAGCATCCCACTTATGCGTCTGCTCATGCAAACTTTGACGCACCTTAAGGAGCAGGCGTCTGCAGCCAATGTTGATGAGGAGGAAGAGGAGGAGGGAATCCTTGATGACATTCAGCCATTGTCTGCTCAGGGACCTCTCCTGGACGAGGTGGAGGAAGAAGAGGAGGAGGAGGATGATGATGGGGATGATTACTTAGGGGAGGAGGATGCATCTCGTGGGGCAAGTGAAAATGTTGGCGTGGCAAGGTCTGGTACAGGGTTTGTGCGTGACTGGAGGGATGTGGATTTGCCAGAAAGTGCTCCTCCACCCAGCACACGCAGTGCATCATTGACACCGGGAACATTGGCCCACATGTCAGATTATGCCTTACGGATCCTAAAAAGGGACCCCCGCATTGCCAAAATGATGAACGATGACGACTACTGGTTGGCCAGCATCCTGGATCCACGCTATAAAGGCAAATTACAAAACATCATGCCACAGGAGAACCTTGACCTAATATTGGCTAATAAACAAGCAACTCTGGTAAATCGGTTGCTTGAGGCATTCCCAGCACACAGCAGCGGTGATGGTTCTCACACAAGCCGTACGGGCCGGGGGCAGCTTGGCAGAGGTGTTCGTGGCGCACACAGCAGAAGTGGCGTTGGAGACAGGGGTTTCATGACAATGTTGTGGACTGATTTTTCAAATACCGCTCACACAACTGGTAATACTGCATCGATGGAAAGTGACAGGAGACAGCAGTTGTCAACTATGGTTACAAACTACTTTTCCTCCCATATCGATGTTCTCCCACACAGGTCATTCCCCTTTGACTATTGGGCCGCTAAACTGGACACCTGGCCTGAATTGGCCCAATATGCCTTACAGGAGCTCGCTTGCCCAGCTACAAGTGTGCTATCGGAAAGAGTCTTCAGTGCAGCTGGATCAATCCTGACAGAAAAAAGGACCCGTCTGTCAACCCAAAATGTGGATGATCTAACCTTCATTAAAATGAACCACGCATGGGTTTCCAAGGATTTTGTCCCACCTTCCCCTGATGACACATAGGGTGACAGAAAAATGGCTTGCTTTGGTCCACCTCTTCCTGGTACTTCACCTATTTCGCCTTTTGCATCAGCTGAATGTCCAACATCAACATATGCCACTTTCTAAAACTCCCTAACTGTGCTGCCTCCCCCCCATGACCGGGGTCACCACCTAGCGCACGACACCGTGCGAGTGCCGTTGCCCTGGACAGGTGGGTAGGCCGACTCTTGGGCGCGGGCACTGGCACAGGGTCCCTCATAGTGCAATCAAGTGTCTCTGACGGTGGTGGTGCACACCCGCCGTCAGACACACCGCTGTACTATGAGGGGCCCAGTGCCAGTACCGACGCCCACGAGTGGACCCCCCTTGCTTGGGCAGGGCCCCAGCATTTGCAATCTTTACCTCTCCCTGCTACTCCGCTGTGTAATCTGGGCCGTCAAATCCATACTGTGCCTGACACCGTCTGAGCCTGCCTCCTGATGTAGAGACATATATTTTGAATGTGTACGCTATCCATACATGTTATCCGGGGATACGGTACCCTTTCTAACATTTGTGCAATCACGTGCAATCCATACTGGGCCTAACACCGTCTGAGCCTGCCTCCTGAGACATATATTTCGAATGTGTACGCTATCCATACATGTTATCTGGGGATACGGTACCCTTTCTAACCTTTGTGCAATCACGTGCAATCCATACTGGGCCTAACACCGTCTGAGCCTGCCTCCTGAGACATATATTTTGAATGTGTACGCTATCCATACATGTTATCTGGGGATACGGTACCCTTTCTAACCTTTGTGCAATCACGTGCAAACCATACTGGGCCTAACACCGTCTGAGCCTGCCTCCTGAGACATATATTTTGAATGTGTACACTATCCATACATGTTATCTGGGGATACGGTACCCTTTCTAACCTTTGTGCAATCACGTGCAATCCATACTTGGCCTAACACCGTCTGAGCCTGCCTCCTGAGACATATATTTTGAATGTGTACGCTATCCATACATGTTATCTGGGGATACGGTACCCTTTCTAACCTTTGTGCAATCACGTGCAATCCATACTGGGCCTAACACCATCTGAGCCTGCCTCCTGAGACATATATTTTGAATGTGTACGCTATCCATACATGTTATCTGGGGATACGGTACCCTTTCTAACCTTTGTGCAATCACGTGCAATCCATACTGGGCCTAACACCGACTTAGCCTGCCTCCTGAGACATATATTTTGAATGTGTACGCTATCCATACATGTTATCTGGGGATACGGTACCCTTTCTAACCTTTGTGCAATCACGTGCAATCTATGCTGGGCCTAACACCGTCTGAGCCTGCCTCCTGAGACATATATTTTGAATGTGTACGCTATCCATACATGTTATCTGTGGATACGGTACCCTTTCTAACCTTTGTGCAATCACGTGCAATCCATACTGGGCCTAACACCGTCTGAGCCTGCCTCCTGAGACATATATTTCGAATGTGTATGCTATCCATACATGTTATCTGGGGATACGGTACCCTTTCTAACCTTTGTGCAATCACGTGCAATCCATACTGGGCCTAACACCGTCTGAGCCTGCCTCCTGAGACATATATTTTGAATGTGTACGCTATCCATACATGTTATCTGGGGATACGGTACCCTTTCTAACCTTTGTGCAATCACGTGCAATCCATACTGGGCCTAACACCGTCTGAGCCTGCCTCCTGAGACATATATTTTGAATGTGTATGCTATCCATACATGTTATCTGGGGATACGGTACCCTTTCTAACCTTTGTGCAATCACGTGCAATCCATACTGGGCCTAACACCGTCTGAGCCTGCCTCCTGAGACATATTTTGAATGTGTACGCTATCCATACATGTTATCTGGGGATACGGTACCCTTTCTAACCTTTGTGCAATCACGTGCAATCCATACTGGGCCTAACACCGTCTGAGCCTGCCTCCTGAGACATATATTTTGAATGTGTACGCTATCCATACATGTTATCTGGGGATACGGTACCCTTTCTAACCTTTGTGCAATCACGTGCAATCCATACTGGGCCTAACACCGTCTGAGCCTGCCTCCTGAGACATATATTTCGAATGTGTACGCTATCCATACATGTTATCTGGGGATACGGTACCCTTTCTAACCTTTGTGCAATCACGTGCAATCCATACTGGGCCTAACACCGTCTGAGCCTGCCTCCTGAGACATATATTTTGAATGTGTACGCTATCCATACATGTTATCTGGGGATACGGTACCCTTTCTAACCTTTGTGCAATCACGTGCAATCCATACTGGGCCTAACACCGTCTGAGCCTGCCTCCTGAGACATATATTTTGAATGTGTACGCTATCCATACATGTTATCTGGGGATACGGTACCCTTTCTAACCTTTGTGCAATCACGTGCAATCCATACTGGGCCTAACACTGTCTGAGCCTGCCTCCTGAGACATATATTTTGAATGTGTACGCTATCCATACATGTTATCTGGGGATACGGTACCCTTTCTAACCTTTGTGCAATCACGTGCAATCCATACTGGGCCTAACACTGTCTGAGCCTGCCTCCTGAGACATATATTTTGAATGTGTACGCTATCCATACATGTTATCTGGGGATACGGTACCCTTTCTAACCTTTGTGCAATCACGTGCAATCCATACTGGGCCTAACACCGACTGAGCCTGCCTCCTGAGACATATATTTTGAATGTGTACCCTATCCATACATGTTATCTGGGGATACGGTACCCTTTCTAACCTTTGTGCAATCACGTGCAATCCATACTGGGCCTAACACCATCTGAGCCTGCATCCTGATGTATAGACATATATTTTGAATGTGTACACTATCCATACATATTATCTGGGGATACGGTACCCTTTCTCACCTTTGTGCAATCACGTGCAATCCATACTGGGCCTAACACCGTCTGAGAATGATAGATGGGGCCCAACATACACTGGAACATTCCAAAGGTGGACATCAGACACTGGAGCAGCATTTACAGGGCCCATTATACACTAGAGCATTAGAAATGGGGCCCATTATGTTTGGAGCATTATTTGGGCCCATAAGACAGTAGAGCTTCATCCATTGGGACCAACATATACTGTAGCATTATGTGGAGCTCATCATATACTGTTTCAAACATTATATGGGACCAGTGATTCTGTATGGAGAAATAGATGGGCCTCGTCATGAGATGTAAAAAGTGAGGTATTTTTCATTGTACTATACCACTATTTCTCTGCCGTATCGGAGCATGTTGAGTTGTGGTATGTGTTAAAGGGGCGCTCTTTCGCCCAGGGCACATGAAAACCTGGAGCCAGCCCTCCCCCCCACAGTCTGTAGCCAAATAACCCCCATTTTTCAGTGCGTAACTTGTTTTATGAAGTTAATTAATGTTGACAAGCTTAAGTAAGAAGAATTGATGCTTTTGGCATTCAAATGGGCACTGTTGGTGTGTTTCCTGTCCTCCTCTCACTGCCGACTTTTATTCCCCATTGACTTACATTGGGTTTCGTGTTTCGGGACGACCCCGACTTTTCCCTATAATCGGACGATCTTGCTCGACCCGACTTTTGGAAAAGTCGGGTTTCACGAAACGAAACGCGACCCTAAAAAACCAAAAGTCGCTCAACTCTAGTTTTCACAGATCCACTTGAAGCTTTTCCAAGATCTCAATTCCTTATCATTTAGAGTTCCTTCCAACACATCATCTCTTATAAGCTCTCTGATCTGAGGACCAACAAATACACCTTCCTTCAGTTTTGCAGGTAAAATACTGGAGAATTTCTGTGCAATGTACTGGACCCTTGTGAATTTGTCTTTGCCATGACTTTCACAAAATTTTTAATCAATCGCAATTTTATATGTAGCGGAGGAAGAAAGATTTTTGTTGGAGCAACTAAAGGATTATGCTGAACATTGTCTCTACCTGGAGCATAGATGCTTCTCTGTCCCCAAATACGATGAACATAATGCTCTACTGTATTTCTACTGTCCCATAAACACAAGAAACAACAATATTTTGTGAAACCTCCTTGCATTCCCATTAGCAGACCAATCACTTTCAAATCTCCACAGATATTCCATTGATGATTATATTGTATAGCATCCAAAACAACTGACAGATTTTCATAACTTTCCTTTAGATGACATGAGTGAGCAATAGGGATTGATGGTTTCATATTTCCATTGTGAAGCAACACTGCTTTCATACTTCTCTGGGATGAGTCAATAAACAATCTCCAATCTGGAACAAAGTACTCTTTATTCAGTTCTTCAAAGAGGCCATTCACATTGTTACTGTTAGGAACGGCGGAACGCACTAAATAAAAATAAATAATAAAGTGCATTTGCCGCTCGGGGTCCACCGTGAAGTAGGTGTTACACCGCTGCTAGGTAATGACAGAGGAGCAATTTTGCGGTATAATGCGCACGGGTTAGACTTCACCCGAAGTGCGCAAAGCGGGCTCTGTTCACACACAGAGGCACCCCAACATAAACATACAAAAAGGCTGAGCCTGTTAGTGTAACAGACCACAGGGAAATGCACACACGGTATCTGGTCACAGGAGCAGGACCCAAGGCAGAGGAGCTGCATCCGTCTAGACCTACCGTATTTGCAGCGTCGCTACTGCGGACGCCAAGGAGGGCTGCAACTGCAGCGCGGCGAAAGACACTGCCGCTCGACGACAAAGCCAGAAAGCAAGCGCAATGTCGGACGCTAGCGTAGAGGTGCGGTGTGCACAGTGGCCTAAGGCTTACCACTGACTAGCGCTGACTGCTGAACTAATTCCCTATCCATATGTGTAATATCAGAGGGAAGGGTTTTATAATGAGTCAGTCACCAGAATCATACATCCGTCATCATTCACACATAGCAAAGAAAAAACACAGAAATTGAGCTTGGTTTGAGTTGATACACATGCAGCATATATGCATGTTGACATTGGCCATAAAACATAAAACCTGGAAAAGACAAAGTGAGCAAAAACCCTGCTGTAACTAAATAAGTAAAAGCAAACGTGCATCTGAATAATACAGAGTTTTTAGTAATACTGTTTTTGATTAAAAAAAAAAAGAGGGGGAGAAGCCAGCGCTGCTTGTGGTCAGAACGTAATACATAAAGTGTGAAAACACACATTGGTTTCTATCTGCATTCAAAAATGAGACATTTAGCAAAAAATTGATCAATTGTTTGAGCTACCCCGCCACGTCAAGGCAGTCTCGTATGGGGAGTCCTTCTCTACGTTTTTTTTGTTCGCTGTGCCATTGCGGCCTCCTAAATGTATAAAAGCAAGACCTCATTACATGCACACTGTACCTCAAGCATTTCAGAATCGCTCCTATGGCACCAGAGAGGACAAGCGCAGATAAAGGTTAGCCAGGTCCATGCAGACATTTCAGGTCCAACCTCCACACTGCCTGACTAGTGTGCATGTAATGAGGTCTTGCTTTTATACATTTAGGAGGCCGCAATGGCACAGCGAACATAAAAAACGTTGAGTAGGACTCCCCATACGAGACTGCCTTGACGTGGCGGGGTAGCTCAAACAATTGATCAATTTTTGGCTAAATGTTTCATTTTTGAATACAGATAGAAACCAATGTGTGTTTTCACACTTTATGTATTACGTTCTGACTAGAGTTGAGCGACTTTTGGTTTTTTAGGGTCGCGTTTCGTTTCGTGAAACCCGACTTTTCCAAAAGTCGGGTCGAGCAAGATCGTCCGATTATAGGGAAAAGTCGGGGTCGTCCCGAAACACGAAACCCAATGTAAGTCAATGGGGAATAAAAGTCGGCAGTGAGAGGAGGACAGGAAACACACCTACAGTGCCCATTTGAATGCCAAAAGCATCAATTCTTCTTTCTTAAGCTTGTCAACCTTAATTAACTTCATATTACAAGTTACGCACTGAAAAATGGGGGTTATTTGGCTACAAACTGTGGGGGGGGAGGGCTGGCTGCAGGTTTTCATGTGCCCTGGGCGAAAGAGCGCCCCTTTAACACATACCACAACTCATCATGCTCCGATACGGCAGAGAAATAGCGGTATAGTACAATGAAAAATACCTCACTTTTTACATCTCATGACGAGGCCCATCTATTTCTCCATACAGAATCATTGGTCCCATATAATGTTTGAAACAGTATATGATGAGCTCCACATAATGCTACAGTATATGTTGGTCCCCATGGATGAAGCTCCACTGTCTTATGGGCCCAAATAATGCTCCAAACATAATGGGCCCCATTTCTAATGCTCTAGTGTATAATGGGCCCTGTAAATGCTGCTCCAGTGTCTGATGTCCACCTTTGGAATGTTCCAGTGTATGATGTCCACCTTTGGAATGTTCCAGTGTATGGTGGGCCCCATCTATCATTCTCCAGAGTATAGTGCTCCCCAAAAATTGCTGTCCCAACATTGAAAACAATCAAATAAGTCTCCTCGCTAGGGAATCCCTGTATTTGTCTGGACAGGTGCTGTAGCTTGCTTAACAGCTCGCCAGCCGTTCTCACGCCCAGTATGGATTGCACGTGATTGCACAAAGGTTAGAAAGGGTACCGTATCCCTGGATAACATGTATGGATAGCGTACACATTCAAAATATATGTCTATACAGCATGAGGCAGGCTCAGACGGTGTTAGGCCCAGTATGGATTGCACGCCATTGCACAAAGGTTAGAAAGGGTACCGTATCCCCGGATAACATGTATGGATAGCGTACACATTCAAAATATATGTCTATACAGCATGAGGCAGGCTCAGACGGTGTTAGGCCCAGTATGGATTGCACGTCATTGCACAAAGGTTAGAAAGGGTACCGTATCCCCGGATAACATGTATGGATAGCGTACACATTCAAAATATATGTCTATACAGCATGAGGCAGGCTCAGACGGTGTTAGGCCCAGTATGGATTGCACGTCATTGCACAAAGGTTAGAAAGGGTACCGTATCCCCGGATAACATGTATGGATAGCGTACACATTCAAAATATATGTCTATACAGCATGAGGCAGGCTCAGACGGTGTTAGGCCCAGTATGGATTGCACGTCATTGCACAAAGGTTAGAAAGGGTACCGTATCCCCGGATAACATGTATGGATAGCGTACACATTCAAAATATATGTCTATACAGCATGAGGCAGGCTCAGACGGTGTTAGGCCCAGTATGGATTGCACGTCATTGCACAAAGGTTAGAAAGGGTACCGTATCCCCGGGTAACATGTATGGATAGCGTACACATTCAAAATATATGTCTATACAGCATGAGGCAGGCTCAGACGGTGTTAGGCCCAGTATGGATTGCACGTCATTGCACAAAGGTTAGAAAGGGTACCGTATCCCTGGATAACATGTATGGATAGCGTACACATTCAAAATATATGTCTATACAGCATGAGGCAGGCTCAGACGGTGTTAGGCCCAGTATGGATTGCACGTCATTGCACAAAGGTTAGAAAGGGTACCGTATCCCTGGATAACATGTATGGATAGCGTACACATTCAAAATATATGTCTATACAGCATGAGGCAGGCTCAGACGGTGTTAGGCCCAGCATGGATTGCACGTCATTGCACAAAGGTTAGAAAGGGTACCGTATCCCCGGATAACATGTATGGTTAGCGTACACATTCAAAATATATGTCTATACAGCATGAGGCAGGCTCAGACGGTGTTAGGCCCAGTATGGATTGCACGTCATTGCACAAAGGTTAGAAAGGGTACCGTATCCCCGGATAACATGTATGGATAGCGTACACATTCAAAATATATGTCTATACAGCATGAGGCAGGCTCAGACGGTGTTAGGCCCAGTATGGATTGCACGTCATTGCACAAAGGTTAGAAAGGGTACCGTATCCCCGGATAACATGTATGGATAGCGTACACATTCAAAATATATGTCTATACAGCATGAGGCAGGCTCAGACGGTGTTAGGCCCAGTATGGATTGCACATCATTGCACAAAGGTTAGAAAGGGTACCGTATCCCCGGATAACATGTATGGATAGCGTACACATTCAAAATATATGTCTATACAGCATGAGGCAGGCTCAGACGGTGTTAGGCCCAGTATGGATTGCACGTCATTGCACAAAGGTTAGAAAGGGTACCGTATCCCCGGATAACATGTATGGATAGCGTACACATTCAAAATATATGTCTCAGGAGGCAGGCTCAGACGGTGTCAGGCACAGTATGGATTTGACGGCCCAGATTACACAGAGGAGGAGCAGGGAGAGGTAAAGATTGCAAATGCTGGGGCCCTGCCCAAGCAAGGGGGGCCCACTCGTGGGCGTCGGTACTGGCACTGGGCCCCTCATAGTACAGCGGTGTGTCTGACGGCGGGTGTGCACCACCGCCGTCAGAGACACTTGATTGCACTATGAGGGACCCTGTGCCAGTGCCCGCGCCCAAGAGTCGGCCTACCCACCTGTCCAGGGCAACGGCACTCGCACGGTGTCGTGCGGTAGGTGGTGACCCCGGCCATGGGGGGGGAGGCAGCACAGTTAGGGAGTTTTAGAAAGTGGCATATGTTGATGTTGGACATTCAGCTGATGCAAAAGGCGAAATAGGTGAAGTACCAGGAAGAGGTGGACCAAAGCATGCCATTTTTCTGTCACCCTATGTGTCATCAGGGGAAGGTGGGACAAAATCCTTGGAAACCCATGCGTGGTTCATTTTAATGAAGGTTAGATCATCCACATTTTGGGTTGACAGACGGGTCCTTTTTTCTGTAAGGATTGATCCAGCTGCACTGAAGACTCTTTCCGATAGCACACTTGCAGCTGGGCAAGCGAGCTCCTGTAAGGCATATTGGGCCAATTCAGGCCAGGTGTCCAGTTTAGCGGCCCAATAGTCAAAGGGGAATGACCTGTGTGGGAGACCATCGATATGGGAGGAAAAGTAGTTTGTAACCATAGTTGACAACTGCTGTCTCCTGTCACTTTCCATCGATGCAGTATTACCAGTTGTGTGAGCGGTATTTGAAAAATCAGTCCACAACATTGTCATGAAACCCCTGTCTCCAACGCCACTTCTGCTGTGTGCACCACGAACACCTCTGCCAAGCTGCCCCCGGCCCGTACGGCTCGTGTGAGAACCATCACCGCTGCTGTGTGCTGGGAATGCCTCAAGCAACCGATTTACCAGAGTTGCTTGTTTATTAGCCAATATTAGGTCATGGTTCTCCTGTGGCATGATGTTTTGTAATTTGCCTTTATAGCGTGGATCCAGGATGCTGGCCAACCAGTAGTCGTCATCGTTCATCATTTTGGCAATGCGGGGGTCCCTTTTTAGGATCCGCAAGGCATAATCTGACATGTGGGCCAATGTTCCCGGTGTCAATGATGCACTGCGAGTGCTGGGTGGAGGAGCACTTTCTGGCAAATCCACATCCCTCCAGTCACACACAAACCCTGTACCAGACCTTGCCACGCCAACATTTTCACTTGCCCCACGAGATGCATCCTCCTCCCCTAAGTAATCATCCCCATCATCCTCCTCCTCCTCCTCCTCTTCTTCCTCCACTTCGTCCAGGAGAGGTCCCTGAGCAGACAATGGCTGAATGTCATCAAGGATTCCCTCCTCCTCTTCCTCCTCATCAACATTGGCTGCAGACGCCTGCTCCTTAAGGTGCGTCAAAGTTTGCATGAGCAGACGCATAAGTGGGATGCTCATGCTTAGGATGGCGTCGTCTGCGCTTACCAGCCGTGTGCATTCCTCAAAACACTGAAGGACTTTACAAAGGTCTTTCAGCTTCGACCACTGCACGCCTGTCAACTCCATGTCTGCTCTCAAAGTGCCTGGCCGTGTATCCTCCCACAAATGCATTATGGCCTGCCTCTGCTCGCACATCCGCTCCACCATGTGCAGGGTGGAGTTCCACCTTGTTGCAATGTCGATAATGAGGCGGTGGTTGGGAAGGTGGAGCAATCGCTGCAGCTTCTGCATACGAACGGAGTGTACAGGCGACCGGCGGATGTGCGCGCACAGTCTTCGCACCTTCTGGAGCAGGGCTGTTAACTCCGGATAATTTTTGAGGAAGCACTGCACCACCATGTTCAATGTGTGAGCCAAGCAAGGTATGTGGCTGAGTTTTGAAAGGGCTATGGCTGCCACAAAATTACGGCCGTTATCACTAACTACCTTGCCTGCCTCAAGATGTACACTGCCCAGCCATGACTCAGTTTGTCGCTTCAAGTACTCGGCCACCACCTCGGCGGTGTGTCTGTCGCCCAAACACATCATCTGCAACACAGCCTGCTGACGCTTTCCACTAGCTGCTCGATAGGGGGACACATCGTGTGCAACAGTGGCAGCTGCAGATGGAGTGCTCGTACGACTGCGCTCTGTGGACGAGCTTTCGCTTCTGGAGGAGGAGGAGGAGGAGGAGGGTCGAACGCCTACAGCCAACTGTTTCCTATACCGTGGGCTAGGCAGCACTGTCCCACCACCGCTGTCCCCTGTGGACCCTGCATCCACCACATTAACCCAGTGCGCAGTGATGGACACGTAACGGCCCTGGCCATGCCGACTGGACCATGCATCAGTTGTGAGGTGCACCTTTCCGCTCACTGACTGCTTGAGTGCATGGACAATGCGGTCTTTCACATGATGGTGGAGGGCTGGGATGGCTTTGCGAAAGAAGAAGTGGCGACTGGGTAGGTCATAGCGTGGTACTGCATAGGCCATGAGTTCACGGAAAGCTGTGCTTTCCACCAACCGAAAGGGCATCATCTCAAACGAGATTAGTTTGGCAATGTGGGCGTTCAAACCCAGTGTACGCGGATGAGAGACTGAGTACTTTCTTGACCTACTCATAGTGTCTGGGAGGGTGAGCTGGACTTGAGAGCTGCATATGGTGGAAGTAGCGGTGGACAGGGCGGACTGAGAGAGGGTTGATGATGGTGATGGAGTTGGTGTTCTTTCTGATGGCCTAGAATCAGTCTTTCGTTGATATAACAGTGGGATTCCCTGACTGCTGTGGCCTTGCAACGACACCTCAACATTTGCTGCTGTGCTAACCGGTGGGCTTACAGTGGGGGAAACAATGTAGCGTTGCTGACTACCTTCGTTGTGATCAGTTGCACATGTGGCACTTGAGGTTTGGTGTTGTGTCCACGCTTGCATGTGCATGCTGGTTAAATGTCTAAGCATGCAACTGGTATTCAAATTTTTCAGATTTTTCCCTCGGCTAAAGGTCTTTGCGCACTTCTTACAGATAACCTTGGCCTGATCATGAGGATTTTGTTCAAAAAAGTGCCACACTGCACTCTTCCTACTTTGGCAGACATTTTGCGGCCTAGCACGCTGTGATCTTTTGACCCTCTGGACAAGCTGTCCAGCAACTCTTTTGATGTTTGGAACCTGTCTTTGGAGTGCTCCGGGCCTGCCAGATAACAGCTGTTGCGATGTCGATGTCTGCTGTGGATGTTCCTCATCTGAGCTATTGGAAGCAGCACCCTCTTCCCCCAATGGATGCCAATCTGGGTCAACAACTGGGTCATCCATCACCTCCTCTTCTATGTCATGTGCACCTTTCTCTGTGTCACCGTGTATGGTGGTATAGTGTGCGGGAAGGGGCACCTGAGTCTCATCAGGGTCAAAATCTGGCTCTGTACACTGCGAGGACAATGTAGTGCTCTGAGTGAATGTACCAGCAGAATCATGCATCAGCGGCTGTGCATCAGTGCACTCCATGTCAGATTCATCTTGGCCTGGGTAATTCACCATTTGACTTGATAATCCAGGCATGGTATGTGAAAACAGCTCCATGGAGTAATCAGTAGTATGGCCTGCGTCATCCTTCAATCTTGGTTGGGGTGAAGGACACAAGGAAAGGTGTGGTTCATGAACATGAGCCTCCAATGACGACTCAGTGCTTTTACTTTTTACAACTGAAGAAGAGGAGGCGATAGAGCTGGAGGCTGAGTCAGCAATGTAAGACAAAACTTTTTCCTGATGCTCTGGCTTTAAAAGCGGTTTGCCAACTCCTAGAAAACTAAGCGTTCGAGGCCTTATGTAGCCAGACGATGACGCAGGGTCAGCACCTCCTGCATTCGGTCCTATTTTGCTCTTGCCACTACCATCAGATCCACCACCAACACCATCATTACCAGCTGCCAACCCCCGCCCAATTCCACGGCCTCTTCCACCAGCCTTCCTCATTTTTGGTAGAAATGTAGACAAAATCCAACAAACTATATAGTAATGTAAAAAAAGGTAAAAGGTGTCTATAGGACAGGGGAGATTTAGAATTTCTGCACACACTTGTGGACAGTGGACACTTTTGGATTGTGTGAGGCCCACTGATATCTGAGCGCTATGTGACACGCTCGATGGCACAGCTGCCTGTGACCAAAGTGACGAGAGGATAATGGAGATTTTGAATCTCTGCGTACACTTTTGGACACTGGACACTTGTGGATTGTGTGAGGCCCACTGATATCTGAGCGCTATGTGACACGCTCGATGGCACAGCTGCCTGTGACCAAAGTGATGAGAGGATATTGGAGATTTTGAATCTCTGCGTACACTTTTGGACACTGGACACTTGTGGATTGTGTGAGGCCCACTGATATCTGAGCGCTATGTGACACACTCGATGGCACAGCTGCCTGTGACCAAAGTGATGAGAGGATATTGGAGATTTTGAATCTCTGCGTACACTTTTGGACACTGGACACTTGTGGATTGTGTGAGGCCCACTGATATCTGAGCGCTATGTGACACACTCGATGGCACAGCTGCCTGTGACCAAAGCGACGAGAGGATAATGTAGATTTTGAATCTCTGCGTACACTTTTGGACACTGGACACTTGTGGATTGTGTGAGGCCCACTGATATCTGAGCGCTATGTGACACGCTCGATGGCACAGCTGCCTGTGACCAAAGTGACGAGAGGATAATGGAGATTTTGAATCTCTGCGTACACTTTTGGACACTGGACACTTGTAGATTGTGTGAGGCCCACTGATATCTGAGCGCTATGTGACACGCTCGATGGCACAGCTGCCTGTGACCAAAGTGACGAGAGGATAATGGAGATTTTGATTCTCTGCGTACACTTTTGGACACTGGACACTTGTAGATTGTGTGAGGCCCACTGATATCTGAGCGCTATGTGACACGCTCGATGGCACAGCTGCCTGTGACCAAAGTGACGAGAGGATAATGGAGATTTTGAATCTCTGCGTACACTTTTGGACACTGGACACTTGTGGATTGTGTGAGGCCCACTGATATCTGAGCGCTATGTGACACGCTCGATGGCACAGCTGCCTGTGACCAAAGTGACGAGAGGATAATGGAGATTTTGAATCTCTGCGTACACTTTTGGACACTGGACACTTGTGGATTGTGTGAGGCCCACTGATATCTGAGCGCTATGTGACACGCTCGATGGCACAGCTACCTGTGACCAAAGTGACGAGAGGATAATGGAGATTTTGAATCTCTGCGTACACTTTTGGACACTGGACACTTGTAGATTGTGTGAGGCCCACTGATATCTGAGCGCTATGTGACACGCTCGATGGCACAGCTGCCTGTGACCAAAGTGACGAGAGGATAATGGAGATTTTGAATCTCTGCGTACACTTTTGGACACTGGACACTTGTGGATTGTGTGAGGCCCACTGATATCTGAGCGCTATGTGACACGCTCGATGGCACAGCTGCCTGTGACCAAAGTGACGAGAGGATAATGGAGATTTTGAATCTCTGCGTACACTTTTGGACACTGGACACATGTGGATTGTGTGAGGCCCACTGATATCTGAGCGCTATGTGACACGCTCGATGGCACAGCTGCCTGTGACCAAAGTGACGAGAGGATAATGGAGATTTTGAATCTCTGCGTACACTTTTGGACACTGGACACTTGTGGATTGTGTGAGGCCCACTGATATCTGAGCGCTATGTGACACGCTCGATGGCACAGCTGCCTGTGACCAAAGTGACGAGAGGATAATGGAGATTTTGAATCTCTGCGTACACTTTTGGACACTGGACACTTGTGGATTGTGTGAGGCCCACTGATATCTGAGCGCTATGTGACACGCTCGATGGCACAGCTGCCTGTGACCAAAGTGACGAGAGGATAATGGAGATTTTGAATCTCTCTGCGTACACTTTTGGACACTGGACACTTGTGCATTGTGTGAGGCCCACTGATATCTGAGCGCTATGTGACACGCTCGATGGCACAGCTGCCTGTGACCAAAGTGACAAGAGGATAATGGAGATTTTGAATCTCTGCGTACACTTTTGGACACTGGACACTTGTGGATTGTGTGAGGCCCACTGATATCTGAGCGCTATGTGACACGCTCGATGGCACAGCTGCCTGTGACCAAAGTGACGAGAGGATAATGGAGATTTTGAATCTCTGCGTACACTTTTGGACACTGGACACTTTTGGATTGTGTGAGGCCCACTGATATCTGAGCACTATGTGACACGCTCGATGGCACAGCTGCCTGTGACCAAAGTGACGAGAGGATAATGGAGATTTTGAATCTCTGCGTACACTTTTGGACACTGGACACTTGTAGATTGTGTGAGGCCCACTGATATCTGAGCGCTATGTGACACGCTCGATGGCACAGCTGCCTGTGACCAAAGTGACAAGAGGATAATGGAGATTTTGATTCTCTGCGTACACTTTTGTACACTGGACACTTGTAGATTGTGTGAGGCCCACTGATATCTGAGCGCTATGTGACACGCTCGATGGCACAGCTGCCTGTGACCAAAGTGACGAGAGGATAATGGAGATTTTGAATCTCTGCGTACACTTTTGGACACTGGACACTTGTGGATTGTGTGAGGCCCACTGATATCTGAGCGCTATGTGACACGCTCGATGGCACAGCTGCCTGTGACCAAAGTGACGAGAGGATAATGGAGATTTTGAATCTCTGCGTACACTTTTGGACACTGGACACTTGTGGATTGTGTGAGGCCCACTGATATCTGAGCGCTATGTGACACGCTCAATGGCACAGCTGCCTGTGACCAAAGTGACGAGAGGATAATGGAGATTTTAAATTTTTGCGTACACTTTTGGACACTGGACACTTGTAGATTGTGTGAGGCCCACTGATATCTGAGCGCTATGTGACACGCTCGATGGCACAGCTGCCTGTGACCAAAGTGACGAGAGGATAATGGAGATTTTGAATCTTTGCGTACACTTTTGGACACTGGACACTTGTGGATTGTGTGAGGCCCACTGATATCTGAGCGCTATGTGACACGCTCGATGGCACAGCTGCCTGTGACCAAAGTGACGAGAGGATAATGGAGATTTTGAATCTCTGCGTACACTTTTGGACACTGGACACTTGTAGATTGTGTGAGGCCCACTGATATCTGAGCGCTATGTGACACGCTCGATGGCACAGCTGCCTGTGACCAAAGTGACGAGAGGATAATGGAGATTTTGAATCTCTGTGTACACTTTTGGACACTGGACACTTGTAGATTGTGTGAGGCCCACTGATATCTGAGCGCTATGTGACACGCTCGATGGCACAGCTGCCTGTGACCAAAGTGACGAGAGGATAATGGAGATTTTGAATCTCTGCGTACACTTTTGGACACTGGACACTTGTGGATTGTGTGAGGCCCACTGATATCTGAGCGCTATGTGACACGCTCGATGGCACAGCTGCCTGTGACCAAAGTGACGAGAGGATAATGGAGATTTTGAATCTCTGCGTACACTTTTGGACACTGGACACTTGTGGATTGTGTGAGGCCCACTGATATCTGAGCGCTATGTGACACGCTCGATGGCACAGCTGCCTGTGACCAAAGTGACAAGAGGATAATGGAGATTTTGAATCTCTGCGTACACTTTTGGACACTGGACACTTGTGGATTGTGTGAGGCCCACTGATATCTGAGAGCTATGTGACACGCTCGATGGCACAGCTGTTACCAAAGTGACTAGAGGATAAGGGAGATTGGATTGCTTTTAAAAAAGCAGTTTGCGGAGCAGTGGGTAAACAGCAATGCCAGCGTGTCAGGAAGCCTTAGAAGGCAGCCCAACAACCAACACCACTGATACACCACAATATAGCCTCCCCTTGCACTGCACACACAGTGACTTGTGTGTTGTGCAGGCCAAATCGCTAGCAGCAGAAGCAGTTCTTTTGTCTTCTTCCCTGCCTAACGCTCTCCCTACAGAATCAGCAGCAACCTCTCCCTATACTAAGATCGGCAGAAGTAAGATGGCGGTCGGCGTGCACGCCCTTTTATACCCCCTGTGACGCCCACCAAAGCAAGCCAATCACTTGCATGCCCTTCTGAAAGATGGTGGTGACCCGTGCCTAGGTCATCACGTTGCCCACAGTGTCCGTGGATCCTGATTGGCTGAAAAAGAGCGCAAAACAAACTTTTGAAACGCGACTTTGGCACGTAAGTCGCCGACCTCGTGGCCGACCTCATCCTAGGGTCGGGTTTCGTTTCATGAAACCCGACTTTGCCAAAAGTCGGCGACTTTTGAATTTTTTCGACCCGTTTCGCTCAACTCTAGTTCTGACCACAAGCAGCGCTGGCTTCTCCCCCTCTTTTTTCTTGTTTTTGATGAAAAGTAGCATGACAGCCATCCCACCACGACACGGTTACTCTGTTCGGGATAGTCCTACACTGTCTAATATTAAAAACCTTGCTTTGTGTCAAAGTTGACTTCAATGTGTGAACAAGGGCAGACACAAGGACTGGGTCCCAAACAGTAGACACCAGTCAGGGCAAGACTTATATACAATTTCCAGCTCAGGAGAGGGAGGCCACACCCCAGCTTGCACAAAATGCAAAAAATACAAAGAAAAAACACAAAAATTGAGCTTGGTTTGAGTTGACACATGCAGCATATATGCATGTTGACATTGGCCATAAAACATAAAACCTGCAAAAGACTGTGTCGTGGTGGGATGGCTTTCATGCTACTTTTGATCAAAAACAGTATTACTAAAAACTCTGTATTATTTAGATGCACGTTTGCTTTTACTTATTTAGTTAAAGCAGGGTCTTTTGCAAGATTGACACATAGCAAGTTTAGTCTATACTAGCGCATGGCCGCACGGTCATGCGCGCTTTTTATAGCCGTGCGGGACCTTCCAGATCTCCGAGATGGACGAATGAGATCGGGAGCAGGACCTGGGCACATGACTCCTGATCTCCAATGGGAGATCGCCTCATGAGCATGCCTAGTAGGGGCACAGAGGGACTTAGTCTCTGGAGTGGTCTGCTGCAAAGTAATCTCCTCTGCAGTAGAAAGACAACAGGAGACCGCAGAATGTGAGGCTCTGGATTCCTGCAGAGCAGATGCAGAAACCTGACGCCTAACATTACCCCCCCTCCTAGGGCCCCCTCCTCTCTGAGCCTTCCAATCCACCACCTTGTGCCCATCAGAGGCATAGGCCTCAGACTCGTCCGAAGGCAAGTCTGATGTCCCGATAGGTGACACGTAAAACCGGGACACATGGAAGGTATCAGAGGCGGCAAGATTGCCAGGTTTAAGAAGGGACACGTGGGAGACAACGGGAGCGGCAAAACCGCCCAGAGCATAAGTTGAAGTGGGACGCCGCGGTGTGTGGGCGGACGTCTCCACTCTCTATTTAAGGAGGCTTACCTGAGCACAAGAGGCGCATGCCTGAATATATTTTTTAATGTCCCGAGCCCTGTGCGGCCACCAATACGACCCTGCCAGGAGTTTTGTGGTCTGCATGTAGCCACAGTGACCACCCGCCCTGGACGCGTGTGCCCACACGAGAACCTTCGGCCGAAGGTGAGGGGGGACAAAGGTCTTGCCAGGCGGCACAGAGTTTGGCCATTGCGGGGCACTGTTGTCCTGAGAAACAGCGTGTTGACAATGGCAACCGCAAATTGAGTTTTGCGCCGAACGCGCCTCGAGAACGGCGCAAGACACCTCCAAGACACCTCTGACTCGGGTGGTTCCAGAAGCTCAAAAAAGTTGGGAGCCGAGGTAACCTTCCGATTGGATTGAGCACGCTCCAGGCCACGCTCCGAACAACGGAGATCAATGCTGGTGGAAATGGCAATCTGCTCTTCCAAACTTGCAGGAACCTCTCTGGTAGAGAGAGCATCCTTAACATGCTCCGCCAAACCTCTCCAAAACACAGGGATGAGGACTTTGTCAGACCACTCCAGCTCGGAAACCAGTGTCCGAAAACAAACGGCATACTGACTAACCGAGAGGGATCCCTGAGTTAATGCAAGTAGCTGAAGAGAGGTGTCGTGCGTGACCCATGGTCCCAGGAAGACCGGCTTAATAGCTGTCAAAAACTGAGCAGTGGTCCGAACCTCTGGGTCACCACGCTCCCATAGTGGCGTATCCCACTCCAACGCCTTGCCCGACAGAAGGGAAACAATAAACCGCACCTTGGCCCGTTCCGTAGGGAATCTCGCAGCCAGTAACTCCAGCTGGATAGAGCACTGGCTGACGAAACCCCTACAGGAGGCACCATCGCCAGAAAATTTATCGGGCAACGGGAGGCGGGTAACTGTCGGTGCGTGGGAGGACGTGGACATACGTGAAGCTGCGTCTGTGATTGCCTGTACAGCAGTTTCAGTGGATTTCGCAGCTGAGATAGCACTCTCAAGAGTAGCCAACTGGCCCTCCAGCTGCCGAATATACTGTAAGAGTTGCTGCTGTTCTGCCATCGCTAGCCATACCCTGGCGCTAGTATAATGTTAGGAACGACGGAACGCGCTAAATAAAAATAAATAATAAAGTGCGTTCGCCGCTCGGGGTCCACCGTGCAGTAGGTGTTACACCACTGCTAGGTAATGACAGAGGAGCAATATGGCGGTATAATGCGCACGGGTTCAACTTCACACGAAGTGCGCAGAGCGGGCTCTGTTCACACACAGAGGCACCCCAACATAAACATACAAAAAACGCTGAGCCTGTTAGTGTCACAGGCCTCAGGTAAATGTACACACGGTATCTGGTTACAGGAGCAGGACCTAAGACAGAGGAGCTGCGTCCCTCTAGACCTACCGTGTGTGCAGCGTCGCTACTGCGGACGCCAAGGAGGGCTGCAACTGCAGCGCGGCGTAGGACACTGCCGCTCAACGACAAAGCCAGAAAGCAAGCACAATGTTGGACGCTAGCATAGAGGTGCGGTGTGCACAGTGGCCTAAGGCTTGCCACTGATTGGCGCTGACTGCTGAACTAATTCCCTATTCACATACGTAATATCAGAGGGAAGGGGTTTTATAATGAGTCAGTCACCAGAATCATACATCCGTCACCATTCACACATAGCAAGTAAAGTCTATACTAGCGCATAGCCGAATGGTCATGCGCGCTTTTTATAGCCGTGCGGGACCTTCCAGATCTCCGAGATGGACCAATGAGATCTGGAGCAGGACCTTGGCACATGACTCCTGATCTCCAATGGGAGATCGCCTCGTGAGCATGCCCCAGTAGGGGCACAGAGGGACTTAGTCTCTGGAGCGGTCTGCTGCAAAGTAATCTCCTCTGCAGTAGAAAGACAACAGGAGACTGCAGAATGTGAGGCTCTGGATTCCTGCAGAGCAGATGCAGAAACCTGACGCCTAACAGTTACAGTACACCATTGGTCCATCAACTGTGAAAAATTGTGTTAAAGTGTTACTTCTGTTTCGGTAATAACACACTTTGACATCATGAAGATTCTTCTTTTTCAACCGCGATGCAAGAAGTTCAGCTTATATTTTGACAATGAAAGGTCTCTGCTGATATCATTTAATTCATGTTGAGGAAAGCATTCTGGTTGCTCGGCTGCTCCATCAGGTACATACTCATCTTGACTTGAGGTCTCCATGTCTTTGACAGTAGCTTCAGCTCCATAGTCTTCATATTCTACTTCATTTTCATCCAATCCAGACAACGGTGGCACAGGAGCTGGAAAGGTACCATCATGCGGAACTGGCCTAATCGCAGATTCAAGTTCAGGGTAATTAATCTTATGTTTGTTCTTTGTAGAAAAGCCCTTCAGTTTGACAAAACAAAAATAGCAGTCATCACAATGATTTTTGGGTTCTCTCCAAATCATGAGAACAGCAAATGGCATAGCCACTTTCCTCATATTCAACCAGTCACGAAGACCATTTGAACAACTTGAGTATATCACATGAGGAGCCCAGCTTTTGTCTTGATCATCAAGTGGACACATAAAGTACATCTGGTACATCTTTTTAATATCATGGGTGATTGAACGTACTTGGCCTTTTGGTCTAAAAGAACCACACACATAGCAGAATCTGTTCGGATGATTGATACAATGTTGGGGCATTTTTCTCCTTTAAATCAGGAACAAACAGTAGAGCAAGTTCAGTTCAATGGTGGCAAACTAAAAAAAATGCAATGAGCCGACCGACTATATGTAGATTAGGGATGGGCGAATCCTGAAATACTCGGAATCGCTAGACTGTAACGAGTCCGAGTCGGAAACTCGCTACTCGTTGCGAGTCTAGCGAGTCCAATGTTAATGAATGGGGATGCGAGTATTGCAGCGATTCCTGTGCTGGGGAGAGAGAGATATTACTACAAGCAATTCTAGTTTCTTATCGATTTTGTGTCCCCCTGCTGACACAAAATCGCTAAGAAACTAGAATTGCTTGTATTAAACTCTGAAAAAAAAAAATATAGGAGTCTTAGCGATTTTGTGTCCCCCTGCTGACTAGTGTTGAGCTTTCCGATTGGCTGCCGAAATGACGTCATCATGATGCGCTGTCTGTGCGCATCATGATGCGCCGTCAGTTCGGGCCTTCGAGGGGGCTGTGCCGACTGTCCGGGGGTCTGTGCCAGCCTGCCGGTGGTCTGTGCAGGCTCCGGTGGTCTGTGCCGGCCTGCCGGGGGGCTGTGCAGGCTCCGGTGGTCTGTGCCGGCCTGCCGGGGGGCTGTGCAGGCTCCGGTGGTCTGTGCAGGCTCCGGTGGTCTGTGCCGGCCTCCCGGGGGGCTGTGCCGGCCTGCCGGGGGGCTGTGCAGGCTCCGGTGGTCTGTGCAGGCTCCAGTGGTCTGTGCCGGCCTGCCGGGGGGGGGCTGTGCCGGCCTGCCGGGGGGCTGTGCAGGCTCCGGTGGTCTGTGCAGGCTCCGGTGGTCTGTGCAGGCATCGTCCGATGGGACTACAAGTCCCATCGGGCGATGCCTGCTACCATGACAGTGATTGACACATTAGCCAATGATGGGACAGTAGTAGTCCCATCATCCGGCTAATGTGTTGAATGTAAAAAAAAAAAAAAAAAAAATGACATGCTACATACATGCTACATACATACAACATGCATACTACATATATACTACATGCAACATACATACTACATATATACTACATGTAACATACATACTACATATATACTACATGCAACATACATACTACATGCATGCTACATACTACATACATACTACATGCATGCAACATACAACATATATACTACATGCATGCAACATGCATACTACATATATACTATATATACTACATGTAACATACATACTACATATATACTACATGCTACATACAGTGGGGAAAAAAAGTATTTAGTCAGTCAGCAATAGTGCAAGTTCCACCACTTAAAAAGATGAGAGGCGTCTATAATTTACATCATAGGTAGACCTCAACTATGGGAGACAAACTGAGAAAAAAAAATCCAGAAAATCACATTGTCTGTTTTTTTTTCATTTTATTTGCATATTATGGTGGAAAATAAGTATTTGGTCAGAAACAAAATTTCATCTCAATACTTTGTGATATATCCTTTGTTGGCAATGACAGAGGTCAAACGTTTTCTGTAAGTCTTCACAAGGTTGCCACACACTGTTGTTGGTATGTTGGCCCATTCCTCCATGCAGATCTCCTCTAGAGCAGTGATGTTTTTGGCTTTTCGCTTGGCAACACGGACTTTCAACTCCCTCCAAAGGTTTTCTATAGGGTTGAGATCTGGAGACTGGCTAGGCCACTCCAGGACCTTGAAATGCTTCTTACGAAGCCACTCCTTCGTTGCCCTGGCGGTGTGCTTTGGATCATTGTCATGTTGAAAGACCCAGCCACGTTTCATCTTCAATGCCCTTGCTGATGGAAGGAGGTTTGCACTCAAAATCTCACGATACATGGCCCCATTCATTCTTTCATGTACCCGGATCAGTCGTCCTGGCCCCTTTGCAGAGAAACAGCCCCAAAGCATGATGTTTCCACCACCATGCTTTACAGTAGGTATGGTGTTTGATGGATGCAACTCAGTATTCTTTTTCCTCCAAACACGACAAGTTGTGTTTCTACCAAACAGTTCCAGTTTGGTTTCATCAGACCATAGGACATTCTCCCAAAACTCCTCTGGATCATCCAAATGCTCTCTAGAAAACTTCAGACGGGCCCGGACATGTACAGGCTTAAGCAGTGGGACACGTCTGGCACTGCAGGATCTGAGTCCATGGTGGCGTAGTGTGTTACTTATGGTAGGCCTTGTTACATTGGTCCCAGCTCTCTGCAGTTCATTCACTAGGTCCCCCCGCGTGGTTCTGGGATTTTTGCTCACCGTTCTTGTGATCATTCTGACCCCACGGGGTGGGATTTTGTGTGGAGCACCAGATCGAGGGAGATTATCAGTGGCCTTGTATGTCTTCCATTTTCTAATTATTGCTCCCACAGTTGATTTCTTCACTCCAAGCTGGTTGGCTATTGCAGATTCAGTCTTCCCAGCCTGGTGCAGGGCTACAATTTTGTTTCTGGTGTCCTTTGACAGCTCTTTGGTCTTCACCATAGTGGAGTTTGGAGTCAGACTGTTTGAGGGTGTGCACAGGTTTCTTTTTATACTGATAACAAGTTTAAACAGGTGCCATTACTACAGGTAATGAGTGGAGGAAAGAGGAGACTCTTAAAGAAGAAGTTACAGGTCTGTGAGAGCCAGAAATCTTGATTGCTTGTTTCTGACCAAATACTTATTTTCCACCATAATATGCAAATAAAATGAAAAAAAACCAGACAATGTGATTTTCTGGATTTTTTTTTCTCAGTTTGTCTCCCATAGTTGAGGTCTACCTATGATGTAAATTACAGACGCCTCTCATCTTTTTAAGTGGTGGAACTTGCACTATTGCTGACTGACTAAATACTTTTTTTCCCCACTGTACATGCAACATACATACTACATACATGCTGCATACTACATGCATACTACATACATACTACATACAACATATATACTACATATACTACATGTAACATACATACACTCTACATGCTACTTACATGCAACATACTACATACATGCTACATACATGCAACATACATACTACATACATGCTACATACATACAACATATATACTACATATATACTATATATACTACATGCTACATACATACACACTACATGCTACATACATGCAACATACATACTACATACTATATGCATGCTACATACATACTACATACATACAACATATATACTATATATACTACATGTAACATACATACTACATATATACTACATGCTACATACATGCTACATACATACTACATACATACTACATACATGCTACATACATACCACATGCATGCAAGATGCATACTACATATATACTGCATATATACTACATGCATACAACATACATATATACTACATACAATACATACATATAGACATACAGTACATATAACATAGAGTACATACTTACCGTCACTTGTCACTTTGATCCCCGAAGCCATTGTCACCTGAGGGTTAAATATCAAAATAAAAAAACACCAATATACTTACCCCGATCCGCAGAAGTCCACGAGGGTCCCACGTCGATCTTGCGTGGAGAACAGCAGCATCAGCTGATGCTACCGTTCTCTACCAGCTCCAGGAATACAATGAAGGAAGGTAGGTATCCTTCCGCACTGTATTCCTCCACCACTTTAAAAAAAAAAAAAGTCCCTAGTCTCACTTTATGCCATTGCTGCGTGGGAAATTCCCATGCAGCAATGGCATAAAGTGAGACTAGGGACTTTTTTTTTACAGTGGTGGAGGAATACAGTGCGGAAGGATACCTACCTTCCGTCATTGTATTCCTGGAGCTGGTAGAGAACGGTAGCATCAGCTGATGCTGCTGTTCTCCACGCAAGATCGACGTGGGACCCTCGAGGACTTCTGCGGATCGGGGTAAGTATATTGGTGTTTTTTTATTTTGATATTTAACCCTCAGGTGACAATGGCTTCGGGGATCAAAGTGACAAGTGACGGTAAGTATGTACTCTATGTTATATGTACTGTATGTCTATATGTATGTATTGTATGTAGTATATATGTATGTTGCATGCATGTAGTATATATGCAGTATATATGTAGTATGCATGTTGCATGCATGTAGTGTATGTATGTAGTATGCATGTAGCATGTATGTAGTATGTATGTTGCATGTAGTATATATGTAGTATGTATGTTGCATGTAGTATATATGTAGTATGTATGTTACATGTAGTATATATGTAGTATATATGTTGTATGTATGTAGTATGTATGTAGTATGCATGTAGTATGTAGCATGTATGTTGCATGTATGTAGCATGTAGTATATATGTTACATGTAGTATATGTAGTATGTATGTAGTATGCATTTAGTATGTATGTTGCATGTAGTATATATGTAGTATGCATGTTGTATGTATGTAGCATGTATGTAGCATGTAATTTTTTTTTTTTTTTTTTTTTTTTTCATTCAACACATTAGCCGGATGATGGGACTACTACTGTCCCATCATTGGCTAATGTGTCAATCACTGTCATGGTAGCAGGCATCGCCCGATGGGACTTGTAGTCCCATCGGACGATGCCTGCACAGACCACCGGAGCCTGCACAGCCCACCGGCAGGCCGGCACAGCCCCCCGGAGCCTGCACAGCCCCCCCGGCAGGCCGGCACAGCCCCCCGGCAGGCCGGCACAGCCCCCCGGCAGGCCGGCACAGACCACCGGAGCCTGCATAGACCACCGGCAGGCCGGCACAGACCACCGGAGCCTGCACAGACCACCTGCAGGCCGGCACAGACCACCGGCAGGCCGGTACAGACCCCCGGACAGTCGGCACAGCCCCCCCGAAGGCCCGAACTGACGGCGCATCATGATGCGCACAGACAGCGCATCATGATGACGTCATTTCGGCAGCCAATCGGAAAGCTCAACACTAGCCAGCAGGGGGACACAAAATCGCTAAGACTCCTATTTTTTTTTTTTTTCAGAGTTTAATACAAGCAATCTAGTTTCTTAGCGATTTTGTGTCAGCAGGGGGACACAAAATCGCTAATAAACTAGGATTGCTTGAATTAAACTCTGAAAAAACTAGGATTGCCATTGATTTGTATTGGACTCGTTACTGTGCGAGTAATCGCTTGGAAACTCGCAGAGTACCGACTCCTGCGAGTCCCCTACTACTCGCAGAGTAACGAGTCCTAACGAGTAGATTCGCCCATCCCTAATGTAGATATTTCCTCAGAGATGACAGAGGCAGCTTGTATTTAGAACTGATTTTGCTGGAGGTAATCTGGTAAATAACTATATACAGTTGTGAGGTAAACGGGTCAGCCTATTCCTTACGGATGAACATTTGCTTTGCAGACAGGCAGTTTCTCGGTGTGATATTGGCTGCTTTCAGGTTCTCTCTCTGTGGAGACCCTCACTCAGTTACACCTCAGTGGCTGAGCTGTTTTCTTGCCCTCCCAGAAATGCAGTGGAAATCCTCTAACAATCTTACCGCCTAATAACAGTTAGCTCCTCCCCATAACATGTGACTTTACGAGAAGCAGTCATTGGTTACCTGCACTATCAATACTCCTTCCCATAAAACTCACTAAAACCTTTACTGATGTTGTCCCTGTAAGCAAATTCACAGTTAAGAAAAGCAAATAAATGGGAATAACATAGGAAAAACCACATAGATTGAAAATGCAGAAATAACGTAATAGCAAAAATACTTCTATCTCAGAAACTTTAATAAGCATATTTTTGGAATCAGCACATCGGACTCCACAAAATAGACATATTACCTTTGCTGATGATTTTTTTGTGTTGACCAGTGAATTATTTTGGCTCAAAAAAGAGCTGCTTTGTATATTATGGCAGTGGGTGAAACCTTGCCAATCTCTCCCTAATCCCACAGCCTGTTACTAAACTATACAACACAATGAAAACTAGCAGAGATCTCCAGCATGTACTTGCAATGATGATGAGATAACACCCAGGTGCCTGCCTTTCATTCTCCCTCATATTTCATCTCTCCCTACGCTATCTCCACCTAACAAAGAACTAATCGTCATCCTCATGAGCTCTTCAAAGAGCTTTCTGGAATCACAAACTCTCTCTATACGCTCCTTTCACTCTCCCTATGCTCACACTACTCTCTCCCTACGCTCACACTATGCTGTTTCCGGCTGCAATGTGTGCAAGATGGCGCCGGCAGGGATTAAATATCCCCTATGATGCTGTAAGGTTAGCCAATTACAGTAATGTAACACCAAAGATGGTGCCGGCATTACTGTGATTGGCAAGCCAGCCCAGCATGTTCATTGGCTGCAAATAAAGCGCCAAACATGCTGGGCAGGTCACTCTAATATACCGAGGCGAATAAATACCAAATTACTCGCCTACAGCCCGAATAGCGTACTATTCGTGCGAGTTGCAAATAGTGCTGAATGTATTTGCTCATCACTAGTTGTATTATCTTGTCATACATTTCTTTGCGTTAATGACTTCTTTCACTGATAATTAAAACATTTTGCATCACCTATGCCAAGAGTGTGCAGTGAATTTTCTTACTTTGAAATAGAGGTCACGCAACCCAATTACACCAGACCCTCACCTTACAACTGAGTGCATGCCAAAGCTTCTGACACCTGATTTAATAGTACGGGCGCCAACAACAGAAGCTGGAAAAAGACACCGTGTGACTGGCGTCCTATACCAAGTTCAACTTTGCACATTTTCAGTACTAGGCAGCCACACCCATCATGAATTGGTAGGTATCACGAGGCTGCAGAGCGAGACCGTGTAACCACCACCAGGGTGCAATAGAGTAGCACACCACCTACATAGATCTGCGGGGCAGCCATGGGGCCACAGCACGGGGATGGTAGATTTGTCAGAAAAGCCGAGTTGGTAACACAAGCAGAGCGGGCAGAGCAAAAGTGAATTTAGAGGCAAGCCAGAAGGTCAGAGCCGGTCGGGAGCAGGAAATCCAAGACGTGAGACTAGAACCAGGTCAGAATACAAGCCAAGTCAAACACTAAGGGATCCAAGCACGGGGAGGGGAATAACTAGGTCAGGACAGGGTATAGGGAGAGGACAGGCACAGGGAGTCAGAGACAGCAAAGGACAAACCAGGGCACAACGGGGTCAGCTGCTCAAGCCAGAGGCAGTAACTATAACTGACATGGTCTGCCAACAGCAACAGGAAGAAATAGCCGAGCACACACCAAACAGAGGCCAGAAGAGTTAACCCGCTAATAATCAGGTCAGGCAAGAGATCACAAATAGTAAAGCCCAACTTGGATAATGACAGTAGGTTTGTGAGTGGTTGCTCCATCAGTATTTTGCACCTGTGCTGCCCCTGCCTTTATCATGGCAGTCTCCTGCATTCTGCAAGTGCAATGGTAATCTGACCTGGTATTGGTAAGGCTGCATCTTTTTCAGCTGAATTTTTCTCACATTGTTAAAAAGCAATATGGGAAAGATAATTGTTCTCTCTGCTGCCGAAAAGCCGAAAAGCATCAAATAGTGCAATGCATTGGAGAAGGTATGAAAGCTTAAGCATGATAATTGTCCTGTGAAACAATTTGTGGCGGATACAGAGTACAGATTTATGCAGACTAAGCCATAATGGGGAAGGTTTTAGCCAGACAAATTCAAAGACAAAGCAGCAAACAAGTACATGAAGCTGTTGGTACCTCTGGACTTCCCAGAACCTTAAAGTGTAGGATCTTCCAAAGGTTTGGAGTTGTGCTTAAACCTATTTATTGGAATATGTTTGGTGCAACAACTCCATTCCGGTCTATGAGTGTTCAGTTGCTAGATTTGCATACTGTTTACAAAGTTAAAAAAAACTCCCAGAGGCTCACACAGGGAGAGCATGTAACTGTATTTCCTGTTTTCCTGTGTCTGTGTATGAGAGAAGCAGCTTGCTGTAGGTGCTGCAGAGAAAGACACACAAATAATTTATTCCTAATCTATTTAACTTATCATATATTGTTCCTATTTGTTCCTGAATAAAGAATCTCCCTTGTCACACGCTTGGACAGTATCCTGAATAATCCGCTGCCAGCACTGCTATTCAGCCACCCCTAAACAGTGCTCACAAGAGGAAATGGTTGCAGTTGGTCCAGACATACAAGAAGATTAATTTTAAAACAGTGTTGATTAATGATTGAGTGCCGTGCAACCCTGTATAGTCCATATAGATGGACTAGTGGGTGGACACCAAGTCCCAGCAAGGATGTAACATAAGCAAGGAGGTGTCCTAGTCATGTTTTGGGCTGAAATCATGGGGAGGTATCTCATAGATCCCTTTAGGGTCCCTTAGGGTGGTTTTACACTTACCGCATATTTTGAGGTCCGTTATTGCGGCCTGTTTTGCGGGACGTATCGCCGCATTTTTTGTGGTGTACCGCAATAACGGCCCACAAAAAATGTTTGAGGATCGTCGTTTTTTTCCTAACACTATGGAAATAGTATTGGAGAAAAAAACGGCGTTCCGCAATACCCGAAATGATGGCGCGCCGCAAAAACAAACTTCCGGTTTGTTTTTGCGGCCCCATTGATTTAAATGGGTGCCGTGTCTGTACGCCATGACAAATGTTGAGCAAGCTCGATATTTTTTCAAGGCCGTATATACGGCCCTCACGGCTGTACGGCACATGGGGCACCACTGAATTTTTGCGGGCCAATTTTGTGGCCCCATAGAAATCTATTGGGGGCCGCAAAATCGGCCTGCAAAAATGAGGTAAGTGTAAAACCACCCCTAGGGTGTGAAAATAACATTGCCAAAGTATATAGAGTTTCTGACTGACCACTGTCTTCCAAGGTACAAAAATAAGAACTATGCCATCTGTAGCAAAATCATCTTCTTGCATGACAAAGCGTTATATCATGCTGCAAAGAATACGCCATTGGCTGCTATGGGTATAAAAGGAGAGAAATTAATTGTGTGGCCTCCATCCTCCCCTGACCTCATCCCTATTGAGAACCTTTCCCCAAGGAAAAGATCTACAGAGGGAGAAAGTTCACATCAAAACAGCAGCTCTGGGAGGCTATTTTGACATCCTGCAAAGAAAAGTAAGCAGAATCTATCCCAAAACTCACATGTACAATGGATGCAAGAATCATCAATGTGATATCAAAGAAGGGGTCCTATGTTAACCCCTTTACCCCCAAGGGTGGTTTGCATGTTAATAACAGGCCAATTTTAACAATTCTGACCACTGTCCCAGGTAATAACTCTGGAGCACTTCCATGGATCCTGGTGATTCTGACTTTGTTTTCTCATGACATATTGTACTTCATGATAGTGGTAAAATTTCTTGATTATGACTTGTGGTTATTTGTGAAAAAAAACGGAAATTTGGCGAAAATTTTGCAATTTTCCAAATTAGAATTTTCGTGCCCTTAAAATAGAGAAATATATCACACAAAATAGTTAATAAATAACATTTCCCACATGTCTGCTTTATATCAGCACAGTTTTGGAACCAACATTTTTTTTTATTTTTTAGGAAGTTATAAGGTTTAAAAGTTAAAAGTTCACCAGAGATTTCTCATTTTTACAACACCATTGTTTTTAGGGACCACTTGACATTTGAAGTCACTTTGAGGGGTCTATATGATAGAAAATATGTAAAAGTGACACCATTCTAAAAACTGCACCCCTCAAGGTGCTCAAATCTACATTCAAGAAGTTTATTAACCCTTCAGGTGCTTCACAGGAATTTTTGGAATGTTTAAAAAAAATGAGCATTTAACTTTTTTCACAAAAAATTTGACTCAGATCCAATTTGTTTTTTTTTCTACCAAGGGTAACAGGAGAAATAGGACCCCAAAAGTTGTTGTACAGGTAAACCACTGTGTGGGCACATGGCAGAGCTCGGAAGGGAAGGAGCGCCGTTTGTGTTTGACTTTTCAATACAAAATTGGCTGGAATTGAAATCGGGCGATATGTCGTGTTTGGAGAGCCCCTGATCTGCCTAAACAGTGGAAACCCCCCCACAAGTGAGGCTAGTTTCACATTTGCGTTTTTTTTCGCGGTAATTTAGCGCTAAATAGCGCATGCGTTTTTTTTCCTATACTTTGCATGGGATGCGCTTATGTGTGCTTACACATGCGTTTGTACGCGTTTTACCGCGCATGCGTTAATGCAACTTGTTGCATTTTTTGTGCGTCCGATTTGCCTCAAAAAAACGCATGCGCGCGCAACGCGTTTTTTTACAGCAAGACACCCATTATAAGTCTATGGTGAGCATATGTGCGCATTGGCATGCTTATGTATGCGTTTTTTTGCACATGCGTTTTTTTTTTACCATTAGTTTAGACAATGGAATTTAGGGGTTTGGGTAAAGTTAGGGTTAGTTAAGGGGGTTTAGGGTTAGGGTTAGGGTCAGGGTTAGGGTTAGGGTCAGGGTTAGGGTTAAGTATGGTTTGGTTAAGGGTTAGGGTCAGGGTTAGGGTCAGGGTTAGGGTTAGGGTCAAGTATGGTTTGGTTAAGGGTTAGGGTCAGGGTTAGGGTTAGGGTCAGGGTTAGGGTTAAGTATGGTTTGGTTAAGGGTTAGGGTTAGGGTTAGGGTCAGGGTTAGGGTTAGGGTTAGGGTCAGGGTTAGGGTTAGGGTTAGGGTTAGGGTCAGGGTTAGGGTCAGGGTTAGGGTTAAGTATGGTTTGGTTAAGGGTTAGGGTCAGGGTTAGGGTTAAGTATGGTTTGGTTAAGGGTTAGGGTCAGGGTTAGGGTTAAGTATGGTTTGGTTAAGGGTTAGGGTTAGGGTTAGGGTCAGGGTTAGGGTTAGGGTTAGGGTCAGGGTTAGGGTTAGGGTTAGGGTTAGGGTCAGGGTTAGGGTCAGGGTTAGGGTTAAGTATGGTTTGGTTAAGGGTTAGGGTCAGGGTTAGGGTCAGGGTTAGGGTTAAGTATGGTTTGGTTAAGGGTTAGGGTCAGGGTTAGGGTTAGGGTTAGGGTTAGGGTCAGGGTTAGGGTTAGGGTTAAGGTTAGTTAGGGTTTGGGTTAGGGTTAAGTATGGTTTGGTTAAGGGTTAGGGTCAGGGTTAGGGTTAAGTATGGTTTGGTTAAGGGTTAGGGTTAGGGTTAGGGTTAGGGTCAGGGTTAGGGTTAGGGTTAGGGTCAGGGTTAGGGTTAGTAAAGTCATGGTTTGGGTTAGTGTGAGGGGCCACCTAATGTTGGAAAAAAACGCCAACGCGGTAAAAACGCACTAAAAACGCATACAAACGCATAAAAACGCTGCGTTTTTTTCATGCATGCTCATAAAAATGCTTGAAAAAAACGCAGCAGTTGTATGCTTTTGTATGCGTTTTTCAATGCGTTTTTTTGCGGGAAAAACGCGCTGCAAAAAAAAGCAAGTGTGAAACTAGCCTGACACCATCTAGGAAAGTAGACCCCCTAAGGAACTTATATAGATGTGTGGTGAGCACTTTGAACCCCCAAGTGCTTCACAGAAGTTTATAATGTAGAGCCGTAAAAATAAAAAATCATATTTTACACCCTGTCCCACTATGGGACACTCATTTTGTGCAGGCTGGTCGCTTCTATAGCATGCAGATCTGCATGCTGTAGAAGCTGTCAGTGCTGCACGAAGTTGCACACTGACCTCAGAGTCATGCCGCGGGGTCTACGATCCAAAGGCAGAGGGGCTGGCAGCTGACAGCCCCTCTGCCTGTTCCTGGAACACTGCGATCATGTTTTATCGCAGTGTGCCGGTGGTTAAAGTGCCGGGAGTGGTCCGTGACCGCTCCTGGCACTTAGTGCCGGGTTTCAGCTGTGAGTATCAGCTGACACCCGGACACGATCAGCCACGCCCCCCTCCCCTTTGAGCGCGGCTGATCGCATATGACGTACTATTCTGATCATGGTCATTTAGGCCTAGGGCACATGAACGGAACAGTACGTCATATGTCAGTAAGGGGGTAATGTGTAACTTGGCCTGTTAAGATGTTTTTAATTGAAAAAGCTTTTGATACCAGTAAATTCGACCTCTGAATGCTATAAATTCAGCAAAATATTCAGGATTGAGAGTCCTCAGTGGTTGATACCTTTTAATGGCTAACTGAAAAGATGGTAACACATTGCAAGCTTTCGAGACTATCAGGTCTCTTCATCAGGCTAGACAGACAGGCTAGACATCTTTTCAGTTAGCCATTAAAAGGTATCAACCATAAATTCAGCAAATGACCGTTTTCAGTTATTTACAACCCATAAAATGTTTGGAAACTGTATTTTGATTTTTTCGATTTTGATAAAAATACTGTTACCATTGGGAGTGTTTTTTTATTTGATTTATATTCTAACGGTTTATGTTTTGAACATTATACTGACTCATTTTGTATTGACCTTTTAGGAAAAACAGAAAAATTGCACTTGCATAATGATTTGGATTATATATGCAAATATTCTATGTGAAATGTAATTTCACAGAGATACCACTAGATGTCAGCAGTATGATTTTTTCTCATAGACATTGCTGTACATCAAGAATGATGTAGAAAACAGTATACAGAAGTAACAGTAATTAGTATATATTGTAAATGAACAGAGAATAAACAAATGACGTCACATTGGGTAGGAATAAGCATCTGCTTTATATAACCTCTGATTTGCATTACATTTACTGGCATGCTAGGTTGCAAATTTCTATTTACCAAAGGATCGTGTCTGCATCTTATAAAAGGGAATCCTAGAAAATTACAATAAATATCTTATTTGGATTTCTGGGTTACAATTTAAAGGGAATCTCTCCTTTCTTTATATCCATGATCCGCTGTCTTGTTCCAGCAAAATCCACATTGTTCCGAATATTTATTCAGGACCATGATCTGGACACTGGACACTGCTAGAGAATCTGCCTCCAGAGATTATTTTAATTAAAAGGGGGGTGGTTACCAGTATAAGACATGTAATAATTGACACTTGCTCTCATAATGACACAGAGCACTGTAGATCAGGGCTAACACAGTACAGCAGAGCTCACACAGTACAACAGAAGTGAACTACATATCCTTACAAACATTTGCAGCAGCACTTGTCCTCTCATAGTGCTGTGAGCTGTGCAACAGAACTGCGCTTCATTATAACTAACAGCACAGCAGAGTTGAACCTTGTCTCATTGCAAACATAATAATCACATTTGCACTTCTCTCACATAGCTGTCAACTCTGCTGTACTGCCATTCCTCCACACTGGCTACCTAGGGGATGGAAGTTGAAGTACTGTGAGAAGACTACAGCTGCTTATGCTTAAAATCAGACATGAGAGCAAAATGTCAGCTATTACATGTCTCACACCATTAATGCCCACTTTAATTTAAAATAAGCTCTGGAGGCAGAATCTTACCAGCTCATTACATATTTGAAAAACATGGATTTCCCTGGAAGAAGACAGTGGATCACAGATATTAAGTTATTATTTTATTCAACTTTCTATGACCTACCTTCCCATATAGAAGGCTTAGGAGCGTTGAGCCTACTGACAGATTCCCTTTAATTATGGCTAGATGAAATAAGCTCTGGTATCCATATGATTTTCTGTTTTCAACCATTGAACTCCTCATATTACTATGGACAATGGATGCAATCAGATAGGAACTGAGGTGTGACTAACTCTCAATTCAACATTTTTGTGATTTTGCACTCGTTATCTTATAAACACTTTCCCTTGGACATCTGCTTTGTTGGAATACTAAAAGACTGCAACCGGGCAATAGCCACTGATTGGCTGCAGCGGTCATATGACTTAAAGTAATGCGACTGCTGAGAATCACAGTGCCGACAACACAGGAACTGCACCAGTTCAGGCGATAAATGTATGTTTTTTTAAATTATTTAATGTGGTGCCCTTAAGCAATTATGAAGAGATTGTCCAGTAAAGGACAACCACTGTAACATGTCACCTATACCATGTAGTTAATGCAATTAAAACCAAGATAGAATGATAGAACTCGTGTTCTTTCCACGCCACTACAAAAAAAAAGTTGATTAAACATGAAATGCAGTGACAAAAATAAAAATTGTGGCAAAAATTAGTAGGAAAATACTAATGTCTTGATTTCCTGTATTTGTTGATGAATTTTGCCTTTTGGGAATTTAAAATGAGATTCAGATGTAGTATTTTTAACTGAAAACATGTCATGATGTAGCAAGATATTGTGGTGCAGAAAAATAGAATTAGACTTACCGGTAATTCGGTTTCTAGGAACCTTCCACGACAGCTACATCGGAGGATGTCTACCCCACCCTAATAGGGGACAGGAACAGGAAGAGGTTAAATATCCCTTCCCTTTCTGCAACCACCAGTGTTTTCCTGGACACCAGTATGAATAGTTATCACCAAAGTGCAGGAATCATCCAATAAGAATATCAGATAGAGAGGGAAATTAGTGCTGTCGTGGAAGGTTCCTAGAAACCGAATTACCGGTAAGTCTAATTCTATTTTCTCTTGTCACCTTCCACGACAGCTACATCGGAGTAATACCAACAGCCAATTTCTTTAGGGGGGAATCACGGCCTGCAGCACTCGTCTGCCAAATGTTAAATCCCCATTGAAATTTAGCCTGTAACGCCTGGTGAACGTGTGGATGAACGACCAGGGCGGTTCTGCATATCCGCTCTGACGAAGCATTCCCCTTTTCTTTTTTTTTTGCTCATGACGTTGCTATCACATGGGTAGAATGTGCCTCAGTGAGGCGGGTGGAGCCAGCTTCTGTGGTGCGTAAGTCAGGCAGATAGATTGTGATCCAATTCGCAATCGTGTTTTTTGACTCCTTCTTGCCTTATTTCGTCCTGAGAACTGGATGAATAGATTCTGGTGAATCCGCTAGGCTTCACTCTATTTTCGGTAGACAGGACCACTCTGCAAATGTCGAGAGTGTGGAAGGTCTCTTCCTTAGGGTTGGAAGAGCTTGGGCCGAATGAGGACAGTACAATGTCCTGATTCCTATGAAATTTTGAGAAGACAAGCATGATCTAATCTCAAGATAATATCTGTAATGATTGCAAGGTAAGCTTCTTGAATTGACAGGGCCTGCAATTCTCCCATACGTCTAGCCTCAGTAATTGCGACTAAGAGGACGGTTAAAGGGTTAGGTTTCCATGGTCAAGGAATCTAGAGGCTCAAATAGATCTTAGGTTTGAGCACGGTGTTGAGATCCCAAAGAGGCCCCTGACTGCGGAGTATAGGACGAATCCCGGCAGCTGAAGCCATAAACTGTAGGATCCAGCGGTGGCTGGCCAGGTCAAGATCAAAAAAGGTGCTAAGAGCTGATATTTATACCTTTAGTGCTGGGGAAAAGGCTCTGTTCCAGACCTTTTGTAAACATCTAGGGTCTGTGCTGCACTGAGATAGAAGGGATCAGGGGTGCCTGGAGAGCACCAGGGCGTAAACCTTTCCCAGACCTTGGCATAGATGGCCTTGGTTATTGGTTTTAGGCTTTCCTGAAGGGTTTGGATTACCCTATCTGAGAGCTATTTGGCTCTTAGGAATTCGGCCTCAATAACCATGCTGCCCGGTTCCCTTTGCCTACGTCTGGGTGTAGCAGAGGACCTTGGTGAAGGAGGTCGCCCTTTTTTGGGGCAGAAGCCAGGACCTTCCTGGGCCATGGCAGGTAGGGCACTGTACCACTTCTTCTGGGTCACCGCGGGGCGTTTAGTATTGTGGGAACTCGGTCCGTCTGGATTTCCTGAGATGTTTTTTGCCCGCATCGGTGTGGGTGGGCAGGTATATGCGAAGTTGGAATCCCACCATTGGGTGAAGGGCACCTATTCCTTGCACTCCGTCCATATGGTTGTGGGAGATGAATACCCCTGTCTTCGCATTTTGCCTGTTGGCGGCTAGGTCCACCTCCACCCCATCTGGAGGCTAGGGACATGAATACCGCATGGTCCAGGCACCACTCCTCCGGATGAACGTCTTCTCGACTGAGGAAATCTGCCTGGGTGTTGTCTGATCCTTTCAGGCGCACTGACTAGGAGAAGATCCTTGTTGCTATTGCTTTCAGGCCAGCGTACTTCGTTCCCCCTTGGCTGGAGATGGACAACATGACCACAGTGGCCTGAGTAGGTGCAGACGTGGCGATTTTGGATTAGCGATGACGTCTTTTAGTGCTTTTCCTAACGCCTTCAGTTCTCTCAGATTTGAGGAACTGGTGCTGATGCTCGGCAGCCATCGCCCCTGAAAATAGGATCTCTCTACTACTGCGCCCCCGCCTCGTTGGCTGGCATCTGAGTGGAGTGTTTTCAGGGGAGGCTGAATCCAGCTGACTCCCTTCTGAAGATTTCGGTAGTTCAACCACCACCTGACCAGGGAGGGGGAATCCTTTAGGACAATGGAATTTGTAGCTGCGTAGGCTAGGTGGATCCTGGAATGTAAAAGCACATGGCTTTGTGGGCCTGAACCCAAGAAACCGCCTGGGTGCATGTGGTCTGAGATCCTAGATCATACATAGACTGAGGGTCAGTGCCCGCTAGTCCTGAACCAGGTCCTTGGTGGACAAGGTTGACCTGACAAACCATAGGTAGGAAGGATGTCCTTCCCCTTGAGTCAGAGAGAACTCCCAGAAGCTTCCCTCTCGTGGAGGGATAGACCAGGTTCGGTATCCAACCAAGGGATCTTAATATCTCCGGGTTTTTCCTACGTCCATCTTCTGACATGAGATAGATGGTATAGAGAAGAGGAAGTCGTCTAGATATGGGATAATGCCTATCCCCTGGCGCCGCATGAAAATCACTGCTTCCTCCATGATCTTAGAAAGATACGTGGTCGGATGGATTGGCACATGGTAATATGCACCCTTCAGCTCTACCGTTGCCATTACCGAGCTCAGTCCGATGAGCGGGACTGCCCCTGATTGACTCCATTTTGAATTGCCTGTACCGGACCGATTTGTTTAATGGCTTCAGGTTTATGATGATTCGGTTCTTCCCTGATGGCTTCCTCACCAAGAAGGGACGTGCATAATGGCGGTGTCCTCCCGATTTGGCACCCTCGCGTTCTACCGGAGCAGATCTTTGGTAAGGAGCCCTGATGGAGTGGAGGCTGTAGGGAGGTTACCCCTAAGCATTACGGGGAAGGACTCTCGAACCCATTTTTTTTTTTTTGTCCATCTCATATGGTACGATGGACCCACTGATTTGTGGAGATGGACTGCCAGCGGGTAAAAAAAAGAGCGAGAGACGACCCCCAACCGGGCGTCATTGCTTATCTGGGTCTGTTGCTGGTTAGGGACAGGGAAGTTCCTGCCCTTGTCTCCCTATACTCTTCCTGAGTATGTCAACAGGACCAGGGAATCTCAGCCAGTCTCTCATGCCGGTACTGGCCCAGCTCTCATGCCGGTACTGGCCCAGCCTCAAGCTACTTAGCGGCTGTGATCTGATGAGGGCATGCAAATTCAGCTTAGATTAGCTGTTGACAGAGGTTTGGTCACGGGAGGGATGAAAAATCCATCTCCTAGGATTTCTATGTTTCGGAATAGATGCTTTGGTCCGAAGCTGTGTCCAGGATGTTATCCAGGACAGGCTTGAACCCATAGTGGCCCTGGAAGGGGATGGCACACCATTTGGAGATAAGTCGCCTCCCTTAGGATTTTATCCAAGGCACTCCTCTAGAGGAGTTAGAGAGGACGGCCGCTTTTGCGGCTACCCGGACCTGGTGAGAGCAGTCATGCTCAGCCTAGAAGAGCCGGTGCATTAAAGAATTACCCGAGTCCTGCGAATTACAGGCTGGTCTTCCTGGTCCTGGCCTGGTCCCAAGTTGTTAGCGACCGCCAGCGGAAGCATCGGCTAGGAACCTCATTGCTTTCTGCAGTACGGGTAGGGCATCAGGTATCTTTCCCCCTAAGGTGTCCTGAGTCTGTGCGTAATCACAGAGACAGGGCATGTGAAAGCCATATTAGCTTTCTAGCAGATTTGTAGAGGTGTCCCAGGACTTCCTTGATAAGCTCTCAAATATATATTTTATATATATATATTTTTCCTCGATCCATTGGATCTTTGAGCTGGGAGGAGGCCTCATTTTTATATATGGAGGATCAGATTCTGTACGTTATCGTGTACAGGACACCTCCTTTGGGCTTCAGCCCAACATCTCATCCGGTACCGTGTATTTAACTTCTTCCTCCTCCACCCCTATGGTGCTCTTAACCGTACTGATTAGCTCACCCACATTCCCGGAACCAAGTGATATTTCTTGTTCCCTGGTTTTAGGGGTGGACGTGGAAGAGGAACCCTCAATCTCCCGAGCGTCCTCTGAATCCGAGGACTGAATTTTGTCTGAGTCTGATTCTATCAGAGCTTTCTTCCTCCTCCTAAAGGGAGGCGGTCTGGGAGAAGGGAGCCATGGAGGAGTGAACCTCCTGTATTATGAGGGATTTGATGCTATCCAGGAGAGAGGGCTGCTCAGCGCGAAGGACCTCTCTGTACAGGACGGGCAGAGTTTTCCCCGTATGTCGAGGGAGTCTGGCAGCACACATTTTACACTTGTGGCTGGTTCTCATAGGGTCAGAGACCTTTTCTCCCCATATTAGAGAGAGGTATGCTATGCCATTTTAGTAAATAATGCTGGATAGCCAGGGCCGACGCCTGCTACTTACAGTGGGAGGGGGTATGCTGGGCTCTGCAGATGCAGAGAGAGAGGGCTTGTCACCGTCCATGCCGTCTACAGTCAGTGTCACACAGGTCTTACCTGGTGATCTCCTCACCCGGACCTTGAAAGATTGAGGGTCCAGCGTTGTTTGTGCACCTCCTCCTCCCTTTGGCCCAATGGGGGGAACCACATGAGGACACCCCAGAATGTGACCGCCGGTCCCAGGAGTAACGCGCCCCCCGGCACGCACGTGCGCTCCACCGTGGAACACATAGGGACAGACGGGAAGTGACGCGCGCCCCTAAGCGACGCGCGCCCCAGTGGAAAGCCCAGTAACGCCCAAAGTGGAGGAATGCCACCCCCAGCCAGCGTGAACCCCCGGGAACCGGCAGCATGGAGGAGGAAGCCGGGGAGCTATCTGGAGGACCCAGATGTGCACATCACCACCTCGCTTTACCCCCAAAGGAGGCGCAGGAGAGGCGGGAGAGTCCCGAGTCCCACCATGCAGGCGGAGACGGAAGCAGCCATCGGAGGAGGAGAGCAAGGCCCCCGACCTCGGCTGCCCAGCATCTGACAGGTATCCCAGCTGATACTGGGCGTGGGGTGCTCCCGATCGCCGGCCACGGCAGCACCATCGTAGACCTCTTCATGCCCCATAGGGGACAGCAAAACACTGGTGGTTGCAGGAAGGGGAGGGATATTTAACCTCTTCCTGTTCCCGTCCCCTATTAGGGCGGGGTAGACATCCTCCGATGTAGCTGTCATGGAAGGTGACTAGAGAAAGTGTAATTTAGCATCTAACCATGTTCAATGGCTTTTGCTGTGCTAAGTGTTAATTTAGAGTTTTCTGCATCACAACACCTTCCTGTGATGTGGTATAACTAAACACATTGTGGTACAGTATATTAAGAAATGCTATGTATTGTATGTAAGCAGAGGCACAACTAGGCAGGGTGTGCATGTGGGGCATGGGGCATGTTCTCCGGATGCAGTCCGCAGTGGAGTGCCATTAAGCAGCTTCTGCCATGTGATTAGCATCTCATTTATCAGTGTCTCCCAGGAGTGAGATTGGGACCTTCTCCATGCCAGTTGTTAAAACCGACTGCCAGCTTGAGGAACAGTTAAAATGTCGATTTCCTGCTGTCAATTTTTAGCTTGTCTTTCAGACATGAATACAACTAAAGCTCTGATCATGGGCACGTCTGGGGTCAGAGCAACGTGTATCAGCAAGAGGTGGTCACTTGATCATGCTGCTATCACTGCTGAACCAGAGAAAAGGAAAAGTCATTGGGCAAGTAAGTGCTCCAATGGAGACAAAGATACAGGGAAGTTTTGTTGGGGGTTAAAAAAGTGTGAGGGGACAATATGGTCGGCTGAAGTATGAGAAGCACGCAAAGTATCGACACTGGATAGTGTGGAAGGATCACGATGTGAAGGGACATTATAGGTATCACGATAGAGAGGGGCCAGAAGATTGCACCGTCTGGCTTCATAACCTCCTGCAGGCCAGGGCTGTAGTCGTGGCTACCGATGGTTGCTCGGTCGCACCCTGGGCCACCGTCACAAACACATTGTCCCTTCTGTTGTGCACTTGGGGGTTCACTTACTTGCACATCAGAGTTCACTCTAGTCTGCTGGGGTCCACTTCCTTTAACTACGAAACAATGACAGTCAGAGTCGAGAACTATTTCCAACAAAACAATTTTGCTCAGTTCTTTACACAGCGCGTGCAGTTTTGTCACAGAAACAGCACAAGATTCTTCATATAACCATTCCTTTCCCCGTGCTGTCGCTCACTCCTCCAGGATTATTGCAGGGTTGTACCTTCGCCTTTGGTACCGCAGCTTCATGACTGGTCAGACTAATCCGCTTCAGAAGTTTCCTGTCCGTTTTGCACTGGACATTTGGGATTGTTCCTATGAAGTTAGCTGCTACCATCTTGATGCTGCGCTGTATTCCGCCACTAACATGTGACCGTCAGCCCATAGGCCATGTACGGCTGCGCTCCTTGCTTAAAAGTTACGGGACTCAACTGTCCTGTCCGGGCTCCCAGCCCCTACTAGCTAAATGCAGGAAGCTCTCTAACTTACACCCAGTTGGCCTCTCCTAACTAAACTAAAATCCTATAAACGTGATAACGAATCACCGCATCATACTGAAATTAAAAGAAAAAATAAACACTCACTCAGTGATTGAGCTAATGTAGAGAGTATAACAGGAAATAAATATGGATTTCATCTGTTTGGTAGACACTGCTGATGAAAATGATAGTAGTTTACTCCCAGTTGTTCAGTCAGCTCCATAACCCAGCGTCCTGTCCAGGGAGCTCTCTATGGACATTCACATTAATCAGTAAGTACTGGGAAATTTCAGTAGCAGTACTACTGGTAATTGATTTCATTTCTGTATATGATTTACACTACTATCATTTTCATCAGCTGGGTTGTGCTCACAGCCCAACACCGTGCAGGACGCTTGGCAGTTGCCACAGAACACCAGGATTGGCAAATTCAGCACTGGCGCCCAGTACTCCTCACAGATGAAAGCAGGTTCACACTGAGCACATGTGACAGACATGACAGAGTCTGGAGACGCCGTGGAGAGCGATTTGCTGCCTGCAACATCCCTCAGCATGGCAGTGGGTCAGTAATGGTGTGGGGTGGCATTTCTTTGGAGGGCCGCACGGTGTTGGGCTGTGAGCACAATCCCCATCTGTGGACGTCAGGCACTCAGACCATCCTCATGGAGTCGGTTTCTAACCATTTATGCAGACACATGCACATTTGTAGCCTGCTGGAGGTCATTTTGCAGGGTTCTGGCAGTGCTCCTGTTTCTCCTTGTACAAAGGCTGAGGTAGCGGTCCTGCTGCTGAGTTGTTGCCCTCATACAGCCCCCTCCACATCTCCTGATGTACTGGCCTGTCTCCTGGTAGCGCCACCAGCCTCAGGACACTATGCTGACAGGCACAGCAAACCTTCTTGCCACAGGTCGCATTGATGTGCCATCCTGGATGAACTGCACTACCTGAGCCACTTGTGTGGGTTGTAGAGTCCCTCTCATGCTATCACGAGTGTGAAAGCACAACCAACATTCAAATGTGACCAAAACATCAGCCAGAAAGCATTGGTACTGAGATGTGGTCTGTGTTCCCCACCTGCAGAACCACTCTTTTATTGAGGGTGTATTGATAATTGCCAAAAATTTCCATCTATTGTCTATTCCATTTGCACAACAGCATGTGAAATTTATTGTCAAACAGTGTTTCTTCCTAAGTGGATAGTTTGATTTCACAGAAGTTTGATTTACTTGGAGTTACAGTCATATGTTAAAGTTTGGGCACCCCTATTAATGTTAACCTTTTTTCTTCATAACAATTTTGTTTTTTGCAACAGCTATTTCAGTTTCATATATCTAATAACTGATGGACTCAGTTATATTTCTGGATTCAAATGAGGTTTATTGTACTAACAGAAAATGTGCAATCTGCATTTAAACAAAATTTGACCGGTGCAAAAGTATGGGCACCCTTATCATTTTCTAGATTTGAACACTACTTTTTACTGACTTCCTGAAGCACTAAATTGGTTTTGTAACCTCACTGAGCTTTGAACTTCATAGCCAGGTGTATCAAATCATGAGAAAAGGTATTTAAGGTGACCACTTGCAAGTAGTTCTCCTATTTGATTCTCCTATGAAGAGTGGCATCATGGGCTCCTCAAAACAACTCTCAAATGATCTGAAAACAAAGATTATTCAACATAGCTTTTCAGGGGAAGGATACAAAAAGTTGTCTCAGAGATTTAACCTGTCAGTTTCCACTGTCAGGAACATAGTAAGGAAATGGAAGAACACAGGTACAGTTCTTGTTAAGCCCAGAAGTAGCAGGCCAAGAAAAATATCAGAAAGGCAGAGAAGAAGAATGGTGAGAACAGTCAAGGACAATCCACAGACCACCTCCAAAGACCTGCAGCATCATCTTGCTGCAGATGGTGTCACTGTGCATCGGTCAACAATACAGCGCACTTTGCACAAGGAGAAGCTGTATGAGAGAGTGATGCGAAAGAAGCCGTTTCTGCAAGCACGCCACAAACAGTCGCCTGAGGTATGCAAAAGCAATTTGGACAAGCCAGTTACATCTTGGAAGAAGGTCCTGTGGACTGATGAAACAAAGATTGAGTTGTTTGGTCATACAAAAAGGCGTTATGCATGGAGGCTAAAAAACACAGCATTCCAAGAAAAACACTTGCTACCCACAGTAAAATTTGGTGGAGGTTCCATCATGCTTTGGGGCTGTGTGGCCAATGCCGGCACCGGGAATCTTGTTAAAGTTGAGGGTCGCATGGATTCAACTCAGTATCAGCAGATTCTTGACAATAATGTGCAAGAATCAGTGACGAAGTTGAAGTTACGCAGGGGATGGATATTTCAGCAAGACAATGATCCAAAACACCGCTCCAAATCTACTCAGGCATTCATGCAGAGGAACAATTACAATGTTCTGGAATGGCCATCCCAGTCCCCAGACCTGAATATCATTGAACATCTGTAGGATGATTTGAAGCGGGCTGTCCATGCTGGAATTGTTTTGTAAACAGGAATGGTCACAAATACCTTCATCCAGGAACTCATTAATAGCTATAGGAAGCGACTAGAGGCTGTTATTTTTGCAAAAGGAGGATCTACGAAATATTAATGTCACTTTTATGTTGAGGTGCCCATACTTTTGCACCGGTCAAATTTTGCTTAAATGCAGATTGCACATTTTCTGTTAGTACAATAAACCTCATTTGAATCCAGAAATATAACTGAGTCAATCAGTTATTAGATATGTGAAACTGAAATAGCTGTTGCAAAAACCAAAATTGTTATAAAGAAAAAAGGTTAACATTAATAGGGGTGCCCAAATTTTAACATATGACTGTAAATGAAGATAATAATACTAAAGAATTTGTGTTTGCAATCATTTTCAGGAAGAAACTGAGTATTATCTGACAGAATTGCAGGGGTGTCAATACTTTTGGCCATAACTGTATATATATATCTAATATATAAAGCTCAAAGTGTGTATGTATGTATGTATGTATGTCTGGGATAGGCATCCGCACCGTCGCAGCTACAGCCACAAAATCTGGCACAGTCACACGTCTGGACCCCGAGAGCGTCCTAAGCTATGTTGTGAGGTGAAATTTTAACCCAGCGCGTTCCAATTCACCAAACAATTTTGCCCCTATCTACATACTGGGGAAAAAGTGTGTGCGTGTCAAGCCCCGCCCCTCATTATGATGTCATAATGCCCCTATCTACATAATGGGGAAACAGTGTGTGCGTATCAAGCCCCACCCCTCATTATGATGTCACAATGGTTGCCATGGCGACGCTGATGTCATCAAGCCCCGCCGCTCATTATGATGTCATAATGGTTGACTATGGGATGGAGGATGTGTGATGGGTATATGGGCACTGGACTGTGGGATGGAGGATATGTATGACGGGTATATGGGCACTGGACTATGGGATGGAGGATATGTATGACAGGTATATGGGCACGGGACTATGGGATGGAGGATATGTATGATGGGTATATGGGCACGGGACTATGGTATGGAGGATGTGTGATGGGTATATGGGCACGGGACTATGGGATGGAGGATATGTATGATGGGTATATGGGCACTGGACTATGGGATGGAGGATATGTATGACAGGTGTATGGGCATGGGACTATGGGATGGAGGATGTGTGATGGGTATATGGGCGCTGGACTATGGGATGGTGGATATGTATGATGGGTATATGGGCACAGGACTATGGGATGGAGGATAATTATAATTTGTTATAACTAACCACAGTTAGTTACTGTGCCCGGGCAGCACCGGGCTCTTCAGCTTATATATATATATATAGCCACTCAACCAAACCTATAAATGCACCCATACACAATATAGCAGCATTATAGGGCATATTAAAAGTACCAGCTTATTTTAAGAACGTATAAACACGGGCAAAGGGTAGTGGGGCACAAACCTGTCCTTGTACACCCGTTACACACTGATTAGAACTGCTTCACCATCATGTTAAACATTCAGGTTTTCCTTACACTGTTATTGCAAGGGTCAATCAGTTAGGTTGATCTCCTGGAGCCCTCCATCCTGAATTGTCTCAACTGTTTTGTGTTGGCCATTCCTCTCTGATATATATGCTTGCCAGTGGCACTTGGGAGTTGCCAGTAATAGTGGTTCTACTTCCTGGTTTGGAGTTGAAAGAGAAGTTCAGTGTTTCCAGTAGAGATGAGCGAATATTTCAATATTTGATTTGGATTACGTTCGCCGAATTTGCAATATTCGCCGATTAATTTGTCGAATATTCGCCGAACATAGCCGAACACCATTATAGTCAATGTGAGGCAAAAACAAAAGCATGCACAACATCTTAGAACGGCCCCAAATGCTGCCAAAACACATCAAGTGAGGGACAGATACCAGGAAAGTGGCTTAAATTCACCCACAGTACAAATTGCAGCATGGAACTGCAGCAATCAGCCAGGCATGAGGTGTCGGGGTCTGGGACAACATTTACAGCTTTCCAATGAACGTCACAGTAAGAGGAGGTGGGTGAGGGATCGGTGTAGGGCCCCTTTTCTGGGATCTCTGATAACACATGCAACACCTCTACCTGCTTTCATGCTGAGCCACACTCAGGTGGCACAAATATCTGTTTTCTAGACTACCTTTGTCAGAAAAATTTAAAGATAGTAACACAGGTAGCTGAGTGAAAGGAAGTGGCGGCCTAACGGTCTCACAGACCTACTGCTACAGGTAACACGCATGAAGGAGACCCAACCAGGAGTGTTCACATTTCCAAAAACTATTGGCAGACACCACAAAACTGGTATTCATTTAATCACAGTATAGATAGTAGGGACTAACAGGTCTTCCACTACACTCAATCCAGCAAATGGACACCCAACCAGGAGTGTTCACATTTCCAAAAATTACTGGAAGACACCACAAAAGTGGCATCAATTTCACCACAGTGGAAATAGTATAATAAGGACCAACAGTATTTCACTACACCCAATCCAGCAGATGAACACCCTACCAGGAGTGTTCACTTTTAAAGAAATGAGGGCCTTACACCAGCTCGGAATTGACTGGAATTAAGATCGGACGCCATGTCGCATTTGGAGAGCCCCTGATGTGCCTAAACAGTGGAAACCCCCCACAAGTGACACCATTTTGTAAACTAGACCCCCTAAGGAACTTATCTAGATGTGTGAACACTTTGAACCCCTTCACAGAAGTTAATGACGTAGAGACATAAAAATAAATAAAAAATCATTTTTTCCACAAAAATGATCTTTTCGACCTCAATTTTTTTATTTTCCCAAGGGTAGCAGAAAAAATTGGACCCCAAGAGTAATTGTGCAATTTGTCCTGAGTACTCTGATACCCCATAACATAGTAACATAGTTAGTAAGGCCGAAAAAAGACGTTAGTCCATCCAATTCAGCCTATAGTCCATCCAATTCAGCCTATAAAATTCTGTCAGAATAAGTCCCCAGATCTACGTCCTTCTAAATAACCTAACAATAACTATAAGATACAATATTGTTATGCTCCAGGAAGACATCCAGGCCTCTCTTGAACCCTTCGACTGAGTTCGCCATCACCATCTCCTCAGGCAGAGAATTCCAGATTCTCACTGCCCTAACAGTAAAGAATCCTCTTCTATGTTGGTGGAAAAACCTTTTCTCCTCCAGACGCAGAGAATGCCCCCTTGTAACCGTCACCTTCCTTGGTATAAACAGATCCTCGGAGAGATATTTGTATTGTCCCCTTATATACCTATGTATGGTTATTAGATCGCCCCTCAGTCGTCTTTTTTCTAGACTAAATAATCCTAATTTGCTAATCTCTCTGGGTATTGTAGTTCCCCCATCCCCTTTATTAATTTTGTTGCCCTCCTTTGTACCCGCTCTAGTTCCATTATATCCTTCCTGAGCACCGGTGCCCAAAACTGTACACAGTACTCCATGTGCGGTCTAACCAGAGATTTGTACAGAGGCAGTATAATGCTCTCATCATGTGTATCCAGATCTCTTTTAATGCACCTCATTTGTGGGTGTAAACCACTGTTTGGGCACATGTCAGAGCTCAGAAGGGAAGGAGCGCCAGATTTTACTGTTATGGTTTGCAGGTGCCATGACCCACTGGGAGAGCCCATGAGGTGTCAAAACAGCAGAACCCCCCCATAAGTGACCCATTTTATGAACTACACCTCACAATGAATTCATCTAGGGGTGCAGGGATCATATTGACTCCATGGGTGTGTCACAGAATTTTGTACCATTGGGCAGCCATGCTTAGAGACTCGGGAGGAACGGAGCGCTATTTGCCTATTCAAGTGATTGGATCTGTGCACATGTCAGTGTGTTTCCATGAACCATGTGTCCATGGGAAAAACACACTGATATGTCCATTTTTTAATCTCAAAACAATCACTGACCTCAGGGAGACCAGTCAAAGAAAACACTGCGGCAGCCAGCAAAGGCGCTCAATCAGTGAAATCCTATGTGCATTGCTCCCGTGTTTGAGACTCTTAAATGAGGCTCCACGGACTTTATTTGCATTTTTTAATCTCAGCACGGGCCACAAAACATTTAGCACACGTGCATATGCATAACACACATGGCTGTCATCCATGTGACATGCGTCGGCAGCAGGGAAGAAGCATTACAGTAAGCCATGTTCCCTGGCGATGGGTGCTGAACACAGCTCTCATCATTCTTCCATGCTTGTGCCGATTGCCGGCAGAGCAGGGAAGAATGATGAGAGCCGTGTTCAGCACCTGGTGCCGTGGAACAGCGCTTACTGTAAGGCTGTGTGCCCACGATGCGTTTTGTTAAGCGTTTCTGCAGCGTTTGTGCCGGCTCAGACGCTGCAGAAATGCTTAAAAGATGCATCAAATTAATTAGAATGCGTTTTTGGCTTTTTGTGCCAATGCATGCGTTTAACCGCTCAGGAATCGCTTAGCGGCTAAAAACGCAGCATGCTCATTCATTCCTGCATTGCTCAGTGTTTTTAGCCTTCCCCAATGTTCCCAGAAATCGCGTGTCAAAAAGCGCGTCAAAAACGCATAAAAAATCGCGCAAGAAATGCACGGAAAAAGACGCGTGTTTTCTGGGAAAGGGGATCCTTTTCCTGAGCGTTTAAAAACGCTAGCGTGGGCACATAGCCTAATGCTTCTTCCCTGGCACCCGTCCTTGTGGTACTGATGGGGCACATGCATGCCACACGTGTGCCACAAATATTACAAACACTGACATCTACGGTACCGGAAATATCAGGACATGTGAAAGAGGTGTTATAGCCTGTTTTTATGTTTGGCAGCTGTCACATGCTAAAAGACGCTTTTTATTGCAAAAAAATAGTTTTTGCATCACCACATTTTGAGAGCTATAATTTTTCCATATTTTGGCCTACAGACACATGTGAGTTCTTGTTTTTTATGGGACAAGTTAATGTTTTTACTGGTACCATTTTTGGGTAAATGACTTTTTTTGATCGCTTTTTATTCCAAATTTTGGGAGACAGAATGAGCAAAAGCCAGCAATTCATGAATTTCTTTTGGGGGGGGGGGCGTTTACACCATTCCGCATGTGGTAAAATTGATAATGTGGTTTTATTCTTCGGGTTAGTACGATTACAGAGATACCTCATTTATATTTTTTTTATGTTTTGGTGCTTTTTTTATAAAAACTATTTTATTTAAAAATAGTTATTTTTGCGTCGCTTTATTCTGAGAGCTATAACTTTTTTATTTTTTTGCTGATGATGCTGTGTGGCAGCTCGTTCTTTGCAGGACAAGATGACGTTTTCAGCGGTACCATGGTTATTTATATCCGTCTTTTTGATCGAGTGCTATTCCACTTTTTGTTCGACTGTATTATGATAAAGCCTTGTTTTTTGCCTTGTTTTTCTTTTTTTATGGGGTTCACTAATGGGGTTAACTAGTTGTACAGTTTTATAGGTCGGGTCATTACGGACGCGGGGATAACAAATATGTGTACTTTTATTTTTTAGATTTTTTTAATTCAAATATTTAGTGATAGAATAAATATTGATTTGATATTATTTATTATTTTTTTGATATTTTTACAATTATTTAAAAAAAATGTTTTTACTTCATTCTATCTTTTACACTTTACCCACTATGAGACAATCATTTCCATAGAATGGTAGCGTTGGAAAGGACCTCCTGGGTCATCTGGTCAAACCCCCTGCTCAAAGCAGGATTCACTAAATCATCCCAGTCAGATGTCTGTCCAATCTCTATTTGAAGACTTCTATTGGAGGAGAACTCACCAACTCTCAAGGCAGCCTGTTCCACTCTTTGATCATTTTTTCTAGTATCTAATCTGTATCTTCGCTGTCTTCACTCCTTATTTTAGTGACCCTAGAGGTCCCTTTTCTGAAGCCCTACGCTGTACAGGTATATTTATCTTCCTTCAACCTATTCCTTGTCTCCCTCTTGTATTTCACTGGTTGATAGGCCATTTATTTGCAGCTGCCTGTTCTAATTTTGAACGGCTCAGTCCACATACGCTTTCCAGACGCCAGCCATTTAACATTTCCACTGGCCATCCAGGTATTCCTTCTTAGACCTTTTTTCAGTCTATATGACCACACATAGTTGGTTCTGTGCTGCTATATGACTGCCATATACATTGTGTCACATCTATTGCATTTAATTAGAACCTCCATTTTGCTTTTAGACTCTCTACTTTGTCCTTATTTTGGCTACCTTTGCAAGGATTTATTTATTTCAGGTATTGGTGTACTTCTATTCCTAGCCATCTTGGAAGCACTAGATTGCACATGTATGAGATATCGCTATACCTGTATTCTTCAAAGCACAAGGGCGCACCATACTACTACGAGTTATTATCTGTTGTAGTTCCTTCTATGCTCAACAATACTCACTTATAGGATCCCTCTTCCTTAACGACCAACACAGCACCTTTGGAGTTACCATCGCCTGACTCAGCAAAGCACCCTTAGTACCTCTACTAGCCATCTCTCTCTCCTTTGAATTTTTTATGAAGTTGGAACATATATTTTTGTCATGTCTTTTGTTAGTATGTATTTCTGTGATGATGCGGACAGCAATTAACGCCTTGTTTTTGTTCTTTTTTTGTATGTATATTTCAGTAAACGAGATTTTTCTGATGAAGGTCCTATGCCGGACCGAAAACGTTTAAACCTTTCTGTCTGGATGCACAAAATAAAAGTGTTTGAATATTTCACATATTGAGTGCCAAGATTTTTGTCATTTTCATAAACGGCGCTAGCCGCAAAAAGGTGGGCAAGGAAAGGTTAATACCTTACAATGTCAGCTGGAGTGAATCCCTTCTGCCCCTCCAGAAGAAGTAGTGCAAAACGCGCGTCGGGGCACAAGGGATGTCCAGGGATTATACTTAAGATGGTTATGAGGATGTACTGTATTTGTATATTGATGATGGTTTTGGTACTGCATTCATGTATTGATGGTGGTTCTGGTGATGTATTCATGTATTGATGATGGTTCTGGGACTGCATTCATGTATTGGTGGCGGTTCTGATCATGTATTTATGTACTGATGATGTTTCTGGTGATGTATTTATGTACTATCCGTCATTCTAGTGATGTATTCATATACTGATGATGGTTATGGCGATGTATTCATGTACTTTTGATGGTTCTGCTGTTGTATTCATGTTCTGATGGTGGTTCAGTTGTCATGTACTAATGATAGTTCTGTATTCATGTACTGATGGTAGTTCTGGTGATTTGGTTTTGGCGATGTGTACAAGTATTGATGGTCATTGCAGTAATGTATCTTTTTATGTTTGTACTGATGATGGCTCTGGTACTGTATTCATGTACAGAAGATGGATTAATGTACTGATGGTGTTTCTGGTGATGTATTAATGTAATGATAGGGGTTCAGGTGGTGTATTCATGTTCTGGCAATGGTTTTGGTGCTGTATTCATGCACTGATGGTGGTTCTGTATTCATGTGCTAATGATGATTCTATATTTGTGCATTGATGGTAGTCCTGGCAATGTATTGATGTACTTATGTTGGTTCTGGTGATGTAATCAAGTACTAATGATGGTTCTGGGACTATATTCATGTAATGATGGTTTTATTGATGTATTTATGTACTGATGATGGTTCTGGTGCTGTGTTTATGTTCTGATGGTGGTTTTGGTGATGTATACAAGTACTGATAGTGGTTTTAGTGATGTATTTGTGTACTGATGGGTTTTTGTGATGTATTTGGATACTAATAATGGTTCTGGTGCTAAATTCATGTACTGATGATGGTCCCGATGATGTCTATATGTACTGATGATGGTTCTGGTACTGTATTCATGTTATGATATTGATTCTAGTGATGTATCCATTTATTGATGTATGTTTTCGTGATGTATTCAGGTACTAATGATATCATCTGTACATGAATACAGAACTGATCCCAGTGGTGTATTCTTGTACTGGTAATGTATTTGTTGACTAATGGTGGTTCTGGTGATATTTTTATGTTCTCATGGTGGTTCTGATGTATATAAGTGCTATTGACAATTCTAGAAATGTAGTTGTGTACTAATAATGGTTCTTGTAATGCATTTATGTACTGATAATATTTCTGGTGATATATTCATGTACTGATCATAGTTCTGGTAATGTATTCATATACTGAGGGTGTTTCTGGTGCTGTATGTATGTACTGATGATAGTTCTGGTAATGTATATACAGTATGTACTGATAGTGGTCCTGGTGCTGTATTCCTTTAGTGATAATGGTTCTGGTGCTGCATTCATGTAGTAACGGTTGTGTATTTCTGTACTGAAGGTACTTCTGGTGATGTACTCATGTAGTGATGATTGTTTTGATGATGTATTAATGTAATGATGGTGGTTCTGCTGATGCTTTTATGTACTCTTACAGATTCTAATCCTGTAAGCCTATTGCAATTCATAACTTGACATTTAACATGCAACACTGCTATATATCAGTGTTTTATCAGTGCGTGTGTAACAACCCTGCTGGCATCACTGCATGGCCTTCCATCTCCCACACACCAACTTACTCACTGCTCCAGGCCATACTGTGAGTTCTGTCTGCTGCCAGCTCCATGCTGTGTGCCTCTTGCTTCCTGCCTGCTCTCTGCATGCTTCCTGGCTGTGTGCATGAGGGGCGGCGCCAGCACTCTCTGGCTATTATGGAATCAGTGTGCACCTGCCTAATGTGCTCCCACCAATCACCAAGCGGCCTCTGGTATTTAGGGCAGCTAGAGGCCTTCCTGGTGGCCTTCGGTAAAGTCTTTGATGTGCCTTGCCCAGCTGCTCCTGCAAAGTCTTCCCTTTCTAGATCGGAGAGGTGCTCCAGATGGATGAAACCAGTGAGGAAACTGCCACGTCAGACCACGACCGTCCAAAATTCTCCTGTTCCTCTACCTGTTAAGGCAGCTACCTGAGTAGAACCCAAGAAGACTGATAAGAGTGGGCTGGCAAAGGAGCAGCCTGAAACCAGTCTTAAGAAGCGCATACAGTATCGCTGCGGTTGTGTGGAACACCCAGACAGTCTCTGTCCAAAGGAGCTAAAGTCCCAGAAACTTGGGCCAGTAGGAGATGCTGTCCTTATTGAGAGTACCTCCTCTCCACAAATGTCTGTGACTGTTCCGGTGCCTTGTAGGAGCTTCGACCCTGCAGAAGTATTAAAGCTTCAAGCCAGATGGAGTCAGTGTGTGGTTCCTGTTCAGCTGCTCCAGAATCTGGTGAGGGTGTTTGGTGTTGGCCGAGCCCTACTTATCAACAGTCCAATTTTGAAGAGGCAACTACAGCTCCAAATCAGAGCGTTATATATGGAGAAGTTTGTTTTTCATGTGCTGACCAGTTTGCCCATCAGTTGTTCTGAGCCGGGTACTCTACTGCCCATTCCGGCCAGAAGACCCAGCGTGGTGCTGTGTTTGGAACTACCAAGTAACCAGAGGTGTCTAGTTCCAATACTTCAAGGTCAGTCTACAGTGTTGTCACCTTCTCCACCTGATTTGCTGGCTATTGAGTCATGGTGTGCTGACGTCACTGAAGAAAAGGAAACAGTGGCTCCCTCTCCACACACCTCCTGTGACAATACCAGTGACCAGTTCCCAGGAACATTCCTGTCACTTGAAAGTTTTCCTCTGGACCATGGGCAGAAGATTGATCCTGTGAGGATGCCTTCAGATTCCATGTGGCAGGTGGATGAAAAAGTTGGAACAGAGGCCTTTGTATCTGTGTTTTTAACCAACTCGGAGGAAGAGGTCCTATTTTCTTTAGATAATAGGCAGAAGATGGATCCTATGTGGGTACCCTCAGCTTCCATGTGGCCGGTTAGTGAAGATACCAAGGCGAAGGTGCTTCCCTCTGATCCAATGGAGGAGCCCCAGTTTTCTCGGGATAACGGACTGAAGTTGGACCCAGTGAGGGTGTCTTCAGTTTTCAGGTGGCCGGTTGATTTAGAGGTCAAAACTGATGCTTCCAAGTCCCTGTTTTCTACCAACCAGGAGGAGGTCCTGGCCTTTGTATCGACAGCCTTGGGAGCTGACCTCGCTGAGCACAAAGAGACTTGGCAGTCTGGGATCTCTGACATCACATCTACCTCATTCTACCTGAGAGATGTCATGATGGCTTTGACTGTGTGTGCTCCTATCCTTCTTCTACAAGTCGTTCTGGCAGGCTTGAAGAATAGGGAGCGTAAAGGGGGGTACTGTAACAACTCTTCCGGCATCACTGCATGGCCTCCTGTTGTGTGTTCATTTTCCCCTTCACCGTCGATGTCTGATGAACTCCCTCTTCTGGTGAAGGAAGGTAGTGAGGCTGATTACCAAACACCTGATCTGGTAGATGATGACTGGGTAACAGGAACTGCTGACTGGATATAAGGCAGCCGACACCCTTCTGAGTCGCTGGTGATTTCTCTGCTGGATTCTTGGAGACCAGTCTAATTCCTGCTTCCCAAAGATAAGTTTTTGCTCTGCTATTGAACTTATTAGTTTTGTTTTGTTTGCCTTGTTTTTTGGAGTTCAGCCATCCCTGGTCGGGGGTGTGCTGAGTTCCATTTTTGTCTCTGATCAGTTTGTCTCTTTGCTCTGTCTTCAGAATTACCTGAGTGCTGATATAGTCATTTTGAAGTCCTAGCGACTTCAGGGCCTGTTTTTCCTATCAGACGGTTGGGACATTTTTGGGTAGGGTTTTTCGCGGATTGCAGACAGCAGCTTTTCTATCCTGTCCTTTTTAGTTAGCTTGGGCCCCATCGTTTGCTCAACCTATCTTTCTATCTGTGTTAGTTTTTTCATCTTGCTTCACCGTCATTATATGTTGGGGGCTGCCTATTGCTTTGGGGTCTGCTCTGGGGCAGTTTAGATTTCCCCTTTCTTTCTTTAGGCCTATTTAGTTCTCCGGCTGTGATCGAGGGGTCTAGGGCATCGTAGGAACCCTCCACGGCTACTGTTAGTTGTTGTGGATAGGATCAGGGTTTTGCAATCCGATAGCTACCAACCTCTCCGGTTTTCTGGACTTAGCTTGTATTTTTGTTTTTTCCTCCTTCGGTGACTTATTCATAACAGAATCACCAGCCATACCGCAGATCCTAGGGTACTCAATAGCAGGAAAGAATAGTAAAAAAAAAAAAAAAAAAGAGAGTTTGTCAGAATCCTTTTTTTTTGTGTATATTTTTTCCTCTATGTCTCTGAGGCTGCAGGGGGAATTTTTTTTTCTTTCTCAATGGAGATGAAGCAATTGTCTGATCGTGTGGAGCAGCTCACTGCTGAAGTGCGGGGAATTTCCGCCTATCTTGCTCATTCACATGCTGCTGAACCAAAGATCCCTACTCCTGATGTGTTTTTTGGGGATCCGTCTAAATTTTTGAACTTTAAGAATAATTGTAAATTATTTTTTGCCTTGAAGCCTAACTCGTCGGGGAGCTCCACGCAGCAGGTTAAAATTGTCATCTCTTTGCTGCGCGGCGATCCCCAGGATTGGGCGTTTTCTTTGAAACCTGATGATCCTACTCTTACTAATGTGAACGCATTTTTTCAAGCCTTGGGGTTGTTGTATGATGAACCTAATGCTATTGATCAGGCTGAAAAGGCCCTGTTGGCATTGAGCCAGGGTTGGGATTCTGCAGAGTTGTACTGTCAAAAATTCCAAAAGTGGGCGGTCCTTACTACCTGGAATGATGGTGCCTTGGCAGCTCTCTTTCGGAAAGGTTTGTCAGAAACCGTAAAAGATACTATGGAGGGATTTCCTGTTCCCTCTGGTCTTGACGATTCTATGTCATTAGCCATTCAGGTTGATCGGCGTTTGCGTGAACGCAAAACCGCACGAGAGGTGTTGCCACCTGTTGAACAAATGTCTGAACCTATGCAATGTGATAGAGTTTTGTCTGGGGCGCAGCGTCAGGAGTTCAGAAGGTGTAATAAGCTGTGTTTCTTCTGTGGTGATGCCTCGCATATCATTTCTGTCTGCCCTAAACGAGAGAAACGTTTTGCACACACATTTGCTGTGGGTGGTGTTCAACCTAAGTTTCTTCTGGCAATTACTCTGATCTGCTCCCTGTCCACATTTTCCGCTAAGGCTTTTTGTGGATTCGGGAGCAGCTCTGAACCTGATGGACTTGGATTTAGCTAAACGCTGTGGATTTCCTATGACACCTCTGCGGACGCCTATCCCTTTGAGGGGTATTGATGCTACTCCTTTGGTGAAGAATAAACCTCAGTTTTGGACCCAGGTGGTAATGCGGGTCGCCCCAGACCATCAAGAGAATTGCAGATTTTTGGTGTTGCATAATTTGCATGATACCACTGTTCTGGGGTTTCCCTGGTTGCAAATCCATAATCCAGTTTTGGATTGGAAATCTGTGTCTGTGGTGAGTTGGGGTTGTCGGTGTTCCCTTAGTGATGCTCCTGTTTTCTCCCCCTCTCCCCAGTCGCATGATGTTCCTGACTATTTGGCTGATTTTTATGATGTATTTAGTGAGAATGAGTATGCGTCTTTGCCTCCCCATAGGAGTTATGACTGTGCAATTGAGCTGAGCCCTGGGTGTAAATTTCCCAAGGGTCGACTTTTCAATTTATCTGTACCAGAGCACGAGGCTATGCGATCCTATATTAAGGAGTCGTTGGAGAAGGATCATATTAGTCCATCCTCTTCACCCTTAGGTGCTGGGGTTTTTTTCGTGGCTAAGAAAGATGGGTCATTAAGGCCTTGTATTGACTATCGTTCCCTCAACAAAATTACTGTTAAATATCAGTATCCGTTTCCCCTGATTTCTGATCTATTCTCCAGAGTTAAAGGTGCTTGCTGGTTTGCAAAGCTTGACCTCAGGGGGGCATATAATCTTATTCGCATTAAGCATGGGGATGAATGAAAGACGGCGTTTAATACTCTGGAGGGACATTTTGAGTACCTGGTGATGCCTTTTGGGCTCACTAATGCCCCTTCTGTCTTCCAGTGCTTCATGAATGATATTTTCCGAGACTTGGTGGATAAATTTTTGATCATCTATCTGGATGATATTTTGATCTTCTCCAAGAATTGGGACTCTCATGTGGAACATGTTCGGACTGTGTTCCGGATTTTGAGGGAGAATTCCCTGTATGTCAAGGGATCGAAATGCCTTTTTGGTGTACAGAGGATTTCATTTTTGGGATTTATTTTGTCTCCATCAACTATTGAAATGGACTCGGCCAAGGTACAGGCCATTTATGATTGGGTTCAGCACACTTCTTTGAAGGCACTCAAGAAGTTTTTGGGTTTTGCTAATTTTTATCGTAAATTTATAGCTAATTTTTCTGGTATTGCCAAACCATTGACTGATTTGACTAAGAAGAGTGCTGATGTGCTGAATTGGTCTCCAGAGGCTGTTTCTTCCTTTCAGGAGCTGAAGCGAAGGTTCACTTCTGCTCCGGTTTTGCGGCAACCTGATGTCTCATTCCCGTTTCTGGTAGAGGTGGACGCTTCTGAGATTGGTGCAGGAGCTGTTTTGTCCCAAAAGGATCCTGTAACATCTAAAATTAATCCCTGTGCTTTCTTTTCCCGAAAGTTCTCCCCATCCGAACGTAACTATGATGTGGGGAATCGGGAACTGTTAGCCACGAAATGGGCATTTGAGGAGTGGAGACATTGGTTGGAGGGAGCTAAACATCAAGTCGTGGTCCTTACTGACCACAAGAATTTGATTTACCTCTAGTCAGCCAAACGCTTGAACCCTAGACAGGCTAGATGGGCCTTGTTTTTTACACGTTTTGATTTTGTGGTCTCTTTTGTTCCGGGCACTAAGAATGTCAAGGCAGACGCCCTCTCTAGGAGTTTCTTTGCTGATTCTCCTGTTGTGACCAAGCCTGCTACCATCTAAGGTGAGGGGGTAGTTCTTTCTTCCATCTCGCCCGATTTGAGACGTGCTCTGGAAGAGTTTCAGGAGGACAAACCTGAGCGTTGTCCCATTGGAAAATTGTATGTTCCTGACCAGTGGAGGAAGAGAGTGATGTCTGAAGTCCATTGCTCTGCATTGGCTGGTCATCCAGGTATTTTTGGTACTAGAGATTTGGTGAGTCAGTCTTTTTGGTGGCCCGCCTTTTCTCGTGATGTCAGGAATTTTGTGCAGTTCTGTGGGACTTGCTCTCGGTCTAAACCTTGTTCTCGCTCTAGTGGGTTGTTGATGCCTTTGCCGGTGCTCAGGAGGCCATGGACCCATATTTCAATGGATTTGCCTGTCTCTCAGAGAATGACTGTTATTTGGGTGATTTGTGATAGATTCTCTAAGATGGTCCATCTTGTACCACTCCCTAAGTTGCCATCTTCCTCAGAGTTTGTGCCCTTGTTTTTGCAACAGGTGGTTCGCTTGAACGGGATTCCTGAGAACATTGTATCTGACAGAGGAGTTCAGTTTGTGTCTAGATTTTGGAGGACTTTCTGTTCCAAGCTGGGAATTCAGTTGTCCTTCTCCTCTGCGTTTCACTCTCAGACCAATGGGCAGACAGAGAGAACAAACCAGACTTTGGAGTCGTATTTGAGATGTTTTATTTCTGCTGATCAGGATGATTGGGTTTCATTTTTGCCCTTGGCCGAATTTGCTTTAAATAATAGAGCTAGTTCTGCCACTTTGATGTCACCTTTTTTTGTAACTTTGGCTTTCATCCTCGATTCTCTTCAGGGCAGGTGGAGCCTTCTGCCTGCCCAGGTGTTGACACTGTGGTGGAGAGAATGCACCAGATCTGGGACCAAGTGGTGGATAAGTTGTCTCTCTCCCAGGAAAAGGCCCAGCGGTTTTCCAACCGGCATAGGACCATTGGTCCCCAGTTTAAGGTGGGTGATATGGTTTGGTTGTCATCAAAGAATATCGCTATGAAGGTGGCTTCTCCAAAGTTTAAACCTAGATTTATTGGACCCTACAAGATTTTGGAGATTCTTAATCCAGTCTCTTTTCGATTGGCTCTTCCTGTTACATTTAAGATCCATAACGTGTTTCATAAGTTTCTGTTAAAGAGGTTTGTTGAGCCAGTAGTTCCTGTGGTGGCACCTCCTGACCCGGTTGAAGGTAACGTGGAATATGAGGTTGAGAAGATACTGGATTCTCGCCTGGCTAGACGGAGACTCCAGTATTTGGTTAAATGGAAGGGTTATGGCCAGGAGGATAATTCTTGGGTCCCTGCATCCGATATTCATGCCGAAAGATTGGTTTGTGCCTTTCATCGGGCCCATCCTGATCGCCCTGGTGGTGTGGATGAGGGTTCGGTGACCCCTCCTCAAGGGGGAGGTACTGTTGTGAGTTCATTTTCCCCTTCACCGTCGATGTCTGATGAACTCCCTCTTCTGGTGAAGGAAGGTAGTGAGGCTGATTACCAAACACCTGATCTGGTAGATGATGACTGGGTAACAGGAACTGCTGACTGGATATAAGGCAGACGACGCCCTTCTGAGTCGCTGGTGATTTCTCTGCTGTATTCTTGGAGACCAGTCTGATTCCTGCTTCCCAAAGATAAGTTTTTGCTCTGCTATTGAACTTATTAGTTTTGTTTTGTTTGCCTTGTTTTTTGGAGTTCAGCCATCCCCGGTCGGGGGTGTGCTGAGTTCCAATTTTGTCTCTGATCAGTTTGTCTCTTTGCTCTGTCTTCAGAATTTACCTGAGTGCTGATATAGTCATTTTGAAGTCCTAGCGACTTCAGGGCCTGTTTTTCCTATCAGACGGTTGGGACATTTTTTGGTAGGGTTTTTTGTGGATTGCAGACAGCAGCTTTTCTATCCTGTCCTTTTTAGTTAGCTTGGGCCCCATCGTTTGCTCAACCTATCCTTCTATCTGTGTTAGTGTTTTCATCTTGCTTCACCATCATTATATGTTGGGGGCTGCCTATTGCTTTGGGGTCTGCTCCGGGGCAGTTTAGATTTCCCCTTTCTTTCTTTAGGCCTATTTAGTTCTCCGGCTGTGATCGAGGGGTCTAGGGCATCGTAGGAACCCTCCACGGCTACTGTTAGTTGTTATGGATAGGATCAGGGTTTTGCAATCCGATAGCTACCAACCTCTCCGGTTTTCTGGACTTAGCTTGTATTTTTGTTTTTTCCTCCTTCGGTGACTCATTCATATCAGCCTCCCATCCCCCACACACCAACTTACTCACTGCTCTAGGCCATACTGTGAGTTCTGTCTGCTGCTGGCTTTCTGCTGTGTGCCTCTTGCTTCCTGCCTGCTCTCTGCATGCTTCCTGGCTTTGTGCATAGGGGGGCGGTGCCGGCACTCTCTGGTTCTTATGGAATCAGTGTGCACTTGCCTAATGTGCTCCCGGCCAGTCACCAAGAGGTCTCTGGTATTTAGGGCAGCTCCACCTGGTGGAAGCTGCCTTTGCAATGCCTCCACTCAGTTAGTGTCTTGATACTGAGTTGCCTGGTCCTGTCCTGTGTTTCGCATTCACTGGAGGCTAGATTCCTATTCCTGTATCTGTACCTGTCTGTCTGCCCTCCAGGAGGCAGAATATCCTGGTCTCTGAGTCCTCGTTCCTAGCCTTGTCTTGTACCTGTCCGTCCGCCCTCCAGGAGGCAGAATATCCTGGTCCCTGTGCTATTTTGCCTTGCCTTGTCTCGTACCTGTCCTCTCTGCCCTCCAGGAGGCACTATATCCGGGTCCCTGTGTCTCTGTTCCTGTACCTTGTCTCATACCATTACCTTGTCTGAACTCAGTCCTACCTCTGTCTCTCGGTCTCCTTGTCTGTGGCTCTTTTCCCTGCTGTGTCTATCCTTGTGTCCTCTCCATCTGCCTGTGCTCTGCACTCTTGTGGCTTTGTCTGCCCTGCACTCTTGCGGCTCTGCCTGTGCCCTGCACTCTTGCAGCTCTGCCTGTGCCCTGCACTCTTGCAGCTCTGCCTGTGCCCTGCACTCTTGCGGCTCTGCCTGTGCCCTGCACTCTTGCGGCTCTGCCTGTGCCCTGCACTCTTGCGGCTCTGCCTGTGCCCTGCAATCTTGCGGCTCTGCCTGTGCCCTGCAATCTTGCGGCTCTGCACTCTTGCGGCTCTCACCAAACACAGTTCTTTTATAACAAGCCACCTAAATTCAAGTAATTTAAACAACATCCCCAAACATAAACGAGGATATAGAGGCATTGACACAGTATTAATTAAAATGATTTTATTCAAGCACGTTAAAATAATGACTCCTAAACAAGGAATCCTCATAGGTAAAAAAAAAAAACGGAGGTATAGAAAAACCAGGAATGCTATAATGTCATGAGATATATAGTTGCACACATAGCAAATAAGAAGTGTACAAGAAAATATATTATGTAACTAACAGAGCAATAAAAAGTGCGCACATAATGATCAGTACAAAAATATCAAAAATTATATGGGACGCCCTCACACCCAGGGCTGTGGGTACTCGGTACCGGGCCCGATGAGCTTCAATAGGAGATGTCACGGCAGCTGTAACCCGGCCCGTGGCCCTGGGCGCCCATTGTTAAAAGGGGTTGTTTCAGTGTGCTTGTGGTGATGAAAGCTTATAAGTGATTCGTGACGCCACCTGTGGTGTTCGGCAATGAAGATATAAGCCGAGGCTGCAGACAGATCCTCTGGGACAGATGGTGTGGTTCAGCAATGATGTTATAGCCCTCCACAGGCAGGGCTGTTGTCCCAGGGCAGAGTAAATGAAGTGACACGTAGATGGTGTAGTGTCAGGCGCAAGGGATGTAGCAGTGCTGGGCAGGTTGGCGCAGGAATAAGTGGAGGAAACCAGGGCATGTAGTTCCAAAGCTTTACTCACAGTCTGTTGTACAAACAGGTGCCTGCCTCCGTGCCGTGTTTTCCGGGTCAGGGACTCAGTCAACCTCCAGGCCAGATGGAATTCTCCTTTCCAACACTCCGTCAACATGTGCCTTTCTGAACGTCTCCTCTTATAGCGCCTTTAGATGAAGTACTCCTAGTACTGAGTTATACTGGAGTTCCTCCTGTCAGATGTTCCTATGAACTCTACTTGTACGGCAGACAGCTGTAACCTGCTTCGGGGATTCCTCGCTACTAAGTCCTGGCTCACTATCCAGTTGCTGTTGTGCCCCCAAGTCTTGTGTGGGAATAAAGCAGTCACTACTTCTATTCCTCCGGTGTCTGCTGCAGGACCATTAATGTCCATACAACCTTGAGGACCGGGCCCCGGCCTTGCGCTTAGAACTTCTAGGAAGGGTTCTCTTCTAACCCACATCCTCTGTTCTCTTTGACTCCTCACGTTCCATACTAATCCTTCCTTCTATGGAGAATCAGGCTTTCAGTCTATGTTGCTCTTTCTCTTCCTCTCCCGTGCCAGCAGACCGAGATCACTGGGATCCGCTGCAGCACCTCCATCCTTCCATCCCTCTCTCCGGGGATCTTCTCCTCTCCAACTCTCTAACCAACTGACCTCTCTTCCTAAACTCTTCCCGCTCCTTGTAATGTCATCTAACTCCACCCACCTCCCAGCACGTTTCGCGTTCCAAGCAGGGAGCCACCAATGGGTGCTTTGCTATACTCCAAGCAGGGAGCCGCCGATGGTGCTTTGCTACACTACTTTGTGGTGTGGGGTGCAGGTGTTGGAGTGTGGTCAGGAGTCTCCACCTTACCTGGACGGTGGGATGCTACACCTCAGGAGGAGGTGCAGTACCTCTGTGGCGACCAAGCCTCAGAGGCGCCACATATACATAAATTCATACAATCCAAATAAGCAATATAAAGTGCACCGTGCAAATGCGCTACATGAGGGCAAGTTGATGAAATGCAGTGTATAAACGGCATTTAAAAGGCACTTTTGTATGCACTTACATATGCCCCTGTTTGAGGAAGCCGGTTAGGCGAAACAGTGCTGACGGGGTACGTCCGGGTGGTCTGGTTAACCACGAACTTTCCATTGTGAGTAGTACATTTGAATCAGTTGTGATATATAATGACTGCTGGATCAAACATTTTTGGCTGGTAGCCTCTAGGAGCAGTGCACGGTGCACCTTAATTTTTATCTTGCCATTTATGTTATATGCAGTATGAGACATTTTGGTCAGAAAACTACAAGGAATGGTGTACTATATACTGCATTTCATTAACTGGCCCTCATGTAGCGCATTTGCACGGTGCACTTTATAATGCTTATTTGGATTGTATGAATTTATGTATAATTTTTGATATTTTTTGTACTGATTATTATGTGGCATAACTGCACGGCGCACTTTTTATTGCTCTGTTAGTTACATAATATATTTTCTTGTACACTTTTTATTTGCTATGTGTGCAACTATATATCGCATGACATTATAGCATTCTGGGTTTTTCTATACCTCTGTTTTTTTTTACCTATGAGGATTCCTTGTTTAGGAGCCATTATTTTAACATACTTGAATAAAATCATTTTAATTAATACTGTGTCAATGCCTCTATATCCCCCTTCATGTTTGGGGATGTTGTTTAAACTCTTGAGGCTCTGCCTGTGCTCTGCACTCCTGTTGTCCTGCTTTGTTCTGTTTCTGCTGCTGCAGAACCTCTTGCTGCTAACTGTAGCTCCTCTCTGCAGCCTTGCGGCTTTTCTCCAGTGTGAATAGGTCCAAACCTGTTCCTTCATATCCATCTATATTTCCATCCTTCCCATACCAGTGCCTGCACTTCCTGTGTGAACAAGTCTCTACCTATTCCATACACCACTCCTTCTTGCCTGAGTCCCTGTAACTTTCCATTCAGCTGTGCCACCTGCCAGTGTCTCAGCCGTGCCTGCCTGCCAGTGTCTCAGCCACGCCCGCCTGTCAGTGTCTCAGCTGTGCCCGCCTGCCTATGTCTCAGCCATACCCACCTGCCTGTGTCTCAGCCATGCCTGCCTGCCAGTGTTTCAGCCGTGCCCGCCTGCCAGAGTACCAGCCATGCCTGCCATGCTCACCTGCCTGTCTGCTAGTCGTGCCTGTCACCTGCACCTGTCCTAGCATTCTGTTCCCCAGTGGGATCAGCAGCCACACCCAGACAGCACCCTGGAATCGCACCTGGCAGCTACCTGCCGCACAAGGTAGCTGTATTAGTTACGCCCCTTCCAGGGTAGCCTAGTTTGTGGCACAGTGGGTCCACAACCCCCTCGATCGCGCCAACCCGTCAAGGCTCGAGTGGTGACAGGGTATGCATCAGTTTGTTTACTGTAGATGTGTGTTTTATAGATATGTGTACTTATCTACATATATATCAGTTTGTGTATATGAGTGTTTGTGTATATGCATGTGTGTTAATGTGTATATGTACCAGTTTTACTGTGTGATATGAGATGTCTATTGGTATATATTTGCAATATATTAGTGAATCAATGTTTTTGCTGCTTGTATAGTCCCTTAAAAGGTTTTACAAGTTTTTTCAGCTATACCTACCCCTTCGCAGCTTCATTGCTACCTCTACACTAGTCATCATTTATGATTTTTTTAAACTAATTTTGCTATTTTTGCCTTGTGATATTTGCTCATCAAAATGGCATGGGGTTCATGAATTTTGTGCAAAATAAAAAATGCACTTTATTTTGTCTAGGTGAAACTGTAGTACATTTGTAACAAAATTTGTGACTTTCGAATCAGAGAAAAACATTTGAAACCTTTAAACGTCACCCACAGAGGCGAATATAGAAAAAAAAAGTACAAATGACCAGAAAACAGTGAGTTTAAAAATGTGCAAATGGAAAGAAAAATATGGAACAAACAAGAAAAGGCATAAAACACCAAAAACTTGACACAAAATAAGGGCAAAAAAACAAAGGATCAGGCCCTTAATTATAAAATTATTTTATGACTTGAAAGAGATGAAGAATTTCTTGGCCTCCTGAAAACAGAAGCTTTTCTCTTTGCTGTTATGATCAACTACAACAAAATACTATTTATATCATTACCAGCAGCGTTGACTAAAAGTTTGAGGAGAATCATAGAATAGAATGGTAGAGTTGGAAGGGACCTCCTGGGACATCTGGTCCAACCCCCTGCTCAAAGGACTCAACGAATCATGATTGATTTATGTAAAAAATAGTGAGCGGAAAACTTGTATGACAGTATGGGATAAGGTTTCCCTACAAGATGCGACTGACTTCATGAACCTCAGTGTTCCTTTATACAAGATGTGACCTCTGTTTCCGGCCAGTGATAACAAGGCTTATGTGAATGTACAATGTTCCAGGCTGTACCCAGGGAGCTGGCACCGAGTCAGTAGGTGTTACCCATGCCATTAGAGTGATGCCTGTTGGAAAATTCACATGGATAGCACTAATGAAGCATGCAGCATGTTTAATCACAAGTCATGGCTTAATGTGTTACTATTGTCCGGAATCTGTGTATGGCGATTGAATGTTTAATTACTTTTCCCAGCCACTTACTTGCGAGTTGATGTGCTTTGGAAATTTCTTCTACTGATTATCATAATCAAGACACATGGGAAATTCAGTAAACAAGAAAGCTGTGGTTCTCATTTACTCCAGGGTCGTCTTTAGATTAGGCACAATGGCAGCAAGGACATCCCCAAGGGCTTATTTGCCTGATGGCAGAAATGCAGACAGTAGGCAGAGATCATTTATTGTGTGAATGATTTATTTGTGCCATTTAAGATCTGGCAGTAGGCATCTTTTCATAATGGTGGATTTAACGCTGACTCGCTGAACATAATAATGTAGAATACTCATTCTAGGTTTATATAATGAAAAAGGGATAAATAGAGGTCTGTGACTGCCAACACTTCATTTGCATTATATTTGCATCTCATTTTCAGCAAGCATAGCGTAATGTGTCTTTTAATTTCATTACCCTGAGATTAGCACATAATGCCACAGACTAGGAATCTGGTCCACAAACCCTGCAAATTGAAAAGGACAAGATTATCGGAGCAATAAAAATGGACTCACATGTCAAATCACATAAACAACGGGGGCTCTAATCGACAAAGAAATGTTCTGTCTGGCAGTGATCTAAAGGGCCTGTCACACTAAGCGATATCGCTATAACGTCACTGGTTTTGTGACGTAATAGCGATATTTCTAGCGATATCGCTATGCCTGATACTTACCTCCGACCGCTCCCCCGCTGGTTATCGCTGATCGCGCGAGAACGTCCTGGACAGTTTCTCGTCAGCTTCCTGCTGGGCTTCCTGCTGTGACGACGAGCGACGCGTGGACGCGGGCGTGAGGACGTCAGGATCCCCTCGTCTGACATGTAAGTAGCGACCCCCGACCCCTGCGATGTCGCTGGTGAGATCTGCCTGTGTGGCAGCTCACTAGCGACCACTTAGCGATGCACCAGCGATCCTGACCGCGTCATATCGCTGGTCAGGATCGCTGGTGCATCGCTAAGTGTGACAGTACCTTAAGCCAACCCAAGATGCTCCCACTATTCTAGAAAGCAAATAGTAATGCACAGGTTAATGAGAACTGTAAGGCGGTATTTTGCATATATTGTGAGAAGTTTGCCACAAGTCCACTACAGTGAAACTTGTAACAATTTTTCATTTATTTTACCTTTATGATACTTTGAGTTCTCACAAAATTAAGTGACTAAAAAATGTAAAAAATGATATCAAGACGGAAGAATTTTTTTTTTCTTTTTTGAATGTACTTTTGTGTGTGTGTGTGTATATACACATATATGCTTTAAATTTTAATATGTAGTAATATACTAACATTTAAGTACAAAAATAAAAAAAATAACACTACGCAAAACTATCAATCAGGAAAATAATAAACAGTAGAAAGGGTGAGATGAATATTCTAATAAATATCCTGTCTAAATTCTGTACCTTTGGAAATAACTAATATAAAAGCATATTTACAGCACCTAGCATTTCCCTATGCACAGAAGTGATTATCCTATAACATTTCTGAGCACAAATCCACCTTTTTCCTGTAGACATCATATGTAAAATTATGTAGCCTACTGAATTATTATGGCAGGGTTACAGTAGCTTTTCTAAAATTGAGAGGATCCTCATTTAAACTCTGGCTCTTATATGGTAATGATAAAGTATGTTTACTTGGAAAGAAGACAGAACAAAAGAGGTCTATATAGGGTTACTAACAGCATCGGACTAGAGCACCTTGGGCCCATTCGAGAAAATCATTGTAGGTGCCCCCTATGTAGCTACATAGAATTGAATACAAGACCACCAATTGTGTGGTAAAACACGCTAATATCAGGGTATAATTTAAGGTAGTACATGTCTTAATGATATAGCAGTGTTGTGAATTCGCTGGCTCAGACTTCTGAGCCGAAGCTCCCTCGGGTGGTTACTGGAGGTAGTGGAGCTGGCCAGATTGACAGAGGTCTGCCACCTGATGATGATAACGATTGGAGGTCTGGAGTTACTGTTTGGAGTATTTAAGTCTGCAGACTTCCTTCAATTCCTGCTGGTGATAGCCTTCCTTTGCATTCTGAGTTCTGATGTTTCCTGCCCTGATCCTGCATTGCTCAGATAAGTGCTCATTTGCTAATCCTTTGCATATGATCTGTTTTTGTCTCTCTCTGCTTGTCATGCGGGTTCAGCTTGCTCCTCTGGGGGCTCTGCTGGACCACCGCTCCATATGTTACAGCCTGTGTCAGTTTGTTCAGTCCCCGGTTATATTAGTCTCTTTTGCTTTACTTCTAGTTCATACCAGAGTGCTGATATAGTGAGGGAGAAGTCGTGTGACTTCAGTGTTTTTTTTGCACATCAGACATGTTGGATTTTTCAGGGTTTTTGCGTGATTGCAGACAGTGTCTCTCCTTTCCTGTCCTATCTAGTCAGTTTGGCCCCCATCATTTGCTCAGCCTATTTTTCTGCCTGCGTTTGTGTTTCATCTTGTCTCACCGACAATATATGTTTGGGGGCTATCTATTCCTTTTGGGGTCTGCTCCGGGGCAGTTTAGATTTCACCTTTCTTGCTTTAGGCTTAGTTAGCTCTCCAGCTGTGCCGAGGCGTCTAGGACTTCGTAGGTACGCTCCACGGCTACTGCTGGTTGTGTGGATAGGATCAGGGGTCTGCAATCCGCTTAGTTACCAATGTCTCTGGTTTTCTGGTGGCTTAGCCTGTTCCTGCCATCCTCCTCAGTGACCCATTCATAACAGAATCACCAGCCTTACTGTAGACTCTAGGGTGCTCCAAAGAAGGAAAGAATTGTAAAAAAAAAAAAAAAAAGAGTGTCAGAATTTATTTTTGTATATTTTTTACTCTTTTCTCTGGGGCCGTAGGAGGTTTTTCTGTCTAAGTGGAGACTAATATTTATACTAGTATTGTCCAAACACAGTATTATACTGGCACTTCAAAGACATATAAAATCGACAAAAAACATACCGGACTAGCATAATACCAATTGCTGGAATAATGAAGAGATCCAGAAAAAAATTGTATAAAAGTAATTATTTATTAACAATACACAAAAAACATAAAAAAAAAAAATAAAAAATGCCCAAAAGAAGGCGCAAATAGCCCTAAACAAATGAGATGTAAACAGGCATAATAATGTAGCTCAAAAGTGTACTTATAAAAATGAAAAATGAACACTTGAAAAGTGAAAAGTGCAAAAAAAGCCTTCAAAATACACTGCTGTATATAAATGGTTAAATATCTAAATATATCAGAAATATCCTAAACAGCATAATGAATCTGAAGGGCAAATATACCGGCAACATGACATAATTCCGGGGGCGTAGAAGAAGCTTATTGTGAAACGCGCGTTGGGGTGGAGGAGGCTGCGATGCCCATGTGTTATTTGAGTCCACTGTGATCAGGTATTTATGCACTTTTGTTCTGGCCTTATTATGTACTGTAAAGTGGTCAGCTTAGATAGATCTGTATGAGGACTTAGATATTAGCATCTTGCTGTTCCACATTTAACTGTTACATGTATCGTGCTATTTAATTAGACACCCATAGTAGATCATTTTGGGTCTAATTGTTAGCGGTTTTCCCTAGGCTGATTTACTTGTGGACTTAGACAATTATGTCATGTTGCCAGTATATTTGCCCTTCAGATTCATTATGCTGTTTAGGATATTTCTGATATATTTAGATATTTAACCATTTATATACAGCAGTGTATTTTGAAGGCTTTTTTTGCACTTTTCACTTTTCAAGTGTTCATTTTTCATTTTTATAAGTACACTTTTGAGCTACATTATTATGCCTGTTTACATCTCATTTGTTTAGGGCTATTTGCGCCTTCTTTTGGGCATTTTTTATTTTTTATTTTGTTATGTTTTTTGTGTATTGTTAATAAATAATTACTTTTATACAATTTTTTTCTGGATCTCTTCATTATTCCAGCAATTGGTATTATGCTAGTCCGGTATGTTTTTTGTCGATTTTATGTGGAGACTAAGCAATTGTCCGATCATGTTGAGCAGCTTGCTGCTGAAGTGCGGGGAATTTCTGCCTATCTCGCTCAATCATCTGCTGTTGAACCAAAAATCCCTACTCCTGATGTGTTTTCTGGGGATCGGTCTAAATTTTTGAATTTTAAGAATAATTGTAAACTATTTTTTGCTTTGAAACATAAGTCATCAGGGAACTCTGTGCAGCAGGTTAAAATTGTCATCTCCCTGCTTCGCGGCGATCCCCAGGATTGGGCTTTTTCTTTGACACCCGGAGATCCTATTCTGGCTAATGTGGATGTGTTTTTTCAAGCCCTAGGGTTGTTGTATGATGACCCTAATGCCATTGATCAAGCTGAGAAAACCTTATTGGCATTGAACCAGGGTCAGGATTCTGCAGAGTTATATTGCCAAAAATTCCAAAAGTGGGGGGTCCTTACTAAATGGAATGATGATGCCCAAGCAGCTGTCTTTTGGAAGGGTCTGGCAGAAACCGTAAAGGATGTTATGGTGGGATTTCCTGTCCCCTCTGGTCTTGACGACTCTATGTCATTGGCCATCCAAATTGATCTGCGTTTACGTGAACGTAAAACTACACGAGAGGCGGTGCCGCCTTTCGAATGAACTTCTGAACCCATGCAATGTGATAGGGTTTTGTCTAGGGCACAATGTCAGAGGTTCAGAAGGCGTAATAAGTTGTGTTTTTTTGTGGGGACGCCTCTCATACTATTTCTGTCTGCCCTAAGCGAGAAAAGAGCTTTGCTCACGCATTTGCAGTGGGCAGTGTACAGCATAAGTTCCTTTTGGCGATTACCTTGATCTGCTTCTTGTCTACATTTTCCGCTAAGGCTTTTGTTGAGTCAGGAGCAGCTTTGAATCTGATGGATTTTGACTTTGCCAAGCATTGTGGTTTTCTCATGATACCCCTTCGGACTCCTATCCCTTTGAGGGGTATTGATGCTATTCTTTTGGCTGAGAATAAACCCCAGTTTTGGAACCAGGTGATAATGCGGGTCGCACCGGACCACCAAGAGAATTGTAAATTTTTGGAGTTGCACAATTTGCATGATACTATTGCTCTGGGCTTTCCTTGGTTGCAAACCCATAATCCTGTTTTGGATTGGAAATATGTGTCTGTGGTAAGTTGGGGTTGCCAATGTGTTCTTAGTGACACTCCTGTTTTCTCCACCTCTCCCCCGTCTCATGATATTCCTGACTATTTGGCTGATTTTTCTGATGTATTTTGTTAGGCGTCAGGTTTCTGCATCTGCTCTGCAGGAATCCAGAGCCTCACATTCTGTGGTCTCCTGCTGTCTATTTACCGCAGAGGAGATTGCTTTGCAGCAGATCGCTCCAGAGACTAAGTCCCTCAGTTCTCCTACTGGGCATGCTCATGAGACGATCTCCCTTTGGAGACCAGGAGTCATGTGCCCAGGTCCTGCTCCAGATCTCATTGGTCCATCTCGGAGATCTGGAAGCTTCTGGAAAGTCCCGGCTATAAAAAAAAGTATAGTCTCTAGTTGCTACTGTGTGAATGACGATGGATGTATGAACCTGCGAATGACTCATTAAGATCCACTCCCTCTGATATTACGAATGTGTACAGAGACTTGGATTAGAGTCAGCGCCAGCGCGTGGCAAGCCTGAAGCCACTACAGCATCATCCACAGTGCTAGCGTCCGACATTGTTCCTGCTTCCTTGCTTTGTTGACTAGCGGCAGTGTCCTACGCTGCGCTGCAGTTGCAGCCCTCTTTGGCGTCCGGAGTAGCGATGCCGCATGCACAGTAGGTCTAGACGGATGCAGCTCCTCTGCCTTGGGTCTTGTTCCTGTGACTAGATATTGTGTGTGCATTTACCTGAGACCTGTGACACTAACAGGCTCAGCCTTTTGTATGTTTATGTTACTGCGCCTCTGTGAGTTAACAGAATCCACTTTACGCACTTCGGGTGAAGTTGAACCCGTGCGCATTATACCGCCATATAGCACGTCTGGCATTACTCAGCAGCAGTTATAACACCTGGACTGTGGAACCCGAGCGGGTCCACAGTTATAACAGTTATAACACCTGGACGGTGGACCCCGAGCGGCGAACGCACTTTATTATTTATTTATTAGTGCGTTCCGCCGTTCCTAACAGTATTTAGTGAGAGTTAGACTACGTCTTTGCCTCCTCAATTGAGTTAATGCCCGGGTGTAAATTTCCCAAGGGACGACTTTTCAACTTATCGGTACCTGAGCATGATGCTATGCGATCTTATATCAAGGAGTCATTGGAGAAGGGTCATATCAGACCATCCTCTTCACCTTTAGGTGCTGTTTTTTTTGTGGCCATGAAAGATGGCTCATTAAGGCCATGTATTGACTATCGTTCCCTTAACAAAATCACTGTTAAATATCAGTACCCGTTACCCCTGATTTCTGATTTATTTTCCAGAGTTAAAAGTGCCTGTTGGTTTACCAAACTTGACCTCAGGGGGGGCATATAATCTTATTCGCATCAAGCACGGGGATGAATGGAAGACAGCGTTTAATACCCTGGAGGGACATTTTGAGTACCTGTTGATGCTTTTTGGGCTCACTAATGCCCCTTCCGTCTTCCAATCTTTTATGAACGATATTTTCTGGGATTTTGTGGATAAGTTTCTGATCATTTTTCTGGATGATATTTTGATCTTTTCTAGTGATTGGGATTCTCATGTGGAACATGTCCAGACTGTGTTCTGGATTTTGAGGGAAAATACTCTGTATGTTAAGGGATCGAAGTGTCTCTTTGGTGTACAGAGGATTTCGTTTTTGGGATTCATTTTGTCCCCGTCTGCTATTGAAATGGACCCGGCCAAGGTACAGGCCATTTATGATTGGGTTCAGCCCACTTCTTTAAAGGCTCTCCAGAAGTTTTTGGGTTTTGCTAATTTCTACCGTAAATTTATAAGTAATTTTTCAGGTATGGTTAAACCACTGACTGATTTGACCAAAAAGGGCACCGATGTGGTGAATTGGTCTCCAGAGGTAGTCTCGGCATTTCAGGAGCTTAAGCGGAGATTCACTTCTGCTCCGGTTCTATGGCAACCTGATGTCTCACTCCCATTTCAGGTGGAGATAGATGCTTCTGAGATTGGTGCAGGAGCCGTTTTGTCCCAAAGAGATCCGGTAACTTCTAAGATGAATCCCTGTGCCTTCTTTTCTCGAAAATTTTCCCCATCTGAACGTAACTATGACGTGGGGAATTGGGAATTGTTGGCCATGAAATGGGCATTTGAAGAGTAGAGACATTGGTTGGAGCGAGCTAGACATCAAGTTTTAGTCCTCACCGACCACAAGAATTTGATTTATATGGAATCAGCCAAATGCTTGAATCCTAGACAGGCTAGGTGGGCCTTGTTTTTCACACGTTTTAATTTTGTGGTCTCCCCTCTTCCGGGCACTAAGAATGTTAAGGCGGACGCCCTTTCCAGGAGTTTCTTTGCAGATTCACTTGATGTGACCGAGCCTACTACCATTCTAAATGAGGGTGTAGTTCTTTCCGTCATCTCTCGTGATTTGAGACATGCCCTGGAGGAATTTCAGGAGGATAAACCTGAATGATGCCCTATGGGAAAATTGTATGTCCCTGACCAGTGGAGGAAAAGAGTAATGTCTGAAATTCATTGCTCCACGTTGGCTGGTCATCCAGGTATCTTTGGTACCAGAGATTTGGTGAGTCGGTCTTTTTGGTGGCCTGCCTTATCTCATGATGTCAGGAATTTTGTGCAGTCCTGTGGGACTTGTTCTCGATCCAAGCCTTGTTCTCGTGCTAGTCGTTTGTTGATGCCCATGCCAGTGCCCTGAGGCCGTGGACCCATATCTCAATTGATTTTATCTCTGATCTCCCTGTCTCTCAGAGAATGAGTGTTATTTGGGTGATCTACGATAGATTTTCTAAGATGGTCCATCTTGTACCACTCCCAAAGTTGCCATCTTCTTCTGAGTTGGTGCCCATGTTTTTACAACAAGTGGTTCATCTGCATGGGATTGCTGAGATCATTGTGTTGATCAGAAGAGTCCAGTTTGTTTCCAGATTTTAGAGAGCTTTTTGTTCCTAACTGGGAATTCAGTTGTCTTTCTCCTCTGCATTTCATCCTCAGACCAATGGGCAGACTGAGAGAACAAACCAGACGTTGGAGTCCTATTTGAGATGTTTCATATCTGCTGATCAGGATGATTGGGTCTCAATTTTGCCATTGGCCGAATTCGCACAAAACAATAGGGCTAGTTCTGCAACTTTGATATCTCCTTTCTTTTGTAACTTTGGGTTTCATCCTCGATTTTCTTCGGGGCAGGTGGAAACTTCTGCCTGCCCAGGTTTGGATTCTGTGGTAGAGAGAATGCAGCAGATTTGGAACCAAGTAGTGGATAAGTTGTCCCACTCTCAGGAAAAGGCCCAATGGTTTTCCAACCGGCATAGGACCATTGGTCCCCGGTTTAAAGTGGGTGATAGGGTTTGGTTGTCCTCAAGAAGGTTGCATCTCCAAAATTTAAGCCAAGGTTTATTGGACCTTATAAGATTTTGGAAATCCTTAACCCCATTTCTTTCCCTTTGGCTCTTCCAGTTATGTTTAAGATTCATAATGTTTTTCATAAATCTTTGTTGAAAAGGTTTGTGGAGCCAGTAATTCCCATGGCGGCGCCCCCTGAACCTGTACTGGTTAAGGGTAATTTGTAGCATGAGATAGAGAAGATAATGGATTCTCGTCTGGATAGACGGAGACTTCAGTACTTGGTCAAGTGGAAGGGTTATGGCCAGGAGGATAATTCTTGGGTCTCTGCTGCTGACATCCATGCCAAGAGATTGATTTGTGCCTTTCACCGGGCCCATCCTGATCGGCCTGGTGGCATGGATGAGGGTTCGGTGACCCCTCCTCATGGGGGGGTACTGTTAGGAATTCCCTGGCTCAGACTTCTGAGCCAAAGCTCCCCCTGCTCCCTCCGGTGGTTACTGGAGGTAGCGGAGCTGGCCAGATAGACAGAGGTCTGCCACCTGATGATGATGATGACGATTGGAGGTCTGGGGTTACTGATTGGAGTGTTTAAGTCTGCAGACTTCCTTCAATCAATGCTGGTGATTGCCTTCCTTTGCATTCTGAGGTCTGATGTTTCCTGCCCTGATCCTGCATTGTTCAGCTAAGTGCTCATTTGCTAATCCTTTGCATATGATCTGTTTTTGTCTCTCTCTGCTTGTTGTGCGGGTTCAGCTTGCTCCTCTGGGGGCTGTGCTGGACCACTGCTCCATATGTAACAGCCTGTGTCAGTTTGTTCAGTCCCCGATTATATTGGTCTCTTTTGCTTTGCTTCTAGTTCATACCCGAGTGCTGATATAGTGGGGGAGAAGTCGTGTGACTTCAGTGGGTTTTTTTGCACATCAGACGTGTTGGATTTTCCTGGGTTTTTGAGTGATTGCAGAGAGTGTCTTTCCTTTCCTGTCCTATCTAGTCAGTTTGGGCCCCATCATTTGCTCAGCCTATTTTTATGCCTGCATTTGTGTTTCATCTTGTCTCACCGACAATATATGTTTGGGGGCTATCTATTCCTTTTGAGTAGAGTTGAGCGAAACGGGTCGAAAAATTTCAAAAGTCACCGACTTTTGGCAAAGTCGGGTTTCATGAAACGAAACCCGACCCTAGGATGAGGTCGGCCACGAGGTCGGCGACTTAAGCGCCAAAGTCGCGTTTCAAAAGTTTGTTTTAAGCTCTTTTTCAGCCAATCAGGATCCACGGACACTGTGGGCAACGTGATGACATAGGCAAGGGTCACCACCATCTTTCAGAAGGGCATGCAAGTGATTGGCTTGCTTTGGTGGGCGTCACAGGGGGTATAAAAGGGCGTGCACACCGACCGCCATGTTACTCATGCTGATCTCAGAATAGGGAGAGCTGCTGCTGCTGATTTTGTAGGGAGAGCATTAGGCAGGGAAGAAGACACCAAAAACTGCTTCTGCTGCTAGCGATTTTGCCTGTACAACACACCAGTCACTGTGTGTGCAGTGCAAGTGGAGGCTATATTTTGCTGGATCAGCGGTGTTGGTTGTTAGGCTGCCTTCTAAGGCTTCCTGACGGCTGCATTGCTGTTTACCCACTGCTCTGCAAACTGCTTTTTTAAAAGCAATCCCAATTTTTTTTTTGTCCTGGTGAGGTACTGAGCGTGCATTTTTTCACACCATACAGCGGTGCACACTCCTCACACAGTACCGTGTAACGGCTGTTATCACAGCCACAGTGAAGCTATCTGTGTGTCACCCTGTAAGGATAAGTCGAGGACATGTTCCGTTCTTACAGACCTGCACCTTCTAGTTTTGTCTAGCTTTCAAACAGTTAAATATATTTGCTGTTTGATCACATTCAAAACTATAGAGAGACAGCGTGTATCAGTCCGTATACCTAAAAAACACGGAGCTTGACAATTTTACGTACACCGGACAGCCGTGTACGTGCACGCTCCTCTCTCAGTACCGTGTAATGGCTGTTATCATGGCCACAGTGAAGCTATCTGTGTGTCGCTCTGTGAGGATAAGTCGAGGACATGTTCCGTTCTTACAGACCTGCACCTTCTAGTTTTGTCTAGTTTTCAAACAGTTAAATATATTTGCTGTTTGATCACATTCAGAACTATAGAGAGACAGCGTGTGTCAGTCCGTATACTTAAAAAACACGGAGCTTGACAATTTTACATACACCGGACAGCCGTGTATGTTCAGGCTCCTCTCTCAATACCGTGTAACGGCTGTTATCACGGCCACAGTGAAGCCATCTGTGTGTCGCTCTGTCAGGATAAGTTGAGGACTTGTTCCGTTCTTACAGACCTACACTCTAGGGAGATTCCTATTCTGCCCAATTCTATATACACCTTGTAGTTTGTCATACACTAGCCAATTTCTGCCTTTGACATAGCGCTGTGATATTCACTGGGCCTCACACAATCCAAAAGTGTCCAGTGTCCACAAGTGTGTGCTGAAATTCAAAATCTCCGTTATCCTCTAGTGACATTTTTCACACCTGCGACATCAAGCCTGTGACATAGCGCTGTGATATTCAGTGGGCCTCACACAATCCAAAAGTGTCCAGTGTCCACAAGTGTGTGCAGAAATTCAAAATTTCCGTTATCCTCTAGCGACATTTTTCACACCTGCGACATCGAGCCTGTGACATAGCGCTGTGATATTCGCTGTGATATTCAGTGGGCCTCACACAATCCAAAAGTGTCCAGTGTCCACAAGTGTGTGCAGAAATTCAAAATCTCCGTTATCCTCTAGCGACATTTTTCACACCTGCGACATCGAGCCTGTGACATAGCGCTGTGATATTCAGTGGGCCTCACACAATCCAAAAGTGTCCAGTGTCCACAAGTGTGTGCAGAAATTCAAAATCTCCGTTATCCTCTAGTGACGCACCTTAAGGAGCAGGCGTCTGCAGCCAATGTTGACGAGGAGGAAGAGGTGGAGGGAATCCTTGATGACATTCAGCCATTGTCTGCTCAGGGACCTCTCCTGGACGAGGTGGAGGAAGAAGAGGAGGAGGAGGATGATGATGGGGATGATTACTTAGGGGAGGAGGATGCATCTCATGGGGCAAGTGAAAATGTTGGCGTGGCAAGGTCTGGTACAGGGTTTGTGCGTGACTGGAGGGATGTGGATTTGCCAGAAAGTGCTCCTCCACCCAGCACTCGCAGTGCATCATTGACACCGGGAACATTGGCCCACATGTCAGATTATGCCTTGCAGATCCGAAAAAGGGACCCACGCATTGCCAAAATGATGAACGATGACGACTACTGGTTGGCCAGCATCCTGGATCCACACTATAAAGGCAAATTACAAAACATCATGCCACAGAACCTTGACCTAATATTGGCTGCTAAACAAGCAACTCTGGTTAACCGGTTGGTTGAGGCATTCCCAGCACACAGCAGCGGTGATGGTTCTCACACGAGCCGTACGGGCCGGGGGCAGCTTGGCAGAGGTGTTTGTGGTGCACACAGCAGAAGTGGCGTTGGAGACAGGGGTTTCATGACAATGTTGTGGACTGATTTTTCATGGGCCGCTCACACAACTGGCAATACTGCATCGATGGAAAGTGACAGGAGACAGCAGTTGTCAACTATGGTCAACAACTACTTTTCCTCCCATATCGAATCAAGTCTGCAGTTAGCCATCTCCTGCTGAGGAACTTTTGAACACTTGTGGACACTGGAAACCTGCTGCCTGATAAATACACAGTTGCAAGGGAAGTAACAGAGAGAGACCATGAACCTGTTGTGGAAGTTCTGCTGTGCTTAATGTTCACTCTGGCCTGCTGTGTCTCCTGCCTCTGAATTTGCAAACTGTGTGAACCCTTTTGGCTTACTTGTATGAAGTAATACAAGTCCTTCCTAATCACACCTGTGTCTCCTGTGTTTTTCTTCGCACCCAAGCACAAGATGCCATATGAATTGTACACAGTACATCACAACTCCTCATATTATCTAATGCAGCCCCCTCTTAAGCTACAATGCAGCCCCCCATAGAATATAATGTAACCCCTCAGGGTATAATGCAGCCCCCCTCATATAGTATAATGCAGCCACCAATGAAATATAATGTAGCCCCCTCATAGGGTATAATGTTGCCTCCTTCATCTACTATATAATCGTCTAATTCTGTCTGTCAGTAACAGAAATCCTGTGTTGCTGATTGGTCGCGGCCGGCTGAGACCAATTAGTGACAGGCACAGTCTGGCCTTGAATTGGAGCGGCATTCGAATGACGCACGCCACCTTTACCGTTGGGAGATGTGTGGTGCTAGCTGCTGATCTCCCGATGGTTGCCACAGGTCATCTCCTGCCACACGGAGGTCAGCGGCGATGGAGCCGGGGGATGACCGGCGCAGCGCTCAATGTGCTGATTGTACCCAAGGTCCGGAGGAGAGGAGACTCTTCTCCAGGCCCTGGGTACCATAAACCTGTAAAAAATAGAATTAAAATAAAAAATAGTGATATACTCAACTTCCGACGGCCCCCGGACTCTTTCCATCCCTCACCACGCGCCCGGCATCTTCTGTTCCCAGTAATGCTTTGTACAAAAGACCACACTAAGCACTACTTGGACCGGAAGATGCCGGGAGCATGGAGAGGAGATCGGGGCCATCGGAAGGTGAGCATATCTCTCTGTTTGTAACGGAAATTCTGCATGCAGAGCACTGTGCCCTCCCGATGCGATAGCCACTGCGGCCCCAGTTCAATCCGCGGCTGCTGCCGCCTCCCCTCAGCCCGCGGCTGCGGCCTACCCGCGGTCGCCCGTGGCCGCTGCCATCTCGCCCCAGCCCGCGGCTGCGGCCTGTTCCCTGCCACCTGCTGCCTCCCTGTTCTCACCTGTGGCCGCGGCAAGTACAGTACCGCCGGCGGCCACCACTGTCCCGCTCCGGTCCATAGCAGGGGCCGGGCCTCTGCTGACCGCGGACCCCCCACCGCAGCCGTTAGCTGCGCAGGTGGCCTGTCATTCGCCACCACACATCGCTGCCGCTTGCCCCAGGCCAGGGGCTGCGGCCCAACCGTCCAAGAACCGTCCAAGAACCGGAGCCTGTGGGGCTCCTGTGTCATCAGCACGCCGGAGTGCGCGAAGACTTCATCATCGCCTCAGCAACTGGGCCCAGCAACTACTATGCCGAAAGACCACCAACCCAAACGGCGAGGGACGTCTGGACGGCTAAGTTGACTTTATAATTAAGGACCCGTAGTCAGCCATACCGCGGCCCTTTAGTGATCGGCTGTTTCCGGAAGTAGTCATGTTGTACCCATTTGTGTGTGCTTGTATAGAACCCCTGCGAGGGCAACCCGTATTACCCCTTTTGGTGATCAGGCTGGGACTGAGGAAAGTTCCCGTTAGTCTTATAAACGTAAATATAGAAAGCACCTAATTGTCTCGTGACTCGTCACTGCATCCTGCGTACCTGAAAACACCACATTTGGCATAGTCGGCAGTCTCCGAGCGCAGATGGTGGTGCGTCTGATCAGAGTGGGGCTGCGGACACTGCTGATGATGGGGGTCCCCGCTCCAGCATCTCCCTGGGGGCTATGCTAAGTAACTTACCCCGGTTTTCTGGCTACGATACCCTGTTGTGGAGCTGGACCAAATGTATGCGGGGCCTCTTCCGTATGCACCCCATGACCCCCGATTTAGAGGTTGAGGTGGCCCTTATGGCGCTAGATGGGGAAGCCCGGAAGTTGGTTATGTTGAGACCCTCGGGGCGTCGCAACACCTTCGCCAGGGTCTTACAGATCCTGGAAGAAACCCACGGGGATCCAACAGACGTGGGGGAGTTGAGAATATGAACGTCCTCCATGAGTTACACAGCGCCATAGAAAGGAAGGACGGAATAGGGGTAGGACCCATCGACATTACCCTGCGTGACCTGTTAGTGACTGGACTCCGGGACCCGCTAATCAAGCAGGCGTTGCGGGAACAGGTCCGAATGAACCTACATTTAGCCTTCTCTGAAGTGTGGAGTCAGGCCCGGGTGCGAGAGCAAGACCAGGGGATGACGGCTCCTGTGGGGAAGGCCCGGAGCCTGGAGTCTTCCATAAGCGTTGTCGAAGAAACTCAATGGATTGAGGAAATGAGACAAGAACTGAAGAGTGTCCGGGGTGAGCAGGCTGAAGTGAGGAAAAGAACGGAGCCCGCGCCCGGCCGACCTTGCTACAATTCTGGGCCCTGGGGGCCTCGCAATACCTGGGGTGGCCGAGCCTCACCGCCCCGGTGTTATGAGTGTGGAGAACTGGGCACTTCACACGGGAGTGTCCACGGCGTGGGAAATACCCACCCCGGTGGACATTAAACTAGAGGGCTCTGGGCATGGGGGACTCCGCTTGGAGTCCGAAGCCACAGCGAGGGGTGGTGGAAGTCCCGAAGAACTGGTTGCTAAGTGCCCAATAGTATGGGCCGAAGTCGAAGGTCGTGCTGTACGCTGCATAGTGGATACATGGTCACAGGTAACGACCATGCCGGCAACATACTTCCGGCAGCATTTTCCGGAAGCGGCAAGGCCCCAATGGGGGCCCATGATGCGAATAGTGGGCGCAAACCAACTGCCGGTACCTGTCGCCAGTGTGGTGTGGCTCAAGATGACATTATGTGGTAAATCCCTCGGCCGCCGGGGAGTGGTCCTAACCCAAGGAGAGACTAACGACCGTCATCCGATCATCTTGGGCATGAACATACTGCAGGAGTTCGGCAATCTACTCAACGAGGAGCGGGAAGCGCGAGTGCTCCAGGAGTGTCAGGAGGGTGAGGCGCTGGGCAAGGTCATCGCACCGGCGGCCCCTCCACTCGTGCTTCCTCCGGGGTAGACGGTGGTGGCTCTGCCGATCTGTGCCCTGATACCACTGGAGGGCGTGGAGATGCAGGTGGAACCATGTTACTCGGAGCACCTGCACCCTGGCATCCTGGTGGCCCACTCCCTGGCCACAGTGCGGGAAGAGACCATCTTGATACGTTGTGTCAACCTGGAAGATCAGGATATCGCCCTGAAGCCCCGGGCCGAGATGGCCAAACTAGTAAGGCCATTGGAGGAGATGCTGCTGGACCCCGCGGTCCAGTTAAGAGTGCAACCCGAAGATCCCTGGGCAGTGACGGTACGAACCCAACAGGCTGCAGCATCCTTGGCCCAAGAAAAGGGTCGAGTCATTCTGGAGAGAATGCGGGCCGAACTTTCCGGCCAAGTGCCAGCCCAGCTTCTCCAAGTAGAGACACTTCTTGGACAATTTTACAGTGTCTTCGCTAGCCACGAGGATGACTTCAGATGTACCAAGGCCATCACGCATGGGATCCCCACGGCAGGAGCGGCCCCCATCCGGGAGCGATATCGGCAAATACCACCGCAGCTATACCAGGAAGTGAAAACTCTGCTAGCCCAAATGCTCCGGAAGGGGGTCATACGAGAAAGCCAAAGCCCTTGGGCGGCCCCTATTATCTTGGTTCGGAAAAAGATGGCACTTTGCGTTTTTGCGTGGATTATCAGAAGTTGAACGCCTGCACCATCAAGGATTCGTATCCACTGCCCCGCATAGAAGAGTCTCTGTCCGCCCTGGGGAACGCAACATACTTTTCAACCCTTGACCTGGCCAGTGGGTACTGGGAGGTGCCAATGTCAGAGGAAGACAGGGCCAAGACGGCATTCATCCTTCCCATTGGACTGTTCGAGTTTAATCGGATGCCGTTTGGGCTGGCCAACACCCCAGGAACTTTCCAGCGGTTGATGGAGCGGTGTCTTGGAGACCTCAACTTTGAAGCCACGTTGATATACCTCGACGATATTATCATCTACTCCGCCACGTTCGAGGACCACCTGAAGCAGTTGGGGCAGGTGCTCGGCCGGCTGCAGAAGTACGGGTTAAACATAAAGCCCCAGAAATGCCACCTGTTCCGCACCCAAATCGAGTACCTGGGGCATACAGACTCGGCAGAGGGCGTCCGACCATCCCTGAAAAAGGTCGCTGCCATCCAGGGGTGGCCTACCCCCGAGACGTTGAAGGATGTGCGGGCCTTCTTGGGGCTAGCCGGCTATTACCATCGGTTCGTGAAGAATTTTGCACGCCGAGCTCGAGCCCTGCAGGACCTGCTGAAGGGGGCTCCCGCTGGGGCGAATGGATGGAAGATCCGGTGGCAGCAGCCGCAAGAGGATGCGTTTCAAGATCTCAAGGCTGCTCTCTCGGACGCCCCGGTGTTGGCATATGCGGATTTCTCGCAACCGTTCATCCTGCATACCGACGGGAGCCTTCAGAGACTGGGAGCTGTGTTGTCACAGGTGCAGGATGGCCGGGAGAAAGTGATCGCCTATGGTAGCCGGTCGCTGCACGACTCAGAATGCAACCCGGACAATTACAGCTCCATTAAGCTCGAGCTCCTCGCGGTAGTGTGGGCAATGACGGAGCAATTCGCAGAGTACCTGGCGGGCTCCTTGGTAGTAGTGCAGACCGACAACAACCTGTTAGCCCATTTGGAGAATGCCAAACTGGGGGCCCTAGAGCAGCGGTGGGTGGCTCAGATGGTCAAATTCAAATATAAGATCATCTACAAACGGGGAGCTGAAAACGTGCACGCCGACGTGCTCTCCAGCATCCAACACACCACCCCAGGGAGAATTCGAGATGACGAATTAGAGGCAGACGAGACGCCGATCGCCCTCACCACCGCTGCGCTTACAGTCCAGACGCAAAAAGCGCCTCACCCGGGACTCCTAGGAGGGATGCTAGAACAGCCCCGCGACAACTGGATCCAGCAGCAACAAGAAGATACAGAAATTGGACTCCTGCGCCGATGGGTGGCCACCGGTAAATTGCCCACGGGCACACAAAGACAGACTTTGACCCAAGATATGTTGCTGATGTTGCTGGGAAAAACTAGCCATCAAAAAAAGACTTTTATATAGAAAAGCCATGTCACAAACCACGTCAGCTACGATATGGCAGGTAATCGTGCCAGGAGCCCATCTCAACCAACTGGCCCGGGAAGCCCATGAAAAGGGGGCTCATTTTGGTGCTCAAAAGACTTTACAATGGCTGCAGCAGATAGTGTACCACCCACACTTGCACGCTGCTGTAGAAGAAGTTTGTCAAACCTGTCGCTAAACCCCCCACGCAACGAGCCCCGGTTCAAATTATTGTAACATCAGGCCCTCTGGAGCTTCTTACGGTGGACTATCTAACCATAGGTCCTTCCTATCAGGGGTATGAACATTGTCTCGTTATGGTGGACCATTTCACCAAGTTTGCAGTGGTCACCCCCACCCGAGACCAAACAGCGGAGTCGGCCGCCTATGCGATTTGTAAGAACTTTATTCAAGTGTACGGCTGTTCACAATGAATACATTCAGACCAAGGGGCGTGCTTCCTAGGAAAAGTCATGGAAGAGCTACACCATCTTTACGGTATCAATAAATAGCGGACTACGCCATACCACCCGCAGGGAAACGGAGCTTGCGAACGATTCAGTTGTATGCTAATCCAAATGCTGTGCACCCTGGAAAACGACCGCAGGGCCCGCTGGCCTGAATATGTCCTCGAGCTGGTGTGGGTATATAACAATCGGGTGCATCGAGTGACTGGTTACACCCCCTACTCATTGCTGTTCGGACGGGAAGGAAAAGTAATTACGGAGGTGGAATTGAACCCGGAAGAACCCCAACCCTGGACCGGGGTATCCTCGTGGGTCCGTAACCAACGGCACCAGCTGCAGACCCTCCACCGTATCGTCCATACAAAACTCCAGGATCTAGAACACCAGGGGGGAGCACTGCCCCCACCCATTGACTTTCAGACTGGGGATCGGGTACTCGTGCTTGATCAACGCCCCCAAAACAAGTTAGAACCACGGTGGGAAGTGAACCCATATCGAGTGTTGCACCAAATAAGCCCAGACGGGCCTGTGTATGAAATACAATCCAAAGGAAACAACGCACCTCTCACTCGGGTTGTGCACCGTAACATGTTACGACCTTGTACGTCTACTGATCCCCCGCGGCTTGAAGCGACCCTCCAGGTCCCTGAGCTCCTGCCCCCGGTCTGGGACCTGGATGACGAAGAGTACTTCCCCGTCACATCTGCGGGTCGCCCTAATAGTGGCACTACAGTAGACCCGGGCACCCCACCAGAACCAACTAATCGACCACCCTCCATCACCCCAGAAGACTCAACTACACCTGAGCTTCGACGCTCCGAGTGGTCAACAGCTGGCAAACCCCCTGAACGTTACGAACAGGATCAGTTCGTATGGCGACATGGACTGTCGTCCCAAAAAGCTAACCAGAATCTACAAAAACCCTCGCCCGAGGACTGGTGAGCATACAGGGCGGGGGAGTGTGGGAGGAACGGCCCCCGTCGAGTGTCCGGGCCAGAACAAGGTGAGTCGTCATCTGGGTTCCGGGGAAACTGTCCCCGGGGGACAGAATTCAGGGACGGACCGTTGTGACAGACAGATGGGCTGGGGGAGGGACCAGTACAAAAGAGGCGGGGAATTCCCGGGGCGATGAGTCAGCAGACCGACACAGAGACAGCAGGAGACCGTGGGAGTGGCTGAAAGCGGGAGCGACTCACCAGTGCCAGGGAGGACGCTCACTGAGGACTCCAGAAGGACGGTACCGAGGCGATTATCCGGGACTTGCTGCCCCGCTCCAGCCCGCAGCCACTGCGGCCCCAGTTCAATCCGCGGCTGCTGCCGCCTCCCCTCAGCCCGCGGCTGCGGCCTACCCGCGGTCGCCCGTGGCCGCTGCCATCTCGCCCCAGCCCGCGGCTGCGGCCTGTTCCCTGCCACCTGCAGCTGCCCTGTTCTCACCAGTGGCCGCGGCAAATACAGTACCGCCGGCGGCCACCACTGCAGGGTCCAGGCCTCAAACATTGCATAAAAGCCGTCCCACCATCGACAATGTTTGATCAAATACAGTATTACTAAGAACTCTGTATGATTTAAATGCACTTTTGACTTATTTAATTATAGCAGGGTTTTTTCATTTTGTCCTTTCTAGGTCCAGTATATGCAAAGTAGAGTTCCACCTTGTGGATACGTCACATATGAGGCGGTGAGAAAGAAGGCAGAAATGATACTGCAGCACAGAGAGGCAAGCAGCAGGGTGAGAACACTAAAAGCATGCATAGATGACTTACACTTTCTGCAGCAACTCTGACATATCAGGGTCATTTTTCAGGAAGATCTGCACCACCAAACTCAGCACATGCTCCAGGCAAGGGATGTGTGTCAAACCAGCTAAGCACAGAGCTGCTATAAGATTTTTCCCTTTGTCACACACCACTAGACCAGGCTTGAGGTTCAGGGGCCCCAACCACTCATCAATCTTCTGTTAGATCTCCATCCAAAGACATACTGATAGGGAATTTAGATTGTGATTGGGGACAGTGATGATCATGTATGTAAAGCGCTGCGGAATAAGAGTGCTATATAAGAAAAGCATAATAATAATAATAATAATCCATAGAAACTGCTGGGGTGTGATCTATCCCACAAAGAGATGAAATTCAGTAGAGCCTGCTATTGTTTTCCCCTGGCTGTGCTGAAGTTGGTGGTGCAGGTGTTACGCTGACCGGATGAGGGGGTGGTGCAGGAAGCAGAGTAGGAGGAGGAGACAACCTGGACAGAGAAACATCTAGCAATCCTAGGTGGATGAAGAATGTCTTCTGCATCAGGCCCAGCTGCCACTACATATACCCAATGGGCAGTTAGGGAGACGTCCCTGGCCGTGTTTACTGGTCCACGTATTGGTGGTTATATGGACCTTGCCATTGATGGAGTTTCGTAGTTCACACCTAATTTTGTCCTCAACATGTGTGTACAGGGTAGGGAAAACCCACCTGGAAAAGTAGTGGCGGCTGGGAAGCACGTACTGTGGGACAGCAACCGACATCAGTTTTTTAAAACTGTCCATTTCCACCACTAGGAATGGCAGCATTTCAAAGGCCAGACATTTTGAAATGCTTTAATTCAGGACCAGGGCTCATGCGTGAGTGGATAGGGTGGTACTTGCACTTTCTCTCCAGTGTTTTGAGGGATGGATAGCTCAATGCTTCCATGGGACAGTGTGGAGATGCTTGGTAATGCTGCTGGTGGTGCTGTCACATGCACTCTTTGCAGACAATCAGGTGGCCCTCTTAATTGGGAGCATCAGGAAGAAGCCGAGATTGCATCTGAAGAGGGAGCAGGAGGAGCAGTTCTTCCCTGGTTTTTCAGGTGTGTTCTCCACTGCAGCTCATGCTTTAAATGTAGATGCCTTGTCATGCAGGTGTTGCTCAGTTTCAGAACATTTATAATCAAAGGTAGATTGTTCCAGCTTCTGAATAAAAAAATCTTGAAAACGTTATAAATCCAACATGGAAATTGATAAAAACTCCTTACAGTGAAAAGTGAACCACAGGGGTTAGAGCTCTAACCCCTGTGGTTCACTTTTCATTGTAAGGCATTTTTATTTATTTTCCATGTTGGATTAATAAAGTTTTCAAGATTTTTTATTCAGAAGCTGGAAAAATCTACCTTTGATTTTGGATGTCTCGTTTCATCCCAATGTAGTTCCGTGCATCTGTGGGTCAGGTGAGCTATCAGCACATTTTTTGATTAAAAAGTCATGGTGCTTCGCTGGCAAGTGGGCAGGAGCAGATAAAGTACTGGCTAGGTGTCGCTTTTGCATCTCGTTCCCTCTTTTGCTGTGCAGCTGGGACAGCGTGGCTTCGTGCTCTTCCTCAAAGCTGCACATTCCACACAAATCGCCTTCACTCCACGTGGGGTCTAGTAACTCATCGTAACCCACATTATCTTCCACCCATTCCTTACCTGCACTCCTTGATGGTTTGCACACAGCAGAAAGGCACAGCAGTTGGTACCTGTGTTTCATCATCATCAGATATGTGCGGTGGTGGTCCGATGACTGTGTGCGCTAACTGTCTCACGTACTTATTCTTCAACTGAACAAGTGGTAGGGCATCAGTGCACTAAATCTATTTCATTTTTGGGATAGTGCAAGGTGAATGGCCCACAGAACCCCAGCCAGCAGAATTATCAAAATGCAAAAGTGACTGCAGTATAACTTGGGGCTAAGACTCCTTGGATGATTTGCAAGGGGTTGAGGTAGAAGCCAGATGACTATGGTCTGCAGGTGCCAACTCTTCGCTTTCAGCAGGGAATCGGGCTGAAGATAATGTGAAGGAACAGATAATGCCTGAACATGTTTGGGCCTCTTAATTCATCCAGAGATACTCAGGCCTACAAAATTACAAAGAACGTTCTGTTGTCTGCGTGCACCAGAGTAAGTTATTTCATTTGGGCACATAGCAGGCACAGAATGACCACATCCTCTCCCTGAAGCAGCTACACCACCACCAGCATCACAGTCAAGCCCACATTCCCTATTTGACACTCATCTTATTTTTTTTCACTCAAAAAAATTGTACAGTAGAAAAGAGAAAGTGCCCAGCAGATTATTACTTTGTTACGGTACTCTGGAAAAGGCTGTTATGGCACTCTACACTAGGTTGTTATGGCACTGTGCACCAAGTTGTTATGGCACTGTGCACTATGCTTGTCACGCTGTAGCATTGCAGGTAAATGCAGAGTAACGCAAACTCCACTAGATGACAGCAGAATAGAGATTGCTAGAATCCTGCTCTGAGCATACCAGCAGCACTGCAGCAAGGCAACCACCAGGTGGCAGCAGAATAATCAGTCAAGCCGGGTCAATACCAGAGAGTAGCGTAGTACCAAGAGAAATCCCAACACACAGAGTCAGAGGAGTGCAAAAAGGTCAGTACTGGTCCGAAGCAGAAGTACCAGGAGGAAGAGACAGAATCAGGGAGTCCAAACACACAGAGACACACATAGATGGGACAGGCAGGAGCAGGGTACACAGACGCAGTCAAAGTCAGCTAAGTGCAGCAGGACAAATCAGGGTCTCACCAGAGCCAGCTACACACGCCATAGGCAGGAAATATAACTGGCACTGCCTGCAGGATGCAGCGCAGAGAAATAGCAGACCCAGAACCAGAATGAGGCAGAGAAAATTAACCCCTGAATGTCCAGACCAGGATAGGAGAGACAAGACCCAAAACCTGGTCTGGATCATGACAATGCTATTAGGGCACGCTGCATCAGGCTGTTATGGCACTAAAAAAACAGGCTGTTATGGCACTGTGCACCAGGCTGTTAGGGTATGCTAAACTACTGTGTTATAGCACTCTACACCAGGCTGTTATGGCATTGACACCAGGATGCTTGGGCAGGCTGCACCAAGCTTTTATATTTTTCTACACCAGGCTGTTATGGCACTGTGCACCAGGCTGTTGGAACATGCTGCACCAGGCTATTAGAGCATGCTGCACCAGGCTGTTATGGCACGCTACACCAGGCTTTTATGACACTGTGGATCAGGCTGTTAAGACAGGCTGCACCAGACTGTTATGGCACTCTACACTGGGTTGTTATGGCACTCTGCACCAGGCGGTTAGAGCAGGATGCATCAGGAAGTTATGGCACTCTACAACAGGCTGTTATGGCACTCTATATGAGGATGTTATGGCACTATGCACCAGGCTGTTAGGGCAGGCTGCACCAGACTGTTATGTCACTATACACAAGGCTATTAGAACAAGCTTCATCCGGCTGTTAGAGCACGCTGAACCCAGCTGTTATGGCACTCTACACTATGCTGTTAGGGCAGACTGCACCAGGCTCTTGTAGCACGCTACACCAGACTGTTTTGACATGCTACACCAGGCTGATATGGTACTGTGCACCAGACTGTTAGGGCAGGCTGCACCAGGTTATTATGGCACTCTGAAGCAAGCTGTTATGGCAATGTGCACCAGGCTGTTAGAGTAGGCTCAACTAGGCTGTTATGGCACTTTACACTAGGTATTATGGCACTGTGCATCAGTCTGTTAGGGAACACTGCACCAGACTATTAGACCATGCTCCACCCGGCTGTTATTGCACACTGTACCAGGTTGTTATGGTACTCTACACCAGGCTGTAAGGGCAGGCTACACCAGACTGTTATGGAACTTTACACCAGGCTAAGAGTAAAATGGCAGCACAATCTGTGATCCTACCTTTATTCAGGCCAAGTCACATGTTGCGCTGGCCAATCACAGCCATGCTAATACTTTGCATGGCTGTGATGGCTCCTGAAGTGCCCACAGCCTAAATGTTTGTTGATTGGCTGCGCTGCAGCCTTTCAACAAACATTATTAGGCACCGAGCTCGAACAGTAAAACAGACATCCAGGAAAAAATCAGTGTCCAAAGTTCAGCACCGGACACTGGGTGGTCAGTACGAACCCCAAACCTTATAGTTTGCATTCACTCATCCCTAGTTGCTATTTAGGTAGGTCATTTTTGTGATTACAGTAGCATCACTTGTAGCTTGTAGGCTCCAATGCAAAAACTACAGCAGCACCCCCATTTGTTATGGGTCTTTAATAGAGATGATGTAATCTTTTGATATTCAAATTCACCAACTTAAGCAAATTTTTCCCCAAAATAAGTTTGAATAAATTGTCCTGAAAAGACGTATGTAAAACTCCTACAGGTCTCCTACAATTGTATCCAACCTTCAAGCTCTTTAAAGCAAACACAGCCTTAGTAATGTCAAAGTGACTTCCACATATATGGATATGGGTAAAAGGATAGTAGAACCGTTCTACACTGTTGTATTGTCACACACTATCTGTAAACTTTATTCCACATTTTTGCCTTTTTCTCCTTGCAAAGCTGTAAGCAAGTTGCTATCTTTTTAGCTTTGTTATATCATTGTGGAATTTTCCTGAAATTGTCAAATCAGTTGTGAAAAATGTTTCCCACTTCTATTCTGAAGCATGCAAGCATAGACTATAACACAAAACGTTGTCTAAAAGCATGTACTAAGCAGTAAAGTGATAATACTTTACGCAATGTTTTATAATAACGGGAAATGATGCTATGGATGTAAATATGTAACTAATACCTATTATGACTTACAGTCACCAAAGAACAATGCAAAACATACCATGAGAAAAGGACATTTTATACACAATAATCTGTGCCTGCATCAAAAGGAAGCAATCTGTGCAATCATTATAATTCTGTCCCTAAAGTTAATTGTGACATGCAATACATATTTTCCCTTAAATAATGACTTAGTTCATCTTAAGACTGCTCAACTTCCTAGCAGTAAAGTGTCTTGCGGCTGGTGCGGTAGACATCTGTCTCTTTGCTTATGTAACTTCATTTTTGCAAATTTTTTTAAGAATTATGGAAATACTTGAACATGGGTTCTGTCTCAATGGGATTCTTGAAAGCTGAGGGTAATACTTCCAGTGTGCTACAGTATCTCAAACAACAAGGAAGGTTTGTCAGTCTTCACAGTGCAAAAGAGAAAAGTAATTTATTTTCGCTTTAACCTCTTCAAGACATGTGGTGCTGCAGGAAGTACGTTCCCTCAAACCGCATGTGTGGAGCTGCAAGATTCAGTAACGGCGTTGATTCGCTCTCTGACCGAGTACAGATGACTGCTGTCTCTGACAGAAGACCATCCTGCACTTTGGCATTGGCTGTGATTGACGGATCAATTTTGACCAGCCAATCATGTTTTATCAATAAAGTTTAAAAAAAAAATTGAAGGTGGCAAATACAGCAAGTGAAAGGGATGGGGTGACTGTGGCATCATCTCTGTTTATAAACAGTTTTGGCCCCTATTGGTCAATCAATAGCTACTGACCAATCGGTGCCAAAATGGTCAATATAAAATAATGATCGCTGCTCTGCATACCATATTTCCCACAGATCTGGCATGTAGAGTGGTTCTATCGCCACTCTGTGTTCCTGTGAAAGAAATAATTGGTGTCCAGTGGCAAGCGATCCTCATTGATCCAGAGCTGTGCTGTCTGTTGTTTGGTCTGTGTGACTCATCTGTGATCACTGCAGCAGCAATCTCACACTGCAGGCAAATGCAGAGTAACGCAAACCCCAGTAGATGGCAGCAGAGTAGAGAGAGGGCTGGAATCCTGCTCAGAGCAAACCAGCAGCACTGCAGCGAGGCTACCACCAGGTGACAGCAAAATAGTCAGACAAGCCGGGTCGATTCCAGAGAGTAGCGTAGTACCAAGGGGAATCCCACACACAGAGTCAGAGGAGCCAAAATGGTCAGTACCGGTCCGTAGTGAAAGTACCTGAAGGAAGGGACAGAATCAGGTCTGAGCCAAAGCAAAGTCGGGCACCGAAGAGTCCAAACACACAGGGACCCACAGAGTTGGGACGGGTAGGAGAGGGCTAGAGAGACACGGGCAAAGTCAGCTAAACGCAACAGGACAAATCAGGAAGCTGGGCGAAACGTGCACGTCGGGGTGGAGGGAAGTGTCTCCCACGGGACTTATATTAATGCTGCCAGGATCCAGGTAATGGCCTCAGTAGCTCTAGTACTTATTGGACATTATGTATACCTTTTTGTATAGGTCATAGTGAGTTATTATTTATAAACATAACGCCAATACATCATTAGGTTAGCCTAGATTGGAGGTCATCTCAGCCTATGTGCACTAGCCGTTGAGTGTGTGCACCTTGCATGTTTCTAATTGAACAGCAGATATTTTAGTATGGGTTTCTACCAGTATATACAAATTGAATCAAAGGGGTTATTGGTCTTATGTTTATTAGCTATGAGGTTCAATACTATGCAGCAAAATACATTCTAATGGGAGTCGCCTGTCCCTTTTTTCTTGCACTAATTTTGTTAACATGAATGCCTTTTAAATTTTGATATTTGTACTAATAAAAGAGACGATGGTTTACTATTCAAATGCTCTGTGTTTGATCTGAACTTTAAACTAGAGTTTGATCTTGGGTTGTACCATTTTACAGTGTATACACATACTGTAGGTATAATCAAAGCTAAAGGTTGAGAAACTTTGTAAATACATTGCATTACTTCTCTTGTACTGATATTGAGGTCAAGGCTAGCGTTATCACCAGACAAACCTCATCAGATACCAGGGTCCACTGGGATTTGGATCATCAGTGGCAATGTCAGGTGAACAGCTTCATCATTGTACTGACAGTCCTTCGGAAAACTGGTAGATTGGCAATATGTTATTGTAGACAGGCACAGCACACCACAGTGTTACCACGGCTGGTCAGGAGACAAATCTCCAGGAGTGGACCCTCTGGACCGTGGTACCGAGGGGCCCCGGGCAAGCTGCCAGGTGGAGCCAACCCCTATACAGGGATCGTTACGAGCAGGCCCAGGGGTTCGGGTACCACGATAGCCGGTACCGAGAGGGGCGGCTCAGGATGGACTGGAGTAGGAGTGCGGGACTGAAGTGTAGACAACAGAGCGGGATCACTGGAGACTAGACTGGAGTAGGACTGCAGGACTGGAGCATAGACAACAGGACGGAGCAGGAACACGGGAGGCAGGACTGGAGTATGACTGTAGGACTGGAGTGTGGATAGCAGGATGGAGCAGGAACACAGGAGGCAGGACTGGAATAGGACTGAAGGACTGGTGTGTGGATACCTGAATGGAGCAGGAACACCGGAGGCAGGACTGGAGTAGGACTGAAGGACTGGAGTGAGGATAGCAGGGTGGAGCAGGAAAACCGGAGGCAGGACTGGAGTGTAGATAGCTGGACCCACGGGGCTACTGCAGGGACCACAGAAGGCAGGACTGCGAGACTGCAGAGCGCACACGAGGAAACAGAGCCCAGTGTGCTAGTAAACACAACGATCAGGTGCCTCCCTCAGGGGGAAGTGGCCTGATATGGCCCTGTCTGGTCTGCCATTGGTCCGTAGGTGCTTCCGGGTCAGGGCATTGCCGGAGCACAAGTAACAAGAGGGAGGCGTGGCCTATGGTGCATGCGCATTACGTGCAGAGACCCCGTCGGCTGCGAGCCTGTCAGAAGGGACTGCCATGGCTGTCGGGCGATGTGGGGCTGCGGCGTGGGAGCTGAGGTCGGGTGAGTATGCGGAGGCGGCGTGACAGTACCCCCTCCCCTAAGCCGCCCTCCCCTGAGATTAGCAAAAAATCTCTTGAGGATACAGGGAGAATTGATATTCTCCCGAGGTTCCCAGGACCTCTCCTCAGGACCAAAGCCCTTCCAGTCAATAAGAAAAAGAGTCCTACCTCTAACCTTCTTCATGGCGATGATGTCCTCCACCTCAAAGACATCATCGGCACCAACCGGCTGAGAACCAGGATCAGACATGGAATGGAAGCGATTCAGTACTACAGGTTTCAGGAGAGAGACGTGGAAGGTGTTCGGGACCCGGAGCAAAGCAGGCAACCTCAATTTGTAGGCGACTTCGTTGATACGTCCAAGAATTTCAAACTGACCAATGTAGCGTGGACCCAACTTGTAAGAAGGCAGATTCAACTGGATAAATTTGGAAGAGAGCCAGACTTGTCGGCATAATTCTTCATCCGATCAGCAGCCCTCTTGAGTGACGTGTTGGTCTCAGCCCAGATCTTGGAAAATTCAGAGGACAAGGCGTTGGCCGCGGGTACCTTGGAGGCAGGGGTTATCGAAAGGGGAACACCAGGATGTCTGCCAAACACAATGAAAAATGGAGACTTGGCCGAGGACTCGCCAGCATGGTTGTTATAGGCGAACTCTGCCCAGTAGAGTAAGTCAACCCAGTCGTTCTGGTGGGCGTTGGAGAAATGACGTAGGTACCCAGTCAACGTCTGGTTGGTACGCTCCACCTGCCCATTGGACTGTGGATGGTAGGCAGAGGAGAAGTCGAGGGAAATGTTCATGAGCTTACAAAGTGCCCGCCAGAACTTGGAGGTGAACTGAACCCCTCGGTCAGACACAATGCGTTGAGCTAGTCCATGGAGTCTGAAGATCTGATGGATAAAAACTTTGGCCAACTCAGGAGCCGAGGGAAGACCGGGCAGAGGGACGAAGTGGGCCATCTTGGAGAAACGATCCACCACCACCAAGATGACTGTACAGCCAGAAGAACGGGGTAGGTCGGTGATGAAATCCATGGCAATGTTTTCCCAAGGAACCGCAGGGACGAGCAACGGAAGCAACAAGCCGGGCAGAGGTCGTCATGGCACTTTGTTTTTTGCACAGGAGGGACAAGAGGCCACGAAATCGAGCACATCTTGGCGAATCGTGGTCCACCAGTAGTGACGCGTGATAAGGGCAAGGGTCTTCTTAGTTCTGGCATGGCCGGCCAGTCTGGAGGAGTGCCCCCATAGAAGGACCTTTAGCTTGAGGTTTTCAGGCACAAGAGTCTTGCCAGGAGGTGGAGGAAGCCAGTTCACTGGAGCCACTGTGATGATTCTAGTGGGGTCAATGATATGCGAAGGTTCCTCCACTGTTTCGTGTGGCTGGAAGACCTTGGACAGAGCGTCGGCTTTGGTATTCTTGTTGCCAAGGTGAAAACGGAGCACGAAGTCAAATCGGGCAAAAAATAAGGACTATCCGGCCTGATGAGGGTTGAGTCTCTGGGCCGACTGAAGATAGACCAGATTCTTGTGATCCGAGAAGATTACAAAGGGATGGACAGCCCCCTCCAGGAGATGACGCCATTCTTCTAAGGCCAACTTTATGGCCAGGAGTTCCCGGTCGCTGATCGAGTGGTTACACTCGGATGGAGAGAAGGCCTTAGAGAAGAAGCCACAGGGGTGCAGATGACCGGAGGTGGATCTCTGGGACAATACTGCCCCGGCACCTGTCAAGGAAGTATCCACTTTGAGTACAAAGGGTCGGTTGCTCTTTGGACGATGCAGCACCGGGGCCGTGGAAAAAGCCTGTTTTAGGGTCTGAAAGGCCTCCTCCGCCTCAGCAGTCCAATCATTCGGAGTAGTCCCTTTACGGGTGAGAGCAGATATAGGTTTGGTTATTGTGGAAAAGTGAGAGATGAATTGCCTGTAATAACTGGCGAATCCGAGAAGCCGTTGTATCGCCCTTACTCCGACGGGGCGAGGCCATTTGAGAATGGCAGTCAGCTTCTCGGGATTCATCCTAAATCCAGAGTTGGAGATAATGTATCCCAGAAACGGCAGAGAGGTCTGTTCAAAGAGACATTTCTCTATCTTAGCATACAGGCTATTCTCCCGAAGACGCTGTAATACCAGACAGAAACTCTTTCTGTGGGATGAGAGATCCGAAGAGAAGACGAGGATGTTGTCCAAGTACACGACCACACAGGAGTACAAGAGGTCCCGGAAGATCTCATTGACGAACTTTTGAAACACTGCAGGAGCATTGTAGAGACCAAAGGGCATGACCAGGTACTCGTAATGGCCGTCTCGAGTGTTGAAAGCCGTTTTCCACTCGTCACATGCGTGGATATGGACCAGATTATAGGCTCCCCTGAGGTCTAGCTTGGAGAAGACCCGAGCCCCTCTGAGGCGGTCAAACAGCTCTGGAATGAGTGGAAGAGGGTACCTGTTCTTGATGGTAATCTCGTTCAAGCCCCTACAGTCAATGCATGGCCGTAGAGATCCGTCCTTTTTCTTGACGAAGAAAAACTCGGCTCGTGCGGGTGAGGAGGGCTTCCGTATAAAGCCTTTGGTGAGGTTCTCCCGGACGTACTCGGACATGGCTACGGTCTCTGCGGGAGACAGGGGGTAGATTCTGCCCCTTGGGGGTTGAACCGGGGACTAGTTCAATTGGGCAGTCAAAAGGCCAGTGAGGAGGAAGAACCTCTGCTTCCTTCTTATCAAAGATATCAGCGTAGGAACTGTAGGCTGAAAGAAGGCCCGGAAGGTCTGGGGGTGGCCGAGGGCAGTCCGCTAGATGGACAGAAGTAAGACAGCGAGCTTGGCACGGGTGCCCCCAGCGTAGTATCTCCCCTGAAGACCAGTCAAGGACAGGCTGATGAGTCCTTAACCATGGAAGACCGAGTAGAATCGCATGGGAGAGCTTTGGCAGAACGTAAAAGGCTATCTTCTCTCGATGTAAGGCTCCGACTTGCAACTCCACTTCCTCAGTGACCAAGGTGATGGTCTCCTGTAGCGGTTTGCCATCCACTGCGGCAATCAGGCGAGGAATACATAGGGTAACCACGGGAATCTGGTATTTGTCCACCTCTTCACTTCACGCAGGATGAAGTAACCTGCCGAGCCCGAATCCACATAGGCCACCTCGGACCCACGTCTCTCCCCTGAAACTAAAATAACAGATATAGTAAGAGGTTGAGAGGAATCATTAGTACCTAGGGAGGCCTCTCTTACCTGACCTAGGTAGAGGAGTTTCCCTGTTTCTCAGGACAGGTACGGATAAAGTGTGACGAGCCTCCGCAATAGAGGCATAGACCTTGTGCCCGCCTTTCACTCCGATGCAACTCGGCCAGCTTGAGGCGATCTACCTGCATGGATTTGACCGAGGAGGGAGACGAGGACCTGGCAGGGGACTGACAGACTGGATGGAAAAGGACGCTGGCCTGGTGGACCTCCTGTCTCTCGCTGGAAGCGTAGGTCAATGCAGGTGGCCAGCGAGATAGGGTCCTCCAAGGTGGTCGGGGTATCCCGACCCGCGAGTTCATCCTTTGTTCTGCTCGAAAGGCCGCGCCAGAATGCCCCTACCAAAGCCGCGTTGTTTCAGCCAAGCTCAGAGGCGAGAGTGCGAAAGCGGATCACGTAATGCTCGACCGCGAGAGAACCCTGATGTAGGTTAAAAAGAGACTCTGTGAGAGAGGCTAGCCGACCCGGCTCGTCAAAAACCCTGCGAAAAGTATCCAAGAAGACCGGAAGACTCGAGACAACGGGATCGTCACGTTCCCAGAAAGGATTCAGCCAAGACAGGGCCTCTCCCTCCAGATGGGATTGCTGAGGCAACCATTCAAAATGGAGGCTACACTGATTTAAGAACCACCTGCAGAGTTTGGGATCACCAGTAAACCGTGGCGACTTGGCGAGGCGGGGCGCCGGAGAGCTGTAGACACGAGGGGAGGAGTCGGGATCGTGGTGGCAGACTAGAGGACTGACAAGCGGCTATCAAAGGAGGCCATGTAACTAAGAATTTGGGTTTGAGTATCTCGTTGCTGACCCAGCTCCTGTTTAAGACTGGCCAGTTGAGTGGCATTTCCAGGATCAGGCACCTGCAGGGCTGACAAACGGGTGTCCATAGACTTCATGGCGGACATGATGCGTCCTTAATTCTCCCGCAAAAAGAGCAAATCCTTCTGGGTAGCAGCAGTAGTACCGGCGGAGTCCATGGCCTGATCGTACTGTTACCACGGCTGGTCAGGAGACAAATCTCCAGGAGTGGACCCTCTGGACCGTGGCACCGAGGGGCCCCGGACGAGCTGCCAGGTGGAGCCGACCCCTATATAGGGATCGATAGGAGCAGGCCCAGGGGTTCGGGTACCACGATTGCCAGTACCGAGAGGGGCGGCTCAGGACCGACTGGAGTAGGAGTGCGGGACTGAAGCGTAGACAACAGAGCGGGATCACTGGAGACTAGACTGGAGTAGGACTGCAGGACTGGAGCATAGACAACAGGGTGGAGCAGGAACATGGGAGGCAGGACTGGAGTAGGACTGAAGGACTGGCATGTGGATAGCTGAAGGGAGCAGGAACACCGGAGGCAGGACTGGAGTGTAGATAGCTGGACCGACGGAGCACCAGACTGCAGGGCTACTGCAGGGACCACTGAAGGCAGGACTGCGAGACTGCAGAGAGCACACGAGGAAACAGGGCCCAGTGTGCTAGCAAACACAACGATCAGGCGCCTCCCTCAGGGGGTAGCTGCCTGATATGGCCCTGTCAGGACTGTCATTGGTCCGTAGGTGCTTCCGGGTCAGGGCATTGCCGGAGCACAAGTAACAGGAGGGAGGCACGGTCGCGGCCTATGGCGCATGTGCATTGCATGCAGAGACCCCGTCGGCCGCGAGCCTGTCAGAAGGGACTGCCGTGGCTGTCAGGCGGCGGGGGGCTGCAGCGTGGGAGCGGAGGCCGGGTGAGTATGCGGAGGTGGCGTGACACTATCAGGACCCTGTCAGCGCCGGCAGGCTGCCGGGGCTGAACAGGGTAACTCACCCAGACTACGGGAGGACCCGGGGTCCGATATTGCAGGAAAAGTTCAGACAACAGGACCTGCGACACTGAAAGTAGTTTAGCAGTACAAGAACCTATGATCATATGACCACAGGGGGCGTGGCTTAGGGTCCTGCTGCAGGATAGGGTTCTATTACAGGAATCCTGGAGCAAAGGCTAGGGAAACTCAGGTCAGACAAGCGGGGGTCATACACGGGGAGGATGGCGCGGTTCCACAGGGACAAACAGAGAATAGTCAAAACATAAGCATTGAATCATACACAGAGATAGCAACGCAGTACAAAAGAGGCAGTCAGAGAGTAGTCAGGTCCAAGGCAAAAGAGTCATACATGGGAATAGCAGAGCAGTACAAAAGGAACAGGCAGAACTCGTAACAGGGACAGAACTGGATCAAAACCAAGCAAGCATAAAGTATCACAGTCACAAAGCACACCAGGGTCACACACTCGGCCAAGGGACTGAGTATAAATGACAAGGAGTGAGCCTCCCAGAATCTCAGAGTGAGGCTGTCAGATTAACCTCTAAACTACCTGATCCCACGAACTCAGCAGATCATGACAGACAGACAGCACAAGGCAAGCGGGTCACTTGAAGCCTGTGGTCTATAGAACAGCCAAGGTGGTGACGCACACACAGGATGTCAGAGTTCCGGCGCAGTGCGATGACATCCTGTGCGTGCGCCGGCGGTATGACAGTCCATTGTTCAGTCGAGGTCTTGCAGGTAAGTAAATTGTTATTTTAATAAAAATTTGTGGGGTTAACATAAACATTGGGATACCCCCATACAGTGTGTGGGTTACTATGAGGGACCCTAAAACACTGTGAGAGGTTTTCATACATTATAGGGACTACTGTGGGTACCCTTATAAAGTGTGAAAGCTAATGTAAGGACCATATAACAGTTTGGGATCAAAGTGGGAGTCATTATACAGTTTGAGGTCTAATGTGGGGCCATTATACAGTTTAGGGGCTAATGTGGGGGCCATTATATCGTATGAGGGCTAACATGGGGGCCATTATACAGTATGGGGCTAATGTGGGGGCAATTCAACAGTTTGGAGGCTAATTTGGTGGCCATTATACAGCGTGGAAGCTAATGTGAGGGCTATTATACAGTTTAGGGGCTAATGTGGGGGCCATTATATAGTATGAGGGCTAACATGGAGGCAATTATACAGTATGGAAGCTAATGTGTGTGCCATTATACAGTTTGGGGTCTACTGTGGTGGCCATTATACAGCATGGAAGCTAAAGTGGGGGCGATTATACAGTTTGCAGTCTAAAGTGGAAGCTATTATACACTATGAGGTTTAATGCAGTGGCCATTAAACAGTTCGGGGTCTAATGCTGTGGCCATTATATAGTGTGAGGGCTATATCCAGTTTGGAGTCATTATTAGAGGTGAGCGACTTTGCCTTTTTTCGGGTCGAGTCGGGTTTCATGAAACCCGACTTTCGCAAAAGTCTGATCGAACTCAATCGGCCGATTATCGTGAAAAGTTGAATGCCGACTGAAACACGAAACCCAATGCAAGTCAATGGGGAAGAAAAGTCGTCAGTGAGTTGAGGACAGGAAACACACCTACAGTGCCCATTTTAAAACCAAAAACATAAATTCTTATTACTTAAGCTTGTCAACCTTAATTTACTTTATAATAATAGTTAGGCATTGAAAACTGGGGGTTATTTGGCTAAAGTTGTGGGGGGGTAGGGCTGGATCCAGATTTTCGTGGGCCCAGGGCCAAAGAGTGTCACTGGGCTCCTTTAACACATGTCACAATTCATGATCCTCTGATACGGCAGAAAAATAGCGGTATAGTACAATGAAAAATACTTCACTTCTTTCATCACATGACTAGTGTTGAGCATTCCGATACCGCAAGTATCGGGTATCGGCCGATATTCACTGTATCGGAATTCCGATACTGAGTTCCGATACTTTTAGCATATCGAATACCAGAATCGGAAGTTCCCATAATGCTATGAGCCAGTTTGATTTGATTCAGCCAATGACAATCCTCAGAAGTGTGGGCACATCCTGTTACGCATGTAGGCATGTTAACTACTGGCATGGCTGTGTTTGGCTGCTGAAATGATGTCATGATGCACTATAAAAGCCGCCGCAGCCGCCATTTCTGGTTCACTCTGCTGTGAATTCAGTTAGGGACAGGCTGCTGTTTAAGACTGTGAGGGACAGTTAGAGATAGCGATTTTCACAATCATAGTGTGCTTTACCCAGGCTACATAATCCACCACTGTAGCTTTCTATTGCCTTGCAGCAGTGTTCACAGCTGTCTGCAAGGTCTGTGTGAGTGCAGCTCACGCTGAGTAGTGTGTCCTGCAGCCACGTCTGGCTGTAGGCCGCTCAGCGTGTCACTGTCTCATACATATTTTTATTTTTTTGCTGCTCATTTTTCATTCTCCTATTAGTGTGCACTGCGCATCCATCCGTATCCATATACGTTGGTTGCAAACACTATAGGAGTAGACAGCGGAGCCTCTCTGCAGCCTTTCAGTGCAAGTGCCCAGTTTGCTGCACTGTTCATGGCTGTCTGAGAGGTCTCTGTGTGTGAGTGCAGCTCACGCTGAGTAGTGTGTCCTTCAGCTACGTCTGGTTGTAGGCCGCTCGGCGTGCGTCACTGCCTCACACATATTTTTCTTTTATTGCAGCTCATTTTTTATTCTCCTATTAGTGTGCATCCATCCATATCCATATATGGTGGTTGCAAACACTATAGGAGTAGACAGCAGACCCTCTCTGCAGCCTTTCAGTGCTAGTGCCCACTTATCTGCACTGTTCACGGCTGTCTGAGAGGTCTCTGACTGTGTGTGAGTGCAGCTCACGCTGAGTAGTGTGTCCTGCAGCTACGTCTGGTTGTAGGCCGCTTAGCGTATGTCACTGCATCACACATATTTTTCTTTTATTGCAGCTCATTTTTTATTCTCCTATTAGTGTGCATCCATCCGTATCCATCTACATTGGTTGGTTGCAAACACTATATAGGAGTAGATAGAGGAGCCTTTTTTCTGGCTTGTGCCCTTCAGCTGCAGCCAGATTAGTATTACCCTATTTTTTGGAGCCTCATCTTTTGCATTGTAGATTACCTTCCTGCATTGTAATAGCTCCAAAAAGTTAGTGATACTATCACTTTCAAATCTTTGATCACATCCTTTTAGTTTTTCTTCAAGAAAAACAAACAAAATAAAGTTCACCAAACACTCCATTTGACAGTTGTGTAGGCCACATTAGCTCCTATTAAAGCGTAGTCCACACACACACTTCATAAAATTAGTGTTTCTTATACCTGTTACCAGCTGTTCAGGAATAAGCACACTAAGCCCCCCCTTTGTACTTTTCTGCCTATCTTTATCAGTCTACCAAGATGAAGAAGGCAGGGAGTAAGGCACGTGGGCGTGGGCGTGGAGTTTCAGCAGGGAGATGACGTGGGGATTCTGCAGGGAGAGGACGTGGGGATTCTGTGCCTGCTACGGGCACCAGTGAGTCAGCATCCCCCAGTTTTAGCAGGCAACAGTCCTTTATGCGCAGCTTTGTAGGACCTCGCCGTACCCCACTGCTGCGGGAGGAACAAATTGAAGCCATTGTCGGATGGATGTCAGCTAATGCATCGACTTCAATGACTTCCACGTCCTCTCAGGGCCAGAGCACTGAAGAGCAACCATCTGTCTCTTCATCACCTGCCAAAGTGCCCAGGCAGTCAGAGAGCCCTGGACAGGAGCCATCACAGTCTCTACATCTGTTGTCTGAATCTGTTGGCTTGGAAAGAGGGGGACAGCCAAGCAGCATTCAAGAATGTGAAGAAGAGGGAGTATGCAGTGATTCGCAACTTCTTTGTCCCTCCGAATCTGAAGAGGCGGGTGGGCCAGTGCCTATGGTCAGCACACCTCAGTACGCATCAGATGATGACGAGACTCAGGTGCCACTTTCTGGTGCGTACGGTGCTGGCGAGACTACCCAGGAGAAGCAGGTGTTTGAAGAGGGGAGTGTAGATGATGAGGTCCTTGACCCATCATGGCGTGAGGAACAGGGAGGTGGTGGGAGCAGATCTGAGGAAGAGATTCCCCGAACGGCCAAAACAGGAGGGTGAGGGAGAGGGAGGGGGCAGACTTGGTTGCCTGTAGCCTCCACTTCGGCACCCGTTAAGAGCAATCCTCTTCCAAAAGCCAAAACGGGCGCTCCCAAGACTTGCAGTGCGTGGTCCTTTTTTGACACAGTTGCAGATGACATTTGCTTTGTCAAATGCAAGCTGTGCCATCAGAAAGTCAAAAGAGGGAAAAATGTCAGCAACCTCAATACCACAAATATGTGGAAACATGTGCGGACCAAGCACGAGCTGGAGTTACACAGACACACTGAAGACGTAGGCCAATGTACAGCCCCACCTACCACCTCTTCAGTTCGTGTTGGGGCGTCTTCCTCCAGCTCACACACAGCTGGTTCGGCTTCCTCACAGGATCGCCAAGGAAGAACCTCTGGCACTGTTGTCCGGAGACTCAGTGACATTCCACCCACAGCACCACATTCCCAGTCATCCTCACAATCCCAGGCCACTCTACAGCCATCGTTAGCACAGGCATGGGATAAAAGGCGGCCATACTCGGCAAACCATCCCTGAGCACAGGCTCTGAATGCTGGCATTGCCAAACTACTGGCCCTTGAAATGCTCTCATTCAGGCTGGTGGAGACTGACACCTTCCGGAACTTCATGGCATTGGCAGTCCCACAATACACCGTGCCCAGCCATTTTTATTTCAGCAGGCAAGCCGTCCCTGCCCTGCAAAAACATGTGGAGGGAAAAATAAAACATGCGCTACTAACCGCCGTCAGTAGCAAGGTCCACCTGACCACCAATGCATGGACCAGTAACCATGGACAGGGACGATACCTTTCCCTCACTGCCCATTGGGTCAATGTTGTGGAGCCAGGTACAGATCTGGAGAGTGGCGCTGTACGTGTTCTGCCAACTCCACGGATTGCAGGAATCAATCCAGTCTTTACACATTGACTCCTCCTCCAGTTCCTCAGAAACAGCGCTGCAAGAGCCTGTTATGACCAATATGAGCACAGCCGTGGCCAAATGTCAACAGGCCGTACTCAAATTAATTTCTTTGGGGAATCGAAGCCACACAGTGCAGGAGCTCTGGAATGCCATCAAGCAGGGGAGCGACGTGTGGTTTGCGCCAGCGAATCTCCAGCCGGGCTTGGTAGTGTGTGACAATGACCGAAATCTGGTGGCAGCTCTGGGCCTAGGCAACCTCACTCACATCCCATGTCTGGCACATGTGCTGAACTTGGTCGTGCAGAGCTTTCTGAGGGACTATCCGGATCTTGATGCACTGCTGCACAAGGTCCGCATAGAGTGCGCTCACTTGCGGCGTTCCAGCATGGCAAGATCGCGCCTTGCTGCTCTGCAGCGCCGATTACGCCTTCCGGAACATCGCATCATATGTGACCTACCCACCAGGTGGAATTCAACATTACATATGTTGGAGCGGTTGTGTAAGTAGCAGGCAGCAGTCTTGGAGTACCAGCTGCATCAGGCGCAAACAAGTCGCACTGTGCGCCGGTCACACTTCAGCACCACTGAGTGGGCCTCTATGAAGGACATCTGCCTCGTTTTGCGTGCCTTCGATGATTCCACGCGGATGGCGAGTGCAGATGATGCACTAGTCAGCATGACTATCCCCCTTATCTGCCTGCTTCAAAAAACACTGCAAGCACTAAGGGAGGAGGTTTTGGAAGAGGTGGAGGATGAGGAGTCACAAATGCCATCTGCTTCTGGACAGTCTGCGCTACGTGGTTCCTCACAAAGGCCTAGGCAGGGGACACTTTGTGAGCAGGATGAGGAGGACTCAATGGAGGAGGAAGACATCTCTCCAGAGGAGGGAGGTACACAATGAAAGAAAAGAAGAAAAGAGAAGCCAGCGTTGCCAAGGTCAGAACGCATAACATAAAGTGCATTTGCACATAACATCTAACTGTATTCAAAATGAGATATTTAGCAAAAAAATTGATCAATTCAATTGAGCCACCCCGCCGCGCCAAGGCAATCTCATGTGGGGGGTCCTACTCTACGTTTTTAATAAACACTGTGCCATTACGGCCTCCTAGATACATTAAAAGCAAGACCACTTTAAATGCAATCCGTACCTGAGCATTTCTGGATCGCTCCCATGATGCCAGAAAAGGCAAGTGCGGATGAAGGCCAACCAGGTCTGAATACAGACGTGTCAGGTTTTAGCCTCCACACATTGCCTAACCAGCAAGCATAGATGAAGGGCAATGCAGGTTCAGATACAGGTGCACAATTATATAAAGCTTGGGGCAGGGTGGGGCTGCTGTGTATGTGTGCACAGCAGCCTAGATCCATCACAGTGAACACAGAAAAAATGGCGAACACAACCCAGCGCGCACGGCAACAGTGGTGGTCAGCCACATACCAATGTACAAAAAAAAGAAAAGAGAAGCCAGCGTTGCCAAGGTCAGAACGCATAACATAAAGTGCATTTGCACATAACATCTAACTGTATTCAAAATGAGATATTTAGCAAAAAAATTGATCAATTCAATTGAGCCACCCCGCCGCGCCAAGGCAATCTCATGTGGGGGGTCCTACTCTACGTTTTTAATAAACACTGTGCCATTACGGCCTCCTAGATACATTAAAAGCAAGACCACTTTAAATGCAATCCGTACCTGAGCATTTCTGGATCGCTCCCATGATGCCAGAAAAGGCAAATGCGGATGAAGGCCAACCAGGTCTGAATACAGACGTGTCAGGTTTTAGCCTCCACACATTGCCTAACCAGCAAGCATAGATGAAGGGCAATGCAGGTTCAGATACAGGTGCACAATTATATAAAGCTTGGGGCAGGGTGGGGCTGCTGTGTATGTGTGCACAGCAGCCTAGATCCATCACAGTGAACACAGAAAAAATGGCGAACACAACCCAGCGCGCACGGCAACAGTGGTGGTGAGCCACATACCGATGTACAAAAAAAGAAAAGAGAAGCCAGCGTTGCCAAGGTCAGAACGCATAACATAAAGTGCATTTGCACATAACATCTAACTGTATTCAAAATGAGATATTTAGCAAAAAAATTGATCAATTCAATTGAGCCACCCCGCCGCGCCAAGGCAATCTCATGTGGGGGGTCCTACTCTACGTTTTTAATAAACACTGTGCCATTACGGCCTCCTAGATACATAAAAAGCAAGACCACTTTAAATGCAATCCGTACCTGAGCATTTCTGGATCGCTCCCATGATGCCAGAAAAGGCAAGTGCGGATGAAGGCCAACCAGGTCTGAAAACAGACGTGTCAGGTTTTAGCCTCCACACATTGCCTAACCAGCAAGCATAGATGAAGGGCAATGCAGGTTCACATACAGGTGCACAATTATATAAAGCTTGGGGCAGGGTGGGGCTGCTGTGTATGTGTGCACAGCAGCCTAGATCCATCACAGTGAACACAGAAAAAATGGCGAACACAACCCAGCGCGCACGGCAACAGTGGTGGTCAGCCACATACCAATGTACAAAAAAAGAAAAGAGAAGCCAGCGTTGCCAAGGTCAGAACGCATAACATAAAGTGCATTTGCACATAACATCTAACTGTATTCAAAATGAGATATTTAGCAAAAACATTGATCAATTCAATTGAGCCACCCCGCCGCGCCAAGGCAATCTCATGTGGGGGGTCCTACTCTACGTTTTTAATAAACACTGTGCCATTACGGCCTCCTAGATACATTAAAAGCAAGACCACTTTAAATGCAATCCGTACCTGAGCATTTCTGGATCGCTCCCATGATGCCAGAAAAGGCAAGTGCGGATGAAGGCCAACCAGGTCTGAATACAGACGTGTCAGGTTTTAGCCTCCACACATTGCCTAACCAGCAAGCATAGATGAAGGGCAATGCAGGTTCAGATACAGGTGCACAATTATATAAAGCTTGGGGCAGGGTGGGGCTGCTGTGTATGTGTGCACAGCAGCCTAGATCCATCACAGTGAACACAGAAAAAATGGCGAACACAACCCAGCGCGCACGGCAACAGTGGTGGTCAGCCACATACCGATGTACAAAAAAAGAAAAGAGAAGCCAGCGTTGCCAAGGTCAGAACGCATAACATAAAGTGCATTTGCACATAACATCTAACTGTATTCAAAATGAGATATTTAGCAAAAAAATTGATCAATTCAATTGAGCCACCCCGCCGCGCCAAGGCAATCTCATGTGGGGGGTCCTACTCTACGTTTTTAATAAACACTGTGCCATTACAGCCTCCTAGATACATTAAAAGCAAGACCACTTTAAATGCAATCCGTACCTGAGCATTTCTGGATCGCTCCCATGATGCCAGAAAAGGCAAGTGCGGATGAAGACCAACCAGGTCTGAATACAGACGTGTCAGGTTTTAGCCTCCACACATTGCCTAACCAGCAAGCATAGATGAAGGGCAATGCAGGTTCAGATACAGGTGCACAATTATATAAAGCTTGGGGCAGGGTGGGGCTGCTGTGTATGTGTGCACAGCAGCCTAGATCCATCACAGTGAACACAGAAAAAATGGCGAACACAACCCAGCGCGCACGGCAACAGTGGTGGTCAGCCACATACCAATGTACAAAAAAAGAAAAGAGAAGCCAGCGTTGCCAAGGTCAGAACGCATAACATAAAGTGCATTTGCACATAACATCTAACTGTATTCAAAATGAGATATTTAGCAAAAAAATTGATCAATTCAATTGAGCCACCCCGCCGCGCCAAGGCAATCTCATGTGGGGGGTCCTACTCTACATTTTTAATAAACACTGTGCCATTACGGCCTCCTAGATACATTAAAAGCAAGACCACTTTAAATGCAATCCGTACCTGAGCATTTCTGGATCGCTCCCATGATGCCAGAAAAGGCAAGTGCGGATGAAGGCCAACCAGGTCTGAATACAGACGTGTCAGGTTTTAGCCTCCACACATTGCCTGACCAGCAAGCATAGATGAAGGGCAATGCAGGTTCAGATACAGGTGCACAATTATATAAAGCTTGGGGCAGGGTGGGGCTGCTGTGTATGTGTGCACAGCAGCCTAGATCCATCACAGTGAACACAGAAAAAATGGCGAACACAACCCAGCGCGCACGGCAACAGTGGTGGTCAGCCACATACCAATGTACAAAAAAAAGAAAAGAGAAGCCAGCGTTGCCAAGGTCAGAACGCATAACATAAAGTGCATTTGCACATAACATCTAACTGTATTCAAAATGAGATATTTAGCAAAAAAATTGATCAATTCAATTGAGCCACCCCGCCGCGCCAAGGCAATCTCATGTGGGGGGTCCTACTCTACGTTTTTAATAAACACTGTGCCATTACGGCCTCCTAGATACATTAAAAGCAAGACCACTTTAAATGCAATCCGTACCTGAGCATTTCTGGATCGCTCCCATGATGCCAGAAAAGGCAAGTGCGGATGAAGGCCAACCAGGTCTGAATACAGACGTGTCAGGTTTTAGCCTCCACATATTGCCTGACCAGCAAGCATAGATGAAGGGCAATGCAGGTTCAGATACAGGTGCACAATTATATAAAGCTTGGGGCAGGGTGGGGCTGCTGTGTATGTGTGCACAGCAGCCTAGATCCATCACAGTGAACACAGAAAAAATGGCGAACACAACCCAACGTGCACGGCAACAGTGGTGGTCAGCCACATACCAAAGTACAAAAAAAGAAAAGAGAAGCCAGCGTTGCCAAGGTCAGAACGCATAACATAAAGTGCATTTGCACATAACATCTAACTGTATTCAAAATGAGATATTTAGCAAAAAAATTGATCAATTCAATTGAGCCACCCCGCCGCACCAAGGCAATCTCATGTGGGGGGTCCTACTCTACGTTTTTAATAAACACTGTGCGATTACGGCCTCCTAGATACATTAAAAGCAAGACCACTTTAAATGCAATCCGAACCTGAGCATTTCTGGATCGCTCCCATGATGCCAGAAAAGGCAAGTGCGGATGAAGGCCAACCAGGTCTGAATACAGACGTGTCAGGTTTTAGCCTCCACACATTTCCTGACCAGCAAGCATAGATGAAGGGCAATGCAGGTTCAGATACAGGTGCACAATTATATAAAGCTTGGGGCAGGGTGGGGCTGCTGTGTATGTGTGCACAGCAGCCTAGATCCATCACAGTGAACACAGAAAAAATGGCGAACACAACCCAGCGCGCACGGCAACAGTGGTGGTCAGCCACATACCAATGTACAAAAAAAGAAAAGAGAAGCCAGCGTTGCCAAGGTCAGAACGCATAACATAAAGTGCATTTGCACATAACATCTAACTGTATTCAAAATGAGATATTTAGCAAAAAAATTGATCAATTCAATTGAGCCACCCCGCCGCGCCAATGCAATCTCATGTGGGGGGTCCTACTCTACGTTTTTAATAAACACTGTGCCATTACGGCCTCCTAGATACATTAAAAGCAAGACCACTTTAAATGCAATCCGTACCTGAGCATTTCTGGATCGCTCCCATGATGCCAGAAAAGGCAAGTGCGGATGAAGGCCAACCAGGTCTGAATACAGACGTGTCAGGTTTTAGCCTCCACACATTGCCTGACCAGCAAGCATAGATGAAGGGCAATGCAGGTTCAGATACAGGTGCACAATTATATAAAGCTTGGGGCAGGGTGGGGCTGCTGTGTATGTGTGCACAGCAGCCTAGATCCATCACAGTGAACACAGAAAAAATGGCGAACACAACCCAGCGTGCACGGCAACAGTGGTGGTCAGCCACATACCAATGTACAAAAAAAGAAAAGAGAAGCCAGCGTTGCCAAGGTCAGAACGCATAACATAAAGTGCATTTGCACATAACATCTAACTGTATTCAAAATGAGATATTTAGCAAAAAAATTGATCAATTCAATTGAGCCACCCCGCCGCGCCAAGGCAATCTCATGTGGGGGGTCCTACTCTACGTTTTTAATAAACACTGTGCCATTACGGCCTCCTAGATACATTAAAAGCAAGACCACTTTAAATGCAATCCGTACCTGAGCATTTCTGGATCGCTCCCATGATGCCAGAAAAGGCAAGTGCGGATGAAGGCCAACCAGGTCTGAATACAGACGTGTCAGGTTTTAGCCTCCACACATTGCCTGACCAGCAAGCATAGATGAAGGGCAATGCAGGTTCAGATACAGGTGCACAATTATATAATTATATATAGGAGGCCGTAATGGCACAGTGTTTATTAAAAACGTAGAGTAGGACCCCCCACATGAGATTGCCTTGGCGCGGCGGGGTGGCTCAATTGAATTGATCAATTTTTTTGCTAAATATCTCATTTTGTATACAGTTAGATGTTATGTGCAAATGCACTTTATGTTATGCGTTCTGACCTTGGCAACGCTGGCTTCTCTTTTCTTTTTTTGTACATTGGTATGTGGCTGACCACCACTGTTGCCGTGCGCGCTGGGTTGTGTTCGCCATTTTTTCTGTGTTCACTGTGATGGATCTAGGCTGCTGTGCACACATACACAGCAGCCCCACCCTGCCCCAAGCTTTATTTAATTGTGCACCTGTATCTGAACCTGCATTGCCCTTCATCTATGCTTGCTGGTCAGGCAATGTGTGGAGGCTAAACCTGACACGTCTGCATTCAGACCTGGTTGGCCTTCATGCTCACTTGCCTTTTCTGGCATCATGGGAGCGATCCAGAAATGCTCAGGTACGGATTGCATTTAAAGTGGTCTTGCTTTTAATGTATCTAGGAGGCCGTAATGGCACAGTGTTTATTAAAAACGTAGAGTAGGACCCCCCACATGAGATTGCCTTGGCGCGGCGGGGTGGCTCAATTGAATTGATCAATTTTTTTGCTAAATATTTCATTTTGAATACAGTTAGATGTTATGTGCAAATGCACTTTATGTTATGCGTTCTGACCTTGGCAACGCTGGCTTCTCTTTTCTTTTTTTTGTACGGAGGTACACAATGCTCTAGTCAGTATGTACAGCGAGGGTGGGGTGATGCAGAGCAGGCAGAGATGATGACTCAAGCAGGGGACAGCATTTCTTTGGCAGTTGGAAGTCTGCAGCACATGGTTGATTTCATGCTGCAGTGCCTGAGAAACGACCGCCGCATCGCACACATTCTCAACATGACTGATTATTGGGTGTACACCCTCCTAGATCCTCGCTACCGGGACAACTTACAAAGCCTCATATCACCGTTGAACCGGGAGCGTAAACTGCAGGAGTACCAAGACACACTGGTGCAGTCCATCATGTTCTCCATTCCACCCGACAGCAGTGCTACTAGTGCTTTACAAAGCAGCTTTGTGCGTCGAGGCAGTGGAGGAAGCTCGGCACAAAGAGGGAGCAGAGGCAGTGCCTCAGCACAAGGCAAGACCACTATGGCCCAAATGTGGCAAAGTTTTGTGTGTCCGCCACAAATATCTACACCATCACAGACGGCTCCAGTCAGCAGGAGGCAATGTTTCCATCAGATGGTGACAGACTGCATGTCTTGCCCTGTCAGTGTACTCCCAGATGGCTCTTCCCCCTTCAAGTTTTGGGTCTCAAAGCTGGATACATGGCCAGAGCTTAGCCAGTATGCATTGGAGGTTCTGGCTTGCCCTGCTGCCAGTGTATTATCGGAACGCGTCTTTAGTGACGCAGGTGGTATACTAACAGACCGTCGCACGCGACTATCCTCCAATAACGTTGACCAGCTTACTTTTCTGAAAATGAACAAGGCCTGGATCTCGCCAGAATTTGCCAGTCCTCTACCAGAATAAATAATTGGCTGGCAACAGTATCCAGGTCTCCTGTTGTGTTCATGTTTCTACCACCTGAACTGTAGTCCCTGGGCTTCAACACAGCCAGTTGTCGCTCAAAATTGCCGTCTGCACAGAGAAAATCACTAGCTCCTGTGTTAGTGGGGTTCAGTAACGCCATCTGCTCCCCTGCTGTGTGGACGGCAAAGTCTCCTGCTCCCTCCACAATCGAACTACTACTGATTTTTAACCGTGCACCACTTAGGCCTCTGGCTCCACTGTCTCTAGTATTTCCCCTGGCCTCCAACCCCACCAGTTGCTGCTCTGAAGTGGCGTCTGCACAATCCACACTTGTTCCTGTGTTACTGGGGCTCAGTCACGTCAGTTGATCCCCTGATGTGTGTCCGGCAAGGTCTCCTGCTCTGTCCACATTCCCATTACTATTAGTGGTGGATTGTGCAGACGCCACTTCAGAGCAGCAACTGGCGGGGTTGGAGGCCAGGGGAAATACTAGAGACAGTGGAGCCAGAGGCCAAAGTGGAGCACGGTTACAATCAGTAGTAGTCTACAACCTTTCATGATCTCAGTGCGGGTTTGACTCGCACACGTGGGGTTAATGTCTGGAACCAGTGCTGATGACTGGCATTTCTGGGGTTAAAGGTTGTGATCCCGATGCAGGCTTACCTGCACACCTGGGGCTATGATTGTGGCCTCTCCCTGGTTCTGGGGGAGGCTTCTTATAGCCTCAGGACGCTCCCATCCCTGTCAGTTATACTTTTGCCCTTGGCATTGTGTGGTGACCCCTGAGTGTGTTAGTGCTGTGTTCTGGTTACTTGATTCTGTGTATGACTCGGTCTGTTCCCTGGATATCGCTTTGGATTCTGCCTGGTACCTCCTATGTCTGTTTAATTTGTCCGGTCCTGAGCGCTTGGCTATGAAGGAGTACATTACTGAAAGTCTGCGCAAAGGACACATACGTCCTTCAGTCTCACCTGTGGCGGCAGGTTTCTTTTTTGTAAAGAAAAAAGATGGCGGGTTACGTCCCTGTCTCGACTTCCGGGAGCTTAATCAAATTACTGTACGGAATACGTACCCCCTTCCGTTGATTCCCGATTTATGTAACCAACTATCAGGGGCAAAGTGGTTTTCTAAACTGGACCTTTGGGGGGCATATAATTTGATAAGGGTCCGAGAGGGGGATGAATGGAAAACCGTGTTCCTCACGACCGAGGGACTATTTGAAAATTTAGTCATGCCATTTGGTCTTACCAACGCCCCTGCCATATTTCAGAATTTCATCAACGTGGTATTCTCGGATCTCATTGGTCGTTTTGTCGTTATCTACTTAGATGATATTTTGATATATTCCCCCGACAAGTATTCTCATTTGGAACATGTACGAACTGTGCTCCAAAGGCTGAGAGAAAATCATTTGTATGCCAAATTGGAAAAATGTGTATTCTGTGTACAAGAGTTGTCCTTTTTGGGGTTAATTGTATCCGGTGAGGGTTTTCGCATGGACCCCAAGAAGGTGCAGGCCCTTGCGGATTGGGTGCAACCCCGAGATCTTAAGGGTCTTCATCGCTTCTTGGGGTTCGCCAATTATTACCGCAAATTTATCCGGGGGTTTTCGCAAGTGGTCAAACCTCTCACGGATCTAACATGCAAAGGTGCGGATGTGAGAAACTGGTCCTCGCTCGCAAAAGAGGCCTTTGCGATGCTGAAAAAATGTTTTATGTCTGCTCCTGTTTTAGTGCAGCCAGATCCGTCCAAACCATTCGTCGTGGAAGTGGACGCCTCTGAGGTGGGGGTGGGGGCGGTGTTGTCCCAAGGGCCTGCCACTCTAACCAACCTCAGGCCATGTGCTTTCTTTTCCAAGAAGTTCTCTGCTGCGGAAAGAAATTACGACGTAGGCAATAGAGAGCTTCTTGCGGTCAAATTGGCGTTTGAAGAATGGAGGCACTATTTGGAGGGGGCCAGTCACCCAGTTACGGTGATCACGGATCACAAAAATTTGTCGTACATTGAGTCTGCTAAAAGACTAACGCCCAGACAAGCCCGTTGGTCACTTTTTTTTCCCGTTTTCAGTTTACAATTACATTTCGTCCAGGGTCTAAGAAGGTCAAGGCTGACGCCTTATCAAGCAGTTTTCAGCCGGTGTCGCCCCCTGAGCCACCGTCCTCCATTCTTCACCCTGGGGTTGTGATAGCAGAGGTCTCATCTGAATTGGAACGGGAGATTCAGGGGGCCCAGTCGCAGGCCTCGGCGGCCAAGCCGGAGGGGAAGTTGTTTGTCCCAGAGCAACTTCGCCTGAAACTCTTGCAGGAGTTCCATGAATCCTAGCTGAGTGCTCACCCTGGTATTTCAGCCACACGTCTGGCGGTGGCTAGGATCTTTTGGTGGCCTACCCTTGGTTCGGACATAAAAAAATTCATTGCTGGTTGTGGGGTCTGCGCATGTTCTAAAAGCTCTCATAGCCGGCCGGCAGGGGAGCTGATACCCTTGGCAGTGCCCGAAAGGCCATGGACTCACTTATCCATGGATTTTGTTACCAATCTCCCTCCATCTAAGGGTAATTCAGTGGTATGGGTAGTGGTGGACAGGTTTTCTAAGCAGGCTCATTTCGTACCCCTGTCCGCACTACCGTCAGCTGAGACGTTGTCCAGGTTGTTTGTGCAGCATGTGATCCGGTTGCATGGGGTACCCCTGAATGTGGTGTCTGATCGTGGTGTGTTTGTGGCTAAGTTTTGGTGTGCTTTCTGCAAAAAATTATGTATGTCTCTGTCCTTTTCGTCTGCATACCATCCTGAGAGCAATGGGCAGATGGAGTGCACTAACTAGTCCCTGGAACAGATCCTCAGGTGTCTAACCTCTGCTAGACAGAGTGACTGGTGCGATGCACTGCCATTGGCTGAATTTGCCTTCAATAGTCGGGTGAGTCAATCCACTGGTAGGTTCCCTTTTTTGATTAACTATGGGTTCAGTCCTCATTTTGGTGAGTTTTCTCGTCTGGATTCGGGGTGCCCCGGGGCTGAGGACTCTGTTCAGCGGTTAAAAGATACATGGGCAGAAGTCCAGCGGCGTATATCCAGGTCTCAAGGCAGGTATAAGTCTTTCGCGGACAGGAAACGAACACCTGGTCCCATGTTTCGGGTGGGAGAGAAAGTTTGGCTCTCCACGCAAAACATTAAGTTAAAGATTCCGTCAGCCAAGTTAGGACCCAAATTCATTGGCCTGTACAAGATTGTGGAAAAAATCAATCCAGTGGCGTATAGGCTGTGCCTTCCACCCTCTTTCAAGATCCCTAAAGTCTTCCACAAATCTCTACTGAAACCTTTTGAAGCAGTTCGGGGAGACTCCGAGTCTGCTGCTTCTCCTGTTTTGATCGAGGGGCAGGTGGAGTACGAGGTTGGTCATATCGTAGATTCCAGGTTGGTACGGTGGTCGGTTCAGTACCTGGTTCATTGGAAGGGGTATGGACCGGAGGACAGGTCCTGGGTACCGGCCCGGTTGATGCATGCTGATCGCCTGGTACGGGCTTTCCATGCTAAGTACCCGGGCAAGCCTGGGGGTCCAGAGGCCCCCGTTGAGAGGGGGGTACTGTCATGATCTCAGTGCGGGTTTGACTCGCACACGTGGGGTTAATGTCTGGAACCAGTGCTGATGACTGGCATTTCTGGGGTTAAAGGTTGTGATCCCGATGCAGGCTTACCTGCACACCTGGGGCTATGATTGTGGCCTCTCCCTGGTTCTGGGGGAGGCTTCTTATAGCCTCAGGATGCTCCCATCCCTGTCAGTTATACTTTCGCCCTTGGCATTGTGTGGTGACCCCTGAGTGTGTTAGTGCTGTGTTCTGGTTACTTGATTCTGTGTATGACTCGGTCTGTTCCCTGGATATCGCTTTGGATTCTGCCTGGTACCTCCTATGTCTGTTTGGTTTTGATCTCTGCTTGGCCCTGATTATCCGCTCTGTCTCATCCCTGGTACTGTACTGTGATCCTGTGTATGACCTTTGGCTTTGTCTGACCTCCCGTCTGTTTATCCCTCCTGTACCTCGTTTGCCCGTACTGTTGTGACCTCCGTTTTGCCTGACTCTGAGTTGTTGTATGGTGTACTGTCATATCTGAAAGCAGGACGCTAAGCCATGCCCCCTTGCAGTCACATGACCATAGGTCCCGTGCAAGCTTGCTCATTTTCAGTGTCCGCAGGTCCCGTGCCTCTTTACTTTCCAGCGCTGACTGGACCCTGACACTAATAGTTGAAGCACGCCTGGTCACCTCTGCTGCCCTGCTCCCCAGGTAACTCTTAGCACTGCTTCTGTACTCAGGACACGCGAACTGGCTCTATGAGCAAGTGTAGTGCGGTGTCTCTGACACAACCTATATCAAACTTGCTGCAAGTTGGCCTCCGCCTGCTGCATGATTGATCCTGGGCTTCAACACAGCCAGTTGTTACTCAGAAGTGCTGTCCGCACAGAGAAAAACACTAGCTCCTGTGTTAGTGGGGTTCAGTAACGTCTGCTGTTCCCCTGCTGTGTGGACGACAAAGTCTCCTGCTCCCTCCACAATCGAACTACTACTGATTTTTAACCGTGCACCACTTAGGCCTCTGGCTCCACTGTCTCTAGTATTTCCCCTGGCCTCCAACCCCACCAGTTGCTGCTCTGAAGTGGCGTCTGCACAATCCACACTTGTTCCTGTGTTACTGGGGCTCAGTCACGTCAGTTGATCCCCTGATGTGTGTCTGGCAAGGTCTCCTGCTCTGTCCACATTCCCATTACTAGTAGTGTGGATTGTGCAGACGCCACTTCAGAGCAGCAACTGGCGGGGTTGGAGGCCAGGGGAAATACTAGAGACAGTGGAGCCAGAGGCCTAAGTGGTGCACGGTTAAAAATCAGTAGTAGTTCGATTGTGGAGGGAGCAGGAGACTTTGTCGTCCACACAGCAGGGGAACTGCTGTGTGGACGACAAAGTCTCCTGCTGCCTCCACATTCAAAAAGCATCAGGCCTCAGCCTGCTCCATGCTTGATCCTGGGCTCCAACAACGCCAGTCGGTGTTCAGAAGTGCCGTCTTCACAGAGAAAAACACACTAGCTCCTGTGTTAGTGGGGTTCAGTAACGTCTGCTGTTCCCCTGCTGTGTGGACGACAAAGTCTCCTGCTGCCTCCACATTCAAAAACCATCAGGCCTCAGCCTGCTGCATGCTTGATCCTGGGCTCCAACAGCGCCAGTTGGTGTTCAGAAGTGCCGTCTTCACAGAGAAAGACACTAGCTCCTGTGTTAGTGGGGTTCAGTAACGTCTGCTGTTCCCCTGCTGTGTGGACGACAAAGTCTCCTGCTGCCTCCACATTCAAAAAGCATCAGGCCTCAGCCTGCTCCATGCTTGATCCTGGGCTCCATCAATGCCAGTTGGTGTTCAGAAGTGCCGTCTTCACAGAGAAAAACACACTAGCTCCTGTGTTAGTGGGGTTCAGTAATGTCAGCAGTTCCCCTGCTGTGTGGACGACAAAGTCTCCTGCTGCTTCCACATTCAAAAAGCATCAGGCCTCAGCCTGCTCCATGCTTGATCCTGGGCTCCATCAATGCCAGTTGGTGTTCAGAAGTGCCGTCTTCACAGAGAAAAACACACTAGCTCCTGTGTTATTGGGGTTCAGTAATGTCAGCTGTTCCCCTGCTGTGTGGACGACAAAGTCTCCTGCTGCCTCCACATTCAAAAACCATCAGGCCTCAGCCTGCTCCATGCTTGATCCATGGCTCCAACAACGCCAGTTGGTGTTCAGAAGTGCCGTCTTCACAGAGAAAAACACTCTAGCTCCTGGGGACCAACATATACTGTAGCATTATGTGGAGCTCATCATATACTGTTTCAAACATTATATGGGACCAATGATTCTGTATGGTGAAATATATGGGCCTCATTACTCTGTATAGCGCACTATGCGGTGGCCATAATACTGTATGGAGTAAGATACTGTCCGTTTTTGGAGCTATTGGAGAATTTAAAATGGATATCAGTCATGAGATGTAAAAAGTGAAGTATTTTTCATTGTACTATACCGCTATTTCTCTACCGTATCGGAGCATCATGAGTTGTGGTATGTGTTAAAGGGGCGCTCTTTGGCCCAGGGTACATGAAAACCTGGAGCCAGCCCTACCCCCACAAATTTAGCCAAATAACCCCCATTTTTCAGTGCGTAACTAGTATTATGAAGTAAATTAAGGTTGAAAAGATTCATGAATAAGATTTGATGTTTTTGGCATTCAAAAGGGCACTGTAGGTGTGTTTCCTGGCCTCCACTCCCTGCCGACTTTGGTTCCCCATTGACTTGCATTGGGTTTCGTGTTTCAGTCGGCCTTCGACTTTTCACAAAAATCGGCCGATTTCGTTCGACCCGACTTTTGCGAAAGTCGGGTTTCATGAAAATGAAACCCGACTCGACCCAAAAAAAAGGCAAAGTCGCTCAACTCTAGTCAAGACTCCATCGACTCATCATACCCGAGCCCATGATGGAAGACTGGTTGAGGATATCAAGGGACTTTGAGGAGGAATGCCAGTTTCCTAATTGTATTGGGGCCCTTGATGGCAAACATATCCGGGTGCGTAAGCCGCCAAACTCTGGCTCCCAATTCTTCAATTATAAACAATACTTTTCTGTTGTATTGTTGGCTCTGGCCGACCCTCAATACAAGTTTATAATTGTCGACATTGGGGCCAATGGAAGGACGGGAGACTCTAGAGTCTTCAATACTTCCATTATGGGTCGGCGGCTACGCACCAACCAGTTGGATCTACCCCCATCACGCCAGCTACCAGGCTCCACTCAAGAATCAGTCCCTTGTGTCCTTGTGGCAGATGAGGCGTTTCAGTTAACGTGCAATGACATGAGGCCATATCCCCGACGCAACCTGCACCACCGGCGCAGAGTTTTTAACTTGCGCCTATCACGTGCTCGGCGACTGGTGGAGTGTTCCTTTGGCATTCTTTGTGCCAAATGGCGGGTCCTACATTCTGCCATTCAGCTGAGTGAACAAAATGTGAATGAAGTTATCAAAGCATGTTTCGCTCTTCATAACCACCAGGATACATTATTGTTCCTCCTCTGCTGGTGTTGTGCGTGGGTCGGACATTGTGCGCAGGGTGAGACCACCTATCAACCCTCAACGTAGACCGCTCTCTGGGCTCAAAGTGCGTGATATTTTCACAAATTATTTTATGTCACCTGAGGGGTAAGCTTGCAAATGCAAGAGCATGCTGGGTCTAGGTTATAATTTTTTTGTTTATGTCTGTCTAAATATATACTGTATATTTAAACCCCTTATGATTCTCTGACTGTTTAATTGCCTTGGTAAGCATATGTTAGTATGCTGACTCCTTTTTTTTATAATTGAGACAGAGATGTAAAATGTAGTAGACAAATGTTTACTTTTGCCTCATTTTTTTTTGTTTTGAAAAACATATTATTGCCATATGATAAATGTGGCTATGGCCCAAAGTGGCCTTTTTGCATATGTGAAAATTTAGAAACAAAACATTTTCAGAAAAGCAAAAATACAACAAAACCATTATGCAAGACCAAAATGGCTACATTACAAATTTTGGTAGGTCAGGGGAGAAGGCGGAAGACCAGCCTGTGTTTGCTGCTGGCTACTTTGGCAAACTTGGCCATCGCCCTGTGTGGGGGCATACTGTTGCCCATGATGTGGGTAGTGTACTGCCTCCTGGGATTGTGGTGGGTACTGGGCTGATTGAAATTGTAGAGGGGCCTCTTGTTGGGGCTGATAGGCCTGTGGCTCATACCCACCAAAAAATCCATGTCATCCCCAACCAGGTTGGGACCAGCCTCCAGCACTGGGTGGGAACAAGTGGCCCTATTGGTGAGGTTGGCTAGAGGCAGACATATGTGGCTGCTGTGGGAAAGGTTGGTTAGGGGGAGGAAGGGGGTGAGGTGTAGGCCCACGTATTTGAGGATCCTCAGAGCCTTCTTGAGCAAGCATGTGTGTGGGGTGTCTAAGGCGCATCAGATTCCTTGGGGAAAGCTGCCACCTCTCCAGATACCTCTCCAGATATTCAGGTATCTCATATGGGGTATTGGGGTGTGTGCTTGCATCAAGCAGGATCTGAAAACATCCTCAAATACGTAGCCTCACCTCACGGGAAAGGGTCCGAAGACAATGGGCCAGGCTGTGTGAGTATGCCTCCTCGCCATCATCATTATTGACTCTAGCCAGATAATTCAGTACATCCGTGTCAACATTGGTACAGGTATCTTGAGCAGGGATCTGGCGCCTTCTTCTTCCTCGCTGGGATGGTCCAGCAGGCTGTGGGGAGCCCTTGATCTGGGCAGTTGGGCTGGTGCTGATGTTGCCCTGCTCCTCCTGTATGGCAGATGGTGTGCAGCAGATGGTCCTGCTTGTGGATGTAGTCCTGGTGGTGGGGTTTGTGGTGCAGACACTGGATTTTCCAGAGAGGAATCTTCACCCTTACTTCGTGGAGGGGGAGAAGATGGGCCAGCCACCTCTTCTCCTCCAGCCACAGGATCAATTATGGCCTCTGTATCTGAGCCAGTTTCTCTCTCCGTAAGGTTGAACTGAGTTCTGTTATGAAATCGAACAGAGACAAAATTCTAAACATTACTTTTGTCCCTGTAAAGTATCTGTGCAACGTGGTGTGAGGTATCTACTTATGGTCTCAGATCCAGAATTGGAGCGAGGAAGGAGAGGCGATCATAATAAATATATTTTTGCTTTGTGTGGCCCGTATCATTACTCCTGGCCTGCTGCTGACGTTCTGTTACGTGTTACGGAGCCACTTAGCACCCAGAATGTGTTGTGCAGTTGTATGTATGTATAATAGGTTCTATGTGAGATGCATGTCCCTAATGCATCAGCATTCCCCTTTTGTCCGCCCTCCCCCCACCTTTGTAATTCCCACAGTAAACATCGGCAGGCTCCGGCCACCTTCGGCTTTTGTAATGCATGTCTGGCCTGCCGCTTTTCTATTGGCCTGCCCTCTGTATCTGTGTGATATATTCTGTGTCCTGTGAGTAAAGTATTGTCAGACTGGAAATACATGGAGAAGCAGTGATCTTTTATATGCGCCCATGTAACCAAGGAATTCCAGCCAGCGAGATTCATTCAGACTCCAGCCAATGCAGAGCAGACCTCCGAAAACACGGGGTGGTACTGAAAGAGGTACCCCAGCTTGGTAGACCCCGTTACACTGGTGGAAGACAGCGGGATTTGATACCCCTTCTACAGGAGGAAAGGAATGAATGGAAAATAACTTCCAGAAGTTAAAGAGGACTACATTAAAAGATCTGGTGGAAGCCCGAGGGTTGATCGCCAGCAACAAAACAAAAGCGGATTTGAGAGCAGCCATCATGAAACACGACAGTGCAGCGCCCCCCAATGTGAACGTGGAGGAGACCGAATTCCAGAGGGAGGTAAAGAACAGACTGGCGTTCTATGGCCTAAACCCTGCAGTAGAGATCATACGAGAGGTGATGGCTGATGTGCGTACTGATCTGAAGGAAAAGATGGCCGAGCGGACCAGGATAGAGCTAGCCAAGATGGAGATGGCAGAGCGGACCAAAGTGGACCTGACCAAGATGGAGATGGCAGAGTGGAGAGAGGAGAGCCAGAGAGCAGGGGGAGCTCTGGCCTTCGACCAGGTACCTTCAACAGTAAGCCACAAAAAGATCCAGTATAATGCCTTCCGACATTTGGGGGAGGCAGAGGAAGACATTGATGGCTTTCTGCAGGACTTTGAGCAGCAGTGTGCCCTTCATCAAGTGAAGCCGGAGGAACGGGTTCAGATTCTGGCCAGCAAGCTGACAAGCCGGGCAGCGGATGCCTATCGCACGGTAGCTGATGAGGACTGTATGGACTATGAGCGGATCAAAGAAGTGATCTTGGCCGGTATGCGCTGACATCAGAGGCCTACCTCCAAAAGTTTCGCGGACTTATAAAACGCATAACCGATACCCTTGCTGAATGGGCCTGTAAATTACGGCAGTCACTGCTACAGTGGGTACAAGGGAGCCAAGCAACCACTAAGGAGGACGTCCTCCAGCTCTTCCTGTTAGAACGATTCTTTAATGGACTAAACCCCGAGACACAGGAATGGCTTCGGGACAGGCGGCCAGCGACTCTTGAGGAAGCCGCTCGTCTGGCCGATGAACATCATGATGCCAGGAGGCCGCAGTTCTCCAGATCAAAGGTGGTCACTAGGGGCCCGCCCATGGACCTGGAGGGCCCCAAACCACCGAAGATTGTAGGGGGACCAGCTAGAAACCCGGCCTACCACAGTCCCCCTGGGGTGCGATGCCACACCTGCCGTCAGCTGGGCCACCTGCAAAGCAATGCCCCAACCGGACTCAGCATACCCAGTGGCCAAAGGCGGGAAAAGCTACCTTCAGCCGGGCTGCTGTACACTGCTACCAAGGAGAAGCTGACCCGGCATTGGGGGCTACGACTAACCAAGGGGTGGAAGAGATGGAGGAAGCGCTGCATGAAGTAGACCCCGTGCAGGCAGCCCGGGCAGATAATCGACAACAGCATTGACAGGTCGTGTGGGTTAATGGGAAGCGTATGCAGGGACTAAGAGATTCCGGGGCAACTTTGACCCTTGTGAAGCCTCATCTCATCAGGGACCAAGAGAAGACAGACCGGACAGTGGCAGTCCGTGTAGCAGGGGGAGCTATACATCGACTACCCACTGCCAGGATTCACCTGAACTGGGGAGTCGGGGATGGTTTTGTTGAGGTCGGCTTGATGGAGGATTTGCCTGCAGACGTCTTGCTGGGAAATGACTTGGGGCCCATGTTGTCTGCATTCTTCGTGGCCCCTCTGGCTGAGACCTATCCTGTGACCACCCGGAGACAAGCTCGAGCTGCGGAGGCAGAATCACACTCAGAGGAGGCCCAGGTAAGACATCCCAGCCCTGCACGTATTCCCATAGCCAGACACATTTCTTGGGCCACCCCAGATGAATTTAAGAGGGAGTTACTTGAGGATCCTTCATTAGAGGGATATCGTGGGAAGGCACAGGAGGGGAGAGGAGTACTGGAAGGGGAACAGTTTGTATGGAAGCAGGGACTCCTCTACCGGATGACAGAGCAGCACAACACAGGGACGAGCCCCACTATAAAACAACAGCTGGTAGTTCCCGAGAAGTATAGGCAGGAGTTACTGCGAATCTCTCATGATATACCCTTGGCCGGGCACTTTGGTGTCAGTCGCACCAGGCATCGTCTGACACAAAACTTCTTTTGGCTGGGGGTAACCTATGATGTTCATCAGTACTGTCAGACCTGTGACAGTTGTCAGCGCATTGGCAAGAGGGGGGATCGATGCAAGGCCAAATTACACCCCCTCCCAATTCTGGAGGAACCATTTAGCCGAGTAGCGGTCGATCTGATAGGGCCGTTAGCCAAACCCAGTCCGGCCGGGAAAAAGTATATATTGACAGTGGTAGATTATGCCACACGGTATCCAGAGGCGGTTGCGTTACCTAACATACTGGCAGACGGTGGCAGCCGCCCTGCTTCAGGTGTTCTCATGGGTTGGATTTCCCCAGGAGATTATCTCGGACCAGGGTACCCAGTTTACAGCAGAGGTGACCAACCAACTGTGGAAGCTGTGCGGCGTAAAGTCCATTAGAAGCGCCCCGTACCACCCACAAACCAATGGGTTGTGTGAACGCTTTAATGGGACATTAAAACAGCTCATTGGGACTTTTACCAGGACCTACAGGGACTGGGAGAAATTCTTGCCACACCTCCTGTTTGCCTATCGGGAGGTCCCCAAGAATCCACGGGGTTCTCCCCGTTCGAGCTGGTATGCGGGAGACGGGTAAGGGGACCCCTAGACTTAGTGCTGGTACACTGGGAAGGGGAGGGCCTCATAAAAGGGGTACCTATTGTACCCTATGTGCTGGAATTCCGGGACCGCCTACAGGAGCTGACCCAGGTTGTACGTGAGACCATGCAGGCGACCCAGCGGCGCCAGCGCATATGGTACGATCGGAGGGCCAGAGAACGCACTTTGGAAATAGGATAGAAGGTCCTGGTGTTAGAGCCCACTAAGCAGAATAAGTTTCAAGTTGCATGGCAGGGGCCCTACCAGGTAGTGGGGAAAATAGCCGACACAACCTATAATGTCGCCGATTGTGACGACCCCAGGGTTATCCGCATGTTCCACGTGAATATGCTGAAGCCCTACCGGGAGCGCCCTGAAGAGGTAGTGGCCATCTGTGCACCTGAAGCAGAGGATTTAGCCGGACTTCCCTTGCCGGATGTCTTAGGGGAAAGGACTCAGTCTAAAACATGGGACCAGGTACACTTGGGTGAAGACCTAGGCCCCCGGGAGAGACAGCAGGCGGAGGTGTTGTTGAGGCTGCGACAGAGGATGTTTTCAGAGAGACCGGGGTACACTCGCCTGGCACAACACAAGGTTGAGACCCAGGATCAGACCCCCCTGCGACAAAACCCCTTCCGCGTCCCTGAGTCTGTACGAGAGGGGATGCGACAAGAGATACAAGAGATGTTGCATTTAGGGGTCATTGAAGAGTCAGATAGTCCCTGCGCATCCCCCCATAGTGTTAGTGCCCAAGAAGGATGGGACTACACGGTTTTGTGTAGACTATCGTAAGCTCAATGAGAAAACAGTGACGGATGCATACCCCATGCCACGTGTGGATGAGTTGTTAGACCGGCTGGCGGGGGCAAAGTATTTCACCACCATCGATCTATGCAAAGGCTACTGGCAGATTCCCCTTAGTCCTGACGCTATTCCCAAGTCGGCATTTGTCACCCCGTTCGGCTTATTCCAGTTTCGAGTTATGCCATTCGGGATGAAGAATGCCCCGGCGACCTTCCAAAGGCTGGCTGACCGGCTTCTGGATGGTCTCCAGGACTATGCTTGTGCCTACCTGGACGACATTGCCATCTACAGTGCGACATGGACAGAGCATCTAAATCACCTAGAGACAGTATTGGACAGGATCCACCAGGCCGGAATCACCCTGAACCCAAACAAGTGTCACGTGGGCAAAGCAGAGGTTCAGTATTTAGGGCATTGGGTGGGAAGTGGGAAACAGCGACCAGAGCCAGCCAAGATTGAGGCCATAGCCAAATGGCCCATCCCACGCACTAAAACCCAGGTCATGGCATTTCTAGGGACAGCGGGGTATTACAGGAAATTCGTTCCCAATTACAGCAGCGTAGCCAAGCCCCTCACTGATTTGACCCGTAAGAACCAACCCCGCCAGGTAACCTGGACCTCAGAGTGTGAGAAAGCCTTCCGCCAACTAAAGGACGCCCTCACCAATACCCCTGTATTGGCCGCACCCGATCCAACTAAACGTTTCCTGGTTTACACAGACGCTTCTATGTTTGGATTGGGGGCAGTACTGAGCCAAGTCGGGCAGGACGGCCAAGAACACCCGGTAGCTTACCTGAGTCGGAAACTACTGCCCCGTGAAGTAAGCTATGCGGCCATCGAGAAGAAATGTCTGGCGGTAGTATGGGCACTCAAGAAGTTGCAACCATATTTGTATGGACGACAGTTTTCCCTCCTAACGGACCATAATCCCCTAGTCTGGCTTAATCGGATCTCTGGAGACAACGCCAGATTGCTGCGGTGGAGTTTAGCCCTACAACCTCTGGACTTCACCATCCACCACAGACTCGGCAAACAAAACGGTAACGCCGATGGACTAAGTCGACAAACGGAACTTGTACCAACCCCATAAACTTCGGTCATCCCCAAACCAATCCGTTGAGGATCAGACTGTGTATGCCGATCGCGTCGCTGAAAGGGGGAGCCGTGTTACGGAGCCACTTAGCACCCAAAATGTGTTGTGCAGTTGTATGTATGTATAATAGGTTCTATGTGAGATGCATGTCCCTAATGCATCAGCATTCCCCTTTTGTCCGCCCTCCCCCCACCTTTGTAATTCCCACAGTAAACATCGGCAGGCTCCGGCCACCTTCGGCTTTTGTAATGCATGTCTGGCCTGCAGCTTTTCTATTGGCCT